>NC_047035.1:164114787-164843701 GCF_011762595.2 Tursiops truncatus | reverse complement strand
TTATCGTAGAAGTTCAAAGGAATGCAATTCGTCAGCAGTTACACAGCAAAACATTCAGAGTTACATTAATAATTTTCACGCTGATTTTTGGATAAACTACATTTCTACAGAAACTAGCAAGAAAAGTTTGCATGGAGAATATGATTTGTGAAATTCTTAGGCTTCTTTTTTATTGTCCAAAAGGCCAAACTAGGACTTCTTGTTCTGAATTTTTTTCTCAAGAAAATTTGAAAACTTTCCCACTTAGAAAAAACAGATAAAAAGACACTATTCTTTTTTTTTTTTTTTTTTTTTTTTTGCGGTACGCGGGCCTCTCACTGTTGTGGCCTCTCCCGTTGCAGAGCACAGGCTCCGGACACGCAGCCTCAGCGGCCGTGGCTCACAAGCCCAGCTGCTCCGCGGCATGTGGGATCTTCCCGGACCGAGGCACAAACCCGTGTCCCCTGCATCGGCAGGCAGACTCTCAACCACTGCGCCACCTGGGAAGCCCAAGATGCTATTCTTTTAAATGCATTACTACGTTTGCAAAAAAAGAAAGCAAGAGTGAGAGAAAGAGCATGCAAGAGAGAAGGCCAGGGGTAAGATATGTGGATCTAAAAAGCAGTATGGTAAGGGCACAAACAGATTGTGGTCTGCATCGGGAAAACTTACATGTCTCAGTAACCCAGAAGGTTGGGTTTAAATTCCAATGTAAGGGTACGGACAGGTGATAGAGTCCCAGCAAATGGACACGGTAAAGATGCCTGTCTGTCTCTATCTAGATACCAAATGAAGGGAAAAGATAGTGCCAGAATTTATAATCAGGATTGTTTGTGTGGTCCAGGAATTTGTGAGTCAAGAAATTAGCCTAAGGATTCATCCTAGGACACAAAAAGCAAAAACAAATGCAAAATGTCTGAAGGGGACACTGGTTGCATGTTTTTATACAGTATTCCCTACTGAGGATGAGCCCATTGTCCTAAATTACTCATCACACGAAGAAACAATCCATCAGAAGAATCATACCACCAGACACAACAAATAGAAGACTCTGAACCCTAAGGACTTTGGATAAATGAACAAAATAAGAGATTATTTCACATAAATTTTAAATGACTAACACTAAAAGGAATACAAGCCATATGAAAAGAAAAACACGGTATTAAAATAATGGTAGGTAGACTATCTAGAAATGAAAACTATAGCTATGGAATGAGAAATTCAATGGAGAGGTGAAACAGCTGAATAGACACAGCTGAAGACATAATCAGTGGTCTGAAAGACAGGTTTAAGGAAACAACTCAGAATGCAGCACAGTGAGATAAAGGGATAAATATAAAATTAAGAGACAGAGAGCATGAAATGAACAAAACATTCATGTCTAATATTAATTTCAGAGAGTGAACAGAATTATCAAAGCATCAATATTCAAAGATATAGGCCTGTATATGTCCCAGAATAGATTAAATATATGATTCCTATGAGTTAAGAAGTAATCAAGATAAATAAAAGACAAATCCACAATGAGATACATTGTAGTGAAACAGCAGAACTACAAAGAGATCTTAAAAGAGATTTTAAAAGTATCCAGAGAGAAAAGATAAGTTGCACCAAGGGATAACAATAGGCACAGTAGACTTCCAAAACCAAAGATAAGTAACAGAAATCAATAGAATATTTTATTGGGTTGGCCAAAAAGTTCATTTGAGTTCTTCTGTAAGTTGTTACGGAAAATCCCGAATGAACTTTTTGGCCAACCCAATAAAATGAATTAGAGAAAATACCTGCTGATCTAGAATAATATACCCAACTAAATTATGGTTTGACTGCCAAGGGTATTTGCCAATTAATGACAGAGATATACTAGAAAAACAAAAATTGTTTATTAGTTGAAAAAAACTAATAAACTGATAACATTCTTGCAATACTGATTTAAAAAGAGAGAAAGGGACAACACAAATGACTATATTAGTATGAAAAAAAGGAACAACTACAGATAAGGTAGAAATTGTTAAAAAAGAGAATATCAGGAACAATTTTATGTCAATGCATTTGAAAATCTAGCCAAAATGGTAAATTCACTATAAATGTAACTAACAATTACTCAGGAAGGAAGTGAAAACCTTAATTGACCAAAATTAAGAGAAATGGAATCACTAAAGTCTGTATACACACACACACACACACACACACACACACACAGACCTAGGATTTTTTCAGATACGTTCTATCAAGTTTCAAATTAAAAGTAATCCTAATCTTATTTAAATGTTTCCATAGAATAGAATAAGCTGATAATCATTTTTTAACCCATAAGAAGATAAACTGATGTAAAACGAGTAAGAAAAATTACAGGCCAGTTTCATCTATAAATATAAAAATCCTAGGCAGAATATTAGCAAACCAAACTTAGAATGAATATTTTAAAAATTATGATCAAGGCGTTATCCCAGAATACAGGGATGGTTCAATTTTCAAAACTTATTAATATAATTTACCAGTTAACATATTAAAAGGGGAACACCATAAATTCATCTCTACAGATGCAGAAAATATTTGAAACTCAAAATACTTTCCTAATAAAACATTTCAGCAAAGAAGAATTAGAAGGAAACTTTTTCTTAACCTGATAAAAAATATCCAGTAAAAACTCAAGAAAATATACTTAATGGTGAAAAAGTCAAAGGGATTTTATATAAAACTCAGGACAAGACAGGATGCTTGCTGTCAATGCTTCTATTTAACCTTGTGCAGGAGTGCCTAATCATGATAGCAAGTAGAAAAAAATATATAGAGAATATAAATTAATTAATCAATTAATTAAATCTTTATACTCAGTTAAATTAAAATAAAACGCATCAATGTTACAAGAATGAACAGGATTGTTATTATTTGTATATATGATTATTTAGAAAATCTAAGTAATTGATAAACTTTTAAAACAAATGAGTTCAACATGGTTGGAAACAAGAGTTAAACAAAAATCTAGTATGTTTCTATGAACCGTCAGCCAGTAGTTAGAACATTTCAGGAAAAAATAAAATTTACAATAAAAATAATTCACTTCAACAACAATCATGAATCTAACAAAAATCTGGAAAATATTTGTAGGGAAAATTATAAAATATATTGAAAGACATGAAAGTAAGCTTAAATAAATGGAGAGCTAAATTATGCCCTTGAATGGGGAGACTCGAATTTATATAGAGAAATCACCCCCCAATAATCTATAAATTCAAAGCAACTGTAAGCCAACTCACAGCACTGTCTTTCATGTAACCTGAAACGGTGTTGCACATACATTCATATGGTATAGTAAATATTCAAGAATAGGCAATGCACATTTTTGGAAAAATAGTTTAAAATGGTTCATTTATTATAGGATTGTAATAATTAAAACATGGTATTGGTACAAGGATGGAATGGAAAAAAGACATATGAGGTCTCAATAGCACTAAATGTCACTGGGAAAAGATGGACTAGTTAGAAAACTGTACTAGAACCAAAAAAAAGAAGAAAAAAAAGCAAAGATAAAATTTGATCAATACATTACACCATACAGAAATATAAATTCTAGACAGATTAAAAACTTCATTGGGAAAAAGTATAACTGTAAAACTTTTTGAAGAAAAGACAGAAACATAGATTTACAAAATCATATAGAAAATATGTAAGATTTCTCATCATACAAAGCATAAAGGAAAATATTGACAGATTTAAGTATATTAAAAATTTTTAAACTTCTATATATGATAGGTAGCACAAATAAGTGAAAAGATAAGTTATTGACTAGGGTAGATATTTGGCAATTATATGCCCCCCTTTCACAATTACTGTCCAGAATGTAAAGAAAGTGCCTACAAATCAATAATAAAAGACAATTAAAGAGGAAAAAATGGGTGAAATATGCCACACGTAATTCTCAATGGAAGTCATTGGAATGCTCAGTAACACTGTACAAATATACTCAGCTTCACCAGTAATTACAAAGTCCTTGCACCCAGAGATTAGCAGAACAGAATGTCTGATAATACCAAATGTTGGAAAACATGTGGGGAAACAGAAAAATGCTAAATCAGTGGTTCTTAACCCTAGTTGTACATTAGAATCACCCAGGGAACTTGAAAACTGTCTTGGCTCCCATCCCCAGAGATTCTGGTTTAATTGGTCTGGGGTGGGACTTAGGCATTGGTCATTTTAAAGTGCTCCTTAGCTGATTCTTTCTGCAGGCAGAGTTTAGAACTACTGCTCAACATCGTTGGTGGTCAAATAAACCAGTAGAGTTTGCAGAAGAGCTTAACAATCTCTAGGGAAAATGTGTACCCTTATGACCTGACAGTTCAACTTCTAGGTTGAACTCTTCTTGAGAAATCCTAGCACAAGTGTAAGAAGATATATACAAAGACCATTGCTGTACTGTTCAGATAGCAAAACTGCAGAGACGATGCAAATTTCCCTCAGTAAGAAAATGGATAAATCAACCTTCGATGATTTATGCAATGTGATGCTATCCCGCAGTTATAACAAAATCAACTAGATACCTATGTATCAACATGGATACATCTCCAAAACAACTTTGAATAAAAAAGTTAGAGAATATATAAATATATAAAGACAATGCTTTATATATCTTAAAATTTGAACACAAAGCAATAGTATAACCACAAATAGATGTTAGATATAACCTCACATAGATACATCCACGTCTGGACCTAAAAACCCACCACCCCCTCACACATATACAAACCCCCACACACAGTAAAAGTACTAAAGTATAGTACATAGGAATCATATATAGCAATTTAAGGATGACTATCTCTTGGGAGGGAAGAAGGGAGAAAGGTGGGGATAGTGCTTTGACTGTATTTGTAATGTGCTTCCTTTTATTTTACACATTATCTGAACTAAAGATAGCAAAATAACATATTTAATCTTGGTGGTGTGTTTGCAGATAATCATGATACTATTTTTGTGTGTTTGAGATATTTTACATTAAGATATTTAAAAGGCGAAAGCAATGCAATTGGCATGATCATGGAGCATATCTTTATTTTTGAATGATTAAAAAAATAATATATTAAAAACATAGAACTGAAAAGTAAACAAAAAGCTATTGGATTTGCAGGCCAGAGGCTAGAATTCTCATCCTAGTTCTGTAGCTAATTAGTGATGTGTAAATCAGTTTTTGACTTCGGTTTCCTCTTATATAATGTAAAGGAGTTGGATAAGATGATCCAAAATCTATCCTAGTTTCAAATTTCTGTGAATCTGAAGTTGTGAGAGGTTAGTATTTCTGAATTCAATTGTTCTCTCTCCTCATCTAATATACTCACTCACCCTAGAGCCCTACATTTGTTCCCAAATGTAATCATGGATTATTCCAGAGAGTGATGCCCTAAATGATACTCAATAAATAATCATTGAATCAAAGATATAATCAAGGCAGCAAATTATCTTAAAATGTTTCCATGACCCAGATTAGAAACAATATCAAAAAGCAAAAAAAGTATTATTAAATCCCCAATGACTTCCATCTCCCAATTAATAAATGTATTACTTCTTTATTCATTTACTCATTATTTCATATGTCATTTGTCCTGAATCATCTACAAACCAGCTTATCCCAATTTGTCATATGTTAATAAAATCTTAATAACAGTAGATATTAATAGTAAACCTTACTTAAAATATACGTTTTATGATTGCAAAAAAAAATCTGAACCCTCTCCCTCCATATTACCCACCTTCTGGTAATTTGAAAGACTTTGTTCTATCTTCTAAGTGTATTATTTGCTCCCAATGAGAACCTGGCCCAACATGAACAGTTAAAACACGTTTGCTCACGAATGTGCTGTTTTCTCCCCAGGATTTTGATGCTTTTAAGCCAACAAAGTTTAATTATCCCCATAACCCTGAAGAAAGTGAACCATAGAGAAGCATGATGTGGGGTGAAGCCACACTCTACATAGAGTCTAATGCAGAGCAGAAAGAAATGAAATTCATTTCCAATACATGCCCTAAAGCTCACTGCTGAAGTTCCAATTTCACCTGCCACTCCACCCCAGCCCACTGCCTAGGTTCCGCCAGGAATGTTACCCATGAATTAAAGTCATACAGAAAGGAACCTGGACAATCCATAACCTTGGTCATTAGACAGTTGAATGAAAGATACAAAGACAACAAACAAAAAGAAGACAGGATGCCAGTTGATAGGAACGTTCTTATATCTCTTTTGTTCCTCCTCCATTGAAATGTGTGAAGGAGGCTGTCTACATTATCTGCATTACAGGTAAGGCAGGGAAGATTTAATGTCATAAGTGTCATAGATATTTAGTATCACACCTGGCAAAAGATGGCAGTCAATACTCGTTAGATGTCATTATCATCATCGTCATCGTCATCACCTGCTAGTACCACAGGACAGGGTAGTTCAGATTTGTCCAGGACATAAGTTTATAAAAGAGCTGCTCAAAGCAAAGGAAACATTCTCTTTACAAAAGGAAAGTTCTCCAAGGTTGCAGAGATGACCTGATGGCTTTTGAAATTCAGCAATGTAAGTTCCATTATTGAGGGCGAGAAGTTATAGAGGTCCACTCTCACTTAGCAGATAGAGCATAGACCACTTAAAGAAGGCAAAATCTTTTTCCTAACTAGTGAAGGAGGAGTGTGACAAGTAGGAAAGCTCACATTCTTCATGGGTCTCCTTTGTAAGGGTCAAGCCTCCAAACTGCCGTCGCTGATGGGTAGCCAGCATCCGTAACAGGGGCTGTTAGGACAACACGATGCCCCATAAAAGAAGCACAAGCCCTTAGGCACAACTAAATCAGGAAGCAAGTAATTCCTCTAAAAGCAACAACTGGGACTTCCCTGGTGGTGCAGTGATTAAGAATCCGCCTGTCAATGCAGGGGACATGGGTTCAAGCCCTGGTCTGGGAAGATCCCACATGCTGCGGAGCAACTAAGCCCGTGCGCCACAACTACTGAGCCTGCGCTCTAGAGCCCGTGAGCCACAACTGCTGAGCCCGTGTGCCACAACTACTGAAGCCCATGCACCTAGAGCCCACGCTCCGCAACAAGAGAAGCCACCGCAATGAGAAGTCCAGGCACCACAACGAAGAGTAGTCCCAGCTCGCCACAACTAGAGAAAGTCCGCAGGCAGCAACGAAGGCCCAACGCAGCCATAAATAAACAAACAAACAAACAAACAATTCTACCTATAGCTAATTTTCTAATAAATAAACAAATAAATAAAATGAAAGCAACAACCTTCCAGGATGGCAAAGACCAGCCTCTCATCTGGCTGCATTTTTCACAGTCCCCAGCTCACCTCTCTCTTTTGGGCCATCCAAGATTACACCATTACCACTAACACTTTCAAAAGTGGGACACAGACTCCCATTGCTATCAACAGGACTTAACCCTCAGACTACATTTAGCTGCTATACAACATGTAGGGAACATTTAAAGGATACCTATAGAACTGAAATAACACCCTTTCCTAAGGGAGAATAACAGATGGCTTGGCAGATAATGATCTTTAACTGACAGGCTGCACAGTCATGAGGCCAGTGCTGGGAGAATTTGGCTTTGCAACCAGTGATGAACAGGAATCATGTTTCTTAGAGGACAAGGCAGACAGTCTCTACAGACTAGGGGAAATTGGAGGGAGGAAGGAGTGCAACACGCTCCATTCATGGAAGGGACTTTCACCATTATCTTTCTTTGGAATACATCGTTTCAGACCAGCTGGTGTACGGAAAGCTGGGTCCCGGAGGATGGCTCTAGCGGTACAGTGGGGGAACTGGAGTGCAGAGAAAGCACAGATCATTCCTATGTTCATTCTTGTCCAAAGATCAATCAGACGTGGCTTGACTTTGAAAGCAGCCAGTTCTTTATTTACGATTGCCAGGGAGGGAGCAGGACGCCTCCTAACAAATTGATGCAGTTACCACATCAGGAAGGGAGGGCAGAGGGACGGGTGGTGGAAATTAGGAATCTGGAGGGAAACAAGACATCTTGGCCACTTCTAGTTTCCTCCCTGATGACTTGTGCACCATCTACCACATCCTGCTAGATCAGCTTGACAGCTCTTGACTCCTGGAGTCCTGAGCAGGTAACAACGTATGCACAGCTGGAGCTCAGTTTAATAGTGTAATTAAGAAAAGGTAATAGCAGCTGAAATATTTTGATGTTTCAATGCCCTTTCGCCACTAAGATTTTTTTCACATTTGCTACATTGATTTCATCATATTTTCAAAAGGGGTTCACAAGAGTCAGAGTTGTAGCAAATTTTACTTTGTAGATTTACAGGTCCTTCAGCAAATCTCCCTTAATATTCCAGAGAAGTCAACAAAAGTTGATTGCTTGCTAGGGCAGCCATGCTCTTTTCAGAAGACATTTTTACTGGCTTATTTTCCAATCTAAAATAGAGTTTATATTACTGGAGGAAATGAGGCAAAAGATATTCACTTGAGACATTAATGAAATTAAGTGATTCTTGGCATGATAACATAAACATTTCTATAAATATTACCTGCTAAACTGTTAAGAGCAGAACACTTCATATCTCATCTTGCAATTAATTTACGAGCTAGCAAAATCATTTTACTTATATTTAGAATCTAACTGTTAACTTCACTGAGATTACAATAGGCCAAAAAGATGCTTATTAGGAGATTAAAAAGGAAGAAAGAAAACAATAAAGACAAAGTACTTACTTGCAGTGATATTTTTCCAGTAATCCTGAATTTAAATTTGGCTTTTTTGTTTAAGAGCAAGGGCTAATCTGAGCTATAATCCTTTGGTACTCAGGGTATGAGCTCCATTCCTCCATAGGACAAATTTTTGAGAAATCTTCTTTTGATATTTATTTCTCCAAGTATCCAAGCTCTACTAGGAAGCAGTCAAAAACAAAAGACTGTCCTTAAAAAAAGAAAACCAAAATGAAAAAAGCCCACGAAGTCCAGAATGTAAGCAGCAAAGGAAAAATAAAACTTCTCCCAAACTAATATCTGATTCAGAAGAGTAACTGCTCCCCTATCTCCGTTTGTAGGCGTCCTCTCGTGTTCCTGGTGACATTTCTCATCATCCAGCCAGTGCCGTTTTACAGCAGTGAGAGGATGTTTGAAGAGAATGAACTCATTCTCTGAAGTTCCTTGTAGTAAAGGAAAACATATGGAGGATTTCCTGCTGAGGCTTCCCTACCGAGGCACAAATTCGAGGGGGTGTGGAATTTACTTGTTAAGGCTCTCCGTTTTCTAGACTCAGCAGTATCTGCTCAGCAATGAGCCCACATGGGCTGCTGCTGCTCTGCAGAGAACTCTCTTCTTCTGCAATAACCCCACCAGCCGAGAGGACTTGGAGGAAGAGGGTCAACAGAATGTTAGTGCCCTGTTCGTCATCGTCCCTGTTCCAATCACATCCAACCTCTGGGCCAGGTAAATGCACATAAGCCCGTTCTGCTGAAATACAAGCTTCTTTCCCCCTTTTTTTTCTCCCTGTCTCTTCACATTCACCTCCTGACTTCTCACCTGAGATAAACAGTTTCCATGTACGTGCACGATCGATGGATCGTATTCTGAAAATTAATTTAAAATGTTACCAGTGTTTTCTTTCCCCTTCTACCCCTTCTCCGTTTGAAAGTATGCTTCTTGTAGCACAGGGAACTATATTCAATATCTTGTGATAAACCATAATGGAAAAGAATATGAAAAAAATGTGTATATAGATATATGCATGTATAACTGAGTCACTTTGCTGTACAGCCGTTAATTAACACAACATTGTAATTCAACTATACTTCAATTTTAAAAAGCATACTTTTTTTGTCACGCTTTTTCTGTTTTATTGGAGTATAGTTGCTTTACAGTGTTGTGTTAGTTTCTGCTGTACAGCAAAGTGAATCAGCTATGTGTATACATATATCCCCTCCCTCTTGGACCTCCCTCCCACCGTCCCACCCCTGATCCCACCCATCTGGGTCACCACAGAGCACCGAGCTGAGCTCCCTGTGCTATACAGCAGGTTCCTACTAGTTATCCACTTTACACACGGTAGTGTATATATATGTCAATCTTAACCTCCCAATTCGTCCCACCATCCCCTTCCTCCCCACCCCATCCACATGTCCGTTCTCTACGTCTGCGTCTCTATTCCTACCCTGCAAATAGGTTCATCTGTACCATTTTTCTAGATTCCACATATATGCGTTAATATATGATATTTGTTTTTCTCTTTCTGACTTATTTCACTCTGTATGACAGAATCTAGTTCCATCCACATCTCTACAAAAGACCCAATTTCGTTCCTTTTTATGGCTGAGTAATATTCCGTTGTATACATGTACCGCATCTTCTTTATCCATTCCTCTGTCAATGGACATTTAGGTTGTTTCCATATACTGGCTATTGTAAATAGTGCTCCAATGAACATTGGGGTACATGTGTCTTTTTGAATTATGGTTTTCTCAGGGTATATGCCCAGTAGTGGGCTTGCTGGGTCATATGGTAGGTCTATTTTTAATGAATGTCCATACTGTTCTCCATAGTGGCTGTATCAGTTTACATTCCCACCAACAGTGCAGGAGGGTTCCCTTTTCTCCACACCCTCTCTAGCATTTACTGTTTGTAGACTTTTTGATGATGGCCATTCTGACTGGTGTGAGGTGATACCTCATTGTGGTTTTGATTTGCGTTTCTCTAATAATTCGTGATGAAACAAGATGAAAAGACAACCCTCAGAATAGGAGAAAATATTTGCAAACGAAGCAACTGACAAAGGATTAATCTCCAAAATATACAAACAGCTCATGCAGCTCAATATCAAAGAAACAGACAACCCAATCAACAAATGGGTGGAAGACCTAAACAGACATTTCTCCAAAGAAGACATACAGATGGCCAAGGGGCACATGAAAACAAAGTATACTTCTAAGGACAGCACAACTCAAAATATGCTACGAAGATGCTGGTTGGCTCAGGAATATTAAATTGCACACATGATGAAAGCAGCGCTCTAGTAAGCCACTCACGCCTACAGAGGCCTGCCCCCGATCCCACAGATTAATACTCTTTAGTTTGAAAAACAAAACCAGAAACAGCGAACATCTCAAAACCTCCCTTTAAAGCCACTATTTGGGGTGACGGTGATCCTCCTCATCAGAGGAGTTTTACCCTATTAATCTAGCAATCCCATTGACAAAGCATCAACTAGGTATTCATCTCAATTATCCTAGTTATTGGCTCAGACTCCATGTCCAGCTTTTATATTACAAACTGGCATTAAACATCCTCTAAAAGTAAGTTCCACGTGATCTTTCTTTCCATGTCAATGTCGTTGTGCAAGAATTCACTTTGTGGGGCAGATGTTTCCATAAGCCCAGCTGAGTGATGGCATGAATGATTAAAGGAGGTAAAGACAGGAATACAGAAGAAGGTGTGTAAGGTGTACGTGGAGCTATGGCCTATCTGTGTGGTGGGGACAAAGAAAGCTTCTGTGGACTTAAGAAAAGAAATGTTTTAATTATCTGGAAGCATGCTCTACAGAAGAGATCCACAAACTATGGCCCAGGGGCTGAATCAGGCTCACTGCCAGTATTTGTAAATAAAGTTTTATTGGAACAGCCAGGCCCATTTGTTCACATACTGTTTTGGCTGCTTTCATGCTACAGTGGCAAAGCTCGGTAGTTATGAGAGACTGTATGGTCCACACAACCTAAAAGATTACCGTCTAGCCGAAAAGATTACTGCAAGCTTTAGAGAAAAAGCTTGCAGACCCATCTTCAATATGACAGAGGGTCACTACTATGAATACTTAGGCATTATTTTCCCCTGAGTTGTATCGTCAGAGGTATCATTATAATTGTATTTAAGGAATGTCCCTAAACGTTCTCCTACTCCTCCCAGAGTAGACATGGCAGGAGGGCTTCTTGGGGTTACAAGGAGGAGGTGAAACCCTGAGGTCCCGGGGTACAAAATGGATCAGACCATATAAGGGTGGTGTAGGATGACACACTTGGAGGCAGAATCCGGACACCATCAAGGAGGGAAGCCAAAGAAGCAGGGCTGAGAGGGAGAAGTACGTAAAGCCACAGGTGGAGGGAAAAACAATGAACATTAATCACAAGTCAGGATGTGGGGTGGGAAGCGGCTACAGCAAGCTGCCAGGACTAAGACCTTGAGGAAAAACATAAGGATGCTGGACACCTTCCTTCGGTGGCCTGGTGGAAGGGTGACTCCGTTGTCCCAATCTGGACTTTCCTAGCTTTAAAATTGAAGGTCCTGCCATCCGGGGACCTCCTCAGCCCCAAGGAATCTGGACAGTTGTCTGCCTTCATCTGGGGCTGGGCAGAAAGCTGGGAAATCAACCTGAAAAGAAAACCCTCAAGCATGGTAGCTGGGCCTTTCCAGCACTTAGTCCCTCTGTCCTTAGGGGGCTCGTATAAGAAGCAGGGAGCCGTTCCAGTGCTACAGGGGCCAGGGGAGCCCCCGGAGAAGAACAGGCCATCTGGTTCCAGCGATTTCACTGTGACAACGCGCACCACGTGAACAGGAAGAGAATAACCTCAGAACAACCCCTGAACAAGTGTGAGATCATCCGTCCTACTGGACAGTTGTTGGCCTGGCCTTTTCACCCCGAAGCCAGCCTGCATTTTTTCCAGAATAGCTGACTTGCATGATTTGATTACGGCCTGTCACTTTGAAATCTCTGCTTCAACTTTCCCAAGCTCTCCAGCCACCCCAAATCTTGCTCAGGTTTTAAGTTGAATTCCTTCTCCTTAAATAAGGAACGCTGATCCAACTTTCTAAGCCCCGTGAGCGTAGCTGTGTTTCCACTCATCCATCTGTCAGAAAGTCAGCCCATTAACAAATACTTCTAGAGCTGCTACTATGTGTCAGGCACTGTGCTGAGCTTGGGGTGAAGGATTGAATCACAAAGGTAGGGTCTCTGACCTCATAGAGAGGAAGGGGAAACCCAGAAACAGATAAACAGGATAATTTCAGACTCTGATATGCTTGGGGAGAAACACATGCTGTAGCGTAACTGTGGGGTGGTGTGAAGATTCTGCCCTAGGTAGGTGGCCAGAGATAACCTTTCTGAGAAGGTGACCTGTCAGCTGAATGCCGCAAGCTGAGAAGGACTGCCGTGTCCCGTGAACTATAAGATCTAAGTTCAAAGACAGAGGTCAGGAGGAACTTGGCGTGTCCCCAGAAGCAGAAAGGACACTGGTGCGGCATAGTGGGCGAGTGGGGGATGGTTAGAGACAGACAGGGACCAGCTGGCATGTGGTTTTGTAGGACTCATGAGGACGTATGGACTTTTTCCAAGGACAGGCCAAAACTAGGGGGAGGATTTAAGCAACGGAATGTCCATGATCTGATTTAGGTTTTCAAAAGGATTTGCCTAGCCGTGCCGTGGTGGATGGATTGGAGGGAGGTAAGAGTGAAAATGAGGAGATCAGCTAAGAGATGGTGTTGGCTGGGATAAAATGGTACCATTGATGCTCAAGGGGAGAGAATGGCTTTGAGATGTATTTTGGAATATAGCAACTCTGCCCCCCAGAAATGGTCACCTGACATCATCCCACTTGGTTGTTCAGGCGTTAATGTTTCATTTCCACCCACTTGAGGGAAACTCCAGTGAGCAGGGACCTCATCTTCTTTCATCACCATGGCATCTCCAGCACCCAACACATGCCTCCCACAGAGAAGGCACGCATGGCATTCGGTCCGCTGTGCGTCAGGTGTCGTGAATGAAAAGCCACAACAGAGCAGGATGGGTCTCGAAACAACAGAGGGAGAAGACGTCGCTCCGCAAAAGGCATCTTTGCTTCTGGCGTCTGTGCATTTGGGTAGATAAGCAGAGCAGCCCAGCGTCTTTCCCAGCTCCTCCTAGAGTGCTTCCATTGGGGAAGAGCCTGCACTGCCGGAAAGGATGTTTTTCTCAGATGCCCTTGCAGCCAGGGTTCTGCAGGCTTCTGCGCTCTCACAGACGTGGATTTGGTCCTGATGTAGGTGGGGAGGAGCAACGGTGCAGGAAGCATCTGTTTTGCAGGTGTGATGAGCAGGCCAATATGGCGAGAGTCGCGGCCAGCATCCTGGGCTGTGACCAGAGCAGTCACACAGGGCCCACGTCTAGAGGGGCCCACACTTGGTTTAATGCTTTTTGTTGCTGTCTCGATTCTTTATTATTTTTTTTTTTTTGCGGTCCGTGGGCCTCTCACTGTTGTGGCCTCTCCTGTTGCGGAGCACAGGCTCCGGACGTGCAGGCTCAGCGGCCACTGGCTCACGGGCCCAGCCGCTCCGCGGCATGTGGGATCTTCCCGGACCGGGGCACGAACCCATGTCCCCTGCATCGGCAGGCGGACTCTCAACCACTGCGCCACCAGGGAAGCCCTCCAACAATTTTTTGAGCAAAATTTCCTTTTTGTTTAAAATAGAGCGGATTCCATTATCTTCAACCAGACGAATCCCTCATTAAGGACACACCTGGAGGAAAAGCCTGGCTTCTGAAAGAGCTTTCTCAGTGTTTTATCATCAGACTTTGTACTGGAGAGATGTTAGAATTTAGCGGTCATACTGAGATTCCCTGTTCTGGACGTGGTGTTTCTGAGGCAGAGAACCTGAGCTGCTGTTTGGCAGGGATGGACCAGGGCACATTAGTTACACCCTTTCATTGTGAAGATGCATTCTTTTCCTGACTGGTAGACTGTTGACTCCCACTGGTGGACCTAGAAGTATACCTGTCTACAGTCTCACTGGGATGCCATTGTGACAGGTAGAATGTGAACAGGCTGTCCGTCCAGGTGTCTCGGTGACCTGTGGCTGCCACAACAAGATAACACAAACCCGGTGCCTTAATACAAGAGGACTTTATTCTCTCACAGTTCTGGAGTCCACAAGTCCCAGATCCAGGTGAGGCTGAATCAGTTCCTTCCGGGGGCTCTGAGGGAGGATCTGTTCTATGCCTCGCTGCTAGCTGCTGGTGCTTGCTGGCAAGCCTTGGCATTCCTTGGCATTCTTTATTCTAACCTGTGCCTCCTGGGTCTGCACATGGCTTTCTCCTCTCTAATCTTTGTGTTCTCATGTCTTCTTATAATTATACTAGTCATTGGATTCAGGTCCAACCCTAATCCACTATGACCTCATTGTCACTTAATAACCTCGGCAAAGACCCTATTTCCAAGCAAGGTCACATTCTGAGGATCTGGGAGATGTATTTTGTGGGGACACTATTCAACCCACTCCACCAAGGTACAGATTGCAGCCTATGGAACAAAATAAGGCTATCTGGCCTACAGAGAAGTCAAATATCTTGGCCTCATGGCTATTGGTTCCCGGCCAGCTGAACCAAACAGCTACAGACACATGAGGTTAGAAGGACTTACAGGTAAGCATACTGGTGTGGAAGGAAGAGAAAGACACTGCAGTTTGTTTTACCTTCAGACACAACCTAACACTCATCGTATGCGTATAGGTACCTACCACTCTGTATACATAGTAATGCCTGGCTTTCTTCCAATGCATTTGTGGTCAGAAAATCTTAAAGTTACAGGGAAATGCCCATAATTGACCCCAAATAAACCCTCAAAACTACCAACCCCCTCATCTAAATTTTTTCTGCCGTGAATGCACCCCTCTGATTTTGTTCTGCCCAGGGGAAATTTCCACAGGACCATCAGCAAAGGACAAGTGTTTGTGCAGAGCACAAAAATGTCAGACACAGTCATTGAAACTAACACCACTTCACTCATGTACAGTGTGATGACTTTTTGCATTTCCAAAAAAAAAAACAATTTAAGCTATTTTAGATGCTTTTTTTTCTAGTTCAATGGGATCTAATTCTTTAAAGTTGAAGAAGCAACTATTTTCCCCCAAAATGAATACCTAAAATGACACTACAAAATATAGCCTTAGGATGGAGATTTTTTTTTTTTAATGGGCATAGAAGAGATGATTGCATTACTGAACTAGACAAAAAGCCATTCCATCAGCACTCCTTTACTGGTTTTCACTGTACAAATCTTTCCATGAGAGAATTACATTTATCAGGCAGCACTGAACCTATTCATTCCCTCCTATTCCACTAATTAAACTATAATACCATCACTTGGGTTACCCATAACCAACCTTTGGAAGATTAATATAGGATGTTATTCTTTTGCTCATATTCGGCCTCTGCATGGTAATGAGACAGCAATAAAGTTTATGCTCCCATAACACGTAAGAATTGTATTTTGCACCAAACAGCTAACATCAAAAATAACTACTGGTAAAACAAACCGCATAGCACAATCATTCTTGGCATACATTAATGTGTCACTAAAAATGTCAATACAATGCCCATCGTAGCTATTAAAAGTCTGAATAGTTAAGCTAATAGAATGCATAAAGAAAAAAGTATTAAAAGTATGTCATGTCTGAAAAACATAATTTGAAAATAGGTTTTGGTGAATGGCTGTCAAATTCCCTGACCTTTAATGTGCACTTTGAGGAAACTAAAACCTGCATTGTTCTAACCGAACTATTTGTCCCCTGATAATTTAAAATTCAAATTTACAATGCAGAGACATTACCGGCATCATGGGCACTTAAAACCTGTGCCATTTGGGAACGTTTAACATTTATTAATGAATTATTTCCCGTAACACTTTGCAACAAAGGTTTGTAATGTATTTGCTTTAGGTGGAGCCACAGGAAGACAGGAAAAAAGCTATTGGTCAGGACTTTGCATACATATGCCCCAATCTACATGTATTTCTCTTCTCCAGACGCATAATTACATACTTTCATTTCACTGTTAAAGGGATGCCAACCTGAAATTTGTACGTTTTTATTGCCCAATCATGGCAATCACTAATAGTGAACACAAACTCTTTTGGAAAATGAATCTTCATGTTTTTATGCTTTTGTTTTCCTTTTGCTCCCTGAGGCCAATGAATAAAATCACAGATCGTCCTACTTTACATACGGAGAAAGGAGAGCTCGGAACATCTGTGCTGATACTTCACTTTTTCACGATGGATACAAATATACAACTAGTCCATCTTCATATGAAGACAGAGATTAACTGATTTACCAATATTGAGAAGGAAAATTATGAACTACAATCCTCTTGTACAAACTCAAGTCTGTAAGACTGTCCCAAAGTCCGGTTTTCAACCACAGTTATACCAGAGCCATTATGCACTTGACGGGTATGTAAAAAAATGATGAATGAAAAAAAAAATATGAATTGTCAGCTACAATCAAATTGAATTTTTATTTCAATAACCCCCAATTCCAAAGTGTTCTCAAACCAAATCCCCTATTGCTCTAAACCCTCTATCATAGCTTCATCTTCCATCATTTTCTTTTTATTCTTTTTCTTTTTATTCTGTTTCTTTTTATATTTATTTCTGGATCCAGCATTCCATTCATCCTTTAACTGTTAAGCGTTCTTTCTCTCCTTTTCAACATTCTTCATTTCCCCCTGAATGTCCATCTGGATTTCTGTTCATTTCAGATCCCCTTTAGCTTACTTTCCACTCCATCACCCAATTTCCACCTAGTCTCCTTTTGGCTGGTTTTCTCGGGCACACAGAGAATTATCGACAGAAAGTGGGAAGCATCCAGAGACCATAAAGCTGTGGATCAATGTAAATACTGCCCAGTAATATACCAGTGAACTCTACAGTGTTACAAAAGAAAAAAAAAAAGACCACAATTCAACTGAAAAGTTAATGAACTCAACTAGCTACATAAAGCAAGGTAATTATCACAATGAAAAATTAAAAAGGCCACTGGGAAGGTAGACAAAAGAGTTACTATGTTTCTTTCCATTTGTGACATTAAATAAATTAAACATCCATGGTGGCATTTTTTTTTTTTTAATTCATAGTGTTGATCCCATTTCTCTGATCTTTAAGGAAAAGAGTGATGAATAAAGTAAAATGCAAGCTACAGCCAGTTTGGGGAGCTCTTTGCTTTTTCAACCCCACCCCCCCCCCGCCCCCATCATCATTATTCGATGTTACCAAGATTTCTATCTACTTTTTAATCCAGGGGACATATTTAGATCTTGGCAAGTCTGAGTTGACTTATCCAGGAAAATTCAGTGACATGGCAATAACTGCTTTTTAAAAAATATTTATTTATTTATTTTATTTATTTACTTCTGGCTGTGTTGGGTCTTTGTTGCTGTGCATGGGCTTTCTCTAGTTGCGGCAAGCGGGGGCTACTCTCCGTTGTGTGCGCGGGCTTCTCACTGCGGTGGCTTCTCTTGTTGCAGAGCACGGGCTCTAGGCGCACAGGCTTCAGCAGTTGTGGCTCATGGGCTCAGTAGTTGTGACTCACGGGCTCTAGAGCTCAGGCTTCAGTAGTTGTGGCACGTGGGCTTCAGTAGTTGTGGCTCGCAGGCTCTAGAGCGCAGGCTCAGTAGTTGTGGCGCACACACTTAGTTGCTCCGCAGCATGTGGGATCTTCCTGGAACAGGGCTCGAACCCGTGTCCCCTGAATTGGCAGGCGAATTCTTAACCACTGCGCCACCAGGGAAGCCCACAATAACTGCTTTTTTGGAAGTTCAGGTATATTATGTCTATTGCATTCTCCTTATCCATTAATTTTATCATTCCATGAAAAAGCAATCGAGTGAGTAAAAAACATGATTTCTAACTCCAGGTTTTTCTAACCTTTAGTTGGCTTAAAGGTTTCTTTTCTCTTAATATTTGTTCAACTGTTTCACAACAGATTTAAGCTAGGCTTTCAGGGTAGTAAATTCTAAGATGTATTTTGCTAACATCTTTTAAAACTTAAAGTGCCACGTTTTTTCGACTCCCTCTAGCTCTTATTTACTATCCAGCCTACGATGTCTTTTTAAGCTCAAGAGCCCTTCAGTCATTGAATTCTAGTTAATAACATGATTATCAGGTGGCTTTATCTGATTTTTGCCACCTAAATAATTTTGGCTCTGAGGTAATCCTAGCATTTCTGTCCCTGCCTCAATCAAGGTTAGTATTTTTATGAAGATGTGTGGTTTCCTTCTGTTATAAACGATCCCTATGGTTACACAGTTGCTCACAACTAGTGGATAAAGTAAAATAGCCTGCCTTAGGGTAAGAGGTCAAATGTGACATCTGGAGGCTTCCAGAACCTTCCTGGCTGCTAATTCCCACAGCACCTTTCTCTACCCCCTCTTCCCTGCCTTGACACAGGATTCTTGCTGGGTGCTCTGAACCCTCTCCTAGGTTCACCCCCAGATCTGCTTTTGTGCGAGCAACTCCACTGAGTCACCAACCATGTCGTAGAGTAATGTGATCAAACCACGAATTTTTCATTTATTTTTTTCTCTTCCACTTTATCAGTTCCACAACTAACAGGAAGTAACTTATCAATGATATCACAGCCAGCACCTTGCCAGAACTATTCTTCCCCTTCGCAACACTAAGCAATATTCTTCATCCCTTCTGTGAGGGCAAGGGCCTTTTATCAGGAAAAAAATTCTGATTGCTAGGAGATTTGGTGTACCAAGACATTCCAAGATATACTATATATATTTATATGGGTTATGAAATAGCTGATGGGGACTTTGCAAGAGGATTTGGTTCTATCCTGTGCATTTAGGCAGAAAAATATGTGAACCGATCAGAGCAGATTGAGATGTATTCTGTTGTTCATCTGGCATAGACTCTTGATAACAGAAAGGCGAGACAAGCTGAGATATTCAATGAGAACCTTTTTCCTGGCTTATTATTCAGCTGAAGGTAAGTGAGTTTCCCCACCCCCATGACTGAAGCGTAAACACACAGGGGTTTTATTCTGTCATATAAAGAGCCACAACTACTAAGCCCATGTGCCACGACTACTGAAGCCCACGTGTCTAGAGCCTGTGCTCGCAACAAGGGAAGCCACCGCAACAAGAAGCCCATGCACCGCAACGAAGAGTAGCCCCCGCTCGCCGCAACTAGAGAAAGCCTGTGCATAGCCACGAAAACCCAACACAGTCAAAAATAAATAAATAAATAAATTTTTTAAAAAAGAAAATGTATATGCATCCCTATGTTCATTGCAGCATTATTCGCAATAACCAAAATATGGAAGCTCATTGATAGATGAATGGATAAAGAAGATGTGATATATATATAATTATATGTATAAAATTATATATATATATAAATAAAATGGAACATTACTCAGCCATAAAAAGAATGAGCTCTTGCCTTACAGCAACATGGATGGACCTGGGGGGTATTATGCTAAGTGAAATAAGTCAGACAGAAAAAGACAAACATCGTAAGATTTCACTTATATGTTGAATCTAAAAAACAAATGCACAAACAAAACTAAACAGAAACAGAATCGTAGATACAGAGAACAAACGGCTGGTTGCCAGAGGAGAGGGTTGGGGGGTGGTGAGTGAAATAGATGAGGGAAATTAAGAGGTACAACCTTCCAGTCACAAAATAAATGAGTCATGGCGATCAAATGCACAGCGCGGTGAATACAGTCAATAATATCTTTGTACGGTAACAGATGGTAACTAGACTTATCGTGGTGAACCTTTTGAAATGTATAGAAATATCGAATCACTATGTTGTGCACCAGGAGCTAACATAGTGTTGTAGGCCAATTACACTTCAAAAAACACACTCAGAAACAGAGATCAGATTTGTGGTTACCAGAGGCGGGGGGAGGGGGAACTGGAGGAAGGTGGTCAAAAGGTACAAACTTCCAGTTATAAGATAAACAAGTGTTAGGGCTGTAATGTATAATATGATGAATATAATGAACACCGCTGTGTGTGATAAATGAAAGTCGTTAAGAGAGGAAATCCTAAGAGTTCTCATCACAAGGGAAAAGTGGGTTTTCTTTTTCTTTTCTTTTGTATTTTGATGTGAGATGCTGGGTGTTCACTCAATGTACTGTGATCATCATCTCATGAGGTACATAGATCAAATCCTTATGTTGTACGCCTTCAACTTACACAGTGCTGTATGTCAGTTATATCTCCAATAAAACTGGAAGGGAAAAAAGCACAATACGACTGATTTCCAAGTGAAAAATACTAGGCTAAATGCTATGCAACTGTCATTTTTGTAGGCAAAATGACCTAACGGTGGCAATTTCATACGGCTCGATCTAATATTTACATCGGGATATCTGGATCACTGAATTGTTTCAGAAAATCTTAATGACTCTAGCCCTTCAATTTAACTGAAAATCAGCTCCCAGGCATAGGAATAATATTATGTAACCAAAACATGAATCCATGAAAACTCTGCAAACGTTTTCAAATCACATTCAAATCCTGGATTTAAGCATCCTCCAGTCTAGCCATCTCCATAAGAATGGATGCCCTGGGCGGTTGCCATTAACTATGACTTAACTACTTAAAACTAGTTTTAATGAAAAGAAATCTTTTTTTACAGCATTTAAACTTGTTAGGGGATTTCATGAATAATCTATAAACATATTACAAAGCTCCATTAACACCCATTTGAGAAAAAAAACATGGAACTCGTGCCAATCCCGTGTGCCCTCTGCTAGCATCTCCTCCTGCGATGTCCCATCAGCTGGGTTCTTGCAGGAGTGTCTGCTATTAACACAGGTTGCCGCTTTCTCCAAGCTGTGACTATATTTTGACCTTGACTGTTATTGTGATTTGAGTGAGCAAATTGCAGTTTGTTGTTTTAGTTCTTTTGGACAATAGTAACACGTGGAACTTTTTTTTTTTTTTTTAAGAAAAAGAAAAAAATCATAAAACCTTAAAAAATGCTTGTTAGCAGAGCTAAAATTCCCAGCAAAATGGCCAGGAAGTTCCTATTACTGAATACCCGCTCTAGGTCCCCTGGATATATTCTTTGCATGTGTTTTCTTAGAGCAGTTAATAACAGGCTTGCATAGCTAAGTTTTTTTTTTCCTAGCCCATCTTACAAGAAACATGTCAACAAACAATTTCCCTAAAACTGATACTAAAAGGAAGAAAATGGAGAAGCAAACTATCTGGGATAATTTAGATTATTTATAATACAAATTGCACTCTACCAGAAATATATCCTCTAATGTAAAAACTGATATCCTTTTAGAATTGTTTGGAAAGAGAAGAGTTAATAATATTTCTTGCCTTTAAGGCAACTCTTTAAACTGGGCCAGGACACAAACTAAATGACAGTCTTGCTAAAAGCAATATTCACTTTATGTATTAAGTGCTAGCCTTATATAAGAGTGAAAATGCATCCTAGTTACGGTAAAAGCTGAGGATAGGTAGATAGACTCGAGAAAGTGTATGTTATAATCTGGCAACTTTTAGTTATGTTTATTTTGTTGTCATTCTTTTTTTGATAATTTTGGGGCCCAAAGCATGGAATATACAGTATTTGGGGGAGGATAAATCTCTCCAGATTACTACTGCTGCTCCCCTGACTCAGTACCAGGAGTTACAGAGAGTTCTCTCTGGGGACCTTTAGAACATACACCCACAAGGCTGCCATCTGCAGAGACACCTTTTATTCTCAGACCCTGAAACAGACGTGCACCCTGGTGTCCTTAGAAGTTACTGGCCAAGTAGAGTAACAACTTGGGCTCATTACCAACATAACTCTCCTAACAGCAGTCTCATACCCTTGTTTCCTGGTGGAGTGATGAAAAAACCCTCAAAGATCTGAAGACCACTGCAATAAGACCCACAGATCTTGCAGGGTGATTGCTAGAGTGAGGACCAGAGAGAAAAGGAGGCCAAGTAAAGAAATGGATTGTCCTAATGATGCAATAGCTACCATCACCCTTCTACCAGGTAGGACGTTATTGGCCACCAAACAAAACACAAGTAAATAAAATTAAGTCTTCCTTTTCAGGAAGGTGAAGCTTGGCTGTGTTGCAGGTGGGAATAATCTCCCCAGGGGCAGAACTAGGAAACTTGACCCCTGCAGTGGATAATATTGATAAAAGGCTTCCTCGTATGAGCTGGGAAATGATTTGCCGACACAAGAGTAGGATTCGTGAGCGGGATCAGAGAGGGAGCCTTGAAGCTTTTCTTGCTGTTGTTTTTTCAGCCACGGGTGGACTCAAGTGGGTGTGGTCTGGTCTTGAATCCCTGCCAAGACGGACACTGGCACATTCAGACAGAAGTGTTTTCTCTCTATCTCACAGCCACACACACACACACATTCTCCCTCTCTCACTCAGACAGATGAGAACTACAAACTGCTCTCATCAGATAGTCAAATCGTCTGGAGTCTGAACAAAGAACGACACTATGGAGCCCAAGTTAAACCCACTTCCCATCTCCCCGCAGAGCTCAGAGAACTTCCCCTGGTTCCAGAGCTGCCGGAGAGTGACTGGCATGGATCTTGCTCCACTAGAGTGTCTGAGCCCTTAACCTGGGCCTCTGGTCTCTGAGGACATAGCTGGGCAAAACCCTCCCAGGCCAGAAGCCACCCCTGCAGAGCTCAGCTGAGCAGTCCTGGCTCCCTCCCTACTGGGTTTCTGCAAACTTCAGTTCCATATTCAGACATCTCCTTTCTCTAGCCCGTGTAGCCTAAAACCACTCTCTATCCTCTCCCTTCACTCTAAGTTAGGCAAAAGAGTTCCATCCCGTCCGCACTTGGGTGAGTTCTCGGCCCCTACACTGAGACAGGTCTCTGCAACCTCTCCTCCAGTCCCCCCCTGCCCAGGGCCCCCTCAGCCTCGCTGCCTCCGTAGAACCCACGTGTCTTAGTGATGGCTACTCCTCTTCCTCTATCTCAGAAAGCCAGAGTGCACCAGGTCCACAACCCACACACCCACAGGTCACTGCGTTATTGTCGAGCTCTGTGGCCTTTCCTCTGCGTCACCCTGTGCCAAAGGCCGCTGGCACCTTGTGGGAAGGCAAGAGGAAGGAGACTGCGGCTTCCAGTTCCAGGCAGCTTCCCTGGAAGAGAATGCAGGTACCTCCCGCGCTGCTGTGGCCCTGGCCTCACACAACCCCCGCCCCCCAGGCCTAAGAGAAGGGGACCACTTGCGGAGAAAATGATCTGCATAAACAACAATTTCACTCCAGCGTTCCCTGCAGATGGTCCTGATTTGGAGAAGGCACGCAGACAGTCTTTGGAATCTGACTTCTCTTTTTTAGGCCACTTGGAATTCTTCTCTGCAAACCTCACCGTCCCCAGGACAGTTTACTAACCTGACATCATCAGCTTCCTCTGAAACCTAGTTCTCTTTTCTTAATGTCTTATTATTTTTTAAAAATCGCCAGACCCTAATTTCTGATTCTCTGTTTTCCCTTCTCACTTCCAAATACAATGAGTCATCAAATCCTATAATGTCTTTTTTCCTCTCCATTCGTACTGTCACCATTCTAACCCAGAATCTTACTACCCCATACTCTGCCTATCATATGGTCATCTCTGGCTTTTAGGTTTCCCCCGTCGCCCCTGCCCACGACTACCAAATTAATACCATTGGACACATTCTCCTCTTTTCTTCGCACGCACCGATGCATTCAGTGGCGCACCACTACCTGTATGCAACGCACTGTGCTGTGCACTACTAAACTCATTTATTTCCTTCCAACAGATATTTGTTCCATACCTGCGGAGTCTTCTACATCATCCTTAGCTCTAGGGAAATGAATAGGCAGACCCGTTTCTTTCTTGCCTTTTAGAGAAGGGGGTTGATATTTCAGATAAATGCTCAGAAAGAGAAACTGTGAAAGCACGTAACGAGGGAAGCAAAGCTGGTCTCTTGGGTCGTGGAAAGCCTCCCTAGAACGACATTTAAGCTGAAGCCTGAAGGGGGAATGATGATTAATTAGTGAGGTGCAGGTGAAGGGGACCGTGTACGCAAAGGGCCTGATGGGGTAGAGAGTCTGATGCATCTGTGGGAAGAGGGAAGGGGGCAGAGAGATGGGGGAAGAAAGGCCAAAGGTCACCAGGGGGCAGACCGCACAACTCCTGGGAGGATGCATTGAGGAATTGGGGCTTTATTATAAAAGCAATGGGAAACCACAGACAGGTTTCAAGCAGAGAAATGTAACAATTTATTGTGTTTTAAAAAGATCACTCCAGCTACACAGTGGAGAAGGTTTGAAGAAGACGCTGCTGGGTGACCAAATGGGGGTGGGGGGTGGGACTGGAGGCAACAGATGGGGTGGGTTGGACCAGGGTGGTACCACGGTCGTCAGTGGAAACAGACAAAACATGTGGATTCAAGAGAGAACGAGATGCCGGGATCAGCAGTGAGGAGAAGGAAGAGATGGGGAGGGAAGTTAAGCAGGAAGTCCAAGTTCTTAGTCTTTAATGAGTTGGGGGCCCGGGAGAAGAAGCAGGTATGAGTGTGGGGGAGCCTTAGGTGCGAAGCTGAGCTTGGGACAGTTTAGTCCAAAGTGGATACTTCTAGCAGGCAGTAGCATACATCGGTCTGGAGCTCAGAAGAGAGGTCCCAGTGTGAGACAGAAATTGGAAATTCATGGGTGTATCTGGTGATTGAGACCATGGGGGTGGATGAAGTTGTTTAGGGAGACCTTGTACAGTGAGAAAAGAGTAGCCTAGGCCTGAGGCTCAAGAAACGGCCACATGGAAAGGCTGAGGAGAGAAGAAAGAGCTTGCAAAGGAGGTTCAGAAAGAGAAGCCGATTACGCAGCGGGAAAGTAAGAGGGCGCAATGCCAGAAAGCTAAGGGCAGAAAGTCTGTCAAGGTGCCGGATGCACCATGGGGCCCCGGGGGTCCTTAGTGTTATTTTGTTTTTTCATTTGTTAGTTTGAATTCCATTTGGGTTGGTCCCCTATATCCTAGTTGATATTAAAAAAATTAATATACAGTAAAATATACTCTGTGCTATAGAGTTCTCTGGGTTTTGACAAATGCAAAGAACCATGTATCCAGCACCACAGTCATGAGACAGAACAGTTCCCTCGCCCCCAGATTTCCTCACGCTATCCCTTTGTAGTTCAACCTTTCTTCCCGCTCCTGGCAACCACCGATTTATTTTCCACTCCTAGAGTTTTGTCTTTTCCAAAATGTCACATGGCATCATACACATGTAGCCTTTGGGACCTGGCCTCTTTCATGTAGCAACATATATTTAAGAATCATTCATGTTATTACATGAATCAGTAGCTCATTCCTTTTCATTGCTGAGTAGGGTTCCATCTTGCGATACACATACCACAAATTGTCCAGCCATTCATAGGTTGAAGGATACGCTGGCCATTTTCAGTTTTTGTTGACTACAAGTAGAGCTGTTGTAAACATTCGCATGCAGGTTTTGCCTGAACATAAGTTTTTATTTCTCTTGGGCGTGTGATTGCTGAGTTTTACGGTAAAGCCGCTATGTTTAACTTGATGATCATAAGTACTGTAAAGACTCTGCAGTTTTGCGGAGGTGGTAAGGTCACAACAGGATTGGAGAGGGTTAAGACGTAGAAGAGGAGAGAGGAGGGGGACACAGTAAGTGAAAGCAAGGCTCTGGAGAATTCTAACTGACACGGATTGCTGAGAGGCTGGGAGGGACTGGGTTTTGATTTGAAGAAGGTACCCACTCCGTCTTACTGGGAGAGCAGGAAAGCCACAAGCCTTTCAAAGCCCTACTCTGACCTTAAAGTGACCTCACAGGGGACAGTAGAGGACAAGGTCAGACCTTTCAGATGACCCAACCACGTAAACCCTTGACCCCAACCGGACTGTCTCATGATTACATCATGCTCCCCCTCTTCTCTAAGAGCCAATCACCATCTCTGGAGGAGGACGTCTGTCACATTTGCTTGTCCAACAGTGATGAAGCAGGTGCCAGGAAAAGAAGAAAAGCTACAGATTCATCCCCAGAGGTATGTTTTTGCCTCATTTTCTATAAAAATACTCTTCTGATATTCAAAATTTGATCTCAATGTCACAAATAACCACCAAGTCACCAAATAGTCCCCAGGTCACAGGACTTGGGTGTGTACAGGACTTGGGGGCAGGTGACATGATCATGGAAATTCCCCTAACCTTGTACAGTCTGGCATCTTAGCCAGGCTTCTTGATAAAATAAACATGTTTCCTTGTTATAGACCCTGACATTGACCCTTGATAATTCGAAGCGGTGGTGACTTTTCCTCTGACTCATTAATGAGTAAAGCAGGCTATATTTTTTCCTCATCTATTTCTACCCTTAAAAAGAAAATAGTGTAACAAGAATGACCCATTCAGAAAAAGAGCATTCTATCCCCCAGAACGATAATGATGCACGTTGTTGGGTAGATTGTGGATGAAGTGATGGATTTAAGACCTTCAGGGGATATTTGAATGACTCCAGCCAATCACTCAGATTCCATAAAGCCTCACTGTGATATGGTGCAGAGCAATTTGTAAGCCAGGACTGATAATAACACAGTTGCTGGATATCCGATTTAATGCCTTCAGAACTCATAGGGACCAATAAACGTTTTGTGGAATAGTTCTGTACAAAAGAACCTGCTGCAGTAATCTCATTTTAATGTACCTGAAAAAACGAGAGGTTTAACATCAGGAAACATAACCTCTTATTTTTGGAAAAGGCTTGAAGACAGTCATAAGTCTAATATAACCAGGGAAGAATTCTGCAGATGGCAACTTGGGCTGTGAATCCCAAAATAATCTACACAGGTGACTAGTGCTTTAATGACTTTTGGTTATTGTTTTGATTTTCTCAGCTACGCTGTTATATACTGCAAGCCTGCCATACTATAAATACATTTGTGTATACCTTTGAGAAATTCCTTCCAAAATACTTAGCACCATTAAAGCAGGGCTGAGAATGTCAGGAAGTAGCTCTGTGATTAGGAAGTTGTCGCTTGATTTTGAATCACTCCAGAATCTCGAGAGCAGCCACTCTACGCTGGGGGCTGGGGATCTGGTGTGGGTTACAGAGAGAGACCCTCCCCTCAAAACGCTCACAGCCCCTCTTCCTACTTCTCCACCGCTCCCCCACCCCTGTCACAAATGCCCTTGGAAAGCAGAGACTAGAATCCAATGTGATTTGTGTCATTGTGGAGCACAGGAAAGGGAAGCTTAGCTCTGTTTGGAAAGTCTAGAGAAGACGTGTTTAAGAAAGTGTCTACAGTGACTGAATCTCAGTGAGTGGTCGAGGTGTCCCCAGCGGAGAAGGCAGAGAGCAAGGCAGAGTGGCCAAGAGGCGTTAGAGCACAGAGACTTTTCCACATGTGAGCGATATCGTATGGTATTTGTCTTTCTCTATTTGACTTCCTTCACTTAGTGTGATAACCCCTAGGTCCATCCATGTTGCTGCAAATGGCATTATTTCATTCTTTTTTATGGCTGAGTAATATTCCATTGTATATATGTACCACGTCTTCTTTATCCATTCATCTGTCGATGGACATTTAGGTTGTTTCCATGTCCTGGCTATTGTGCTTCTGCTATGTGCTGCTATGTTCATAATGCTGCTATGAACATAGGGGTGCATGTATCTTTTGAATTATCTAAAATATGACACAAATGAACCTATGAAACAGAATCACGGACATAGAGAACAGACCAGTGGTTGCCAAGGGGGAGGGGTTTGGGGGAGGGGTGGAGTGGGAGGTTGGGGTGAGCAGATGTAAGCTATTATATACAGAATGGATAAACAACAAGGTCCTACTCTATAGCACAGAGAACTATATTCAATATCCTATGATAAACCATAATGGAAAGGAATATTAAAAAATGTATATATATATATATGTATAAGTGAATCACTTTGCTGTACAGCAGTAATTAACACAACACTGTAAATCAACTATACTTCAATTTAAAAAAAAAAAAAAGAATACAGAGACTTGGAGAATGTGAGTTTGGAAAGGACTCCTTGAGCCTGGCTGAAGCAAAGCCATGTGTCCCAAAGCCATAAACCTGTTCTCCAGGGAAAAGCCATTCTCATCCTAATCCTTGAAGTTTGTCCTATGCCAACACAGTTTTGGGGCCACTGGGAGATGTGGAATGGGAATGGACCAGGGAGTCCAGAGCAGGGACATTTGGGCTACCTCGTCAATAGCGGACAGTCCACTCACATGGTTTGGGAAATCAGCAGATGCCCTGCTCCTTCACATCCCATCCGGGAAGCCCCGGGTAACCTGATGCAGCTTGGTCTGGTGTACAGAGGGAATGACTCACAATGTGCTCTTTCTAACTCCTGTGCATCCAGGAAGTGCATACCCCTATTAATCCCTCCTACTCTTAAATGTGTAAATGTGAAGCGTGCTGAGATCTGTCACCATGAGCGAGAAGACTCTGCTGTGATGGAACAAACCCCATGTCACACGGCTGTAATATGCTCTCCTTCGTGGCTGTTACAGACTGAACGTTCGGGTCACCCCCAAATTCATAGGTTGAAACACTAATCCTGAATGTGATGACTGTAGGAGGTTGGGGCCTTTGAGAGGTTATTAGGTCATGAGGGTGGAGACCCCATGAATGGGATTAGTGCCCTTATAAAAGGGACCCCAGAGAAGTCCCTTGACCCTTCTCCATGTGAGGACGGAGTGAGAAGATGGCCATCTGTGAACCAGAAAGCAGGCTCTCATGAGAACCTGACCATGCTGCACTCTGATCTTGAACTTCCACCCTTCACGGCTGTGATAAATTAATTTCTGTGTTTATCAGCCACCCAATATAGGGTACTTTCTTATAGCAGCCTGAACTAAGCCTAGATTGTACAAATGGACTTTGCAGATGGCACTAAATAGATGGTCAGAATTAGGATTCTGTCCCTGCAGAATGGAATAACGTGAAACCAACTAAGGGGTATAAGGGTTAAATCTATGGCCTTTTGCCATTCATTCATTTATTCACTAATTCATTTATTCAAACATTTATTATGTTTGCCAAGCACTGCACGAGCAGAGAAAATCTGGGCTAAAAGATAACTATCACAATAATAAAACTTCATATATTTGGACCCCTTTAGTTAACAATTTGAGACTCATTTGGAAAGTATGTAAAATTTAACACTGAAATAAATACTTACTAAGCCAAAGAGTAACATAAATATAGTCACAGAAGAATGCGCAAATTATGTAGGACCGTAATTTTCAAGGACCCCCACTTTAGAGGTGCCTGTAGAAGCACACAAAGAAAACACATTAAAAACAGACGACTCTTAAAAATTTGTCTCAGTGTTTGTTAAAGAATGGCCATTAGGCCAGATTTAACCTGATCCTAGTTACTATCAATCTGTCAGAGTAATAAAACTACATTTCTTAAAGCTTTTCTAGGATTCATACTTCCAAATAAATCAGACCGTTTTTTCTGCTGCCCTTACTCATGGTTGGTATTAAACCTTTTCCTGCAGAGTGGCTTTCAGTTAAGGATTAATGGATTTGCTGAGCTTGGAGACCACAGATATCATGCGTGAATCTCCAGATTAGATGAGTGCCCCTAGCCAGGGCCTTAGAGGACAGTGCGGTGACCTAGGTCCATGTCACGGAAGCACTGTAACAACCCCCCTGCACCAGCTGGAAACCTCCGTGTCTTTTAGGCAATTAGTCCTCGATGAACAGATGAAGGAAATACAGGCATGAGATAGTTGAACTGCTGGGTCAAGGTCACCCCATGAGGGACTCATGGGAAACTGGGAGCATGGACTGGGCTGTATCTGTTTCAATGTCTGTGACTGTTTTCCTCCCATTCCTGGTGATAAGAACCTTCTATTTTTATTGCTAATTTTGATGTTCTTGAGCTTGAGATGGCATTTCTCAGTCATTCCCTCTCTTCCGTCCATTAATGTTTGGTGCATATTATATAAAAAAACACATTCCCCATTAAACAGCAAAGTTACGACATTTATGGAACATTAGCCAGAAAATATGAAACTAAAGCTTTATTCCAAGTTCACTTAAACTGCATCCTTGATAAAATTCAGGATTCTTACAAGAACCAAAAAAAAAAAAAAAAAAAAATTAATCTGGACATACTCCTTATTTAAAATCTTGTACACATGGAAACTTCCAAAGGGGAAATAAGAAATAATTAGGGGAACAATCATTCACGTGTCTTTGTTGACATTAAAAGATTCTGGCTAATGTCAATCTGATAATGAAAGAGTATGTGTACTCTCCAAAAATGAGGGAGGCTATACTGGTTTGAAATACTGTCAGAAGCAAAAGGAATGACTAATTTGCTCAACTGCCAAAAGCCTCTGGAAAAAAGCCTCCTCTGTCAAGGCTCTTTTTTGGAGTTACTTCCACCCTGTTTTCAGTATTCTCCTCCTTATAAAGCCTCACTCTATTAACAACCAGCACCAGACCACCACATCACATAGAATCTCACCTGCCCAGTGCTAGGGGTGTGTGTGTGTGTATGTGTGTATGTGTGTATGTGTGTGACAGAGAGAGAGAGAGAGAGAGAGAGAGAGAGAGAGAGAGAGAGTGTGTGTGTGTGTGTGTGTGTGTGTGTGTGTGTGTGTGTGTGTGTGTGTGTGTGTGTAGGGGGACACTGAGGGCAGCCAGGGGGCTAGCCTTCAAGTGACATAATGAATACACTTAAAAACTGAGATTACATGGCTATGTATTTATTTGTGGGGTGGGGAGACTGATGGAGATTACTCGTCAAAGGTGCTAAAGACTTCGCAGGCTACTCCTTGGCACCTCTAGGAACCACTGTTTTCTCTGATTCAATCCAGAATTTCACAGATGTGAATTAAGGCAAAGGCAAAGGAAGCAGCAGAGCAAATGAGAGCGCCCGCAATAGGGTGAGTTGTTGGTGGCAAAGGACCGGAAGTCATACCCTTTTCCCAAAAGCATTTCTGACTTACACTGAGGACCAGAAGCCAAGCCAACAGAGATGATCTTGGTGTCTGGGTGTCATGTCTCCTAAATGATTCTGAATTTATTCCTTCCCTGTGGTCAGGCTGCCCGATATGCATTGAGCAGAATAACGAGATGATTGGCAAGGCAATCTAACATTTCAGTGACCCATTTTTTTTTTCTCAAATATTTGTAGCTCTTGATATTCCACAGTCTAGGAACCACTGAACTATATATCATTACTTACATTTTGCTTAAAAGTAAACTCTGCCATTTATATCCTTGCAGTATGCTTTGTCAGAGGAGATAGTAAAAACAACTCCGCCCATTTTGGTAAGAGGTTTGTCAGTAGGAATCTGAATCAGATGCAGCGGACAAGCTGGGGACGCTCTATAGGTTCACCTCTCTTAATCACTTCTTGTGCCTTATCTAAGCCGACCTCTCTGCAGCATCCAACACCTGCAGGTGCTTCCTCCCTCTTGAAATGGTCCCCCAGTTGGTCTGACAGCAAAACAGCAGCTTGGTTTGTCTCCTGCTCTCTGAGTGACTTTTCTTGGGTTCCTGTGTGTAGTCCACTTCCACATTGGCCTGTCTCTGAAAGGATGACGTTCTTTATTTTTCTGTTCCAGGTCCTCTTCTCTCTGCAGATCTCATTCATTTTCATGGCGCTCATTACTAACCCTAAGCTGTAGCTCCTAAACTTCTCTCCTGGAGACGGAGAGAGTACATACGAAGCACTTACTGGCAGGCACACAGGAAGGGCTCGTTCTCTTACTCAACTATCTATTGACGGCTTATATGTCCCAGGCCCCCTGCTAGCTGCTGCAGATACAGAAGCAAGCAAAGCAGACAAAAATCCCTGCCTGCATGGAGCTTACATTCTAATAAATAGAATATCGTAAGCGAGATAATTAGGTAAAGATAAGGAAAATGTATAGTAGTTTAGATAATGCTACATATTATGGGGGAAGTATGATGCAGAGAAGGCGGACAGGGAGTGCTTGGGTGGAAAACACTTGCCCATTAAAACTGGGTGCCCGGAAGGGTCGGACTGCAAGGACGATGTTTTCAGCAAAGATCTGAAGGAGACAGAAAGCCAACTGTGGCGATTCCCCGAAGAGAGTGTTCCGGACAGGAAGAAGGCAGATGCAAAGACTAAACCATTAGTAACTATAACGTGTTAGCTCTTAGGTTTCTCTCCCGAGGTCCAGCCTCTCACTGGACATCTCCCCTAGATGTTCCCGGGGCACCTGAAACCCAACAGGTCTTCAGATAGACTGATGATCAACAACCTGTTTGTGGCCCCACCCCCCACCCTGCGATCCCTGCCTCGGTGAACAGAGCTGTCATCACTCACCACTTGAGGCTGAAACCCAGGGCAGCCTCAGCTCCCTCCTCCCCCTTCCCCTCTATGGAACTAGTTGCAATTTCTTAATGACGTAATTTTAGATTTACATTTGGCTTTAAATTTGCTTTATCACCTCACCAATTAAGCAAACATAATTTAATTAATAGTCGATGAACAAAATATTGAGATGTCTGTCCAAGTACTCGGAAACGTAAAGTGCTATTCCTCTACTGCGTCGAGGTGCTTGGGAAGATGTGGAGACCAATGCTCCCCCAGGATATATGAAGGCCCATCTATTACCCTAACTCTTACGTCATGAAGCTAACTAGCGATCATTGAGCACATCCTCTTATATCATTCAGTTGTATTTTTCATAAAACCAAGTCCTGGAGAGTCTAAGGAGTCTGCCAGAGGTTATGCAAATAGCAAATAGTAGGGTCTGGATTAGAGCCCAGCCAGGGTGATGCTCAGGTGCTCTGTACCAGCAACGTCCTCTAGGCCAGGTGCCCGCTGTGATCAGGAAACCACGACTGGAGGAAAGCAGGGAGAGAGACCGCAGTGTGGCCCTGGAAGGAAGGCTGTGCTCACGCCATAGGCCCTGCTTCCCTCCTGTCCCTCTTTAGGAAAATTCGATCGTGGCATCTCACACATGCTTTATTTTTATAAAGTAAAAAGTTGTAAAAAGGAAGTAAAGGTGGCAAACAAATAACAGACATACTCAAAAATGTTGAAGCCCCCCAAAACTGGGACGGAAGCTGGCACCCTGGGCGAGCATAGTAAATTCCTTGGAGGATAAGTTATCCGCTCTCCTCAGTCATTGCTGTCCAGAGGCAAGTGGGGACAAAGCCCCATGGCTTTCAATGACAGAAAGCTTCTTTTCATCTTCCTGTACTAACTCTGGCAACGTTAATGCCGTGTTTAGCCCTGTCTTTACCTGCCTGGGAGATCTGCCAAGGGGGTACACCTCTAGCAGACCGGACCCTGTGAAGTCGGAAGATGCTCTTCTTGGGCCCAACGGGGCTAGGCTGCAGCTTCTCGTCCTAGCGGAAGGAACGCCAGCATGTAGGCAGTTTCCAAGGAGTTCTAAAACCCTGCCTTAGTTTTCAAGCATGCATCAACCTACTAGACTGTGCAGATAATTGTATGGGCTCAGGTGAAAAGTGAGGCAGGAAGTTGACAGTGTCCAATGTAACAGGAAGGAAGGGGGGGGGGAGGGGGGGAGCGGGGGAGGGGGGGCACCGGCAGGAGGCGAACAGCCAGCACAAGTCAGGTCCTCTGGAGTCCGCAGCAAATGTGGTCCCAGGGTCAATCCAAATGCTGTGTCCAGCTCCCTCGTGCCAGCTTTTATCTGTCTCCCAAACAGAAAATAAAAACTCTGGGCCATGACAGCCCAATGCAGCACACATCAGGTGTCCTCTAGAGACATTCCTGCATGCTTGAAATCAGCATAGCTTTTAAGATAGCTCTATTCACAGCATCAGTTTTGGCTTCCTAGCTCATTTTCTGTAGACTTCAGAAAAGGAAATAAACAATCAGGGGAAATGACACGGGGCACCAAACATTCTGTCCCAGGCTTATTTGCATGTACCCTTGTCCCTCTGTAAATTGGAACCATAGTGTAAAGATCAAAGAGTTATCAAATGGGCAGGAGAAACAATTTTCAGCACATCCACAACACAATCATCCCACTAGACTTAAATAAATCAGCTTTATTTGTGACTGTGATGTAAACCCCGGTGAAAAATAGAGAAAAGCTTCCAAACAGGCTTTCATGACACGAACTCAACCCATTTGTTACCCTAACCATTGTCATATTGATCCAAAAATAACAATAATCTCTACAGTTCAGGACCTACTTGTTTAAAAATAATTTTGACAGATTATTTTAAAAATAATCTGTCTCTCTCTCATCTGTCTCTCTGCATGTCGTGCTAAGATTAAGTTAGCCATTGTGCTCTCAATGGGAAAAAGCACTTGCTGAACTATTAATACTCTAAAAATGTAAGTAGAATATTTAAATTGCCTGGAAAAACAATCTGTTCCTTAAAGACCACTTACATACCAAAAATGCACATATAAAGTCGATGTGCTATCTAGAAATAATTTTTATTTATACGTTAAGTCAAATATGCTTGGTTAACCTAATTTAAATCACTATGTAAAGTTGGAAGAAATTAAAATGTTGTTTCTTTCAGAACCTTAAAATTGAGATGGGCTTTTCCTCCTAATTATGATTAATTAGTGAGGTTTTATTGTAACAATAAATCACAGGGAAGCTTCTAGTTTCATGGGTGGTTGATGCGATTCTAATCAGGATTGCTGACCTAATGCTTGAGGAAGGATTGGCTGCTTCCGGAAGGACCCATTAATGACTTAGGAAAACAGATGTGCCACTGAGCAATGCTAGTCATGCCAAGGACAGAGTATCCCTGCTTATTCCTCCATCCTTTTTAATAAAACCAAGGACAAACACTGACCCAGGAGCACTGGATAAACAACCAAACAGCTTAGACTATCGTCAGAGTTTGAAAAAGCCTGCACAGCCAACAGCCAATACCAGTACAATGAGCCTGTTTTCATCTCTCACCCTGCTAGCCAGAACTGACACACCTACAAGAAACCTTAAACAAAAATAAGAAAGGTAGAAAAGGCCTTGGATACTCCGGATACTTAATTAGGGATCCTTTGGTTGTACGCAACAGAAACCCACTGACGCTAGCTTAAGCGAAAAGATTTAAAGGATGCGGCAACATTTCATAGAAGACACAGAGATGCACAGAAGGACCTCAGGAGAGTCTGGACTCAGCAGTCTCATCTGTCTCTGCCTCTCTCATCTGTCTCTCTGCACGTCTCTTTATTTTTTTCTCCCTGTAAACTGTTTTTCTCTGATTCTCTATGCACTGGGCCAAACTTGGATGTGCCAGGGTATTTTGGTCTAAGTACCAACAGAAACTTCCTATCATCTCTCAGATCCAATTCTAAATTTTCAGAAGAGATTATCTGTTATATCAGTGTTTCATTTCAGTAGTGTCACCTATAGTCTGGCATTGGGGATGCGAATATTACTATAGACGTCGGGGCCACGTCTGTGGGTGCTAAGGATGTAGATGTGAGCTGTGCCACCGTCCCAGAAGTTATCTATGAACAGCGTCAGGAGCGGCACTCCCCTTTGCAAAAGATCAATCTGGCTGCAAGAAAATGTTCTATCAAGGAACGGGTCATCTCTTATCCAAGAGCAACCACAGATCTTTTACAGGAAGCCTGTTTCAGTATTTCAAAGGAATAGGAATAATCAGATACCTTATTTGTATTTCAATAGGCTTACCTTATTTCCTTTTAATGACAATATGATGCCACGAAGGGGAAAATGGTATTATGCCATTTATTTTCTATGGGAAAAGGAGAGGGTTACCCTCCTCATACAGAGAGAAAATTATAAGAGGTGGTCATTTGATAAACAGCGGATCAGGAGAGCTTAATGGTGTGGACAGGAAGTGCCCAAACCCAGCTCTGGTGCTCAGAGTTGCCTCATGGACCTACGATAAATTCAAATGCCCTCCTTGGGGGTGTAAGTGACTGCTGCTCTCCCATTGCCCCTACACTCTGTCTCTATTCCAAACCTCACAGTTACACATCCCAGGACATCTCCTCTTCTCTGCCTTTCAGTATTTGTTTTCTTTACTCATGTCTCTTTCATAGGTGTCTTTTCCCACAATCCCTGCACATAATGGACATGACAAATCCTTTCCTGAATCAGTCCATCAAAGGAGGGATGAAGGGGGTTAACATAGCCCTCCAGTGTGTTCCACAGGCAAGAGGACCCCAAGTGCCATGGCACTGACCACACTCTCATGGAATAAGAGAGCCATGGAAGGAAACTTAGAAACCAACGATCTACTGTGCCCTGCATCCTACTCGAGAAAACTGGGGTTCAGAGAGGGTCACTCAGCTAGTCGCAGGAAACACCAATGTTAGAGCTCAGGAACTTGCCCACACATTGGCATTGCTGGTGAATGTCCAATGTGAAGATTCTCACAGGAGAGAAAAGTAGTTCATTCAAAGTAAATAGATTTGGCTTTTGCTGGGGAGAATCCTAGAAAGTTGCCAGTCTAATATGTTAAAGCTGCATAGGGAATTCCCTGGCGGTCTGGGTTCTATCCCTGGTTGGGGAACTAAAATCACACAAGCTGCATGGCACGGCCAAAAAAAAAGAAAACGTCCCTTCTGCAGGTGGCATGACTTCTCAGGGTTCCCAGAGGACCACTCCATCTGGGCTTCCTCTCTGTAATAGTGGCCAGTCTCCAAACCCCAAGGCCCAGTTCAATTCCTTGGGCCAAATTTTTTCTAAATAATGCTTCTTCCCTTGACCCTCCTTTACATCCAAAATAGTCCGTTACATCTGAATATCCTTTAAATAGTAGTTTCAACTTATTATATCTGAGAGTATAATAGCATTCTTTTAAAAATTTCTGAACTCATGAGATTTCAAGTCTCTCTATCTCTTTTCTAGTATTCTCTTAGCATAATAAGGAGAACAGGCTTTTATTGTATGTTATTGGTTAGGACAGGAGAGAGCAGGGGAGAGAGGACCCTGAGTTTGGGTTGCAACTCTCCAACTTTTGAGACCTCTCATTAAGGCACTTAACTTTTCTAAGCTTCAGTTTCCTCACTGTAAAGGGGGACTGTTAGGGAAGTTGAAAGAGCTGCTCTGTACACTTGAAAGCGAATGTGATTCCTAGAGGCAGGAGAAGTTCCCCAAGAGAGTGAAAGAAAAGATTCACCTGCCCCGGATCCTGTCCCTCTCTGTTGGGTTTACTTACTCTCCGTCTGTGTTCTTTATCCATTCTTTTTTTTTTTTTTTTAATATTCTTTTCTATTATGGTTTATCAGAGGATACTGAATACAATTCTCTGTTTTATACAGTAGGACCTTGTTGTTTATCCATTCTATATATATAAGTTTACATCTGCTAATCCCAACCTCCCACTCCATCCCTCCCGCAGACCCCTCCCCCTTGGCAACCACCAGTCTGTTCTCTATGTCAGTGAGTCTGTTTCCGTTTCACAGATAAGTTCATTTGTGTCATATTTTAGATTCAACATGTAAGTGATATCATATGGTATTTGTCTTTCTCTTTTTTTTTTTTTTTTTTTTTTTGCGGCACGCGGGCCTCTCCCGTTGCGGAGCACAGGCTCCGGACACGCAGGCCCAGCAGCTATGGCCCACGGGCCCAGCCGCTCCGCGGCATGTGGGATCTTCCCGGACCGGGGCGCGAACCTGCGTCCCCCGCACCGGCAGGCGGACCCCCAACCACTGCGCCACCAGGGAAGCCCTGTCTTTCTCTTTCTGACTTACTTCTCTTAGTATGATAATCTCTAGTTGCATCCATGTTGCTGCAAATGGCATTATTTTGTTCTTTTTTATGGCTGAGTAGTATTCCATTGTATATATGTACCACATCTTCTTTACCCATTCATCTATTGATGGACATTTAGGTTGTTTCCATTTCTTAGCTATGGTGAATAGTGCTGCTATGAACATAGAGGTGCATGTACCTTTCTGAATTATAGTTTTGTCTGGATATATGCCCAGGAGCGGGATTGCTGGATTATCTAGTAATTCTATTTTTAGTTCTGTCCATGTTCTTAATCTCCAACTCCCAATCCTCCAAACTGCTTCCAAAGTTACCTTGATATCATAAATTTGATGTCACTCACCCCCTTCTCACCAGTCTTCCAGGTCCTGCTGAATTATCAGTGTTTGAAGCACAGCTAAGGCTTCTGTGGTGGTGACTACTTAATAATGACACTTGTCATTTGACCTTTGAATGACCTAATGATCCTTGAAGCTATTTGACCACATTTGTCAGGAAGCACACACTGCCCCTCAATGAATCTTACAAACGTAACATGTTACTGAGAACTCAGATTAAACATCTCAATAGCAGCACACAAATGATCGTGTTATTATGATTTATGTTTACCTTATACATTTAGGAAAGAACAATGTTTATTTCTTCTTTCCTGATGAATTGACCAATCTTCCACTTAGGATGTCTGTACTAAATTAGTGCTTCTAAGATATCTCTCCTCTGGAATTGGATTTTATTATTAAAACAGAGTAGACATTTTCCCTTTTTGCTTTTCAGTAACATTCGTAAAAAGTAATGCTGAAGGGGCTTCCGTGGTGGCGCAGTGGTTGAGAGTCCGCCTGCCGATGCAGGGGACGCGGGTTCGTGTCCCGGTCCAGGAAGATCCCACATGCCGCGGAGTGGCTGGGCCCGTGAGCCATGGCCGCTAAGCCTGTGCGTCCGGAGCCTGTGCTCTGCAATGGGAGAGGCCACGACAGTGAGAGGCCCGCGTGCCGCAAAAAAAAAAAAAAAAAAGTAATGCTGAGGAAGTACTTCTGAATCAAGGATTCTGTCTGCTGAGTTAAAAGATGGTGAAATAATAAGCAAAATAATATTCTATTATTTTTGTCATTTTCCAAATATATTTTCCTTATCTCACTTCTCTCTCTCCTTCTGTGCCATACTCCCCCATTCCTTCCTCAATGCTCACCACATTTCCCCCCTACATTCTGACGATGATGGGGAATAATGCCTTTTCAGGGTCATTGCAGCAGTCATGGTTCACGTTTGGTCATCTGACAAATGAAGGCAATTAGTTAACCATTCAGCACGGTGTAGATATGCTCTTCATCTTGTGTAAATCCACACCAGGCTGTATGTATAATACTTGATCTTTTACTCACTTTTTGGCATTAGAAGATCAACAAAGCAGAAACGTGACTTCCCAAAACATGTGCTTCAAAATCAGAAATCATTAAGCAAGGTGTCTATTTAACGAAATATTAAGTTATAAAGAAAGATTTAAAAACACCCCCTCTTCTCTATTTTTGCTGATTTCACTAAGCAATTAAGGGTCAGATCTGGAGAAACACTGAGATTACCTGAGTACAAGTGGAAAGAGGAAAGTTAGCCTTAGGACGACCAATGTTTAGTGCATGAAGTTCAGCTGGGTAGAGTTTTTTTGTTTTTGTTTTTTTAAATAAATTTATTTATTTTACGCTGCATTGGGTCTTCGTTGCTGCACGCGGGCTTTCTCCAGTTGTGGAGAGCAGGGGCCACACTTCGTTGCGCTGCGCGCGCTTCTCATTGTGGTAGCTTCTCTTGGTGCGCGGGCTCTAGGCACGCAGGCTTCAGTAGCTGTGGCTCGAAGGCTCTAGAGCACAGGCTCAGTAGTTGTGGCACATGGGCTTAGCTGCTCCGTGGCATGTGGGATCTTCCCAGGCCACGGATTGAATCTGTGTCTCCTGCACTGGCAGGCGGATTCTTAACCACTGTGCCACCAGGGAAGTCCCTTGGTAGAGTTCTATATGTATAAATAAACCAGTGAGTATAAAAGCACTTATCAAACCAAACCCAATGAAGGTTTTACAAACAAAACTTGCAATATTTTGTGCATCCCTGATTCACAAATAGAGAAGAGGATTACATAATTATCTGCACAGTTTTTAGAATTTCTAGCTGTTTAGATGGATAACTGGAAAAGAAACAATATCTCAGTAATTGGGGATTATACATTAAGGGAAGTTCTAATTCCCTCAGTGACGGTACAGTGTTCCCTTTAATCGGTTTCAATAGGTATGCTAAAACATATAGTGATTTATTTAGTAGATATAGTATCTACTTTCTCGAATACTCAAGACATGATGATTATAGCAATATCCTTACAAATATTTACAAGACTACAATGTCATCCAAGCAACATGACTACTTGTTGAATTCCATAGAGACATGCTTTCAGTGACGCATATACATGCCCTGAGTATAAAACAATTTATATTCATTCTAGAATTCCAATTTCTAATGCCCATTTGCATAGTGTTGTCTATATAGTTTCCCCCTTTTTCAACCTTTCTCTCATCTGATAGTATGCAAATGGAAATGAGTTGAAAACACTTTCAGCAAAACTTGAACAAATTAGCACTGATGTTCCTTCCCCTGCCCCCATGGGAAAACAGGTGGTAGCTCTTACACTTTACGTTGAGTTTTAACTATTGTGTTTCTGCTTGGGTCAAAAAGCAAGATGTGGCCAGAAAACACACACCTCTCAAATGTATTTGGCCCAATTATAACTAGTAACGAGTAACTGACATATTAATGTATTATCCATAGACATATCTACAGAGGACACATTTTATTAAAATTAAGGAACTGCTGTATACCGATCTATCAACTGCTGTTTGATCATAACCCTCCATAGATATAAAAATTAAATAATTATTTATCATAATTTTTCTGTCTAGGTGTGGTAGTGTTTTCTTCTTAACGCACCTTTCTTAAGAACTGTTGGGTTTCTTGACTTCAGATATTAATGACTTTTGATCAGCTCTGGAATATTCTCAGCCATTATCTTTTCAAGTAATGCGTCTCTCTTAGTCTCCATATGGTCTTCTTCTGGACATCCAATTAGACTTACGTTGGACCTCCTCACTCTATTGTTTGTGTTTTTAACCCTTATTTCATATTTTCCATCATTTTGTCTCTCAGTGTTGTATTATTAGGAATTTTAAAAGTCTGTCAAGCTAGTGAACCATTTAACAAGTCCACTGAGTTTTTTCTTTAGTTATTACATTTTTCATTCCTAGAAAATCTATTGTTCAAATGTTACAGGTCAATATTGTTAGAATCTATTCTTTCAATATATATAATACACTTACTTCATAGTCTATATCTGATAATTCTAATATTGGCAATTTATGTAGATTTTGAAATTCTGCAATTCTTTTCCCTTTCTGACTCTTATTTATGGTCACTTGTTCCTCTACATATTTTGTGAATTTTTATTGGGGGCTCATGTTTTTGGACTTTTACCTGTGGGAATTCTTAGATACCTGGATATAGAGCATCTTCTTTCCAAGACACCTTCTTCTCCATTGGAGGTGTCTGTTAAAATCTCCTGGGCCACAAGGGATGGACAGACACCATTACAGCAAATGATGGGTCTGGCTTTCAGTTATTCCTTTGCATTGAAGCTTTCTTGTTTTTTGGCCTCTGAGAAACTCATTTGTTTTCCTGTCAGATTAACCAGGCACTACAAAAGATATATATGGTATTTTTTAAAAATCCGGTGTTTTTAGCTTTGTTCTCCTGGGAGGGCATTCTCTGAACATCTGTTATGTACTATTTCCATTATTATTTTTTGTTGGTTCTTCTAGTTACAGCTATTTAAAAATCTTTGTGAAATTAATAGATAGGGTGCAAATAGAACAGATTTGAAGTCTTCCTAGTGTATTATCTTTAAATATTCAAGATGCGACTTCAAAAATCTCGAAGAATGAAAATAGACGTTTCACCATAAAAAAATTCACATTATGTTGTGCTAGAAATTGAAGTAGCAAATGAACCCTCACCTTCTGAGAAAGAAGTTCATAATCAGAAAACAGAAAACACTACTCTCAGGGATATGTGAAGAATAGCCAGCCAAATAGTAATAAGCCATATAAAATAATTCTGTGATATAAATATGAAATTGTAAATAAGAATGAAATGATGTTGGAAGTCTCTTAATGGCTCCCCATTGCTGAATCTTTCTTCTTAAAGTGTAACAGGGGCACCCCTATGATATGTAATAGGCTTTTGTGGATACCTAAAGCTATAAGTTAAACACAGTCGAAAACATTTTAATTCTGATGGTAATTCAGTTAAATGTGATGTTATATCAAATATAACATGGGGGAATTCCCTGGCGGTCCAGTTGTTACGACTTTGCCTTCCAATGCAGGGGTTGCAGGTTCAATCCCTGGTCGGGGAGCTAAAATCCCACATGCCTCGTGGCCAAAAAACCAAAACATAAAACAGAAGCAATACTGTAACAAATTCAATAAAGACTTTAAAAATGGTCCACATCAAAAAAAAAATCGTCAAAAAAATATATCATGGTCTAGAGTTCAGGCTTGCATAATTTTAAATATAAAACATTTCAAAGAAAATTCCTACTTGGGGTATTTGTTTGTATCCACAGATGGGGGCATGAATGCATTTGTTTTGTTGAGAGAGATTGTTTAGAATACTCTGGCCTGGAGTTTTAAAAGAACGTTCTCAAGTTGGTGTACACAAGCCTTAAGATTTTGGTCCTACCCCTGTCCCTGTGTTGACCCTTGAACGTTGGGGTGCTCTGGAGTCCTGGGCCACCTTCTCTTCTCAGACATGGGCTACAGTCTCTTTTCTACATCCTCCGTAGGTGATTTCATCCAGTCCCATGGCTTTAAATAATATTTATATATCGGTGATCCACTTTTCTGTATCAGCAGCCCCTGCCCTGTTTTGATCTCTAGATCCACGTTTCTAATTTCCTTTCTGGCATTGTCTCTTGAATACTGACTAGCCGGTCCACATTCATATCACAAACAGAACTTCTGACTTTCTCAGTTCCTTGCCTTGCTTCCCATTACTCTGTGACTTTGCCTTGTTTACTGTTTATCACAGAACCCACTTTATAAAGTAAGCCCTGTGGAACCACAGCCTTCATCTGTCATGGCCTTCGAGTTGGTTAGAGCGTAGAAGAACACCTGACAAATAGTAGGGGCCCAATAATTGTTTACTGAAGGAATGGAAATATGAACATCTTTTTCTCTTCTGAAATCATTCCAAATAGCCCTCTCCCTCCCTCCATCTCTTTTTCCCCCAGTTCTGTTTTACTCTGTCAACACTGGTCTACTTTGCCATTTTATAAATGCAATGTGGTCTTTTATAATCCTTTCTTCCCTACCTGGTATAAACTATTACCTGGGGGAAGTAGCCTACTCTGCTTTTTCCATGCACTCATTTCAATGTTGTATATAAACCTATTCAGAGAATTCTATTTAGATCAGATAACCTGGATATCTCAATATGATCTTCCACAAAGTCAATAACCATGTTTTAGTTTTTGTTTTGTTTGTTTTTAAATTTTCTAGTATTTAGCACAATGTCGGACATAGAGTAGATAGTCAGTGAGTTATTTTTTTAGGTGAGTAGGGGATTGTAGCAATTATATTATCAGAAAACAACCTAATTACCAAGTATTAAAATACTGGCTCAAAAAAGTCTATCTATCTAACACATATTCAACTGGAACTTCCTAAGTTTATTAATTTCAAAGTAATGAATACATATAATATACCAGCATATTATACATATTCATAATGCATATGATAAGCATATGTAGATATAAGCATAATATGATAAGCATGTCAAATATAAGGATAATATTTCACGGTCTGAATAAATACTTATGTTTAAAAAATTAATTTCCTTTAAAGCCTAACTTGTGTATTTGTAAAGATGAACTATCAAGAAGTACAAAATATAACAAAAATTCTATTCTTGACAGATAACATTCAACTGAAATTTCTTCTATAAGAAAGGATTCTTTACTTGTTTGTGGTTTTCTCTAGTTTATTTTGGCAATGTAAATGTACACTTTGGAAACATGGAAAATAAAATGAAGCTGAATCCATTTGAGATTTTTTTCCTGTTACAAAAAGGTGGGAAAAAAACACAGAGGTAGAGTTTTTGACTTAATTTAAGACCCTAGAGATGATTAACTCAAGAAGCCATAATAGTTAACCAGGTATAGCAGCATCACCAAGAAGGCCTTTCTTCTGTGTAGGTTCTCAAATTCCCAGACAGTCATCCTACCCATATCTGGACATGAGCTAAGATGTTTGGTATTATGTGATTATAGAAGAGATAAGTGCCTTGTAGGCAGACAGACAAGTAGAGATTCATGGTAGTTTGCTCCTAAATGGCCACAATCAATGAAACTATTCTTAAGAACATATGTGGCATATAATGATACAAAGAGATGATTTATTAGCTTGGAAGAATTTTTATAACTATATCCCCAAATAGCAAGGTAACCACAAACTCTTTCATCTATATTAATTCTGATTTTTTTTTCAAATGGTCAAATTCTGATTGCTTAAATAAACCCAATGGAATAGAAGGATTTTGAAGAGAATCTGGCTCATTAGACCTGACAACTCAAAGTTAGAAGCAATATACACAACAAAGTAAAAAGCTGAGTATAGGGAATGAAAGTGAAAAAGTAGCCCAGGTAGTAAAATATTCTATTGAGGTTGGCAAATTTCTCATTTGTGATTGTATACAATCTCTTAAGCTTTTTATAGAAGGAAAACTTCACTGGGACACAGATCTAAATTTTGGAAGGTACTGAATAATACAGATTTTAGAAACAGATTTGTAAAAATAGTTTGTTACTTTAGGTTTCAACTGTAGCTAAAGGAGAGACAGAAAATCATTTGATGATTTTCTACCTTTATCAAGGTAAGGAATATATTTCTTTATCAGGTTCATTAGAGATAAGCAACCAAACATAAACATAATAAGAGATAGTGCTCACAACTTTTCAGTATTAAATGAGCTCTGATTATAATTTAATTACGTATATAATATCCAACAAAGAATTAGCACAACCATTGGCCATTCGTTGCCCAGTAATCTTAAACTTGGAAGAAGCAAGTAACAGAGAACTAGGAGTGTAGGTTGCATAGCACAAGAGATGTTACATATCAGAGGTCAAAAGGAGTCCATGTCAAGGAAGCAAACATTTGAAGGGAAGCTTCATGATGTTCTAGTAGTTTTTGCCTTTTCCGTGTAGGCTAAAGGAAAGGGAAAAAAGCACTGAGTTGGAAGACACTGGCTCAAAGAGTGCACCTTCAGTCTTGATCAAAAGAAGCAACTCTAGGCTTTTTCCATATGTACCAAAAGAGAGAGATAAATTAGATGATTTTAACGTTTTTATCCCACTCTAAAGTTCTGAGACTGTTAATTCTTTTTTTCCTCAGTAGCCTATGCTTCTTTGGTACGGGGGCATTTCATTTTTTTTTTGATGTTGGGGGTAGGAGTTTATTAATTAATTTATTTATTTTTGCTGTGTTGGGTCTTTGTTTCTGTGTGAGGGCTTTCTCTAGTTGTGGCAAGCAGGGGCCACTCTTCATCGTGGTACGCGGGCCTCTCACTATCGCGGCCTCTCTTGTTGCGGAGCACAGACTCCAGATGCGCAGGCTCAGCAGTTGTGGCTCACGGGCGTAGTTGCTCCGCGGCATGTGGGATCTTCCCAGACCAGGGCTTGAACCCGTGTCCCCTGCATTAGCAGGCAGATTCTTAACCACTGAGCCACCAGGGAAGCTCGGCATTTCATTTTTGATCAGACTTGTGAGTTACTGACCCCTCTAGAATAAATTGACTATGTCAAAGTAACTAATAACACACAGATGTACTCAAAGAAAACCCCAGATTAATTTTAAGAGGTGGTCTCATACTCCTTCTATGACATATTACATTTTAACAGCATCAAGTAAGCAAACGAAATATGGGAATACATGTTATATTTCTTCTCATCTTACTAGGTAGAAGAAGATAAATATAGATAAGATTAATCAAGGAAAGTAAGGCGAACTCGGGAAGAAACTGTTCATTTTCAATATTCACACAGTCATAGTGCACACTGCCTCTAGTTGAAGAAAAAAATGCCATTAAATACTGGTAAGCAGCATTAAGTATGTTTAGATTTTATTTGTAAAACAACTGTCCAAGGTAGGCCACGTGAGTTTCAATAATAACCTATTATTGAGCTATACAGATGTGTAAGAGCTATACAGATGTGTAATGCATGACAGAGCTATACAGAGCTATACAGATGTGTAATGCATGACTCTGGACTGAATGGTATCAATAAAGAGCCAAAAGTATGATTTCCGTAACTGTGTGAGCATGTTACCACTGCCTTGTTGAAGAATTACTGTGTACTTGACCTCAGCTCTCCTCTAAAGTGAGAGGTGTTGGTCACAAAGGCAACCAGATAAAGGACATACACGATCAGTACAAAACCACTGCTGCTTTTGGAAAGTACTAGACAAAGTGCAGGCCCTACCAGTGGTTGATGACTGTTCACTGGTATTATCAGCTTGTTACACGTAAAAGCAGTCCATTGAGGACACCTTTTAGCAACACTGCCTACCTATAGACATGATTACCTTCCACATTACTTCCCTGTGTGAAAGTCTAATGTACAAGGGCTTAATGTCACTGTAGTCATCAGCAGTATCGAGAATGAATTTGAAGCCTACTAGAGAGAAAACACACTTGTGCTCTGGTTATTAATCTTTTTGACTTACAGAGGTGGACAACACTGGACACCAGGTATCCAGAGACAGTCTCAGTCGATATGTGCTTTGGCAAATAAGATGCACGTGGGGTTACCCCATGTGCAAACAGAAGAGTGTAAGGCATGCAATCAGGGGTTGATCATGGAGATTTCCTGGTGGGAGTACATGTGTGATATCTGTGAAAAAATACAGTTCCACAGCAACTGAAGGTAAACAGAGACCCCACTGTGCTTGACTTAGAGTATTCACGCAGCACATGTGCTCTTGAAAGCTCTGGACACACATTAACTAAGTCATTAATCCTCACCACGACTTCACCCCATAAACCACATATGATTATTCTTTAATGGTTGACGAAACTCAGTCAGGAGAGATAATTGCCTTGCTCAAGGCCACATAGGTAGCCTGTGTTAGAAAAGAATTAGACTTGAGTGATTTGTGTCCTACAGGCTTGTACTTGGACCACCAGGTCACATGAGATGGAAGAGCCTTCCCAGAATTGTACGCAGAGTATTTGTGTTTCTGTGTGTGTGCGCGCACACCCATACGTTCTCAAGTCTGTAGGCAAGAGTGTACATGTTGGGATTGCAAGGTCCTATATTCAGTGCAACCTTTCATGCCTCAATATTCAAAAAACATTTACAGTATTGTAATATATTTATTAACTCTGAAATTTGTTCTCTTCCCTCTTCATTTCTTCGTTTTATCTGAGAAACAGCAACCCTGGGCAACAAATCAAAAGGCTGAAAACAGAAGAGCATATTCTGAACTACAAAGTGTCACCAGACAGTTATTTTCAGGGACCAGTCCATCCAATCTCAAGGTTTTGATTAATTTTTAATAACTTCTTTGATGAAAGAATTGTTTTTCTGTCTAAAAAGGTGCTTTAGCAGAGTGGCGAAGTGTGTAGGTGCATGAGTCAGAAGCGCGAGAAGCAGAATTCTGGTTCTACCTTTTTCTGTCTACCTTACGATCTTGGGAAAATAACTGAAACTCTTTGTCTCAGTTTTATCATCTACAAACTAGGGATGTCAGAGGATTGTTTTAAAGATTATCTGAGATAATATATTGATAATGTGCTTAGAACTGTGCTGGCCACATAGGATGACCTCAGTAAAGGTTGAAGTCTATCATCATCATCATTACACATGTACAGGAGACAGAAGATATTTTTTCAAACCAAGATAGTGGTCAGCGCTCCTGCCACTTCTGAAAAAAATGCTTTCCTTTATTTAGAAGAGTTAAGAGGCTACATAAATGAATAAAATCAGGACAAGACAATTTGAGGGAATATACCTAAACAGAATTCAGGGGAGTACAGAAAACTTGGGAAGAAATGTCACATTCTCAGATGTTGACTCGTACCCTGATTCTGAATAAAATTGTTGGTACATCTCAATATACACTTCAACATTCATCTTCCGTGTGGACAGTTTTCATCATGAAGAAAGTTCTTCATGGTGAAAATTAGATATTAATGCTGTTGTCCTAAAGTTTGTTGATTGCCAAGCTTTTCTGTTCTAGGGGCCAATATGGACTACTGGCTCAGAATGAAAAGCACACCAACATCACAGTGATGTGGTTACTCACATCATTAAACTTGGATGAACTGTACCTTCAAGCTGGAACAGACAAAGATAACTACATCAGGTAAATAAAGCACACAGATCTACTGCTTATATATAGAAAATAACCCCCATGTATTTAGGTCTCAAAATAATCGAAGAAAAGCTTCTTAGAAATTAAAAATATGATGATGATCAAAGTTAGAGGAGTTGAAAGGTAAGGTCGAAAACAATCTAGAAACATAAAAAGACAGAGATAAAAAATATAAGGGAAAGGTAAGTATGAGAAAATTGATACAGTAGAGTTAACAGCCAACTCATAGGAGATCCATAAAGAGAAAATTAGAGCAAATACAGAGGAAGACATTATCAAAGTAATAATAAAAAAGAATTCCCAGAACTGAAGACTATTACTCTTTAAATTGAAAGGGCTCATCAAATATCCAGTAAAAGTGAACGGGAAGAACCCCACACTTTTAAATACTTCAGAGAAGTTTCAGAACATCAAGGATAAAGAGGATATCCTCAAAGCTTCAAGAGAGAGAGAAAAAAATCACCTACAAAGGAATGTGTGAACGACATGGGACTTCTCGTCAACACTTCTTGATCCTGAAAGGTTATGGAGAAAAGCCTTGAAGGACTGAGGGATACAGAGAGAAGTATCTGAAAATGAGTTTTTATAAACAGGATCAGAGCCATTTGTCCTTGGGAGAATTGGAAATGCTGAGGAGAGAAGAATAAAAAGAGTTTTAAGGCTGTAAGAGAAAATGATGACAGCACACTTTTTGGCTTAGCAATGAAAATATTTATGAACTCTTATTACTTATATACTTCATTGATTTTCAACTTTTAGAATTAGCCTATAGATAAACCATGAATTATGATAACGAAAAAATAACTGTTATCAACCTTTTTAATAAGAAAACAAAAGTACAGAAGATAAAATTTAAGAGGTAGAGAGGGGGGCATAGAAAAGAAGCAAAGGGAAAGCTCACTGCACTAATTTAAGGAATAAACTAAATGAGAGGCTAACTTTTTTTTTTAAGTTAAAAAGGTACCAGAATACACATACATTACCAAACAAATTACACAAGGGAAAAAAGGAAGTCGGGTCCACGAGAACTTACATAAAGAGACTAAACTAAACCTTGTGGATCACATGAAATAAACATTCTAAAGAGCGAACACTAAGATCCTATTGCCATGGGTAGGAACGCATATACCAACTCAACGCAATCTAAGATAGCATGACTATTATTTGGATTTCTTGATCTTATAATAACCACTTTAAGTAAAAGCCTAATACAACATGACTATCCTATAAAGAGAGCCTTAGCCCTGTTCTCCAGCAATTAAAGGTTCCTATTGGTTCTGTATGATATGACGTGTGGCCATGAAAAAAGGATTCTGATTAAAAAGAAAAACAAATATACATTCTGATGAGTATTGTCGTTCCAAATAATCCAGTCCTGCTGCCAATTTCAAAATTCTTGAAGTTTTCCTTTTGGACAGCCTGGATCCTCCTCTCAGGGAGACGCAAAGGAAATACCACCATATTTTAATCTGCCCCCAGTTTATTTTTTACAAAAACGTGCATTATCTATAGGGACCTTGTACCTTGATAATCATTCTTGGTTTCAAATAACTTTTAACTAACCCCCAAACCAAATTTGTTATTAAAGAAAAACTATTTTCACGCACTAAGTCCATTCAAACCCCATAGGTTGCTGAAAGAAGGTCAGTATTTTGAGTAATCTTCGGGATAAGCATTTAGCCTTAGATTGTTTGTTTAAAAACTCCCTCCCCAGTATACCCGACACAGACACAGATATATATATATATATATATATATATATATATATACACACCATATAAGTGTTTGGACACTCTTCAGATTGAGGTGATTGACATTCCATTTTAGAAGAATTTTTTAGACTATTATAACATCAAAGAGAACTTTCCTTTTAGGCAGCTGAAACTCAGCCTATTAAGCATTTTAAAGTCCTTCAGTGCTCACTGTATGTGTCTTTTATAAAGCAGTTTGGTTAATGAAATAGTTTTTGTACAAACACTTCATTGATCACAGGGGATAAATCAATAATAAGCCACATTAAGGGAAAAATTTTAAATTTCCAGACAGAAATTTGCATCCTTAAAATAGCACCTGGCACAAAAAGGTATAACTGCATATTCATTGGTAACAGTTTTTAATAGAGAAGAGGTCAGGACTAAAATTATACAATGAACTTATTTTTTTCTACAAAATAAAAACTTCTATTTATAAGAATGAGTATATTAAAACAATTTTTTATTTTAGTACAAAATCACAGGGCTAAAAATATTACATTTTTGATAGAGAGTTCAAAATGTATTAAAATAACTATTATAAATGTTTAGTGATTGAATATGTGGGTCTTGGTATAATGAAGGAAATTATGATGATATTTTAAGCTATGATTTCATTGCCCTCTGTGATTATATACACAAAAACAATAGACGGCTTTATTTGGTTGTTCCATTTCTCAATTCCATGTCAAAAACTCAACAGTATTCTTTTTCAGTGAAACATTCTAATAATCACCTGAGAAGACTCATTTAAATGCTTCAGGTAATAACGTTAGCAGAGATTTTTGTCATGCTTGGCCAGGAACCATATCGTTAGATTATCATTTCAGACACAAATTCATTTTTCAAAGAGACTGCAAAAAACTAAGCATGCAAAAATTCTTTTGCTAGTTAATGATGTGTTTTTAGAACATATTATTTCTTTTTTTGTTTCTTTTCATATAGATAAGCAATAAAAAAAGAAACTTAGTATGTGTTATTAACTGGATTAATAACTTAATATGTGTATATAACTGGATTAAGAAAGACTGTGAAACACAACCAAGAGTAACATCTCTCATTCTCGAAGAGAAGGGAAAGCAATCAGTTTTTCTTTCATCATTCCTTAATTCACGAAAGAAAGTTCTAATACCTCCATCTTCCTAATTATTGGTTATTTTAGCAAGGCACTCTAGGATTTTAGAAATGTCACGCTCACACGGATAAGTTTTTGAAACCATAAAGAGTCTTATTCAAGTTACGTGGCAGTATTATTAAGAGAGAAGTTTCTAAGCCTAAACTGACAAAAGCAGCTGATTTAAAACATTACCTTTGTGTGGCGAAGTCTTCCGCTGGGCAGGAGTGGCTGCCGTTTGCACCTGCTGCTGTTTGACCAAATTTCCTTCTCTTCCAGTTTTCAAAATCTTCTCTCCTAAGCTGTTTTTTTTCTGTTTGCTGTTTAAATCATCCCTTCTAGATGTTGGCAGCTTAGAAGCTGCATTAGCAAAGAAAGGTCTAGCCAAGCGAGAGGGTTTGGACATTTTAAACAGCAGAAGGAAAAAAAAAAACAAACAACAATAAAAAGAAGCAACCCCAGAATGCTACCTGCTGGGGCAGCAGCTTCTAAAAAATCCTTTGAGCTTCACTTTTCAGCTGCCACAGTTAACAGTATAAAGTGCTGCTGGATAGAAAGTGCTGGGCTTGCCACTTGGATTTCTTTTAAACAAAAAGCCATCATGCAGTCACATAGCCCAGTTACTTGACCTGTGGAATGTACATGTGTGTTTCGAAGATGCCGGTGACAGTTTTGCAATGGTACATGCTCCAACTCAGAGTCAACGGCAGATGCTGGAAGAGGGAATGTAAAATAGACACACACACACACACACACACACACACACACACACACACAAAACTTCCTAGAATGCACAGACTGGATGACACCAGACAGCTCAAAAGTGGAAAAAGAATGTAAATATCACCCCACCCACTCAGGTACAATATATGAAAATAAGCCAGATGTGCAGGGTTTTTTTCTTTTTTTTTTTTAACATCTTTATTGGAGTATAATTGCTTTACAATGGTGTGTTAGTTTCTGCTTTATAACAAAGTGAATCAGCTATACGCATACGTATATCCCCATAGATATGCAGTTTATATTACGATGAAGTGCATACCACATTCAGTTTCCAGGCATTAGTTTAAGCAAATATTTCCTTACTTTAGCACATTTCTATATTATAATCCAAGGACTGACCATATAATGAATGCCCACCTACAAATTACTTCTGCTGTTTACAGAACTCGTGTAGAACCGTGGAATAGAGAGAAAACAGAAGAATGTAATTTCCATACCTGTTTGGCTGCCATGGGATACCTACTAATTCATGAAAAGGGGAGCTGTGTGTCAGTGAGATGTGGTGTGGTGTGCGTGTGTGTGCGTGTGTGTGTGTATGTGCGAGGTGGGGGGGCGTCTGAGGAAAAGATATAAATGATTTCACCTTTTAAAGAGTTTAGACTTCATTCTAATGAACAAATGAATACTTGTAATTACCATGTTTTCTGAAAGACCAATAGTAGTGATATAAAAACAAAGTGTGTTCAAGAGGTCATATTTTCTGAGGCTGAAAACATTCCTTCCACCAACTGAACACACAGCCTGTATCAGGGGCACACAACCCTTTCCCCACTAAGGGCAACCATTTTCCTCTTAGTTTCCCATGTCAGCGATTTTTATGACTGGGGTTAAGCTGTTTCCAAGCTCAATTATTCTGTTTTCCCTTAGGGAGAGTCTACACAAACTCTATGAACTATAAAAAGATTCTGGGAATATGTGATCACACTACTTCACTCCCTGTGTAAATACCGTGCTATTCCCCGGGTACAGTTGATTAATGCTCAGCTACTTAGCACTTTTCAGAGAGAGAATTATGAGCTGGAAAGAGTATAAATTTTGGAATCAATTGCACCTAAAGTTACCTCTAAATTCTAAATGTGGACCTGGCCCTGGGCAAGTTTTTTTTTTTTTTCATCAATAAAATTGTGTAATAGTAATTTAACCAAAGTGACAAATCTGCACCTTGTCTGTCTGGCACATGATAGCACCCAATAAATGTGAATTTCCTTGTTGTGTCCTTCTAAAAGTTTACAGTTTTAATGATTCCCAACAGGTCTAGTACAGCCTTATAAAATATGAGAGCTACAAAATCAAATCCTTGACCCAGACCAGAGAGACCACTGTAAGATTACATTCCTGATTTCCAACCCGTAGATCTGGGAGAAAGCAATGTGAGAGAAGACCCCTGATAACATGAGAAATGCGTCCTGCCAACAAAATGAACTACTCACGACATTTGCAAATACTGTGCTGTCACAAAATCCATCTCTTTAAATACCAGAAAGTATAACTACAAACTTAAGTGACCCCTTTACTCTTTGTAATTCTGTCCAAATAGGATAGTTCCACGCTCTACTTTATCCAAATTATTTTCTACTTCTGCCTGAGAACCACTGCTTTCTTAGGCCTCTGTGGGTTTCTTCATTTTCTTCATCAGCACTAGCAGTCAGCTCTTTTTTCAAGAACAGATTTCATAAAGAAACTGACTCTGACCACATCACAGACAGTCGAGTGGGGAACGTCGGAGTTGAGACGTAGCATCTGGCAGTCAGAAAAGTTCACTCACCAGCCAAGTGTCCGCTCTCAAGGCCAGGCTCACATTTTAAATCATGCCTCAGAACCATGACCAACAACGACATATCTTGGACCCCGAGGTGTGCAAAGCACATGGCTGCTGAAGACCTACGGCGCATGGCAGTGACTGTAGCCTGGGCAGCTGGCTGGAAGGATAGGGATGAGGAAAGAAGCGTAACGTCATCCTAACGCCATTGGAAGCAGGTGGTTTACCTGTGTAATGGGGATACAAGCATTTCTGAGGAATGGAATTACGGCTCATTGCAGTGCACTTTCATTCTCTGGGAGAGCCCAGTATAATTAGACACATTTTATGAAGCAGAGGGAAAACACAAGGTCGACTACGGAGCAGGCTGCTTGTACAGGCGGGGACTGCATTAGTCAGGTTCTCCTGAGAAACAGAACCAATAGGACCCATCTATCTATCTATCTATCTATCTATCTATCTATCCTTTAAACATATTACACATACACACAAACATACGTATATGTGTGTGTATATGTATAAAAAATATATATCCTATTTATATATATATTTAGATCTATCCATCTATCTGGTTAAACATATATGCACACACATATATATGTATGTATACCTGTATATACATAACATACATCCTATTTGTATGTATATTTGTATCTAACTATCCTGTTAAACATATACACACACATATGTATGTATGTGTGTGTGTATATATATATATAAAACATACATCCTATTCATATATATATTTATATCTATCCTGTTAAATATACACACACATATATAAGTATGTATATGTGTATATATATAACAAACATCTTATTTATGTATATATTTTTTATCTATCTTTTTCTATTGGTTCTGTTTCTCTGGAGACCCCTGAGAAAAAATATATATGTATGTGTGTGTGTATATATATATGTATACACACACACACACACACACACACACACACACACACTCATACACACTCACACACACTCACACATATATATATATATATATATATATATATATATATATATATATATATATATATATATATATATATATATATATACAAGTACATCCCTGAGGCTCCCTCCATCTCAGGCCCAGTGGATTCAAATGGTGGAGAACACCCAGGAGGGGTTCCAAAAAATTTTAAAAAGTGATTCTCAAGTGACTCTGATGCTCCGCAGGCTTTGGAGCCGTGCCAGGGCATCTCCCTTCCCTGTGCCCAGACCAGGCTTTTCTTGGCTGCCCTCCAGGTGCTGCTGCACCTAAGGGGGGAGGGCCACCTACAGGGCTGTTTGCTCCTTCCAGTTTTAGAGACCACCTGTCATGAGCAGGTTACCTGTTGGGCCCCTTATGGGGGTTCCAGGGAAACTGTCTGAGAACACCAAACCTATTTCACTTGTCAAGTAATCAGAGTTTCAGTAAATATACTTGGTTTCAGCTGTAATACTTGTCTTACCTTGTCACTCAGACAATAGACTTTACACGTCTGCAGGAAAAATGCATCCATTTAAATAGCATTAGGGGGCCTCCCTGGTGGCACAGTGGTTAAGAATCCACCGCTAATGCTGGGGACACAGGTTCAAGCCCTGGTCTGTGAAGATCACACACGCTGCGGAGCAACTAAGCCCATGTGCCACAACTACTGAAGCCCACGTGCCTAGAGCCCGTGCTCTGCAACAAGAAAAGCCACTGCAATGAGAAGCCTGCGTACGGCAACAAAGAGTAGCCCCTGCTCACCACAACTAGAGAAAGCTCGCACGCAGCAATGAAGACCCAACGCGGCCAAAAATAAATAAATTTATTTTAAAAACTCAACAACATTAGTTCATCCACAAGATCAATATTTTAAAGCACATTGAAGAATACCACATGGTTCAATATCTTTCCTCTCTACTCACTGGAAGTATCCTGAGATGCTTTGTCACTTCGTGTATATCAAACCCTCAGGCCATCATAAAGTCTGGTTAACAATGGTGGTATATGTTTACTTTAAACCAAGAAAATAAGTGAAAGCTGACACAGAAGCGTTTGCTTGCCCATTGCAACCCCAAACCAGCCCAACAAAACCCTTACAGAAATGGAAGATGGAAATTAAGAGCAGAGGTTTTACAAATTTTTTTCTCTCTTTGCCTCATTTCAGAAAAGGATCTTAGTTGACTTACAAAATATACACTACTAGACGGAACTTAATGTGAAGTTAAAATAAGAAATAAATAATAATAGAGGCTGGAAGAAAAGTCAGAAAAGTCAGAAGAAAGAAAAGTCAGAACATGGAAATATATTTCCACACTTCAGTCAGATAGCAAATTTGGCTCCGAGATTCCCAGCACAAAAGGGAAAAGGGAAAGAGGAAAATTTGTGGTCTATGTTACTTTATCATCATTTGATTCCAAAGTTAGGAAGCTGCCATTGGATCACAAGGATTCTTGTTTGAATTGTGAGTGAGCTCAGGGTAGAGACCAGCCCATACAGAATAAACCCTCCCTTTCTCTGGGAAAGAGTACACATCTATCAGCTTGTTCCAAGAAAGCTCCTTTAATCTACGGTAGACAATTTCAGACAATACCTCTCCTGTGATCAACAGGCAACTTGTCCATCTACTCCAGATCCTAACAACACTTCCAGACTAAGATCATTCCCTAGCTGAGTTTTTGGACTCAGGCTTACTTTGAATTCTTGGGCTTTATTCCCACTTGTTTTCCACAATGACCTAATTACAGCATTGGTCAACACTCTGGACCTTGATGTTAGCTTTCTACTTAAGACTCTTTGTAACAAACTTCTTACATGTACTGATAATGACCTTGACCCCCCAGGCACTCTAGATTTTCTCCCTGAGTCTCACAATCTCACTGTCAGCACCTCTGGAATTGACTGATAATCCTCTTCAGAAAGACATTTTCTTCCTTCTCTAACATTCCCTATTTTAAACTAGCCACTCTTTCAGTATTAGAACATCTTACTGACCCATTTTTAGTATTATCACTAAAAGTTCCTCACTAGTGTTCATTGTACTTTTGCTCTTCCCAGACCCCCTCCCCACATATATCTTTATTTAGCTTCACATCTGGATGCCTCTAGCTCCACCCACTCCCCTAAAAATCCACATTCTGCTGACATAATTCCTCACGAAAGAGACAACATTATGATGTTTGGAGAACGGGGCTTGGGTAAACCGCCCAGCTCTTCCCAGGAACTCTCTTCCTCCTGGCTCTGACCCTGTGCTATAGCTCCTGAATTCTGATTTTGTAACCACCCAAATCCCTCCTATAGGTTTTGAACAAACTTCCTTTTGTTTTGACATGGAAATTGAGATCATCCACAAGGGAATACACTCCCTCATTGCTTCATGATCCGTAAGAGAAGTCTCACGTGATGAGAGTTCTGTGTCCTGTCTAACTGGGGTTTTCCCCTTGACCTGGAGACTTGCATTGGCCCTGGCCACCTTCCCAGGCAGCCACACTGCCTCAGAAGTTGGAATGATCAGTGTCTTCCCAGTGCACCTTGGAGTTGTTGGAGTTGCAGACAGGGACTGAGTTATCCCAACCTGCAGGATGTCCCTTGGGCAGGTGAGAAATTGTAGATGACAATGCATGTCCACTTCAGAGGCTAAAGGCAACAGGTCCCCCAAGACAACAGAGATGCCTCCCAAGAGGAAAATACGACAGGCTGCTACAGGACCCTGGCTCTCTTTGAGAGAGTAATGATCGTTAATAGTGATTGTTAATACTTATTGTGCATTTTTTATATACACAACACTGTTCTAAGTTATTTATCCCTCACAGTCACCCTAAGAGGAAGAACATGAAGAAAACTGATGACAGATGTTAGGGTTTCCTGAGCAACACTTTCGTCGGACAAACATGAACATCCCTGGTCTCTGGACCACCGTGTTTATGGCCGATTTGGTGTGTGCTCTCATCCCCATTGTACAGATGAGTAAACTATGGCACTCAGAGTCCTAGGAACTCACCTCAAATCTCACAGAGTGAAGGTACCGAAGCTGAGATTTGAATGCAGTCTGGCCTGAGAGTCTGCCCTCAGCTCTAGACACCAAAAAAGTCTGACTGTAATTCACACTGCACAGTGAGTGTGAACATTCAGTGCTTGTTAGTCACAGCGGTGACCTGGGAAAAGTGCCTCTGTCCTCTCAGATGTCGTGCCAACCCCCTGAATGCAGCAAGCCCGTAGCTGCAAGAGGTTCCTGCGGAGAATGTGCGCCCGAGTCTGGAATCGTGGGGGTCAAGCAGTTCCAGGCTGGAAGCACAGATCCTGCACTGGGGAGCAGGTGGGAGAGCAGCCGCCTGGAAGGTGTGAGTGAGGAGCTTCTGGGGTGGAGCCCACAAGCCCGTGGAGAAGGTTGGGGGAGAAGGAACTTGAGGGGGCGGCCGCGCTCTCAGCACCTCCCAGGCGTCTTGCCCTTTCCTGTCCCTGCCTCCTGCTCTTGTTCTCTGGCCACACGTCAAGCAAAACAACTTGGTAAGATGGGTCTGCCTTCGGAGCTCACCCTGCCTATAGAAGCACCCCCATCTGCTATGTCGCCACAGAGAAGTCACTTCCCCTCTCACAGCCAAATCACCTTGAAAAAGGTGTCCTAGTATCTGTTCTGTTTCTATCAGAGGGTTGTTGCAACGATCAAGTAAGGTAATGAATACGAAAGCACTTTGACAATTGTAAAATAACACATGAATTAAAGGTAATAATTTTTGTGGATGTAAATGACGAATTTTCCTATTTGTCCTTCCTGAAGACTAGTTAGGTATCCCAGCAGGGTCTTTTATATAGCAGCAGGTCAGCAAACTTTTTCTGTAAGGGGCCAGACGGTAAACATGTTCAGCTTTGAGAGCCATATGATCCTTGCTGGAACGATTCAACTTCGCTATCGGAGTGTGAAAGCAGTCACTGACCAAACATGAGTGATTGGGCAAGGCTGTGTTCCAATAAAACTTTATTTATAAAAACAGGTGTGACAGAGTCACCTGTTATTTGCTGATCTCTGTTCTATAGCCGCCAATTAACCGTCTGTGAATGACAATATCGTTCTGATTCCTATCTCCTTGACTAAAACCTGCTTTATGGATTCCTTGTCTCATTCTACGTCTGACTGAGCACACTGTGCTCTGGTTCCAAATCTAGATGTGAACAATTTCTCAGATTACCTCCCTCTAGTTAGACCTTACATCACATTCAGGGACTCAAGGTAAGTCTCATGATGATCTCCATGAACAGCCAATATTGATTCTAACAGTGACAAAACACAGCAGGACCAGGAGTAACACCCACCACTTTGGTCGGCTGGATTCTACCATGCTTTGCCATTTTGTACCTATAGTTAATTTATATAGGTTGCTAGATGTACAGAGGAATAGTTTGAATGCTTGAATAACTGAGTCTGTGGTCTGAACGTACCTTGTAAAATTTTTCATGCTTAAGATTCCAGAAAAAGGCTTGTATGTTCAGATTCTTCAATTTCCTAGTTAAACGTGACAGAGCGATTTCTTGATTTAACAACTCTAATTTCTAAGAATCCTTTAAAAAACAATTTTTTATGAGCTCAATAAAAGTTGCTTTACACCATGATGTCACCCATCTGCACTTCTATATTGTAAAAGAACCTTAAAGTTATTTAGGACATGCTTCGGTATGTTATAAAATTGTCAGTGCCAAGAAGAACTTTTTTGGTTTTTACTGCAAAACATTCCCATACAGAGGAGGCAGAACAACTTATCGGAACCAAGCGTAGATTTGGAAGCAGTCTGAAAAAGTTGTCCAAAAATGTGTTAGACGGCCAGGTTGTGATAGAGGCTGGAATTCAGTAGTTACAGACGGTTGGTTTCCCATGTGCCATTTTAAGAACCATATCTGCTCTAAGTGCAAGTTAAAATTTTATATTTAACAGTAGAATCCTAAAGTAAAGACAAGCTATTTCTTAATAGGCTGGATTTCAGTGATATTATTGAAAGTATAACTTAAAATATAACAGCTTGAAAACACTGAGTAACCTAAAAGTTATTCTTATGACTTACGGGTAATAATAGTGTATTCAGATTCATCTGTGAGGTTTTAAAATACTTGTAATTCAAAGAGGCAGTACCTTTTACTCTAAAATGCACATGAGGCAATGGTGATGAAGGACACCGCCCACCTTCCTTTTAAAGAATCCTAACTAGATCTATATAGTTCTGAGAAGCAAAAAAAACCCAGATAAATCCAATGAAGACTTGAAGGAGGCAAGCAACACACAATGATTATTTGGCAAGCACATGAGCTTATTAATTCTTGCAGTAACTTAAAAAGGTGATGGGGCTCCATGTGTATAATTTCAAATTATCTTGCTCATGTTCTTAGTTATTATAAAACATCCAACATGTTGAATATTCCAGGTTAGTAAAAGCCAAATCTTAAAAAAGGAAAAAGTAAGAAGAGGTTATTTCAGAACTTCCAGGCACTTGTGGAAATATAGAATGACCTTTAGTTCAACAGATACCTGCTGCTTTTTCTGAAATACCAGAGAAATCCTTTCTGGTTTCCATAGGCTTTAAAATGCTCTGATTTAATGGTGGTAAGGGGTTCAAGAAATCATGATGTGAATAAGAAAACTGAATGAATTAACAATGTGCTATATATTCAATTAACTTTTGATGCAAGATGATGAGAAAGTGCATCCATGAAACATTTTGAAATGTGCTCCACCACCAAAGACAACACAAATGTTGTTTTTAAATGTTTAACGATTACAATTCTCTTTTCTCTTTAGTCAAACCACAGTAAATTTTACACAAAAGTAATAAAGAAACCAGCCACCAAGACACAGTGAAATTAAAACCCGGCTCTTTGAATATAAGATTGCACACCTTTAAAACTTATTCAAGGCCAGCAGGCACATGAAAAGATGCTCAACATCATTAATCATTAGGGAAACGCAAATCAAAACCACAATGAGGGGACTTCCCTTGGTGGCGCGGTGGTTAAGAATCTGTCTGCCAATGCAGGGGACACGGGTTCGAGCCCTAGTCCGGGAAGATCCCACATGCCGCAGAGCAACTAAGCCCGTGAGCCACAACTACTGAGCCTGTGCTCTAGAGTCTGTGAGCCACAACTACTGAGCCCGCGTGCCTAGAGCCGCAACAAGAGAAGCCACCGCAATGAGAAGCCCGCGCACCGCAGCTAGAGAAAGCCCACGTGCAGCAAGGAAGACCCAACGCAGACAAAAAAACACACCACAGTGAGAAATCACCTCATGCCCATTCGGATGAATGTTACAAATAAACAAACAAAAATCCCCCCAAGTCAGAAAATAACAGGGACTGGGAAGGATGTGGAAAAATTGGAACCTTTGTGCACTTTTGGTGGGAATGTGAAATGATGCAGCCAACTGTGTAAAATGGTATTGGTGGTTCCTCAAAGAATTAAATGTAGAATTACCATATGCTCCAGTGATTTTCTTTCTGGATATATACCCAAAATAAATGACAGCAGGAACGTGAACAGATAATTGTCACCCATGTTCATAGCAGCATTATTCACAGTAGTCAAAAGATGGAAGTAACCTAATTGTCCATCGATAGATGAATAGGTGAACAAAATGTGGTGTATGCGTACAATGGAGTATTAGCTTTAAAAAGGAAGGAAATTCTGACATATGCTGTAACATGAATGACCCTTGAAAACATTAGGCTAAATGAAATAAGCCAGTCATAAAAGCACAAATATTGTATGATCCCACTTATAAGGCACCTAGGGTGTCAAATACATCATAGGGAAAGAGAGTAGCACACTGGCTACCACGGGCTGTGGAGGGGGTTGAATGGGGAATAGTGTTGAACGGGTAGAGTTTCAATTAAGAAAGATAAAAAAGTTCTGGAGGTCGATGGTGGTGATAGCTGCACAGCAATGTGAATGCACTTACTACCACAGAACTGGACACTTAAAAATGGTCAAAGTGGTATATTTTATCACAATAAAAATTATTCATATTCAGATTTGTACACGGTTGGCACCGTAATTTCTCCTTGTGAAACTAGGGCTAGACAATGGTCCACCTTCTCCCTCTCTCCATTTTTCTGTAGCCTCTGGGCAATGCCTAGATGCAAATTCTGTTTTTGCAAGATGGATCTAAGGAGATGTGCAGAGTCATTCTGCTACCAGAAAAGAGATGTGATTTTTTTCTGTTTGGCCAAACCATGGCTGCCAGCAGACCCAACAAGTCCCCTTGCACTGTCACACAGCCACACTGCAAACAGAGGATGCAAAGCCCTTGGAATTGGAATTTAATTCCCTTCTCTCTTCTTTACTTTAACAAAGACAAATGTAAATGACTGCTCTAACGGTAAAGAGCAAGTAGAGACGGATTTGCCTCAGAAAGACTCTAAAACCACCCTTTCCCAACTTGTCTCCTATCTCTGCTTCCCTGCCACTGTCCTTTCTTTTCCTTAGAGAGCATCTCTTTTTCTTGAAAGGAAGAGCACACCCTCCTCGGAGTGAGGGAGAGGTTCCCCTCACGGCTTTAGAATCCTTGCTAGCAAATGCTTTGGCCTCAACTTTCCAAAATCTGCCCTGAATTATATTATAGAAGCTCCTATACCAGAGTGTCCCACTTTTTTTCTGAGTGAAAAAAGATCCACTGATCAGTCTGCATTTGCTTTATGAAGCAAAAGAAGCTCAGCCCAGTCACTGAATACTCTTTAGAGTGGATGAAAGAAAGAATTTATGCCATGTTGTGCAAGAACCCTCATATAACCCTCATATCTCTGCAGACCCCGTGTTCACAAACAAGGCAATGTAGGTATTTATGCAGAGAAACAGAGCGGCATGTATCTTAAAGAGAGGTTTGGTGTTTCTCAGTTTTTAGACACTTCTAATTTCCAAAACCAGATGAGGTTCTAAAGGTCTCTTTTTGGATTGTTTTGCAACTCCAATCCAAGGTAGGATTATTCAGATAATTGTTTTCCTCCCTAAAAAAAAATATCATAGACGAAAAATGTACCCACTTATGGGCAGTTAAGAAAACTGTGAAATACAAGTTCATTTTCCATTATATTTTAACGTCATTTCACAGCCCTTGGCTTCCTTCACTTCTGTTTCCTTGACGTCTTTGTTTATGTCCTCAGGAGACCCCTAATTCTAACCCCTGGAAAATCTGCTGTTTGGAAAAACTCTTCGTGGGATATTTACAACACAGAGGTTTTTTTTTTTAGGTTATGGCGAAGAGTTTATTACACAATATTAAAATTTTAAAATACCAAATATAACACTTATTTATGGAAGCGGGAAACTACTGATATACCACATAAATGGTATTTAGATTTTTAGATACTACTCAGATAATTTTTAAAAATTTTGAGATACAGCAAATATAAAAAGGATCTATACTAAAATGTAAAGATTAAAAAAAAATACAAGGACACCCACACACCTATTGCCAAGCTTTAGATATAAAATACTACCTTTGGAGAACGTGAAATCCTCTAAGTGCTTCCAATTGTCACATGCCCCTTGGACCCTGATGTGACAGCTTTGCTGGATTAAGTTTTAATGATTCTCTTGTTTTTTTCCATAGTTTTGCAAATGTGCATATATCTATAAACATTATATTGTTTGGCTTTGCTTCTTTTTTTTTTTTACTTTATATAAATGACCTCAAATAATATTTGTGCTTCTGTGATTTACTTTTAGCTCAGCACTATGTTTCTTGAGATTCCTATATGTATGTACACGACAAACTGTAATTCATCCATTTTCACTTTATATAGTGGCCCATGACTGGAGCATATTACATTCTGCAGTTGATGAACATTTGGTTTTTGTTTTTAGCGTGAGGAAAGGATCCGTTTTTATTTTTTTCCACGTAGATAATCAAGCAATCAATTACACCACACCACAATACATCCTTTCCCATGGATCTGCAATGTCAGCTCTGTCATTTATTCATTTCCATTTTTGTGTGAGTCTTTTCTGAATTCTTGAATATGTTTTGTTTATCTCTTTGTCTATCCCTTAATAGACAAATATCCTTTTGTCTTTGCTGTCTTAATGATTAGAACTAAATAATAATAAAATAGCTAATACATGTTGACATGTATGATATGTCAGATACTGTTCCAAGTACTTTTTACATGGTAACTTATTTATTGCTCATCATTACCCTGTGAAGTGGGCACTGTTGTTATATGGATGAGGAAACTGAGGCTCAGAGAAATAAATGGTATCTAGGCAGGATTAGAAACCCAATCTATCTAAACAGATTGTGCAAATCTGACTCATATAAATCATGATATCTGGTTGGGCAAGGGTTCTTCTTAAGGAGTGTCTTGGGTATTCCTAGTCTTTTGCTCTTTCATGCAATTTTATAAACATCTTGCTAAGTTCCACACAAAACAAAAGCTATCATATATTTCACTGGTTCTAACAAGGAAAGGTCCAGGACCAGATGGCTTCACTGGTAAGTTGTACCAAACACTTAAAGAAGAATTAATACCAACTCTTCTCAAACTCTTCCAAAAAAATATAAAAGGAAAGAACATTCCCAAGCTCATCTTGCAAGGCCAAAATTATCTTGATACCAAAACCAGATGAGGGCACTACAAGAAGAGAAAATTACAGGCCAATATCCCTGATGAACACAGATGCAAAAATCCTGAACAAAGTATTAGCAAATTGAATTCAGCAGTACTTTAAGGAACACACATCATGACCAAGTGGGATTTATTCTAGAGATGTACGAATGATTCAACATCTACAAATCAATTATTGTGATACATCACTTTAGCAAAATAAAGAATAAAAATCATATGATCATCTCAATAAATGCAGAAAAAACATCTGACAAAATTCAACATCCTTGCATGATAAAAATACTCAACAAACTGGATATAGAGAGAATATACCTCAATATAATAAAGGCCATATATGACAAATCCACAACTATCATCATACTCAATGGTAAAAAGCTCAAAGCTTTTCCTCTGAAATCAAAAACAAGATAAGGATGCCCACTCTCCCCACTTTTATTCAACATAGTATTGGAAGTCCTAGTCAGAGCAATTACACAAGAAAAATAAAAGGCAGCCAAATTGGAAAGAAAGAAGTAAAACTACCTCTATTTTATATGATATGATATTATATACAGAAAACTCTGAAGATTCCACCAAAAAATGGTTAGAACAAATTTGAAAATTCAGTAAAGTTGCAGTATACAAAATCAATATATAAAAATCAGTTATATTTCTATACACTAACAACAAACTATCAGAAAGAGAAAACTGTAAGACATTGATAAAAGAAATTGAAGAAGACACAAATAAATGGAGAGATATTCTGTGCTCATGGATTGGAAGAATTAAAATTGCTAAGATGCCTATACTCCCCAAAGCCATCTACAGATCCAATGCAACCTCTATCAAAATTCCAATAGCATTTTTCACAGAAATAGAATCCTAAAGTTTGTATGGAACCACAAAAGACCCTGCACAGCAAAAGCAATCTTGAGAAAGAAGAACAAAGCTGAAGGCATCACACTTCTTGATTTCACACTATATTACAAAGCTACAGTAATCAAAAGAGAATGGTATTGGCATTAAAACAGACACATAGATCAATTAAACAGAATAGAGAGCCCAGACATAAACCCATGCATATATGTCAACTAATTCATGACAGAGGAGCCAAGAATATACAATGGGGAAAGGATAAACTCTTCAATAAATGGTGGTGGGAAAACTGGACAGCCACATGCAAAAGAACAAAACTGGACCCCTATCTTACACCATACACAGGGATCAAGTCAAATGCATTAAAGGCTTGAATGAAAAACCTACAACCATAAAACTCCTAGAAGAAAAGAGGGTAAGCTCCTTGACATGGGTCTTGGATTTGAAACCAAAAGCAAAGGCAACAAAAGCAAAAAAACAAGTGGGACTACACAGAACTAAAAAGCATCTGCACAGCAAAGGAAATGCTATCATGGTAATCATTTTTCAATATATCAAATGCACATATTGTACACCTTAAACTTACATGTTATATGTCAATCATACCTCAATAAAGCTGAAAATTTTTTTCATTGGTATTACATTGATCTACAGATAAATTTATGTGATTGAGTCTTCCTATCCATCAACATTATATTTCTATCCATTTATTTAGGTATTAAATAATTTATTTTTAGCATAGTTAATAATATTCTACAAATTGCACATCTTTTGTTAAATATATTCTGGGTACCTTATCTCTGCTACTGAAAAAGGTATCATTTTAAAGTTACATTTTCTGTTTGTTGCTGTTTTGAGGAAACACAATTGACTTTAAACAGTTTATGGCTTGCTTCTGGTAATGATAGAATAAAAGAGACCAGATTTACCCTTCCTCTTAAAACAACTGGGAACATAGACAAAATATATGAAACAATGGTTTTCAGACATTCTACAATGCACAACACAGGAAAGTGATTGCTGAGAGAGTAAAAACAAATGAGGTGTGCCCAACAAATGTCTGTGGTTACTGTCTGGGAGAGTTTCCAGACCACAGTGAAGGGAAGGGACACTCAAACTGAGGCCAGCTATCTCTCTGAGTTGAGGAGACAGAGTTCAAAGTTCAGGGAAGCAAAGGCACACTTTTTAGGGCAACATATCACAGGAGGGTGCTGCACAGAGATATGGAAATGCATGGAGTATTTTCTCTGATCATAACAGAATTAAAATAGAAATCAGTAGCAGAAAGCTATTTTAAAAACCTCCAAATATTAAATAATCCATGAGTTAAAGGAGAAATAGCAAGGAAAATTATACAATATTTTAAATTGAATGAAAATGAAAACATGACATAAAAAACTTGAATGATGTTGCTAAACATGCTTAAAAGGAAGGTTATGGCATTATATATAGCCTTATATTATGGGTATTTTTGCCAGAAAATAAGAAAGGTCTCAAACAATGATTTAAGCTTCAACCTTGAAAAAAATTAAATCTAAAGTAAGAATAAAAAGGAAAAAGCAATGAAGAACAAAAATCAATGAAAAAGATAACAGAAAAGTAACAGAAAAATCAATGCAACCAAATGGTAATTCTATGAGAAGATCAATAAAACTTATGAGACTCAAGACAGCCTAATTGAGAAAAAAGAATTACACAGATTATCAATATCAGGAATGGAGGCGAGGGCATCACTACAGAAATTGTTATGAGTAACTTTTTACCAATAAATTTAACAACCTAGACGAAATGTACAAATTGCTTTAAAGATATAAACTATCAGAACTCACTCAAGAAGATTTAGGTAATATTCCTATATCTATAAAGAAAATTGAGCTGGTGATTAAAAACCTTTCCATGATGAAAACTCCAGACTGAGACGACTTCATCGTTTAATTCTAAAAAAAAAATTTAAGGAAATACAGCACAAATTCTACCCACAATTTCCCAGAAAAATAGAAGCAAAGGGAATATTTTCTAACTCATTCTATCAGGCCAAGTTAACATGATACCAAAACTAGATGACATTATCAGAATAGATAGAACACTACTGACCAAAATTTATTATGAAAATATATGTAACAGTCTCTAAGAAAAATTTAGCAATTTGAATCTAGCACTATATAAAAAGGATAATATATTATGCTAAGAAAGATATAACCCAGAAATGCAAAGTTACTCTAGCTTTTGAAAATCAATGTAATTCACCATTTTAACAGATTAAAAAAAGAAAAAAAATATGATCATCTCAGTAGAACCAGAAAAAGCATTTGAACAAAGTCAACACTCATTCACAGTAAAAACTTTTAGCAAACTAAGAATAAAAGAGAACACCATTAATCTGATAAAAGGCAATGATTAAAAACAAAAAAACCACACTAACAGCTAACATTTCAATGCTGAAAGAATGACTGCTTTCTCTCTGACTAGATGTTTGCTCTTATTTCTTTTCAGCAATTTACTGAGGTATTTTTGCCAGTACAGCAACACAAGAAAAAAAAAAATACATTCAGATTAGAAAGAAAAAAGTAACACTGTCTTTATAGATGACATGATTTCTATGTAGAAAATACAAAAGAAGCTACAATAAAGCTACTGGAACGAATAAGTTTAGCGAGGTCACAGGAGACAAGATCTATACATAAAATTAACTGAATGTTAGGACTTCCCTGGTGGTCCAGTGGTTAAGACTCTGTGCTTCCACTGCAGGGGGCGTGGGTTCAATTCCTGGTTGGGGAGTTAATCTGCATGCCGTGAGGCATCAGCCAAAAAAAAAAAAAAAAATTTCTCAAACAAAAATGGAGGGAATTTGTTCCCTGTAGACCAGTCTTGTAAGAACTGTTAAAGGAAGTTCTTTAGAGATAAGGAAAATAATACAGGTCAGAAACTCAAATCTTAATAAGGAAAGGAAGAATATCAAAGAAGGAATAAGGAGAAGAAAAGGGAAGATGGCGGAAGAGTAAGACACAGAGATCATCTTCCTCTCCACAGATACACCAGAAATACATCTACACGTGGAACAACTCCTACAGGACACCTACTGAACGCTGGGAAAACACGTCAGACCTCCCAAAAGGCAAGAAAGTCCCCACCTACCTGGGTAAGGCAAAATAAAAAGGAATAAACAGAGACAAAAGAATAGGGACGGGACCTGCACCAGTGGGAGGGAGCTGTGAAGGACGAAAGGTTTCCACACACTAGGAAGCCCCTTCGCGGACGGAGACTGCGGGTGGCGGAGGGGGGAAGCTTCGAAGCCACGGAGGAGAGCACAGCAACAGGGGTGCGGAGGGCAAAGCGGGGAGATTCCCGCACAGAGGATCAGGGCCGACCGGCACTCACCAGCCCGAAAGGTTTGTCCGCTCACCCACTGGGGCGGGCGGGGCTGTGAGCTGAGGCTCGGGCTTCCATCAGAGCCCAGGGAGAGGACTGGGGTTGGCGGCGTGAACACAGCCTGCAGGGGGTTAGTGCACCACGGCTAGCCGAGAGGGAGTCCAAGGAAAAGTCTGGAGCTGCCAAAGAGGCAAGAGACTTTTTCTTCCCTCTTTGTTTCCTGGTGCGCGAGAAGAGGGGATTAAGAGTGCTGCTTAAAGGAGCTCCAGAGACGGGTGCGAGACGCGGCTAAAAGCACAGACCCCAGAGATGGTCAGGAGATGCTAAGGGTGCTGCTGCCGCCACCAAGAAGCCTGTGTGCAAGCACAGGTCACTCTCCACACCCCTCTTCCGGGGAGCCTGTGCAGCCCGCCACTGCCAGAGTCCCGGGATCCAGGGACAACTTCCCTGGGGAGAACGCATGGTGCGCCTCAGACTGGTACAACGTCCCGCAGGCCTCTGCCACTGCAGGCCCGCCCCGCATCCGTACCCCTCCCTCCCCCGGGCCTCAGTGAGCCGGAGTGCCCGAAGCAGCTGCTCCTTTAACCCCGTCCTGTCTGAGTGAAGAACAGACACCCTCCGAGGACCTACACGCAGAGGCGGGGCCAAATCCAAAGATGAGCCCCTGGGAGCTGTGAGAACAAAGAAGAGAAAGGGAAATCTCTCCCAGCAGCCTCAGAAGCAGTGGATTAAAGCTCCACAATCAACTTGATGTACCCTGCATCTGTGGAATACACGAATAGACAACGAATCATCCCAAACGGCGGAGGTGGACTTTGAGAGCAAGATTTATTATTTTTTCCCCTTTTCCTCTTTTTGTGAGTGTGTTTGTGTATGCTTCTGTGTGAGACTTTGTCTGTATAGCTTTGCTTCCACCATTTGTCATAGGGTCTTATCCGTCCGTTTTGTTTTGTTTTGTTTTTTCATTGAAAAAGAAATTTTTTTCTTAATAATTATTTTTTATTTTAATAACTTTATTTTATTTTCTTTCTTTCCTTCCTTCCCTCCTTCCTCCCTGCCTCCCTCCTTTCTTTCTTCCTTTCTTCCTTCCTTCCTTCCTTTCTTTCTTTCTTTCCTCCTTTCTACTTTTTATCCCTTTTATTCTGAGCCACGTGGATGAAAGGCTCTTGGTGCTACAGCCAGCAGTCAGTGCTGTGCCTCTGAGGTGGGAGAGCCAAATTCAGGACACTGGTGCACAAGAGACCTCCCAGCTCCACATAATATCAAACGGCGAAAATCTCCCAGAGATCTCCATCTCAACACCAGCACCCAGCTTCACTCAACAACCAGCAAGCTACAGTGCTGGACACCCTATGCCAAACAACTAGCAAGACAGGAACACAACCCCACCCATTAGCAGAGAGGCTGCCTAAAATCATAATAAGTCCACAGACACCCCAAAACACACCACCAGACGTGGACCTGCCCACCAGAAAGACAAGATCCAGCCTCATCCACCAGAACATAGGCACTAGTCACCTCCACCAGGAAGCCTACACAACCCACTGAACCAACGTTAGCCACTGGGGGTAGACACAGAAAACAACGGGAACTACAAACCTGCAGCCTGCAAAAAGGAGACCCCAAACACAGTAAGATAAGCAAAATGAGAAGACAGAAAAACACACAGGAGATGAAGGAGCCAGATAAAAGCCCACCAGACCTAACAACTGAAAGGAAATAGGCAGTCTACTTGACAAAGAATTCAGAATTATGATAGTAAATATGATCCAAAATCTTGGAAATAGAATAGACAAAATACAAGAAATATTTAACAAGGACCTACAAGAACTAAAGATGAAACAAGCAATGATGAACAACACAATAAATGAAATTAACAGTACTCTAGATGGGATCAATAGCAGAATAACTGAGGCAGAAGAACGGATAAGTGACCTGGAAGATAAAATAGTGGAAATAACTACTGCAGAGCAGAATAAAGAAAAAAGAATGAAAAGAACTGAGGACAGTCTCAGAGACCTCTTGGACAACATTAAACACACCAACATTTGAATTATAGGGGTTCCAGAAGAAGAAGAGAAAAAGAAAGGGACTGAGAAAATATTTGAAGAGATTATAGTTGAAAACTTCCCTAATATGGGAAAGGAAATAGTTAATCAAGTCCAGGAAGCACAGAGAGTCCCATACAGGATAAACCCAAGGAGAAATACACCAAGACACATATTAATCAAACTGTCAAAAATTAAATACAAAGAAAACATATTAAAAGCAGCAAGGGAAAAACAACACATAACACACAAGGGAATCCCCATAAGGTTAACAGCTGATCTTTCAGCAGAAACTGCAAGCCAGAAGGGACTGGCAGGACATATTTAAAGTGATGAAGGAGAAAAACCTGCAACCAAGATTACTCTACCCAGCAAGGAACTCATTTAGATTTGATGGAGGAGTTAAAATCTTTACAGACAAGCAAAAGCTGAGAGAGTTCAGCACCACCAAACCAGCTTTACAACAACTGCTAAAGGAAATTCTCTAGGCAACAAACACAAGAGAAGGAAAAGACCTACAATAACGAACCCAAAACCATTAAGAAAATGGGAATAGGAACATACATATTGATAATTACCTTAAATGTAAATGGACTAAATGCTCCCAACAAAAGACACAGATTAGCTGAATGGATACAAAAGCAAGACCCATATATATGCTGTCGACAACAGACCATCTTCAGACCTAGAGACACATACAGACTGAAAGTAAGGGGATGGAAAAAGACATTCCATGCAAATGGAAACCAAAAGAAAGCTGGAGTGGCATTTCTCATATCAGACAAAATAGACTTTAAAATAAAGACTATTAGAACAGACAAAGAAGGACACTACATAATGATCAAGGGATCGATCCAAGAAGAAGATATAACAATTGTAAATATTTATGCACCCAACATAGGAGCACCTCAATACATAAGGCAAATACTAACAGCCATAAAAGGGGAAATTGACAGTAACGCAATCATACTAGGGGACTTTAACACCCCACTTTCACCAATGGACAGATCATCCAAAATGCAAATAAATAAGGAAACACAAGCTTTAAATGATACATTAAAAAAGATGGACTTAATTGATATTTATAGGACATTCCATCCAAAAACAACAGAATACACATTTTTCTCAAGTGCTCATGGTACATTCTCCAGGATAGATCATATCTTGGGTCACAAATCAAGTCTTGGTAAATTTGAGAAAATTGAAATTGTATCAAGTATCTTTTCCGACCACAACACTATGAGACTAGATATCAATTACAGGAAAAGATCTGTAAAAAATACAAACACATGGAGGCTAAACAATACACTAAATAACGAAGCGATCACTGAAAAAATCAAAGAGGAAATCAAAAAATACCTAGAAACAAATAACAATGGAGACACGACGACCCAAAACCTATGGTATACAACAAAAGCAGGTCTAAGAGGGAAGTTTATAGCAATACAATCCTACCTTAAGCAACAAGAAACATCTCGAATAAACAACCTAACGTTGCACCTAAAGAAATTAGAGAAAGAAGAACAAAAAAAACCCAAAGATAGCAGAAGGAAAGAAATCATAAAAATCAGATCAGAAATAAATGAAAAAGAAATGAAGGAAACGATAGCAAAGATCAATAAAACTAAAAACTGGTTCTTTGTGAAGATAAACAAAATTAATAAACCATTAGCCAGACTCATCAAAGAAAAATGGGAGAAGACTCAAATCAATAGAATTACAAATGAAAAAGGAGAAGTAACAACTGACACTGCAGAAATACAAAAGATCATGAGAGATTAATACAAGCAACTTTATGCCAATAAAATGGACAACCTGGAAGAAATGGACAAATTCTTAGAAATGCACAACCAGCCAAGACTGAATCAGGATGAAATAGAAAATATGAACAGACCAATCACAAACACTGAAATTGAAACTGTGATTAAAAATCTTCCAACAAACAAAAGCCCAGGACCAGACTGTTTCACAGGGGTGTTCTATCAAACATTTAGAGAAGAGCTAACACCTATGCTTCTCAAACTCTCCCAAAATATAGCAGAGGGAGGACAATCCCAAACTCATTCTACGAGGCCACCATCACTCTGATACTAAAACCAGACAAGATGTCACAAAGAAAGAAAACTACAGGCCCATATCACTGATGAACATAGATGCAAAAATCCTCAACAAAATACTAGCAAACAGAAACCAACAGCACATTAAAAGCATCATACACCATGATCAAGTGGGGTTTATTCCAGGAATGCAAGGGTTCTTCAATATACGCAAATCAATCAATGTGATACACCATATTAACAAATTGAAGGAGAAAAACCATATGATCATCTCAATAGATGCAGAGAAAGCTTTCGACAAAATTCAACACCAATTTATGATAAAAACCCTGCAGAAAGTCGGCATAGAGGGAACTTTCCTCAACATAATAAAGGCCATACATGACAAACCCACAGCCAACACTGTCCTCAATGGTGAAAAACAGAAAGTATTTCTACTAAGATCAGGAACAAGACAAGGTTGTCCACTCTCACCACTCTTATTCAACATAGTTTTGGAAGTTTTAGCCACAGCAATCAAAGAAGAAAAAGAAATAAAAGGAATCCAGATCGGAAAAGAAGAAGTAAAGCTGTCACTGTTTGCAGATGACATGATCCTATACATAGAGAACCCTAAAGATGCTACCAGAAAACTACTAGAGCTAATCAATGAATTTCGTAAAGTAGCAGGATACAAAATTAATGCACAGAAATTTCTGGCATTCCTATACACTAATGATGAAAAATCTGAAAGTGAAATCAAGAAAACACTCCCATTTACCATTGTAACAAAAAGAATAAAATATCTAGGAATAAACCTACCTAAGGAGACAAAAGACCTGTATGCAGAAAATTATGACACTGATGAAAGAAACTAAAGATGATACAAACAGGTGGAGAGATATACCATGTTCTTGGATTGGAAGAATCAACATTGTGAAAATGACTCTACTACCCAAAGCAATCTACAGATTCAATGCAATTCCTATCAAACTACCACTGGCATTTCTCACAGAACTAGAACAATAAAATTCACAATTTATACGGAAACACCAAAGACCCCAAATAGCCAAAGCAATCTTGAGAACGAAAAACAGAGCTGGAGGAATCAGGCTCCCTAACTTCAGACTATACTACAAAGCTACAGTAATCAAGACAGTATGGTACTGGCACAAAAACAGAAAGATAGATCAATGGAACAGGAGAGAAGGCCCAGAGATAAACCCACGCACATATGGTCAAGTTATCTTTGACAAGGGAGGCAGGAATGTACAGTGGAGAAAGGACAGCCTCTTCAATAAGTGGTGCTGGGAAAACCGGACAGCTACATGTAAAAGTATGAGATTAGATCACTCCCTAACACCATATACAAAAATAAGCTCAAAATGGATTAAAGACCTATGTGTAAGGCCAGAAACTATCAAACTCTTAGAGGAGAACATAGGCAGAACCCTCTACGACATAAATCACAAGATCCTTTTTGACCCACCTCCTAGAGAAATGGAAATAAAAACAAAAATAAATAAATGGGATCTAATGAAACTTCAAAGCTTTTGCACAGCAAAGGAAACCATAAACAGGACCAAAAGAAAACCCTCAGGATGGGAGAAAATATTTGCAAATGAAGCAACTGACAGAGGACTAATCTATAAAATTTATAAGCAGCTCATGCAGCTCAATTACAAAAAAACAAACAACCCAATCCAAAAATGTGCAGAAGACCTAACTAGACATTTCTCCAAGAAGATATACAGACTGCCAAGAAACATGTGAAAAAATGCTCAACATCATTAATCATTAGAGAAATGCAAATCAAAACTACAATGAGACATCATCTCACACCAGTCAGAATGGCCATCATCAAAAAATCTCAAAACAATAAATGCTGGAGAGGGTGTGGAGAAAAGGGAACACTCTTGCACTGCTGGTGGTAATGTGAATTGGTACAGCCACTATGGAGAACAGTATGGAGGTTCCTTAAAAAACTACAAATAGAACTACCATATGACCCAGCAATCCCACTACTGGGCATATACCCTGAGAAAACCATAATTCAAAAAGAGTCATGTACCAAAATGTTCACTGCAGCTCTATTTACAATAGCCTGGAGATGGAAACAACCTAAGTGTCCACCATCGGATGAATGGATAAAGAAGATGTGGCACATATATACCATGGAATATTACTCAGCCACAAAAAGAAACGAAATTGAGCTATTTGTAATGAGGCTGATGGACCTAGAGTCTGTCATACAGAGTGAAGTAAGTCAGAAAGAGAAAAACAAATACCGTATGCTAACACATATATATGGAATTTAAGAAAAAAAATGTCATGAAGAACCTAGGAGTAAGACAGGAATAAAGACACAGACCTACTAGAGAACGGACTTGAGGGTATGGGGAGGGGGAAGGGTAAGCTGTGACAAAGCGAGAGGGTGGCATGGACATATATACACTACCAAATGTAAAACAGATAGCTAGAGGGAAGCAGCCGCATAGCACAGGGATATCAGCTCGGTGCTTTGTCACCACCTAGAGGGATGGGATAGGGAGGGTGGCAGGGAGGGAGACGCAAGAGGGAAGAGATATGGGAACATATGTATATGTATAACTGATTCACTTTGTTATAAAGCAGAAACTAACACACCATTTTAAAGCAATTATACTCCAATAAAGATGTAAAAAAAAAAAGGAATAAGTGAAGGTACATAAAAACAAGAAAATTAAAAATTTACAATTAACTGAATGTCTGTATTTTAGCAAAAGAGTTATTGGAAATTAAAAAATTTAAGTACCATTTATAATAGCATCAAAAATGTGAAATACTTCAAGATAAATTTAACGAGATATGTGCAAGACTTGTATGCCAGAGACTACAAAATTTTGCTCAGAAATATTAAGGAAGACATAAATCAATAGAGATACATACCATATTCATGGATTAAAGGCCAGCTATTGCTCTGCTTTGAGTTATCTGTAGATTCATTGCAACCCCATTCAAAATCCTAGGCAGCTTTTTTGTAGAAATTGGAGAATGATTCTAAAATATGTAGAAATGTAAAAAAAAAAAAAAAAAAAAGTGGGCTTCCCTGGTGGTGCAGTGGTTGAGAGTCCGCCTGCCGATGCAGGGGACATGGGTTCGTGCCCTGGTCCGGGAAGATCCCACATGCCACAGAGCGGGTAAGCCCGTGAGCCATGGCCGCTGAGCCTGTGCGTCCAGAGCCTGTGCTCCGCGATGGGAGAGGCCACAAGAGTAAGAGGCCCGCGTACCACACAAACAAACAAACAAACAAACTAGGATAGCCAACACAATTTCAAAGAGGAAGAGCAAAAGTGGAGGACCTATTCTCCATAGTGTCAGATTTTATTACACAGCTACATTTGTCAAGAATGTGTTTAGAATAAGAATAGACATACACATCGATGGAACACAATAGAAATTCCAGATATCGACCCATAAATATCGGGTTAATTGATTTTTGGAAAAGTCATTGAGGCAATTTAATGGGGAAAAGGATAGTCTTTTCAATAAGTCACACTAGAGTAGCTGGGTATCACAGGCAAAACACAAGACTCAAATCTCACACCAAACACAAATATCCACTCAAAATGCATCACAGATGTTAATGGAAAAGTTTAAAACTTCTAGGAGAAAACCTGACTTTATGTTAGACTAAGATTTCTTAGGTAAGATGCAAAAACTATGAACCACAAAAGAGGAAACTGTTAAACTGCACTTTATCAAAATTTTTAAAAATTCTTCCTTAAAAGTGACATTTACATAGGTAATCCAAAGATTGAGAAATATTTTCAAAACATATATCTGATAATGGAACTTGCATCCACAATATATAAAGACCTCTTACAAATCAATAATAAAAAGACAAATTCATTAGAAATGAGTAAAATATTTGAACACTTAATTCACCGGACAAGATTTATAAATTGCAAATAAGCACATGAAAAGTGAGTGTTCCTTCCTTTGCAACTTTTTGGAAGAGTTTGAGAAGGATGGGTGTTAGCTCTTCTCTAAATGTTTGATAGAATTCACCTGTGAAGCCATCTGGTCCTGGACTTTTGTTTGTTGGAAGATTTTTAATCACAGTTTCAATTTCATTCCTTGTGATTGGTCTGTTCATATTTTCTATTTCTTCCTGGTTCAGTCTTGGAAGGTTATACCTTTCTAAGAATTTATCCATTTCTTCCAGGTTGTCCATTTTGTTGGCATAGAGTTCCTTTTAGTAGTCTCTTAGGATGCTTTGTATTTCTGCGGTGTCTGTTTTATCTTCTCCTTTTTCATTTCTAAATTTATTGGTTTGAGTCCTCTCCCTCTTTTTCTTGATGAGTCTGGCTAATGGTTTATCAATTTTGTTTATATTCCCAAAGAACCAGCTATTAGTTTTATTGATCTTTGCTATTGTTTTCCTTGTTTCTATTTCATTCATTTTTGCTCTGATCTTTATGATTTCCTTCCTTCTGCTAACTCTGGGTTTTGTTTGTTCTTCTTTCTCTAATTCCTTTAGGTATAAGTTTAGATTGTTTATTTGAGATTTTTCTTGTTTCTTGAGGTAGGCTCGTATAGCTATAAACATCCCTCTTAGAACTGCTTTTGCTGCATCCCATAGGTTTTGGACCGTCGTGTTTTCATTGTCATTTGTCTCTAGATATTTTTTGATTTCCTCTTTGATTTCTTCAGTGATCTCTTGGTTATTTAGTAACGTATTGTTTAGCCTCCATGTGTTTGTGTTTTGTTACGTTTTTTTTCCCTGTAATTCATTTCTAATCTCATAGCGCTGTTGTCAGAAAAGATGCTTGATATGATTTCAATTTTCTTAAATTTACTGAGGCTTGATTTGTGACCCAAGATGTGATCTATCCTGGAGAATGTTCCATGCACACTTGAGAAGAAAGTGTAATCTGCTGTTTTTGGATGGAATGTCCTATAAATATCAATTAAATCTACCTGGTGTACTGTGTCATTTAAAGCTTCTGTTTCCTTATTTATTTTCATTTTGGATGATCTGTCCATTGGTGTAAGTGAGGTGTTAACCTCCCACACTACTATTGTGTTACTGTCCATTTTCTCTTTTATAGCTGTTAGCATTTGCCTTATGGATTGAGGTGCTCCTATGTTGGGTGCATAAATACTTATAATTGTTATGTCTTCTACTTGGATTGATCCCTTGATCATTATGTACTGTCCTTCGTTGTCTCTTGTAACATTCTTTATTTTAAAGTCTATTTTATCTGATAATGAGTATTGCTACTCCAGCTTTCATTTGATTTCCATTTGCATGGAATATCTTTTTCCATCCCCTCACTTTCAATCTGTATGTGTCCCTAGGTCTGAAGTGGGTCTTTTGTAGACAGCATGTATATGGGTCTTGTTTTTGTATCCATTCAGCAAGCCACTGTCTTTTGGTTGGAGCATTTAATCCATTCACGTTTAAAGTAGTTATCGATATGTATGTTCCTATGACCATTTTCTTAATTGTTTTTTTTTTTTTTTGTAGGTCCTTTTCTTCTCTTGTGTTTCCCACTTAGAGAAGTTCCTTTAGCACTTGTTGTAGAGCTGGTTTGGTGGTGCTGAATTCTCTTAGCTTTTGCTTGTCCGTAAAGCTTTTGATTTCTCCATCGAATCTGAATGAGATCCTTGCCAGGTAGAGTAATCTTTGTTGTAGGTTCTTCCTTTTCATCACTTTAAGTATATCATTCCACTCCCTTCTGGCTTGTAGAGTTTCTGCTGAGAAATCAGCTGTTAACCTTATGGGAGTTTCCTTTTATGTTATTTTTCGGTTTTCCCTTGCTGCTTTCACTAATTCTTCTTTGTCTTTAATTTTTGCCAATTTGATTACTATGGGTCTCGGTGTGTTTCTCCTTGGGTTTATCCTGTATGGGACTCGCTGCACTTCCTGGACTTGGGTGGCTATTTCCTTTCCCACGTTAGGGAAGTTTTTTTTTTTTTTTTTTGCAGTACACGGGCCTCTCACTGTTGTGGCCTCTCCCGTTGTGGAGTACAGGCTCCGGATGCGTAGGCTCAGCAACCATGGCTCACGGGCCCAGCCGCTCCACGGCATGTGGGATCTTCCCAGATTGGGGCACGAACCCGTGTCTCCTGCATCGGCAGGCGGACTCTCAAGCACTGCACCACCAGGGAAGCCCTATGGAAGTTTTTGACTGTAATCTCTTCAAATATTTTCTCGGGTCCTTTCTCTCTCTCTTCTCCTTCTGGGACCCCTATAATGCAAATGTTGTTGTGTTTAATGTTGTCCCAGAGGTCTCTTAGGCTGTCTTCATTTCTTCTCATTCTTTTTTCTTTATTCTGTTCCACAGCAGTGAATTCCACCATTCTGTCTTCCCGGTCACTTATCCGTTCTTCTGCCTCAGTTATTCTATTGATTCCTTCTAGTGTAGTTTTCATTTCAGTTATTGTATTGTTCATTTCTGTTTGTTTGTTCTTTAGTTCTTCTAGGTCTCTGTTAAACATATCTTGCATCTTCTCAATCTTTACCTCCATTCTTTTTCTAAGGTCCTGGATCATCTTCACTATCATTATTTTGAATTCTTTTTCTGGAAGGTTGCCCATCTCCACTTCACTTAGTTGTTTTTCTGGGCTTTTATCTTGTTCCTTCATCTGGTACATAGCCCTCTGCCTTTTCATCTTTTCTATCTTTCTGTGAATGTGGTTTTTGTTCCACAGGCTGCAGGACTGTAGTTCTTGCTTCTGCTGTCTGCCCTCTTGTGGATGAGGCTACCTAAGAGGCTTGTGTAAGTTGCCTGATGGGAGGGACTGGTGGTGCGTAGAGCTGACTGTTGCTCTGGTGGGCAGAGCTCAGTAAAACTTTAATCCTCTTGACTGCTGATGGGTGGGCCTGGGTTCCCTCCTTGTTGGTTGTTTGGCCTGAGGCAACGCAACCCTGGAGCCTACCTGGGCTCTTTGGTGGGGCTAATGACAGACTCTGGGAGGGCTCATGCCAAGGAGTACATCCCAGAACTTCTGCTGCCAGTGTCCTTGTCCTCATGGTGAGATACAGCCACCCCCTGCCTCTGCAGGCAACCCTCCAACACTAGCAGGTAGGTCTGTTTCAGTCTCCCCTGGGGTCATTGCTCCTTCCCCTGGGCCCCGATGCACACACTACTTTGTGTATGCCCTCCAAGAGTGGAGTCTCTGTTTCCCCCAGTCCTGTCGAAGTCTTGCAATGAAATCCCACTAGGCTTCAAAGTCTGATTCTCTAGGAATTCCTCCACCCGTTTCTGTACCCCCAGGTTGGGAAGCCTGACATGGGGCTCAGAACCTTCACTCCAGTGGGTGGACTTCTGTGGTATAAGTGTTCTCCAGTCTGTGAGTCACCCACTCAGCAGTTATGGGATGTGATTTTACTGTGATTGCACCCCTCCTACCGCCTCATTGTGGCTTCTCCTTTGTCTTTGGATGTGGGGTATCTTTGGTGAGTTCCAGTGTCTTCCTGTCGATGACTGTCCAGCAGCTAGTTGTGATTCTGGTGTTCTCACAAGAGGGAGTGAGAGCACGTCCTTCTATTCCGCCATCTTGGTTCCTCTCCTTCAGTTTTTTATATTATGAATAAAGCAGCTAAAAACATTCTAGTATATCTTTTGAGGAACATAAGCACTTATTTCCCTTAATTGTACCTTAATTATACCTGTATGTGTTGAAGGGAAACTTCTGGGTTACAGAGTTTATATGTATTTAGCTTGGTAGATGAAGAGAAATAGTTTGTCAGAATGGTTGTAAAATTTTACTCTTTACTCAGCAAAGAAGGAGAATTCCAGTTTCTTCATATGCTCAAGTACAAAGTTAACTTAGCTTGATCTTACATATAGCAATTTTACCAACTGCTTTATTAAGTTTAATAATATATGAATTCAGTTGGATTTTCTAGGTAGGTAATCAGCAAAAAACTACATTTTTGTTTCTTCATCTCTAATCCTTACACCTTTTTTTCCTTTTTCTATTCTTATTGTGATGGCTAAGCTGACTAGTACAATTTTGAAATGAAATGGTCACAGTGAGCATTTGGGTCTTATTGTTGAATATAAAGATAATTATTTTAATACTTCAATATGGTCGGATTTGCTGTAGGATTTTTGTAGACCTTTTTTTTAGTTTAAATATATATCCTTTAGTTTTTAGTTGCTATAAATTTTGACCATGAATGATTGCTGAATTTTATCATGCACTTTCATTTATTTTTCATTTTGAATCTTTTGGAATAATCATAGTTTTGCTCCTTTAAACTGTTAATGTAATGATTTACATTAATAGTTCATTTATATTGATTGTGATTTCTGATACATTTAGATTTATTTGTATTCTCATACTTTGCCCTTTTTATTTAGTTTGATTTTTCTTTGATCCTTTTTCTTTGTTTAGACTTTTTCTTCTTCTTTCTTGTAACCTTTTCTTCTATAAGTTTTGAAAGATACATGCTATTTTTAATGTTTACCTTATGTGTTTAAATATTTATCTTTAATAACTCTAAAAATAATGAATATTTTCCCTTTCCCATTCTTCAGAACAATCACAATGCCCCAGAAAATATTATTTCAATCACCCCCTCCTTATTTATATGCTAGTGGAGTCTAAGATTAATTGTCCCTTGATTTTTTTAAAGTATAAATTAAACATCATCATCAGTAAAATTGTCAGTTTTTTAACAGTTTTATAGTTGCTTGTTTAGATTGATTCCCATGTTTAATTAAGAGTTGAAGTCTTTTAATCATTTTTATAATAGCCTATGAATTATGCACCTTTTGATACATGTATTCCTAGATAGCCTATATTGATTGCACTATTGAAAATGATATCATTTTCAAGTTTTATTTTTTATTTGTTCCTGTTATATGGAAACATAAATGACTTTAAAAATTACTGAAGTATGCTACACATACTAAAAGAGGCAAATCTTAATACTCGTATCTCAAATTATCATCCTGATGTGTACAGTACATCTCTTTTTTTTCTTTTTTCTTTCTTTTTTTTTTTTTAGTGGTACGTGGGTCTCTCACTGCTGTGGCCTCTCCCGTTGTGGAGCAGAGGCTCCAGACGTGCAGGTTCAGCAGCCATGGCCCACGGGCCCAGCCCCTCCGTGGCGTGTGGGATCTTCCCGGACCGGGGCACAAACCCATGTCCCCTGCATCGGCAGACAGACTCTCAACCACTGCGCCACCAAGGAAGCCCCAGTACATCTCTTTAGTGAGGTCCTATTGGTAAAATATGCTCCAGTTTTTATTTATTATTTTGAAAAATATGTCTTCCTTTTACTCTCATCCTTGAAAGATAATTTGCTAGGTATAAAATTCTAGCATGACAGTTATTTTTCCTCATATCCTTATAGATACTTCTACTGTGTATGGCCCCCCATTGTTATTGAGATATCAGATATAGTCAAATTGTTGTTCCTTTGGATGATTTATCTTTTCTCTGTGAAATCTGCCACTATATTTCTTTCTGAAATTTGTCATTATAATTGTTGAATTATCTATTTTTCCTATTAATCTTCCAATTTTCGCTTCATGTATTTTGGGGTTTTGGTGTTAGATGCCTATACATTATTTGTCATTATTTGTTTTCTAAATGTTTCATGTCTTTTTTTCTTCCTATTTTCCTCCTTTACTGCCTTTTGTGTTTAAGAAATATTAGTGTACTATTATTAATTTCTTTATTTTTTTATTATTTAAAAATTTTTTTTTAGTTTTTAGTTTGTTGGCCATGCCATGCAGCATGTGGGATATTAGTTCCCCAACGAGGGATCGAACCCACGTCATCAGCATTGGAAGCATGGATCCTTAACTGCTGGACCACCAGGGAAGCCCCCTTTATTATTTTTAGGCTTTATTTTTTAGTTTATTTTCTTAGGGGCTGCTCTAGGGATTCATACCAATTTATCATGATCTACTTCAAGTTAATACTGACTAAATTCTAGTAAAATACAGCAATTTTTCTCCAATATAGCTTTATCCCCCACCCTTGCGCTAATATTGTCATATATATTGCATGTGTATCTGTTATAAGCCCAATAATACAGTGTTAATTTACGGCTTCATATAATTTTATGATTTTTACAAAAATTAACAGAAAAAAAATTTAGTTGTCTTTATATTTACGTACATGTTTACTGTGTTTAATCTCTTTACTTCTTCCTTTGAATTTAAATTACTGTCTGGTGTCATTTCTTTCATACTGACTTTTTTTTTTTTTTTTTAATGTTTCTTGTAAGGTAGATTTGTGAGTAATGACTCTTCTGTCTTTGATCATCTGGGAATGTCTTTATTTCCCCAAAGTTTTGAAGGACAGTTTTGTTGGATAGAGAATTCCTGGTTGAGAATTTTTTATTCCAGTACATTGAATGAATGTCATTCCACGACCTTCTGGTCTCAATTGTTTCTCATGAGATGTCATATATTAATTATTTTGTCATTCTCTGTGCATAATAAGTTAATTTTCTCTTGTTACTTTCAAGGTTTTCTCTTGACCTTTTGCTTTTTCAGCAGAGTAATAACTGTGATGTGTCTAGATTCTCTCTTTATCCTACTTGGGGTTCACTGAACTTCTTGGGTCTGTATATGAATAGGTTTCATCAAATTTGGAAAGTATTGGGCCATTAATTTTCTGCCTGTTTGACTCTCTCCTCTCTTCCTGGGACTTCTACTGTATGCATATTGGTATATTTGATGTTGTCCAACAGGTCTCTGAGCTTTTGTTCATTTTTCTAAAATATTTTTTCTCTATAATATTCATATTGGATAATTTCTATTGATCTGTTTTCAGGTTCACTGATTATTTTTTCTAGCATCTCAAACTGCTGTTGAAACCATCCAAAGTATTTTACATTTTGATTATTTTACTTTTCAAATCTAGAATTTTCATTTGATTCCTTTAAAAACAATCTAAGAGACTTTCTTTTTTAATATCAATTTTAGGTCTATAGAGAGAGTACATAGAAAGTACAGACACTTCTCATATACCCTCTATCCCCCTGCACAAAATTTTCTCTATTACTAACATCTTGCATTAATGTGGTACATTTAAAATTGATAAACCAATTCTGGTATAAAATGATTAAAGTCCATGGTTTAGATCATGGTTCACAATTTGTGTTATGCAATGCTATGGATTTTGCCAAAAGCATAATGTCATGTGTCCATTTTTAGAGTATCATACAGAATAATTTCCCAGCCTTAAAAATTTCCTAATGTTCCACCTATTCATCCCTATTCTCCTCCCTTTTCCTTCTCCTAACAGGCAACTACTGATTTTTTTAATGTCTACAGTTTTGCATTGTACAGAATATTGTACAGCTGGAATCATACAGTATGTAGCCTTTACAAACTCTTAATTCATTTAGTAATATGCATTTGTGTCCTCCATGTCTTTCCATGGCTTGACAGCTGATTTCTTTTTATTGCCAAGTAATATTCTGTTGTATGGATGTACCACAATTTGTTGCTCCATTCACTTATTGAAGGACAACTTGGTTCCTTCCAGTTTTTGACAATTATGAAAACAGCTGCTATAAACATTCATGTGAAGGTTTTTGTGTAAACATAATTTTTTCTACTCATTAGGCAAATACCTAGGCATGCATTTGCTGATCTTATAGTAAGCCCACGCATAGCTTTGTAACGAATTGCCAATTATCTTGAAAAGTGAGTATACCATTTTGTACTTCTTCTGGCAATGAATGAGAGTTCCTGTTGGTCCACATCCTTGTCAGCATTTGCTGTTGTCAGTGTTTTGGATTTTTGGATTTTAGCTATTCTAATAGGTGTTTAATAGTATCTTATTATTGCTCTCATTTGCAATTCTCTAGTGGCAAATAATGTTGAGAATCATTTCATATGCTTATCTGTCATCTGTGTATCATGTTTGGTGAGGTGTCTGTTCAGAGACTTCACTCATTTTAAAATCAGGTTGTTCATTCTCTCACTGTTGAGTTTCAGGAGTTCTTTGTATATTTTGGATGTAAATCTTCAGATCTATAGATCAAGTTAGGAAATTGAATCTTCCTACCCATGAATATGAAATCTCTCTTCATTTATTTAGATATTTGACTTCTTCCATCAGAGTTTACAGTTTTTTCCTCATATAGATCCTGTACATAGTTTGTTAGATTTATACCTAAAGTATTTCACTTTTTTGGTGCTAATGTAACTGGTACTGTGTTCTTAATTACAAATTCCAATTGTTCATTGCTGGTATATAGGAAAGCAACTGACTTTTTAATATTAATTAATTTATAATAATACTAATTGATGTAACTAATGCATAACACATAACTAATTATCAAGATTAACATCAATTTAATATTAATTATTAATAACACATCAATTAATATTTGTATATCATTATTATACAATATATTAATATATTATATTCGTTTTTATATAATTATATTAATATGATTTAACATTTATATATTGCATCCTCCTACCTTGCTATAATTGCTTATTAGTTCCAAGAATTTTTTTGTCATTTCTTTGGGATTTTCTCACTTCCAAGATCTCATTATTAAATTTCTTGCTTGTCCATTGCTCACTCAAATGGGACCTCAAGTTTAAGGTGAAGAGCAACAGATTTTTCCAATTCATTTCCTATCAACTTTGCTACTTTTACTGACAAAACTCTTGAGTGTGGGTTTTCACCTTTCATTCCAAGTCATTCCTCTCTGACAGTTAAACTTCTGGTTTTCACATCCAACCCCACTCATGTGAAACTATAGATAGCATCAGCCAAGCTGCTGCTGGTAGTGGGGTGTCTGGACTAACTCCAGGTATGAAGATCACAGATTTCTACCATTCTCACTCAAAGTTCTAGCAGTTTTTCATGAATAAATGCTTCACAATTATTGTTTGTATTAGGTCAATTCCCAGGGCCCTGATATATTTTTGAAAATTTTGTCCAGTTTCTACATCTTTTTAGGGGACTGAAGTTAATAATTTTTAAGGCAACTTTTAAAATCGTTCTCTGTCATTCTTGTCCTGCAGTTTCACAATAATTTATCTAGTTGTGAATTTATTTTTACTTTACCCTGCTTTGGAGTTTTTGGTCTTATGAATCTGAGAATTGTTGTGTTCTATTATTTCCGGAAAATTCCCAGCCATTATTGTACCTTTTCTTTTTTTTTCGAGATTTAATTGTTTTACTTTTGGTGGGAGGGCATCTTGATTGAGATGTAATCCACTATCTTCTCAAATTTTGTTCTGCCCTGATTTTCTATTATTTCTTAGGCTAGAAGTTGACAAACTATGATCCATGCACCAAATCAAGTATGTTGTCTTCTTGTAAGTAAACATCCAGGCGCATTTGTTTATGTTATTATCTGTGGGTGCTTTGTGCTACAATGACAGAGTTGAGTATTTCTCAGAATGTCATTTTGCACTACAATGGCAGGGTTGATAGAGCCCTGGTGGCCCACTGACCCTAAATTATTTACTCTCTGATCCTTCACAGGAACAATTTGCCCCCTCCTGTCCTATACCTCCAATTTGACATGTGTTCTACCTTCCCTTCTATATTTTCTTTACCTTTAAACTCCTCTTTCATGCTTACCTCCTCTTTGTCTACATGGCATTCTTAATTATTACTATTAATCTATCTTCTAGTTTACACATTCTTTCTTCAATTAGTCTAACCTGATGTTTAAAGCAGTTTCTAATTTCAATTATTATATCTCTCATTTCCAGAAAGCTAATTTTTTCCAAATTCCACAGTTTAATGTCATGTAACTTTGACACTTGCTATATGCTTTTAGTTTCTTGAGAGTATTAAAGATATAAAACTTACATATTCCTGGTATAAAAACTCCAATTTTGAAATTCTTCACTTTGCTGTTTCTCTTGGCTCTTGCTAATAGTGTTCTATTCCCTTGTGTTTGGTAATTTTTGTGTGTGTGAGTTCATGTTCCTTGGAAACTTTCTTCCTAAATGTGAGGCTTAGGTTTAAGATGCATTCTTTTAGAGAAGACTTGCATTTCTCCTGTCAAGTACCTGGGAGATTATCAACTTGATGCCACTTTGAACTCAAATTCTGCCCTTTTTTGGTGGCTACAATGGTTACCTGGTAGGATTGAGGTTAGGCATTTTGAAGATGGCTATTTTCTTTCTCCTGCTCCTCTCAGAGTGAATGAAGGCTGAGGCAAGCAATTATCTCTATTAATTCTCTATGAGATGTGGGATTTTTTTATACTAATCCCCCTTCTTGCTTTTTATCTATGTCTCTGATCTATCTTCTTACTCTGCTCTCGTCCTAGGCTTTGTTTCTTATCTGCTGTGTGTAACCATTGGAACCCAGGTTCCAGGTCACAAGGAATAGGCAAACACCTCAGAATAAATTTCTGTACTTCTGTGGAACTGCACTTTCGTATAATCTGTGGCCTTTGCAGGTATTCCTTTATGTTTATGGTTAATAGCTCAGGTATACATGAAAATTAATTAGATGTTTTATTTGATCCCGAATTTTAGACATGCTATATCAGGAAGTGTTTCACTTAAAGTTTAGTGCGTTGGGCTTCCCTGGTGGTGCAGTGGTTGAGAGTCTGCCTTCCGATGCAGGGGACGCGGGTTCGTGCCCCGGTCCGGGAAGATCCCACATGCCACGGAGCAGCTGGGCCCGTGAGCCATGGCCGCTGAGCCTGCGCGTCCGGAGCCTGTGCTCCGCAACGGGAGAGGCCACAGCAGTGAGAGGCCCGCGTACCGCAAAAAAAAAAAAAAAAAAAAGTTTAGTGTGTTGCATTGTTTACATGAAAAAAAAAAGCCATTTTAAGGTTAATTCCTAATTATATATTCCTAATTATAAAGAAAAACCATTATACCTTAATGTTGGTATCTGTGTGGAACTGGAGGCAATATATTGAGGAAGGATTCTTATGCGGAAGTAGAAGATTCTCTACTTCATCAATCAAAAATCTTCATTGTTTCTCTTAGTAAACATTTCTTGTGACCTCCTGTGGGCAGGCGTATATGCTAGCTGCAGTAGCGGATTCAAGAATAAAAAGTGATAGCTCTGTATTGTATAAGTAATTACGTTTGACATTTCTCAAAGACTCACTAGGAGTTTTTTAAATGCTTACTATTCTCGGTGCTTTACATACTTTATCATGTGCAATTTCATAAAAAATATATGAGGTGTGCACTTTAGTGACTATGCTTATTTTTAAATGAGGAAACTAGGGTACAAAGAGGTTAGATAATTAGGTAAGGTAAATAGCTAGTAAGTAATGAAACCAGGATTCAAACCTTTGCAGTCTGACTGCAGAGACCATGTCATTAACTACCATACAATACTATATGATATGGTACTATATCATACTAGACTAGACTAGACTATGTAAGAAGCTTAGAGTCTAATAGGAAGATAATACGTATAATAAGTAGAAAGAATAAAGACTACGAAGATGATTTGCTAAACGTCACTATAACAGCATAGATCAGAGGACCACTATAGGGCATGGTGAGATGATCAGGGAAGCTTCAGCAAAGACCTGGACCAACATCAACTGTGCATGCTGAGACACAAAAATTACGGTGTCAGGCTTCCCTGGTGGCGCAGTGGTTGAGAGTCCGTCTGCCGATGCAGGGGACACGGGTTCGTGCCCCAGTCTGGGAAGATCCCACATGCCGCGGAGCGGCTGGGCCCGTGAGCCATGGCCGCTGAGCCTGCACGTCCGGAGCCTGTGCTCCGCAACGGGAGAGGCCGCAACAGTGAGAGGCCCGCGTACCGCAAAAAAAAAAAAAAAAATTATGGTGTCAAATGGTGTCCTTGTAATAAATTATTAACCCTATTTAATGGCGTGCTAAGAAATAGAGCACACTGGAAAGTTTAAACCTTTAGTATCTCTGAAGAATCAGTAAAGCATATCCTGTTTCTTTGCTCCACGCAAACAGGAAGACAGCACTTCCCAGAATAATCTGAAGTTATGTTGTGGTCTTAGGATGAGATTCTGGTCTAAAGAATGTGAGTGGGAAGTATGTTGTTATGTCCAGGCCTGGCCCTAAACTTCCCTAACCACAGTACAAACTCTTTCCCTTCCTCTGAGACTGGGGAAGCTATAAGGTGGAAGAAACCATTTAAAGGAGAAGTCCCAGAGGAGTCACTGGAGTCTACATAACTGTGACGTTAGCAATAAATAAATCTTTAGTGTTTTAAGCTACTGAGATTTTGAAGTTGCTTGTTATAGCAGTGAGTTTTAGTTACCCTAACAAAGCAGATATGAATGCAGACCAGCAAAATCAATGCATAGTCTTTTATAGGAAATGTCTTGGAGGATTCAGCGAAGTATTTTAGTAGCCCTCAAAATTCCCTTTTGCTTCGTTATTTACTATCTTTTACTTCGTTGGTTCTAGGGGTTTTCAAGAATGACAAGGCCATTTGCATGATAATCAAAAGAGAATGATACTCGGTTTAGGACACTTGGATAATTACATACTATTGTAGGGTCAACATCCACTATAAAAACAATATTATTATAATAGCTAATACTTACTGAAAAATTTGTATTAATTTTTGTCTCGTATATTTTGTACCTTATTTTGTTTAATTTTCAAAAAATATGAGTATGATATAACTCATTAGCAGCAGCTCAATGTGATTTTAACACTGCTTAAAAAAAATCTTAATGCTCAAAATGACTTTCAAACTCCTAGAAAAAAATAGTACCTTTTTCATATGTGAAGATATAATTTGGCCATATTTCGTCAGCACTGATTTTTCCTAAAGTTCTGAGAATCTTTCCTGAAATACAAAAATATACTTTTCCATCAGACTTGAGATTTCTAACTGAAGCTCATGAGTTAGATGCTGTATTGATCTAATATACCAGTAAGTGGCCAAATGGTACAATTTATCATGTCCACATGGGATTATGGGAAATTCTCTCTCCTGCTCTGGGTCCCTGTATATACTTTCTCATTTCTCACATAGCAGACTAATGATACAGGGGCTCTCATTTCAGTCTTTTGTTTCCAACAGGCAAATGCCTGTAAACAAGTAACAGTTTCTGAAGTAGTATGCTTTCTCCTACACTGTTTAAAGCAATGATTTATTTATTTCAAACTGTAAACTCTACTTTCTGCCTATAAAACAAATTACCTTTTGCATGAATATGAGAACACGTCGTTTCTCTAAGTTAGCTAGTAAAAATCTCTCTCTTGCCATCGCAAATTAAATAGGTTATAAAATTCCATTACCTTAAGTGCATCCAAGTGCCCCTGGCTTAAGAGAAACATTTTTACAGATGCTATTTATTCAAAATCAAAATTGTCTCTTCTGGGTAGCTGTGAAACAATGAGTCATGACCTTACACGAGGCAAAACCAAAACAAAACGAAACAAATAAACAAAGCTCAGTTTATGTAAAAATGTTGTCATTAAGCTCTGCTGAATGTCTCCGTATCTCACCTACTGCTTCTCAAGAAAATACAACAGATGACATCTTATGCATATTAATGTTCCTGCTCTATAATCCAGTGGGAGGAGTATGTTGAACACTTTCAATGACACATCCTATGGTTAATGGCATTATCTTGGGTACCGATTCTGAGTTTCACTATGAACACATGCATTTTTTTCTTCTACTTTCAGATTTCTCTCTTCAGTTTCTTCCTCCACCTCCACCTCCCTTCCTTTATGGCAATCCTGGCCATGACCTATAGCCACGTTTCTCTTCTCTCTCCACATTCCAGTACCAGCTTCCCTTTCTTTGCCTCATGTATAAAATTCACTGGATTCTCATCCAGTCTCCATAACCCCCGTCCCAAACACAGCAGGACATTTCTGAGTCCCGCCTGAGATGGTAAGTGAAGACTCTCTACACACCACAGAGCCACTCAAGTGAGCAGACAGTACAGAGCTTTCAGTCACATACGGCCAATTCTCATTATTTGCAGGACTCATGCTCTGTAGTATCCATGGAATACTGAGTTAGCAGGTACTAAACCACTGCTCCTAGGGGAGAATACAGGGTACGGTTCATGACAGCCTCTGGTCACAACTTTTTCATCAAACAATGAATCCATAACCTCGTTTTATGTGTTTCGGTCAAAGGACATCTTAGTTAACATATCTGGTTGACTCCTGAACATGGACTCACCACCAACAGCACTGTAACTCACACCTGAACGAAGCATATCGAACGCATGCTTTCTCTGTAAGGCACGTCACAGCCTTCCTGTACTTGGGGTCGCTAGGGAGAACGACTGCACTTCGCTTGGGGGCCATTTGAAATGGTGATGTCATCAACGCACAGCACAAAACTGTGAAAAATGTGACACTGAGGCCATGAAGAAGACACTTTCTTACAGTACGAGCCAAACAGGGAGGCAGAGGGTGCACCTCAGCTAGGAACGTGTGTGCGTTTTCGGCAACTTGTCCCTGAATGACCGTGAAAGCACCTAAGTATTGACTTAATATATTTTAGTGAGCAGGTGAATTTGCATATACAGACTCTGTGAATAATGAAGATTAACTGCATTTCAATCATAAAAAATGTTATGGGCTAAGATGCCATCAGTGACCAAAAAAAGTTCTAGTTTTAAAAGGTACATTTTTCTACTGACTGAGGCATGTGGAAATCAGTGTCGGCTTGATCTAGCCAAAGTTTAAATATTTTGGTTGACTGTATTTAAAAAGCCTTCAATTCTCTTGTATCTACTGGGTGCTCCTAAGTTACAGTTCATTATAATGGGCTATACATGCCTCTGAAAGCTCTGACTTTAAAAAAAAAAAATCCCAGGGCTGCAGAATTTCAGCAACTAAACACAGAGTTCAGTATTGTCTTTAGGGAAATCCCTCATTCAAAGGCACAAGGGAGAATTTTCCCCACTCATCTGAAAGACAGAGCCTGCTGTCTTAACATCGAAACCCTCGGATTTCTGTGACTAAGGAATTTCTCCCTTGTTGTGCTAGTTCCTGCCTGATAGTTTTATGCAAAATGGCACTCTCTGAGCTTTTGCTTCTTGGCTAAGTTTTAGCGGGATCAAGGAAGCATCAGGGCTGGTGTCTGTGACAAGGATGGGCTTAGAGAAGGCTCCCTTGGAGGACTTCTGGAAGGCTGAGCTGGGGTTTCTACTATTTTGGGCCACACCACATGGCACGTGGGATCAGGGATGGAACCTGAGCCCCCTGCATTTGAAGCGCTGAGTCTTAACCACTGGACCGCCAGGGAAGTCCCTGAGCTGGGGTTTCAAATGGTGAGGTTTGACAAGGAGCCAACATCCTGGGTTTACCTGGCTTGGTTTCCTCTTTAACATTTACACTGTGACCCGTTTCAATGGGAGTTTAACACCATGTTTCAAAGTCCTTTGTGATGGTGAATCCTGAAATATTCTCAGAAAGTCAACACAATCCTTTACCCAAGGACTCACAGCAGACCTGCAACTGTACCACCTGTCTGCAGAAACACCTGAGGTCTGCTTTAGATCACAAAATGGAAATAAATTTTCAGAGTGTTATCCAACTTGCCTTTAGGTTTTCTAGTTAAATGTAGAAATTTCTTCCTTTTTTTTCTTTACTTTTTTTTTTATTTGGTCAAAGAAAATGTCACTGTCGATTCTGTCTAAACATGCAATCATGCCATTGGATACTTGGGGAAAGAAAACCCACATGAAACATCTACCCAGATGTGATGGGAGAAATGCTGGTTTAGAAAAGCCTTTGTTCTGTGGCCGAGGCTGCCGTGGTTCTCCCATCGCATCGATTTTTACTCACACATTTTAATGAATAAAAACATGCTGACCGACAGTCCACGAGAACCACCAAGGACCAATTGCCGAGGAACAGAACAGCTTCGGTGAGATGTGAGGAAGGGCGAAAAGCATCATAAAATGAGTTTAAAATTTCTTTTTTTTTTTCTTTCTTTCTTTGCTGTACGCGGGCCTCTCACTGTTGTAACCACTGCGCCACCAGGGAAGCCCTAAAATTTCTTACGTAGAGCACTGAGTTGAGAGTTTCATTTCCCCTACAATTGATTTCTTTTGCTTCAAAAGAAACCCACAACTTGTTGGCATCTGGTTTCTGCAATGTTAACATAGAGGCAATAGTACTGGCCAGCAGTCGGTTCCTTAGGATGTTAGGGGGTCGTGAGTATGCTTCCTTGGAGACAACTGCCCAGGAGAAAATAAGAAAATACCTCCCCCACGTCTGGAGGTCCCGTATGTAATGTTATACTGGGGGGAGTTATGATTCACCTCTGCCTGGCTCACTAGCTGTGTGACCTTGGCCAAGTACTTCGTCTGCTAAGGCCATGTTCCCTGAACTGCAGAGTGCAGTTTATTACTAAAGGTTATTATCACATTGAATTGTTACAAGATCTCAATAAGAAAATGGATTTACAGCCTTTGAGTGCCTCGCATTCAAGAAGTAGTCACTGTCGACTTATTATTTCTGCATCATCATTCCATCTTTCTGTCATTCTGCACTTCCTGTGCCTTCCCTCCACGGCCAACTGGAGCCCACGCCCCAGGGAGAGAGAGTTTGGGGTGACAGATGCCTCATGAGCAGGAGAAAGTGTCAGGGCCAGGAAAGCAGTCAGGCACCAGAGGGAAAAAGAAGCTAGCAAAATTTGAAGTGTCTGTATTACAACTCAACTGGTTTTAAAATTTCCATTTCTTTTCAGCAAATGTGTTTTCTTCCTCTCATGGAACTAAGAACATATGTGCTGCCTGGCAGATGATTTCTGCAACTCTTAAAGTCAGGATCGGAGAAGGCTGACTCACAATTTCTTACGCTGCACGTGTGAAATCTTTCAAGAAAACTTGGCGGGGGGAAGAGCCTCAGGATTTTGCGTGATGCGCTCAATTGCTTTTCAATTAAATTGGTAAAAAAAGAATCGATTGATTCTTTGCTTCTATTTCTGACCCTTTTAAACTATTTTTTAAAGCAGTATAAAGAGATGGGACGGACAAAAGGTAATAACACAGGAAAGGAACAGAAAGAAGGTAACATTTGTAGAGGGTTGTAGTTTTCACATCATCTGAATTATTTGATCTTGTGGCATTCCTGTGATGCAGGTTTTACCTGTGACAAGGACAAAGGCTCCCAAAGATTCCATAGCCACTGAGACTTTGTATTGACTCTATTCATTGAGTTCTTTGCACTACACCACATACTTTTTTTTTTTTTTTAGATTCACACAGTTCAGCTTCGATTAAGATTTAAGTAACAAAGTATAAGGAACTAGAACGTGATTCCTGTTAAAAGAATATGTTTGAAGAAATGTTCTTCGGCAATCACTGTAACTGATCAAGCATGTGATAGGAGTTATTTTACTAGATACGTAGTCCCTGATATTCACGCAAAAACACCAGGACCTTAGCTATGCACGAGGGGCAGGGATGAAGCCTGACCGCCTGTGGACAAACACACAGACTCATTCACTATCTTGAGTTGCCTTTCAAAGAAAGTATTTGACATACTGTATACAAATTAAACAAGAAGTCCAATAAGGATCCTTTATTGCCCTTTTCAAGGGCAACAGACCTGACAAAGTATTTTCTTTAAGCACTTTCTTCATCATGCCTTCAAGGGATTGCTCCCTGCAGAAGGCCTGCGTGTGGTCGGTGGCAGTTCTAGAAGCCAGAGCGGGACGTGTGGGTGAGGGAATGGGTAAGGCAGGGAAGCAGGACTTGGAGATGATGGACCCTGGCTTGAATGGCTGCAAGCACAAGACTGCAAAGCCCCCCAACTCAGAAAGCAAAGGAGCTCCGACAACTCCTGCAACAGAGGCCAGAGGAGGAGTGAGGATTCAGAAACACTACCTACAGGCTAACTGGCCGTCACTTCTGATTCACTCCAGAGATTCTGGGCTCACCACTTAATGACCGAGTGACCTTGTGCAACGCACTTAAACTTTGTGGAGTTTCGTTTCCCTGTGTATAAGTGGGGAGAAGACACCTCCCTGTGTGTGGCTGGGAGGATTAAAAGATACCACGTATACCGCACAGCACAGGCACACAGTAGACATTGAACAAATAGTAGTTATTAGTTTGAATCGCTGTGATTATCCACAATCCGGGGACTGTTAACATCACCAATGCTATACTTTGAAACATGTTTATTCTTTACATTCTAGCAAACTAGTTCAAAGTCTGTTTTTCAAATACATTATCTAGTTTGGGCTTTAAAAAAACAAAACAAAAAAATCCCTGTATATGTTCTGCTCTGCTTATCAAAGGCTCTCCATAATGTTGACTCAAGGGTAAGTCAATTACACAGGATACTGTTCTGCCTTCTATTATTCTTTTTAAACCACATTCCATGTGGTAATGGGTCAATTTCTTTACTTCCTCTTCCCTCTTACCACATTCCACAGCCCAGAAAGTTGCCAGTTAAGTTTTAACCCTCCTTTGAAAGTGAATTTTCATCTCTACTCTTTTTTAAAAAAGTGACTTAAAGTAGTTGCAAGTTCTTTGAGTGCCCTCCAGACCCAATCCATGCAACAAAATAGTAACAGGAGAAAATTACGAGTGCTGGGGCCCAAGCCCCCCCGCTGAGCACGAACGGTATGATGACTTGGTGACGAACTACGCGTCCATAAACGGGGGACTCTTTGATCCTGGCTGCTTGTACAACTCTAAAGAGAAAGGCATTCTAGTCCAAACCACACAAAGAGAGAGGAACACAGGTTATTTATGGGAGCCCACTGACTCTAAGTTTAGCCTGGCTCTTTCAAGATTCAAATACACACATCATTTTGACTGCCAAATCGCCTCCCTCCCCTTATGATGTCTAATGGGGCTGTAGTGTAGGAATGTCTGATCTCTGGCTTCTCCCTGGGGTGAGAAAGGTAGCTGGTTTGGCAGAGAGACAGACACAACAGTATTTATAGAGACAGTAGAAAATTGACTCCATATGCCTACGAAGGGAAATCAGAGTAAATCTCCGGGAGCTAAGAGGACTCCTGAACTCCCTTTCTGAGGTTCAGCTTCTGGCTGAGAGTCACTAGGACCTACTAACCAGCTCTCTAGCTGTACACAGTCCGGCATCCACAGGTTCTCTCTTATTTGATGGTGTTCCACCAACACTGTCCCTTTACAGAAGGGGAGGAAACGCCCTCTTTGGTTCCCTGAATTCGGGAGCTGTTCTGTAAGTCTGACTCTTGTATTACTCGGTGAACTTCCTGCATCAGAGCTGGTACAAACATGGAAGCCATGAATTACCGATTCTGAGGTTGCTGAAACCAAGTTCAATGACTTCTTGCCAGTGACTCTCAAGTCATGATGTTCTTGGGTAACAAGCAGTGTGGCTGAGTGCTGATTCACACTGCTCACTAGAGCAGGTCCAAGTTGCTAAGGACTGTACTGGGACAGTGTCTATCTATTCTCTTTCCTAGCTTCCTCGGGATCGAATATCACAATTCTACAACGTTGTGTTGGAATGGTAAGGGCTCTATGAGGACCTCTGCAATGGGAGAAAACTCGAAATGGAAATTGCTTTTATTCGTATAAATTATTGAACTGGTGGATTTATGATCAGAATTTGGGCCAAACGAGTACAGCTAAAGCTGGAGGTCAATCCGGTCATCCCAGCATTCCAGACACCCAAGTCCACCTCCATAGGCTGATCTGGGCAAAGTAAAAGAACCTCAAGGAAACTGGCAAATTAATTTTGCTACTTTTGTGGGACCCTGAATTTGATCAAAATCATATCATGGGGTAGGACTAAAAGGGTTCTTATTTTTGATTCATCCTATTCACTCCGTAGACACAAAGTCATCAGATACCTACAGAGGTTCACAAATTGTTTGCGAAAAGTTCATGATGTTTGAACATTCTCTTATTCTTTAGTCATCATGATGGCTTCAAGCCAGAGTCTGAACACAAAGACAGGCATATAAGTGAACATAAAACATAGCCTGAAAAGCAATACCTATATCGACGGCACTGCCTGCAAGCTCAAAGAAAGAATGGATAAAAAAAAATAAAACAGCTGCATATCAGAATAAATACACGTTGGAGGAAGAGTGAACGGTTCAACTCAGACATTTTGTTCCTCGGGGCTTAGGGAGGAATTAACAGAAGCCAAGATTCAGAGACAGGCCTTTAGCTCATAATTCGTTCACTGTCAAGATGATGAATGCTCGCTTTGTGATTTAATAAAAAGATAGACCTACCTAGAAAGAAAATGAGGAGGCGGCGTCCTCCACCGATAAGTAGCACAGTCTTTTGGGGCGACACCCAGGGGCTCTGGATTGGGACTCCAGCTCCGTCTTCTGGACACACAGCACACAGGACAACCAGTACAAATTCAGGACCTCAGTCTCTCCATCTGAAAAGTACAAATAATAATGTCATGGTTCCACCCAGCAACTGCTAATTAGAGATTCAGGCTGATTAAAAAAACACAGGAAGAACAAAGAATCCAATGTATACATGTATGACGTGTAGCAGAGAATGCCCCGTAATCCCACATACGCCTTTGTACAAGTTACCCAAAGTCAGAGGCTTTAACTTCCAGTTTTTCACAAAACCTAAGTTAGACACTACCAAAGAATGGAAACACATTAAACTAGATCAACCATGAAAATAAGGGCAGGCTTGTGTAGTTGGGGGGCGGAAGGAAATCAGGAAGGCCAATTGAGAATCAGAGAGACTGAAGGAACGGCTGGGTCGCCTCTGATGGGCCTCTCTGCTCCCTTTGTTGGGAGTGATGGGCAGCTCTGATGGCTGGATTATTTCAAGAGCCTGCTGCACAGAGATGCCTGGATTCCATCAGCTGTACCAAATGGGAAATAACCACGGGATTCAGGACCCGGAGCAGGAGGCTGGGCCACCGAAGAACATGAGTTGCCCAACATAAAGATACTGAAATTACGGATGAGATCAAGAGGCACCTCGTCTGCAGAGGAAGATTCCACGATCACTGAGGAACCCTCTAAAATAGAACTTGACTTTGCCATCTTTCCCTATAGTCAGCAGATTTCTATGCTGCCAGAAGTTCTGGTAGTTTAGTTGATGTCAGTGAACTGAGTGCCCACAAAATAGTACAACCCTTTAGGCCAACATTTCCCCAAATGGAAATCTGTTTACATCGATCCTTCTTAATAACCAGAGAAACACACTGCTAAGTGGAAAGAAAATCATGAATGAAACTATGAAAAAATTCATTGAACACAATTAAAATGTGTCACAAACACATTTTTAATTGTTGACCCTAAAATAGCCATTTGCAATCATTTGGTTGTTAAAAAAATAAAAATGCTTGGTACTGCCCAAAAATCTTGTCTTTGAATAAAATAAAGAGGCCCCTAGAATATTTTGAGTATTGCTACCCAGTTTGTAAGATTTTGGAAGAGAGAGTTTGCTTAGTAAATATTGACTTCAAACCAGCTGAATTCCAAATTATTTCAGAATTTAGAGACTTCAAGATAAGAGGAATATGAAACTACTGAGTCTGAATGAATGAAATGTTATTGTTTGATACTACAAATTACTATTAGTAGCAGAATTATGGAAAACATTCTACGATTCAGAGTGACACTTTAATTATCAGAGGGTTATCCTGTACCAGCATAATCTTTGTGAGAAAAGCAATTGTGAAACTTGCCCTTCTTTGCAACTGAATTTCTCCCTCTGGTCCACTGGCTAACGATGAAATTTTCTCATTTGAGAAATCCAAACTGGTTGCACTAGATAGAATGTGAGAATGTAAGATGAAATTTCTCCTAAATGTGAAATGATGGTATTCAGAGTTAAAGAAAAATTATTTGAAGAGTATAAAGGTCAGAGGATCTTGTTAATTTAGTTCCTATTAAATAAAGCATTTAAACTCTTTGCTAGATATTGCTGGTTTAATGTGAAACAAGGGTGATATCTGAAACTGAAGAAATGACGTCGCCCCCTAAAACATGCATGGTATATTCCTCAATGCCTGATTCTAATTGTGTAAAGGTATGTACTTTTAACTGAGTTGGATTACAAAAGTATACAGTGCTAGAAATTATTACAATATATTCAATATTAACCACGCTTAGAACAGTGTTATGAGTTCTATAGTAATTTAATAAATCAACAGAGGGCAGATGGAATTTTTATTAGCCAGAGTCTTCTAATACATTTTCTCTCTATAATGAGTACTGAGGGTGGGGGAGGGCAGCAGGCGGAGCTGTCCAAAATCCAAGGCCCCTTTCTTTTCTAGAGAAATTCTCTCCACTGTACAGACTTGTTGAGAGAATCTGTCTCATCCTCCAGTCTAAGGAAGCTGGAAGAGTAATCTTTCTCAGATCTTTTCCTTCCCTTTCCCCCATCACTTTTTAGCAGTCCTGGCAGCCAGGGCCCAGGCAGGAGACCTGAGCTCCTCTCTAAACCCCAAGGGAATGACTCAAAGACAATGGGATGGTTATACGTAATGGTAGTGGCAAGGATGTCAGTGGCCTTGCCTTTGTCACATTGCTCCTGCTCTTTGATTGTCAGAGCCCAGCTGGCTCTGCCCAGGGTCCAAGATGGGCCTTAGCAGCTCAGAGTCCGCAAACCCTCAATCTCCTAGGCCAGGTCAGCTTCCTGCAATTTCCTGTGATTAGGAACTGTCCCCAGAGCAAATACACAGCGTTCATCTTGTTCTTCTGAATTTTCCTGTTTGAATCACTCAAGAGACCAACCAAAACAAACACCACCAAATACACATACAACGAGGCAATCTAACTTCTATATCTTTTCATTTTAAGATGCAATGCAGAGTTTTCTTACCAACTGTTTAATATTAGTGGCCAGAAGAAAAGTCAAAAAAAAAAAAGGAAAAAATTATATATGGCTATTTCAGTGATAGAACTGTTCTCAGAAAGGTGACTATAAAACTATCCCAGTGAAAGAGATTCAATTGTGCATATTTGAATACATATCTAAACATACTGTCTTTTATACTGTAACTTAGTCAGTGCCTCCTTTTTGTCTTGGAAATATTTCCAGAGTCTAAGTAAAGAACCCTAATTTTAAACAATGACTCAGCTCTGAATCGTTTTTAAGTCAGTAATCTTTCTCTTTTAGAATCATGCCGGTAGTTTTCCTCATAGAAGGCCCTCTGTTTATGGTAGTTCTTTATTGATCCACAGGATTATTGTGACTTTTTATAAGTGTCCAGGTCCTTAACCAATTCTCCCCTATTATTCAAAATTAAATTCAAAACACCATGTCCTGGAAACCCAACCAGCCTTTCAACTGTACCAAACATAGTTAAAAGATTGAAAAGCATGAGACACCACCTTAAGATTTATCCAAAGACACAGCCTCCCCTGGCTGTTGGTCCCAGTCCCTTATCTGAAACATGGGGAATCACTACAGATACAGGCAGAGCATCGTTCTCCACCCATCTCCCATGTAGTCAAATCGACACCGGGAGGTAGAAGGACGTAGGAAAAAGAAATAAGGTCCTAGAGATAGGTTCTCTGGGGGAAAAATGCATGGCCACCGATGCCTGAAGTTATGGATTGAGATCAGATAGTCTCCTGGAGTTCTTTTCTGTACTGAGGTTTGATTTTATTAAGTTAACGTGTTAGAAATAAAGGTATTTCAGGATAGGGCCAAAACTGCCAAGTACATAAAAGTCAGGAAGTGAATCACAAAGAAGCGCCAGGGAGAGAACATTTGTTTGAAGACTGGTAAGATTAAGTCTTTTTTTTCTTTTTTCTTTTTAATACAAATGAACTTACTCGTGTTTGAAGGCAAAGGAGAAACAGCCAAGTGGAGGATAAAACAGAAAAATAGTTGAGAGAAAGTTCCTGGGGGCTGGTATGGATAGGATCTGGGGCACTGGCAGAGAGATTGGTTTTAGAAAAGAAAATGAAAGCACCTCCCCTTTTCCTCCTGGCTTCAGGGTACCATGAACAAAAGTGGTCAATGTCTCCAAAGGGTAGTCACTCAGGTATGGGCATGGCTTTCCCCTCCCTCCATCCTCCATCAGTCCCTGTATATTCCATGCAATCAATTTGGCACCAGGAGGGAGAGGGAAGCTAGAAAGAGAAACAGGACCCCAGAAATAGGTACTCTGGAAGGAAATACACGGCCACTGATGCCTGAAGCCTTTAATTCCCGTCACAACTGGAATGCCACAGAAATGCTGTCAGACAGTCGAGGGCCTGAGCTTGTTGAGCCTGTTTATCTGAAATTAGATGTAAAGTAGATGTTTGACTTCCAGGGAATAAAATGAACTGTCATGGTAGAGAAGGTTTCATACAGGAAATATTATCCCGAAGCCCTCCAGCCTGAGCCCCCTCCCTTATAACTACCTACCGCAAATTATTTTCATAATAAAAATGAGCTCCCAGAACAAACTAATTACATGGGAGAGCAACTTACACTTTACTGCAGTCTTCACAATATACTTTTTTCATCAAATATGAATTAGCCAAAGTAATTAGGAAAAATGATTAGCAAAGCTCTTTATTGAATATGGATCCAAGGCATTAAAAAAAAAATAAAGCATTTCTTTTGAAAATGGCTTTAAGCCTACCTTTTCTCCCAAGCGGTCATCTATTTTCCCTTCAACAATAGCTTTTTGGGGACATGCGGTAATCTGAGAGAATATAACTCTTCTCCCGAAATAATACCTAGTTCTCTTTTCCTTTCATGATAGAACTTTCCCTAAGTTGGTAGAAAGTCTTGAAATGTGGCTGCTTCTTTTCAAGAGAACACTGAAAGAACAAACTGCTGAAGTCCCAGTACAAATCATCTGTAGGTGAGACCTGGGAATTACGTCGACTTTTGAAAAAGATTAGACCACCAAGCTATGCTGCTTTTCAATTCTCAAGCAAGGCTGGGCTTCTGAGAAATAACAGTGGTTTTGAAGGCATTTGCATCTCCTCTTTATACCTGTACTTTTAAAAATATTTTGGATACTTAGAAGTAAACAAGAATAAAATCCATCTGACTGAAATTACATTTTCCAACGTGAGTGACTTAGGTTTAGTTGGAAATTCCACAATATAAGTTTAAACTAGCATCTCTCTTCATTTTTTTTTTTTTTTCATTCTTGGCACTCAGGCTTGTAGAAAATTTTGACAGCTAAAAAAACCTCCAAAAAACCGACAAAGATGGAAGTTAAAATTCATTTATGAATGTATTAAATTTTTATTTTATGCACACATTGAAATAAAATTGAGTGGTATTACTTCCCGTTATTTCATGAGAATATCATTATTTAGATCTTCACGGAAAATGCAGCTTCTGAGCACTTTGGTGTGACTATTAGCACTGCAGCTGAATGAGCTGATTTTTCCCCCATCTTTCCTCCAACAGACATTTATCATGTGGCTATTTTGTGTCAAGCACTGTACCTGCTGCTGGGTACACAATAAAAAGGAAAATCACCTGGTTCTAGTTTGTATGCTCACTGTCTAGTGAGGGCAAATCCACTGCAGGAGGTACTGGTCCAATGCTATACCCTGGTAGAGAAATTGTCTCCTTCCTACGTAATAAAGCCACTTTGTCCCTATCTTCCCCAAACCCCACCCCTTCCCCGTCACTCTGAAGCAAGAAAGGGTGCAAGCACAGCTACAGTAACTTGACTTTCACAGTCTTGCTTCCTGTAAAGATAAGATGCTTTCTAAATGTCTTCGAAATTATTGCATGTTTGCTTCACATAAAGGCAAGAAGGGCTGGGTAAGGTTCTGGGAGTGTCTGGACATAGAGGATAGAGGTGGGCAAAAGAAGGAGGAAAAGGGTCTCCTTGTCTACGAAACAGGACACATGCCCCTTTGCTAGGGGTTCACATCAGCACTGCAATACCAATTTGAATTTGCAAAGGATATTTCCATCATTTGTGACATTAATCACGGCCTCCCAGGCCCATTTTATTACTTCCATTTCACTCCAGATAAATAAGAAACAAGAGGTTAAATGACTTTCCCGGAGTCAATAATAGACCTGGGACCAGGATTCAGAGTTTGTAAATTGCTATCCTGTGCCGAGCGCACTCAACCATACGCATAACATTGCCCAAAAATCAGGGCTCAGTTTTGCTGTTTAACTAATTAGAATTAAGACACATTAAGCAAGAAGGCAGCACCTGTTCATAATACAGTGACATTATTTCATTGCTGTTTCAATTGAAAAACTCAATGTTCTTCCAAACTTCTCAAAGCTTTAAGGAGACGGTCCTGGATCACCCCCTCAACCTGTGTTTATTCCCAAGTATCATATATTTGCAAAACTGCTCTAAGAAAGTACTTAATACTAGTGAGGAAATAATGAAAACTTTAAGAAAAGGGGAAATGCTCTCTTAATAATGGGAAAGCTGTTTACCCTAATTTGGCTGGGATGGAATTGATAGAGTAGAAAATTCACTTGAGGAGTACTACCCCAAAATCTGAGATTATGAACATGTCAGGTTCCCTAAGCTGTGATGGTGTCAGAAATTATTCTATTGTTTCTTCTTTCATTTTCCAAATTGACCAGTTATTCCCTAAAAGCTAACAGAGTACCAGGGAACTGGCTCTTCTCTTATTTCGTCTGATGCCCTGGGAGGCCATAAGTTCTCCATGCCATTCCCAGGGCAATGCTTGACACACGGCAAGAGCTGAACAGAACATTAATCTGAGGGTGAATCCGTCTCTGGTATACTGTACTGACCTTGGAGACTTTTAAATTTTAATAACATGGACTGGAAGCAAAGCTTTACATAAGAAAGCAAATTTTCTTTTTGTTTTTTTGTTTTGTTTTTTGCGGTACACGGGCCTCTCACTGTTGTGGCCTTTCCCGTTGCGGAGCACAGGTTCCGGACGCGCAGGCTCAGCGGCCATGGCTCACGGGCCCAGCCGCTCCGCGGCATGTGGGATCTTCCCGGACCGGGGCACGAACCTGCGTCCCCCGCATCGGCAGGCGGACTCTCAACCACTGCGCCACCAGGGAAGCCCGCAAATTTTCTTTTTTACAACTTCGGGCAGGACCATTCCATAATGCATTCTTATTTAAATTTGCATTCTTATTTGAGACAGTGAAACCAGCAAAAAATGGCCATTTTAGATGAGAAAATGAACGGCGACATACTCCCAGTAAAACTGAATTTGGTATTGGTTTTAAGGGGAAGATCCAGCATAATCTTAATGATGCTGTCAGATTTACTAATCATTGCCAAAGCTTTAAAGTTTAAATGCCACCTGAGGGCTTTCTCGAAGCTCCTGTACAGGGACAGAAAGGGTTGTGTGGTTTGGATTTGACTTTGGTCAAGACTGAAATGATGAGTAACGGACGCAGCTTCTTACTGCCCCCTGGTGGTGTCATGCTCAACGATGCTCAGAAACGTCCTCAAATTGGGGGTCAACCCCAGATAAGATCTTTGGCTTCCACAGCAACCCCTTCAAGAAAGCCTTCGGGTTTAGACTTATAAAAATGTAGTCTCAGGCCCCTCCTCAATTTTCATACATCTCTTCTGCTCCACTTATCCAAAGCCTGCCCTGTGCAGGAGATTCAGGATTTCAACGAACCCAGCAACACTGCCCACGTGTGAGATGGTGTTACACAGAGGGACTGTCCTAGGCCCTAAAGGAAGTTTCGCATTGCCGGCATCCCTGACCCCCCCGTTCCTCAAATGCCCACACCCTCACACTCCCAAGTCAGGTATAGGATATGGCAGCTAAAGGACCACTGAGGTCATGTTTGGCTTCAGCAGCATGAACTTGTGGTTTAGAAACCAAGGAAGGCTTTTCCACATGAGGCTTTCTCTAGGCTAGGCTGGGTTAGGAATACAACACAGTCATTACCAGGTTAGTTCAAAGAGAGCTGGCTCTGTCACTCACACCTCTCCCTTTTCCTCTAGGGATCCTCAGATCTACCATGAGCTGAAGCAGTCATTAAACTTGGAGTGGGACCCCATCCACCCAGGAGAAGCAGGAGGGCTTTTAACCTCTGGAACGTTTCTTTGTTCTCCTGAATGCCTAGGAGCCTGGGCTGAGCCCTAGGAAGACTCAGAAGACCTGCTTCCATCCAGCATGTCTTTAGCCAAGCTCCTGACTCTGAGACATCTGAGATGACTGGACAGTGACCTGCTCACCAGAGCTTCACAAGGAGGTCCTGAAGGTTCTGACTGCTTCCAGCTGGGATCAGGGGCTGAGCAAATAGCCCAGCACAAGAAAGGAGTGGAGACCACAGCAGGAGCCCCGAGGCTTGCTATTCAGTCAACGTATGCAGCTGGGGATGAAAATAAAGCTATCAGAGTCCATGGGAAGAAGTGACTGCAAGTGTCTTAAATGACATGTTTGTACAATGAAGGGTGAAATGAAAGCTGGCTGTGACATCACTGATTCTGTTATCCTGAAGCGCTGACTCAGCTGATCTGGCTGGTTAAGTGGGTCTGCCCTCCCTTGCTCTACCCTATCTGCCATCCCCCTTCATATACGTCCCTTCTGGAGTTGCAAGCCCGGTGGAGTGGGACAAGCTGTGTGACCTAGCCACACCCCCCAAACTGGCTCTTCTGGCCCATTTGTAGGAACCAACAGGGACGCTGAGCTTCACAGTGACAGGGAACAATGGGGACCCCGTGACAGCTCATATCCTGACCTCAAAGCTTCCCTCCAGACCATTGGCTGAGACATCCCAGCATGAGGGAAGCCAAGAAAAAATGATGGAACTTGGTTCCCTTGACGTTTGTTATCTGCCAAATAAACATATCTTATGGGGACCATCCCTTATCCTGGTGGACCCTCACCCTCACATCATGCCAGGAGCACATTCAAGTGATTTCTTCTAGAGGCTCCCTCCATCTGCCCACCACTTTCCTGTTTCTCTCAGGTCTCATTTTCACATTTAAGAGGTCATTATGGGGTAAGCAGGGTGTTTCATCTCCTTTTGGTTCAGTCACACAAAATACTGATACATTTACCGGAACTTCAAGCCCCATCACTTCTATTTCTCTGTTGCTTTGTCAGATCCATTATATTTTTAGTCTCTCCACTTCGTAAGCTTTTGCTTTTTGAATGCACTTCTGAATTCATATTTGCCAAAACAATTTCCACAATGAAAAAGCAATAAAGACTTATAAATCCGCCCGGGGAGCACAACCCAAAGCACTCCAGCTTGTTTCAATGTTGTGGTTTGGAGAGTATTCTTTTATATTGTTACAGTCAGAAAAGTAATTTTACCCGAGGAGTAGCTCATGAAATGATGGGTTTTTGGGAAATCATGCAACTTGGCTTCATGTCATTATTTTAATGGATCGCAAGGCAATTTATCTCTCCTACTTTCCACCATGAAGAGGTAGTAAGATTGTTGTATTTAACTAGATAAAGTATTTCAGCTTGGTATTCCAGTCCTTGTAAAATGTATCTGCCTAACTATTCCTCACTATGAAACCCTGATCCCCCTACAGATACTTTTCCTTTTGGATCCTGATATACATGGTGTTTATTACCAACGTAAAGTGTGTACACATGTTGTTCCTTCCCTCAAATGCAGTTCCCATCAACTTCATACATCTAGAACCTATCCACTTTTCCTGGTCCAGCTCAAATCCAGGGCAGTGTGCAGTAGTCACTCCCTTTGCTGAACCTCTCACACACACAGAGGCACGTGATCTGTCACTTCACTTCTGCACCCATCAATTTCTTCCCTAATTAGATTGCAAGCTCCTTGGACTTTTATATTCCCATTAAGCACTGAACCCAGGGCTGTGCCCATCTCGGGTGCTAAGATGATGGAGTACATGGAAAATAGCCGAGAAGCCAATGTAAACAGGATTGTGGGAAGGTCGTTTTTCAGCACAAAGCTGAGCTGTATGTGACGTTAAATGCTGTCCAGGTAGCCTCAGGGTCCCAGGATCCGACCTTTCCTTTCCTGTACAGACAGAGGCTGGGTTTGCAAAGCACAACTGTTAGTAGAAATCGGGGAAATACCCGAGTAGTTTGATGACCCAATCAACTTAGCACAACTTGATGATTCTGCTTCTAAATGTAATTTAAGCAGAGAGAAGCGTCTCCATTTCTCACTTTGCTTTTCATGTACAGACGAAGTCAGATAACTCTTGATTCTCCAGGGGCAGGTTCTCTGTTTTACTGTCACTTTATCTCACTTGCCTGCAACTTCCTCATTTATAAAATGAGGGATTTGGAATATTAAATTGTTCTGCAAGGTTCTTTCTACCTCCAGCACCTATGCCCTTATAACCTACTTCTTTTCTCTTTAGCCCTTCTTCTCTCTCTGACTTTCACCTTATTCATCAATTTATTACCTGTAACACCCATTGCTACCAGGTTAAAAAATCATTTTGTCTGTTCATCAGGACCTCTTGCATAAATGATGTAGAGCAGCAATTTAAAAATAATTAAAACACAATTCCTCAGCTTTCATTCGATCATGGTTCTGTCATTCCTCCTGTAGTAATTTAGATTTCACAAAGCTAGTGGTACTTTAAACAGATATGCCTCCTTTGGGGGAAAAAACACAGAAAAAAAAATAAAGTGTGTGCTTTTCTTAAATATATTTTAGATAGCCTCCTTTCTTTTCAGCACCCACAGATATGACTCATCATTAGAAGAGAAAGGTACCTATAGAAACCAAATTAGGAAAAGAATGTGGATTCTTGCAATTAATTATAAACCAAAAAACCACCTCACTTTTCAAAGGATATTAACAATAGTGATGGAGTTATACTGATATTTACTGGAACGAGATAAAAATGATTTTTAAAGGCTTTAATGAAAAGAAGTAGAAAAGGGAAAGGTTTAAGGAGAATTCACAAATAAAACTATGAAAATCCAATCCCTTGACTCAGGTGGGACTTTTTATAGCACCTGCTTAGTTGGGAACAAAGTACCATGATTCACTTTTGAAGTTAGGAGACAATAATCTTAATCAAAGAGCCCTTCTCTTTGTATCGTTTATCATCAATGAATTAATCCCAATAAATATATTTGCAATACACTCAGCTCCTTAATATCTCTAAACTTCATTATACATGACATAATGAGAAGGGTGACAGAGTTATTCAAAAGTATTTAAAATATTATAGTAAATTTTATATTCAGACAAAGGTTTAAAGGTCTATTGTTTTCATAATACAAATTCCAGAAAGTTGGCTCTGAAAATTCTCAGTGGCTGGTGGATCTTGGGCTCCACTAACTGCTCTAGAATCGAGGCAGTGGCTGCATTCTGGGTGTCCCCTTGGAACAGTCACTAGCCCTGTTGGGTTTTGAAATCTGGAAAATGAACTGATTTGGTATTTGACTTCTAAGACTGTTTATAATGACAAACGTGTGTACCTCCATGCCACATTATTTTCTGTCTTATAGACCTAAGAAGACAGCTCTAAATTTCAGGGAAATCTAGTTCTACTACACACACACACACACACACACACACACACACACACACACACAAACACCCTGCATCCATTTTCTCTGATGAATATAATTGCAACATCTGTCTTCCTTCCAACTTTGGTAAAATATTTAAATTAAATAAATTACTGACGGTGAACATCACTTATTTCTGCAAAGCTGAGGTATGATATATTTCGTTGCTACAATCTAAGTTTTCTCTCCAGTTACTGAAAGTTATGTTTCACAGGACTTAGCTTGTGCTGATATTTCTAGAAGAGTTAATGAAGTAGAAATGTTCTCAGAAATGAAAATAAAATTAATGGAAATTTTGCTTTTCATTAATCACATCACCAAATCAATGTTTTATATCAAGCTATTCTGTAACAAGATTCTAAATTATGTTCCCAAGAATTTCTATGTAAAACATTTCCATATGGTAAGAATCTGTAAAATTTTATAACACATTCACAAATCACTGTGACAAGGAACACTGGTATTAATTTCTTAAAGTCAATGTCATTTTACTGATATAATTTTATGCTTTTATTTCCTCACGCTTTGAAACTTTAAAAAAAACAACTGAATGCCTTCTTAGGAAACAAAAAACAGATACAGAATCAGCACCATTGAACAGATTATATAGTTCTCATGTACACATTTTTTAACCTAAAGTGTCCATTCTTAGTCTATATTTCAGCACTCGTTTTATTTCTCTTGTGGTACTGATAGTCTGCATGCATTTTGTAATTTATTTGTTCATTTGGTCTTTGACTCTCCAGCTATAAAGTAAGCTGGTTCAGGAAAAGAAAACTTCTCCAGGTAATGACAAGCAGAAAGAGAGAAAAATAAGGAAACTAGGGTTACAAAAATGTTGACATGACGGGAGGAGGACAAGTAAAGTTTGCCACTAGCTTTAAGAGAGTCAGGAACTTTCCAGAAGTACAGGAAATGATTGGTGATAATCATAGCTGCCTGAATCACCAAAACCAGTAATTATAGCAATACCAAGAGCTGCTGAAAATCTCACATCTACTAGAGCCCAGACACCCGCCCATGGAGTAGTGCTGTGGCTTGGGTCTATTTTCCACATCTTGTGAGAATGTGTCTCATTGGCAGAATCTAATCTGAAGCCCTCCTGGCAAGGGATTCTGGGAAATGAGTTCTCAGGCCTCCAGCTCCCGTGATAGTGGGCGGTACATAGAAGGGAGTGTTTCCAGGCTGCCTACAGATAATTCCATACAAGCTCCAAACGGGAAGGATCCACCCTGCTTTCGTGTACTCTCTCTACTGAGAGAGTTCATAAACTTTTTGGTCGCAGGATCCTTTACACTGTTAAAACTTCCTGAGGATATCCATAAGAGCATTTGTTTATATGGCTTATATCTACCAATATTTACCATAATGGAAAACTAAATTGCGTATATTTAACAGTGTTAATTTACCAATTCATTTAAAATAACAATAATGAAATCTTTACATAGTAACATACATATAATACTCCTTATGAAAAATGGCTATATTTTTCCAAAATAAAACAAAAAATAGTGAGAAGAGTGGCATTGTTTTATATTTCTGGAAATCTTTTAAGTATCTGGTATAATAAATGATAGCTTCTCTATCTTCTATTAAGATATTAAGAACAAGAGTGAAAATGCAAATAACTTTTTAGGATTGTTATAGAAATAGTTTGGCCTTTGAGGACCACCTGAAATTTCTCAGGGACACGCAGCATCCCTAGACCACCTTGTTAACCACCGCAAAATCACATCCTTAGCCATTAACATCATCACCTGACACATGACAGATGTGTAAAAGGTATTGGATAAATGAATTGTATTTGTATAAAATTTGTATAAAAAATGAATTGTATTTGTATAAAATTTGTATAAAAGGTATTTGATAAAGGACATTGTATTCTTGCATTGCTCCTTTCGCAATGCTCACAGGCTGAACAATCTGTACGTGTTTTCAAAGGAAGACTTTCTCCCGCATTCATTCTCACTCCTCATAATTTTGTTGCTGGAAAAAAGGGAGCATGTGAGGCCAGATTTCAGAAGTGACATAATTTGATTCAAACCAGCCTAAGGCAAAATTGTGAACTAGATGAAGTGTTCAGTGTCTCCCTTATCCCTGTCACAGAATCAGAATATACTTATCAGAAGGGACCTGAAAGGTCATCGTCCATCCCAACGCTTGAGGCACAATTTTTCTGAAGCTCCGCCTTCTAAATTGGACGAAATGTACTGGGAGGTGGGGGTGTGGCATTCGGTAGAATGTCAGAAGTATTCAAAGCCATGGAATAATCCTGGAATATCACTTTTACTTAAAGTCTTCAGGGTAAATATTTAAGCAATTATATTAAAACAAAGGTACATTATGAAATAAGATAAATTGATGGTTTGTCTCAACTCTTTTCCTCTTTTTGCCACATGACTTGCAGAGGAGTGAAGTAGGCATTGATTTGGGGCTTAGCCATGTGACATGCTTTGGACAACAGAGCTGGGGCAGAAGTGACAGTGACTTTCTTCTGACCCAAGACTCTACGAGGCATCATGCATCTCTGATCACCCCTCTTGTGATCCACCATGAGAACATGTTTCAGGTAGTCACTAGTCCAAAGGGAATGAGGAGACCTGGGGAGCCAACCTGAACCCAACCTAAAGCCTGGAGCCATGCCAAGCAAACCTGAAGAACCACGAGCAAGACAAATACATACTTGCTGTTTTGCCCCTTAAGATTTTGATTTTGGTTGTTACATGGCAAACGCTGACTAACACAGAAATTGATACCTAGAAGTAGAGTGCTAGCAACAGAAATCACTGCAGCATTGGCTATGAGATCAGCTGACCAGGAAATAAGGAAATCATTATAGGAGAACGGAAAAATTGTGACCTATGTTATGGAATTGACAAACCAACTGATAAGACTGTCCTCTGTGATAATTTAGAGCACAGAAAATATTCATAATAATGTGTTGGGTGAGAAAGTTTTGAGGCAAAATGTTGACAGAATGACTTGGTTCCTTTGGTAAAGTACTGTAAGAAAGAGATGAATTCAGAAAAGGCCAGTTTGCCAACAGAATAGAGAGCCCAGAAGTTTTGGGGACTTGTAGGGTTGGAAATGAAACTGTTTCTTATCAAATCAAAGATGAAGTTGGTAAGACACTGCCTCAGGAAAAGAATGGTGGGTGTGCCTTAAACACAAGGAATTGACCGGAATCAAATACATGGAAAACCTGCAAAGCTTTTGAGATAATTATATTGGCAGAATTACTGCCAGCTTTAGTTAAAAGAACCTATGACTGTTAGGCTGTGAAAAGACCTAAGGGCAGCCAACAATTAGGCAGGGATGTGGCAGAGAAAGCTGCTCAGCTACCAGGAAGGATATATTCAATACAACCTTCTTCAGATGTGGCCACGAAAGACGATCCAAAAGGAAGGACCTCCTGGCAGGTAGAGCCAAGAGCCACTGAGAACCACGTACTGGGGGCTGCTCCCAGGGAGCGGTACTGGGACCAATCAAGGAGCGCTCTCTTGTTTATGACCTAAAGCAACATTTTCACAGGGCGATTTCAGAATTACAGGTGTTTAGTGACTGCTATTTGCCTCCCATTCTTGATCTGTCAAATGTGTTTGGCATTAAACCTCTTCCTCTTGAACAAGGAGCGTGAGATAAAGTTTTGGCTGCCTAAATCTAGCAAACGCTTTCTAAAGAGGAAAGCTATGGTTATAATTTTAAGATGAAGTTGTTAAAATTTCAAAGAAATTATTTCAGGAAAATTTCTCTAAAATGAAGACTCAATCTAAAATGCTATAATTTGAAATGAATATCTGAATTAAACTAAATTTCCTTATAATTTCAAAAAGTACCCAAACAAATCTCATATAGACTCTACCGATAAATGTTTTCGCCAGTTTAAAATCATTGCCATGTGAGCAGGCGATAAATTTTCTGTTGTCTTAAAGGATCGCCTGGCACATAAATGACATTTTATACTTTGGTCTAATTTATTTAAAATTTTTAAGTAACCTTGAGCAATTGACCATATAACTGAAGTTCCTTTATGGAGATAATGGCTAATATTGAGAAGGCAAATGAAGCCTAGTGATATCAGATAGTCTATCTTATTTTATTTTATTTTTGGCCACACTATGTGGCATGCGGGATCTTAGTTCCCCAACTAGGGATCGAACCCGTGCCCCCTGCACTAGAAGCGCGGAGTCAACCGCTGGACTGCCAGGGAAGTCCCAATATCAGATTTTAAAATAACAAATTAACCACATCCATTTATCTCCTCTCTTTTGTAAAACCTAAAAAGGCATTAACCATATGGACATGAAAACATGGAGTAAACAGCAAAGATGAGAAGTTTTAACAAATATTAGGAAAGGAAAATGAAAGAGGAATGATAACAGATTGTGCAGAGCAGAATTATGGCCAATAAGTAGCCAGCCGATTTCTCCCTCCAGAAGTGATGAAAGCAGAGCTCTTGGAGACACCAGGTACCAGGAAGCGGGGGGTTTAGAAGGGGAAGAAGGCCAAAGTAGGGGGATGGTTGAAAGAGTAGTGGGCTTCTCTAATGCCTTACAAGATGGCTGTCCCCTTCCTTCTCTACCCACCCAACACACTCTGCCCACAGGAAATCTGACGCACTCTTTCTGGATGAACCCAGGACTCAAAGCACCAGGTGGAGTGAAGACCGCCAGGGAGAGAAGCACTCAAAACAAGATGAGGTGAAACTCTACAGGTTGAATGGTGGGATCTTTGGACACCTTCCCTGGTCTTGCTTCCAGAATGCTGCCAGCCACTTAAATCAAATGATTCAGCTCTGCAGACACTTAAGACCTCAGAGAGGTAGTCTCCAGATAACACCATCTGTCATCTGTTTGCATGGTCCCCTGATCACCTGAGATGCTCACCTGTCAGCACAGCCAGCCCTCCCCATATGAACCCTCCATCTAGCTTTCAGACCCCCCACGCCTCAAACAGGACAGACGGCGGAGGTCATCAGACCCTGAACAAAGCCTCCTCCTGGAAGAGACAAAGACGAACGCCAGGAAGAAAAATCACGTCAGAAAATGAGAAACTGCAAAGAATAGAGGAAAACTTGAAATATGTTCAACCCTATCATCAGACAGAGAAAATATTGTCTCCATAAAATAAAGTCAGGAGGCCATAAAAGAGAAACAATCAGTGAATAAAAAAAGAATTCTTGGAAAATAAAATAGCCAACATTTTAAAAGGTTAATCATTAAAAACTTAAACATTGATAATCAAGCTGGAAGATAAAGTTAAATAAATCCCCCAGAAAGCAGGGCAAAGAGATGAAGACTAAGAAACAAATAATTTATTTTTTTCTTTTTGGCCACACCACGCGGAACTGCCCCAACCAGGGATCGAACCCATGCCCCCTGCAGTGGACGAGCGGAGTCTTAACCGCTGGGCAGCTAGGGAAGTCCTATTTTAAAATAGAAAATCAGTTGATACCAGCAAAGGAATATCCCAGGTTGAGGGCTTTGCAGCAGCCCATCCAGAGACACAAGGATGGGCGGGCCCTGGAGGGAGCGGGGTTTACTGTGATGCTGTAAGTTGGCTTCCCCACTAGAGCACCGGATGGGAGAGGACAGCTGTGTGGGGAGAGGGGCACAGCTGGGAAAGGCAGCACAGCTAACCTGCTGAGGGTCGGGCAACCGTGCTCTCAAATCCTCCCAAGGAAAACAAACAAACAAAAAATATGGGTTTTGTGTGGTTTTCTGTATCTATGTTTTATTTTACAATCAAATGGAAAAAATTATCTTAAATCAGAAAAAAAAGAAGGGCACATAGGAGACTTTATTACAATATATTTTCCCTTAGGAAAGGCATGAAGAGAAAAAGGTTTTAAGGGAGCATAAAATGTGGGATTTTACATGCCCCGGGAATTAACACTCTTCCACCTTAAAATATGAATTCTACTAAAGTGAGAACGAGCAGAGAAGGATTTGAGCATTAGACCTGCCACCCACTGGGACTGGCTACGTAAACTGGGGCACATCAGTCAACTTCTCTGGAACTCAGTGAGAACATCAAAATCACTTCTAAGATTCCACTGAAATCTCAAGTCCATATATCTAGTGAATGTTGGGAAGAGTAAGATTTTTTCTCTTCTATTTTCTGTGGTTCAAAGTGATTTTATATAAGAGCATTTAAATCAAGACATATAGGGAGGGCCTCACCTGGTGGCGCAGCAGTTAAGAATCCTCCTGCCAATGCAGGGGACACGGGTTCGAGCCCTGGTCCAGGAAGATCCCACATGCTGTGGAGCAACTAAGCCTATGCGCCACAACTACTGAGCCTGCACTCTAGAGCCTGTGAGCCACAACTACTGAGCCCGCGTGCCACAACTACTAAAGTCCACATGCCTAGAGCCTGTGTTCTGCAACGAGAGAAGCCATTGCAATGAGAAGCCTGCACACGGCAATGAAGAGTAGCCCCCGTTCACCGCAACTAGAGAAAGCCCATGTACAAAAACGAAGAACCAATGCATCCAAAAATAAATTAAAAAAAAAAAAAGACATATAGGGACTTCCCCAGTGGCCCAGTGGTTAAGACTACACCTTCCAATGCAGGGGGTGTGGGTTCGATCCCTGGTCGGGGAGCTAAGATCCCACATGCCTCAAGGCCAAAAAACCAAAACATAAAACAGAAGCAATATTGTAGCAAATTCAATAAAGACTTTAAAAAAGGATCCACCTAAAAAAAAATTGTTTTTTAAAAAAAACCAGGAACTTCCTTGGTGGCGCAGTGGTTGAGAGTCCGCCTGCCAATGCAGGGGATGCGGATTCGATCCCTGGTTTGGGAGGATCCCACATGCCACGGAGCAACTAAGCCCATGTGCCACAACTACTGAGCCTGTGCTCTGGAGGCTGCAAGCCACAACTACTGAACCCGCGTGCCACAACTACTGAAGCCTGCGTTCCTGGAGCCCGTGCTCCGCAGTAAGAGAGGCCACCGCAATGAAAAGCCCGCACACCGCAATGAAGAGTAGCCCCTGCTCGCCGCAACTAGAGAAAGCCCACGTGCAGCAACAAAGACCCAACGCAGCCATAAATAAATTAATTAATTAAAAAAAAAAAGACATATAGTCATTCATTGGAGACATGACTTTGAGGGAAAGATGCAGCTGGGTCTCTGCCCCACTGTTCTTTGCCTAATGTTCCTGGTATTTGGGAACTCTGCCACCATCCATGTGCCATGCTCATTTTGCTACCCAGGTAACAAGCAAGTAGAAATAAATCAAGTAAAGTACATGAAGATCGCTCTCCTTACCAAATCCTCACAGGATAATTGGAGAGCAAATGGCGGGTGGAACATGATGGTTAGTCCCGTGACCTCAGAAGAAGATTTAAAAACTCTGGTTAAGGAAGAACTTAAGATGATTCTTAAAAGTAAAGAAAAAAATACAACTCCTATTTATAGCTATGCCATCTTTCAGCCTGCATTTTCTACGTGTGTGTTTAAAAGCATTTTGTGTATTAGTACATGCTTGTAGAGTAACATGTGCACATTCTACATAGATGGAGGTACATCTATTACTGGAAATATCTGGAGTCTGTTATTTCTACAGCTAGTCCCTTAATTCTCCACAGCATTGTGCTTCAAAGGCCAAAGGCATATACAAACCTCCAACATGAATTCAATGTGAACTATTCACCAGACTTGAGAAATTCTCCTCTAATTCAGGTTAATTTATCAGAGTAACTTCAAGCCGGTGTCAGAAAAGACATCCATACATTTCCTTTGTTTTCTGTGCAGAGAAATACGTTTCTGATCAGAAGAGGGGGAGCAAAGAACCTGGGAACATTCAGAAGTTTCTCTTTCCTTGAGGGAGGTCAGGCTGCAGGTTAAAGGAAGGTGCTGCAGCCTCAGCTCTTCCAGAATAAAGACACGGCTTAAGAGTTCGCAAAATCTTGAGGATGTCTCTGACAACTCAGCTTGGATCTCTGACTCAGGACGTTTCCATTCTTCATCTGAAATCACCATGATGATGATCATTGCCGTTTTATGAGCACAATGTGTCATCCTACTCCCTTATCTGTGCTGGGGTAAGCAGTCATGTTTAAGGAAAATGTTTGAGAAATGAGCAGTGGCAGAGAAACTCAGTGGGAGTATTGTGATAATGGAATTCTAGTCTACAATTACTAGGAGTCCACAAGTTTTTCCCAAGGATAAGAAATAGGGGATGTTATTCTTAAGGAGTAGCTTGTGTGCATCTAATGACCTCAGACGTGGTCCCAGTGGTAGTAACTGCTCCTGAAGCTCTCTTTTCAAATTAGAGGGCTGCGGAGTAAGCAATTTGAGTAGCTCCTTGGTCTATTTGGTCTCTTCCAAATTACCTGGCATCTGCATTAATGTAAAAGGAAACATCATTGGGAACAGCTATTAATATAGAAAATAACATTACCTTTAAATCATGGTCACAGGGAGCTGGGCAATGAAATCTTTTACAGGTGTTCATTAATTTTTCATTCTATATGACACTGGGGAGGGCTTTAAAACATATAAAAATGGAGAGGATTTTCATTTCCAACTGTTTTGCTTTTCAGGAAGCTGTATTACCTTAGTAGGTATCCACCAGTTCTAACCCTTGCCTTTCTTCAACTAACTTCCTTCCTTCCTTCCTCCCTCCCTCCCTCCCTTCCTTCCTCCCTCCCTCCCTCCCTTCCTTCCTTCTACACTAAGCTACTGGAGTGTGACAGAAGGAACACTGGATGAAATCAGAAAAGACCTCTCTCCTCATCTAACTCTGACACTTACTAGCTGTATAACCTTGCGCAAGTGTCCTAACGTCTCTGAAGCTTAGTTTCTTCATCTGTAACATGAAGGTAATAATGCTTGCCCGGGATGGAAAAAGATAATCCATGCAAATGGAAATCAAAAGAAAGCTGGAGTAGCAATTCTCATATAAGACAAAATAGACTTTAAAATAAAGACTATTACAAGAGACAAAGAAGGACACTGTATAATGATGAAGGGATCAATCCAAGAGGAAGATATAACAATTGTAAATATTTATGCACCCAACATAGGAGCACCTCAATACATAAGGCAAATGCTAACAGGCATGAAAGGGGAAATCGACAGTAACACAATCATAGCAGGGGACTTTAACAGCTCACTTTCACCAATGGACAGATCATCCAAAATGAAAATAAATAAGGAAACACAAGCTTTAAATGATACATTAAACAAGATGGACTTAATTGATATTTACAGGACATTCCATCCAAAAACAACAGAATACACTTTCTTCTCAAGTGCTCATGGAACATTCTCCAGGATAGATCATATCATGGGTCACAAATCAAGCCTTAGTAAATTTAAGAAAATTGAAATTGTATCAAGTATCTTTTCCGACCACCACACTATGACACTAGATATCACTTACAGGAAAAAAAACTGTAAAAAATACAAACACATGGGGCTTCACTGGTGGTGCAGTGGTTAAGAATCCACCTGCCAATGCAGGGGACACAGGTTCGAGCCCTGGTCTGGGAAGAACCCACATGCCACGGAGCAGCTAAGCCCGTGCACCACAGCTACTGACCCTGCACTCTAGAGCCCACTAGCCATAACTACTGAGCCTGTGTGCCACAACTACTGAAGCCTGTGTGCCTAGAACCCGTGCTCTGTAACAAAAGAAGCCACCACAGTGAGAAGCCCGCGCACCCCAACGAAGAGTAGCCTCCATTTGCTGCAACTAGAGAAAGCCCGCACACAGCAATGAAGACCCAATGCAGCCAAAGAAAGAAAGAAATTAAAAAAAAATACAAACACATGGAGGCTAAACAACACACTACTAAATAACCAAGAGATCACTGAAGAAATGAAAACACACCTAGAAAAAAATGACAATGAAAGCACAATGACCCAAAACTTATGGGATGCAGCAAAAGCAGTTCTAAGAAGGAACTGCTTATAGCAATACAATCCTACCTCAAGAAACATGAAACATCTCAAATAAACAACCTAACCTTAAACCTAAAGCAATTAGAGAAAGAAGAACAACCCCCCCCAAAGTTAGCAGAAGGAAATAAATAATAAAAATCAGATCAAAAAGAAATGAAGGACACAATAGCAAAGATCAAGAAAACAAAAGCTTGTTCTTTGAGAAGATAAACAAAATTGATAAACCATTAGCCAGACTCATCAAGAAAAATTCGGAAAAGATTCAGATCAATAGAATTAGAAATGAAAAAGGAGAAGTAACAACTGACACTGCAGAAATACAAAGGATCATGAGAGATTACTACAAGCAACTCTATGCCAATAAAATGAACAACCTGGAAGAAATGGACAAATTCTTAGAAAAGCACAGCCTTCTGAGACTAAACCAGGAAGAAGCAGAATATATAAACAGACCAATCACAAGCATTGAAATTGAAACTGTGATTAAAAATCTTCCAACAAACAAAAAGCCCAGGACAGAGCTTCACAGGCAAATTCTATCAAACATTCAGAGAAGAGTTAACACCTGTCCTTCTCAAACTATTCCAAAAGATTGCAGAGGGAGGAACACTCTCAAGCTCATTCTATGAGGCCACCATCATCCTGATATCAAAAAACAGACAAAGATGTCACAAAAAAAGAAAACTACAGGCCAGTAACACCGATGAACATAGATGGAAAAATCCTCAACAAAATACTAGCAAACAGAATCCAACAGCACATTAAGAGGATCATACACCGTGATCAAGCGGGGTTTATCTCAGAAATGGAAGGATTCTTCAATATATGCAAATCAATCAACGTGATACACCATATTAACTAATTGAAGAAAAAAACCATATGATCATCTCAACAGATGCAGAAAAAGCTTTCAACAAAATTCAACACTCACTTATGATAGAAACCCTCCAGAAAGCAGGCATAGAGGGAACTTACCTCAACTTAATAGAGGCCATATATGACAAACCCACAGCCAATATCATTCTCAATGGTGAAAAACTGAAACCATTTCCTCTAAGATCAGGAACAAGACAAGGTTGCCCACTCTACCACTATTATTCAAAATAGTTTTGGAAGTTTTAGCTACATTAATCAGAGAAGAAAAGAAATAAAAGGAATGCAAATCAGAAAAGAAGAAGAAAAACTGTCACTGTTTGCAGATGACATGATACTATACATAGAGAATCCTAAAGATGCTACCAAAAATCTACTAGAGCTAATCAATGAATCTGGTAAAGTAGCAGGATACAACATTAATGCCCAGAAATCTCTTGCATTCCTATACACTATTGATAAAAATTTGAAAGAGGAAACTAAGAAAAAACTCCCATTTACCTTTGCAACAAAAAGAATAAAATACCTAGGAATAAACCTACCTAAGGAGACAAAAGACCTGTATGCAGAAAACTATAAGACACTGATGAAAGAAATTAAAGATGAAACAAACAGCCGGAGAGATATACCATGTTCTTGCATTGGAAGAATCAACATTGAGAAAATGACTTTACTACCCAAAGCAATCTACAGATTCAATGCAATCCCTATCAAACTACCACAGGCATTTTTCACAGAACTAGAACAAAAATTTCACAATTCGTATGGATACACAAAAGCCCCCGAATAGCCAAAGCAATCTTGAGAAAGAAAAACGGAGCTGGAGGAATCAGGCTCCCTGACTTCAGACTATGCTACAAAGCTACAGTAAGCAACACAGTATTGTACTGGCATAAAAACAGAAATATAGATCAATGGAACAGGATAGGAAGCCCAGAGATAAACCCATGCACATATGGTCACCTTAGTTTTGATAAAGGAGGAAAGAATATACAATGTAGAAAAGACAGCCTCTTCAATAAGTGGAGCGGGGAAAACTGGACAGCTACATGTAAAAGAATGAAATTAGAACACTCCCTAACACAATACATAAAAATAAACTCAAAATGGATTAAAGACCTAAATGTAAGGCCAGACACTATCAAACTCTTAGAGGAAAACATAGGCAGAACACTCTATGACATAAATCACAGCAAGATCCTTTTTGACCCACCTCCTAGAGAAATGGAAATAAAAACAAAAATAAACAAATGGGACCTAATGAAACTTAAAAGCTTTTGCACAGCAAAGGAAACCATTAGCAAGATGAAAAGACAACCCTCAGAGTGGGAGAAAATATTGACAAATGAAGCAACTGACAAAGGATTAATCTCCAAAATTTACAAGCAGCTCATGTAGCTCAGTAACAAAAAAACAAATAACCCAATCCAAAAATGGGCAGAAGAATTAAATAGACGTTTCTCCAAAGAAGATATACAGATTGCCAACAAACACATGAAAGAATGCTCAACATCATTAATCATTAGAGAAATGCAAATCAAAACTACAATGAGATATCATCTCACACCGGTCAGAATGGCCATCATCAAAAAATCTAGAAACAATAAGTGCTGGAGAGGGTGTGGAGACAAGGGAACACTCTTGCACTGTCGGTGGGAATGCAAATTGATACAGCCACTATGGAGAACAGTATAGAGGTTCCTTAAAAAACTAAAAATAGAATTACCATACGACCCAGCAATCCCACTACTGGGCAGATACCCTGAGAAAACCGTAATTCAGAAAGAGTCATGTACCACAATGTTCATTGCAGCTCTATTTACAGTAGCCAGGACATGGAAGCAACCTAAGTGTCCATCAACGGATGAATGGATAAAGAAGATGTGGCATATATATACAATGGAATATTACTCAGCCATAAAAAGAAACGAAATCGAGTTATTTTTAGTGAGGTGGATGGACCTAGAGTCTGTCATACAGAGTGAAGTAAGTCAGAAAGAGAAAAACAAATACTGTATGCTAACACATATATATGGAATCAAAAAAAAAAAAAGGTCATGAAGAACCTAGGGGTAAGACAGGAATAAAGATGCAGACCTACTAGAGATTGGACTTGAGGATATGGGGAAAGGGAAGGGTAAGCTGTGACAAAGTGAGAGAGTGGCATGGACATATATACGCTACCAAATGTAAAACAGATAGCTAGTGGGAAGCAGCCGCATAGCACAGGGAGATCAGCTCGGTGGTTTTTGACCACCTAGAGGGGTGGGATAGGGAGGGTAGGAGGGAGGGAGACGCAAGAGGAAAGAGATACGGGAATATATGTATATGTATAACTGATTCACTTTGTTATAAAGCAGAAACTAACACACCACTGTAAAGCAATTATACTCCAATAAACATGTTAAAAACAAAACCCCGTGCCTGACACATAGTAAATGCTCAATAAATAGTACTGATCAGTAGGGGGAAAAAAAAAATCCTTGCTCTCCCCTCATCTCTAAGCAGGGAAATGAAAGTGTTTTATAAACTTCAAAGTTATAAACATTTATAACATTCTAAAAACTAGGGTTGAAAGACGGTACATAACTGGTTAAAGAAAAGAAGTTTGACAGAGTTTGAAACCATTTCAAAACATGCTTTTCTTCTCACAACTAAATCAAAATTCTTTTCAAACCTTGGGTTGCAAATCATCCTTATGGAACCAAGAAGGACCTAATTCTAGAGGCAATATTTTTTCAAGGGTACCCCTCGTTCCGTATATAAGGAAAGAGACCTGTGTCAGCAGAAAGGCTTGAAGACTAAAAGTCACAATCATCTTTAACTTTTAGCTATTATTCTGCTGAGAAAGAGAGTGGTGTCTCAAGGGGTTTTATTAGCTCTCTGGCTGCAACTGACTTTGCTCTTATAGCCCTTTAGAACAAATTAAACCCACACACAGAGTCTTGATTTAAGCAAAGTAAAGTATATTTCATCTTGAAGCATCAAGAGTTTTCCCTTGACCTGGTCAGTGCGATACAACACTGTCCTCAGTGGGACTTTATATAAAATCTCTGATCCCTACTTGCCCACGAGCAGCCATTGACATTTCCAGATGCAGCGTGTCTTTGGGAACCAAAGTCTTTGGACATTTTCCTTCTAACTTTCCTCCACAGTTAACTCCTTCTAAATCTGTATTGACAATTTTGTCTTTTCCTCTCATCTCTAGAGCACCTAGAAGAGTACTGAACCTCTTGGAGGTACTCATTAAATCTGTGCTGATGGAGTATTAAGGAATAATTTTGTCGTGTACAAAATATTATGTGAGCCTGAGTCAAGAGGGAGAGTTCTGGCAGAGATGTATGTGTCATCTGCCTAGAAATAGCAGTTGTGTCTTTGGACACAAATTATCGTATTTTAATATTGCCTAAGTCGTTATCAACGATATAACAGTCGCAGTTCATTTGTGACTAGACCATTTCTAACCTTGTAGAGGAAGAATACATCCAGTTAAGCTGCTACTCAGTTACTCAGTGGGGTAACTCCTGTTACCCCACTGGTTGGTAACAGGAAAAGGGGCAGTCTGGAATGACGTAGAAAGATCTTGATTTCTAGTTCTGGTTTTGCCACAAACTGCTTGGGTGGTTGTAGATTAATTGCTTTATCTCCCTAAGACTCAATTCAATCCTTCATCTAAAAATGAGTGGATGTGATTGGTTGATCTGGTTAGTTCTGACACTGAACTGGGAGTCTCTGAGTTCATTCTGGATCTGTGGAGGATGAATCAAAAGAGAGGCACAGGGAGTTCCCTGGCGGTCCAGTGGTTAACACTTCACCTTCCAATGCACGGGGTGAGGGTTTGATCCCTGGTCGGGGAGTTAAGATCCCACCATGCCTCGTCACCAAAAAACCAAAACATAAAACAGAAGCAATATTGTAACAAATTCAATAAAGACTTAAAAAAATACATTAAAAGAGAGAGAGAGGCACAAACTGCTACTAGCAGCAGTCCCTACACAGACAGGTGAGTTCCTCATTATCTGCGTGGCTAGCCCAGATAAGGTGTCTGGAAAATAGGTGCAGTGGGTCAAAAAGGGAATTGGGCATGGGACGGTAACAGCCACGTGGAAACATCTCTATTTCCAGATGAATAGCCCCTATTACAAGGATCCACTGTGACATTTTCACAAGTGAAGGGAAGCAAGAGTAGCGGAAATCTCCAGGAACTCAATCCAACATGGAGATGTGCTGTTTGGTGGCAGGGTGGGACCCTTGTACCTGTGAGGCTCTGAGCATAACCACTGGGGCCTCAAAGTCAGCTCGGAATAGTTGACCCTCACATTTCCTCCCACCAACAGCATCTTCCATGGGGAGTCGCTTCTACCCTGGTAAGTGATCTGAGTCCCTCTTTGTAAGTTCCTCGCGACGTGACTCACACAAGGAAGTTAGGGAAGCACTGGCCTGTGCATTTTCATCAGAACCAAGGAAGTGCTTCGTTTTTTACCTTTTATTTTCAAAGGAATTTTGGTATTTCTAATTTAGTTTCAGAGTAGAAACGAACAGCTGGAAGACGCTGCTGTGGGGACAGCAGGTTGAAATCTTCATTTCAGCTACTTGCTTTTTATAAAATGTGTCCTGCTTGCCTGCCAAGCATTTCCCTGAAACCCGATCTCACTTCCAGTCTAAAGGAATGCAGGGAGCCAGACAAGAGGAGTGAGGGTACCGTAACATCAGCTGGCAAAGAAAGTTTCAGGGACCAGCTTCTCCGGATAAAAATAGTCTCTGCGTCTGCAGCCAGTGGCTTCCGCAGAGATTCTTAATTGAAAATGCCTATTTTCCATGTAAGGAGAAAGGGCAATCGCAAGCCATCACCCCGGCTCCTCTACTTCTGTGTGTATCAGCTGTGTGCACCACTGACCCAGGAAAGCCATGCTTTCTGCAAGGCGCTTTGAGTAATTAAACGAAATCTCTCAAGTTAACTGCTAAGGAGAACGAAAGAACACAGCTACACCCAGAACTCATGAAAAGGAGCCAGAAGTTTTCTGCGTTTACATGGTGGCCAAGGAGGAAATACCCATCCATAGGAGGGAAGGATAATCATTAAGCTTATGAAGATTCTTACAAATTATAATGTGGGGAGAGAGAAGTAATAGATACTGAGTTCCTCTTCACAGTAGGCGTTGTACTAGGTGTTTCACGTAGCACAAACAGTAGTAGTAGTGATGATAATAAACAACAGATAATAAACAGCAGATGGTACGTGTATTTTTTAGCAGGTAAGATGAGCCAAGTTCAATTTTATGTGCTTTATCCATGTTATCTTACTTAATCTCCACAAGCCCTCTGTATTAATAACACCATCTGTAGAAGCAAAAACGGAGGTTCAGAGAGGCTAGTTATTTACCCAACATCACACAGTTGATAAGAAGAGGAACTAGGATTTGGACCCTGGTGTAAATAAGTACAAAGCCCAGGTCCCTGATCTCTATATCAGACTACGTATTTAACAGTTCATAGCAGCCTCATTTTATGGACAAGGAAACTGTAATTTGAGGCTCTGTAATTTCTCCAAGGTTAGCATCTTAGGAATTGTTGGACATAGACTTCAAGCCCAGTCCTTCACAGCACAGGCTTTTACTCCTCTGCCCAGTATAAAACTTTCATTATGCGGCTTATTAATAATGAGCCCCAGAAAGCTAGGGGCTAAGCCTTCTAAGCTGTGTTTTGCAGTCTGGGGTATATACAGTCGATGTGAATGCTCCTTTCTTTCGGTCAGTGAATTAACCTCAGTTTCTTCCCTATCAGTCACATCCTTTTTCACTTCCAACTTTGGCAAACTCGGTTACGTATTTGGAGGTTACTTTGTTAACATCTGATTCTAGGATTGTTCCAGAGTGTTGAACATGCAAGCCCATTCTGAACGTGGTCGCATTTCCTTCCTGAGCTGAAATAAGAGCTGTTGTTGTTGTTTTCTAGTCATACTTTCTGTCTTGATCAGAAGTTGATCCCATGGGAAAAAAACCTGCTGATCAAGATTGGTGTGAAATCTAAGACTTGACAGAAGCAAACAGACCCACAACAAGAGCCAGTTTCTCAGCATTACCTCTGATTGCCTGTGATAAAGAAGAACTTTTGCAGGAGGGAGCAGTGTGCTTGTTTGAAGTATATTTAGCAGGTTATGAATTTGCTAACTGGTATTTCTCAATCTGCGCAAAATAACTGTCTTTTATCTGGACAAATACATGAATTTGTTGCCCTAATATAGGATGCCATTTTATGGGATTTCAGCATAAGCCTCCGTGAAGCTGAAAACCATTTCAGAAATGGGCAGTAAGCTGTCTTTGAACTTTAAATTCACGCAGACCTGGCTTTGAATCCCAGCTCTACCATTTATAAATAGCATGACTTTGGAGACATCACTTAATCTGCCTAGTCTTAGATCCTAATCTGTAAAATAGGCCGCTTCAAGGATTAAATCAGACAATATGCATAGTGCAGAGTAAGTGCTCAATAAATGGTAGCTATGATTATGACGATCAGGATATAACATTCTTTAGTAATTCCCTTTTCCTTCTCTAGAGCTGTTGTTTTCTCCTATACTTAATTCTCTTTGCACCTAAATAACAAGGATATAAAAAACTTTGAACTCATCAGCATCAGCTGACGAAGTGGTATCACAATTTTACAATGATAGAGAAAATTCAAAGACATATATAGAGCCTTTCAAACTTGAGGCTTTTCAATTCAAGCAGAATCTTAATACTGACAAATGTGTATGAAAACTGGAGTGCAACAAAAAACGTTATGTGGTAATTTTCCCATGAAGTGTAATGTAAATTCTATGTAAATTCTCTCACAAGAAAGGAAATTCTTGTTTAACAAAATAACCATAAAAATTCATCAACTATCGATCAACATTTGATTCTAGAATATTCAGAAGGTGATGCTGGCAAGACAATTCAATGAGGGAAAGAATAGTTTTTTCAACAAATGGTGTTGGATTAACTGGATATTCACATGCAAAAGAAGGAAGTTGGACCCCTTTCTTATACCGTAAGTAAAATTTAACTTAAAATGGATCATAGACCTAAATATAACAGCTAAAACTATAAAACTCTAAGAAGAAAACACAGCAGTAAATCTTTGTCACCATGGATAAAACCTTCTTTGATACAACACCAAAAGGAAAAATGACAAAAGAAAAAAAACAGATAATTTGGAGTTCAACAAAATTAAAGACTTTTGTGCTGCAAATGATTCCATTAAGGACGTGAAAAGACAACCCACAAAAATAGGAGTAAATATTTGAAAATCATATATTTGATAAGAGACTTGTATCCAGAAAAAAAATTGTATAATCCTTACAACTCAATAATAAAAAGATAAATAATCCAATTGAAAAATGGGCAAAGGTTCTCATGAGACACTGAGATCTCAAATTAGCCTATAAGCACATGAAAAGATGCTTAACCTGCAGTATGGAAATGTAAATCAAAATCACAATGAGGTATCACTTCACACACAGTAGGATGGCTATAATAAAGATTAGACATTAAGTGTTGGGAAGGATGTGAAGAAATTGGAACACTTGTGCATTGTGACGGGAATGTAAAACGGTGCCACTTTAGGATACGGTTTGGCAGCTCCTCAAAATGTTAAACGTAGTTTGTGACCCCCAAATTCCACTCTAAGGTATGCACCCAAGAGAAATGAAAGGATATACCCACAGAAAAGCCTGTACACAGTTATTTGTAATGTCATTATTCATAACAACCAAAAAGTAGAAACAATCCAAATCTTCATCAACTGGTAAATAGATAAATAAAATGTGGTATATCCACATTTTATAATGTGGAATATATGCACATATACCACAAATGTGGTATATATGCAATGGAATATTATTTGGCAATCAAAAAGAATGAAGTACTGACACATGCTACAAGATGGATGAATTTTGCAAACATTATACTAAGTGAAAGAAGTCAGTCATAAAAGACCACACACTGTATGATTCCATTTACATAAAATGCCCAGGATAGGTGAATCTATAGAATGGGAAGTAGATTAGTGGTGTGTAGGACTAGGAAATTGGTTGGTAATGAGGATTAACTGTTAAGAGCTACAGAATTTCTTTTCAGGGGCCAAAAATCAATTGTGATGATTGCACAATTCTGTGAATATACTTTTTAGTACGTTGTGCTGAGCTGTACACTTTAAATGAGTGAATTGTATGGTATGTGAATTATATCTCAATAAAACTATTAAAAACCACAACAAAAAAGGTCATGCTGGGTGCTTTCCAGAAGTGAAATTCCATAAAGCCAGACCTCATGAGTAAAGAAGTGAAAAGAAAGAACACATACCTCTTGGAGAGCCTTCCCTGTTAAGCATATACCTATCAGCTTGGTTCCTTTCTCTGAGAATTCATCCATTCCATATGAAACTGCTACTTTTGTAGGTCAAAAAAGGTCAAATATTGTCCATTTCACTGTAGTTCAACCCAATACTTGAGTTAAGAAGATCATTACCTGGGGCTTCCCTGGTGGTGCAGTGGTTAAGAATCCGCCTGCCAATCAATCCCTGGTCCGGGAATATCCCACATGCTGCGGAGCAACTAAGCCTGTGAGCCACAGCTACTGAGCCTGCGCTCTAGAGCCCGCGAGCCACAACTACTGAAGCCCACATGCCACAACTACTGAAGCCCACGTGCCACAACTACTGAAGCCCATGTGCCTAGAGCCCGTGCTCTGCAAGAAGAGAAGCCACCGCAATGAGAAGCCCACGCACTGCAATGAATAGTAGCCCCCACTCACCGCAACTAGAGAAAGCCCACACGCAGCAACGGAGACCCAATGCAGCCAAAAATAAATAAATAAAATAAAATAAAATAAAGAAGATCCTTACCTGGGACCTGAAAATCTTTTCCCTTTTTTTTTTCCTTTCTAGATTTTCAATTTTTTAATATTTTTTTTAAGATTTTGTCTGTAAAATACCCAACACAAATGAAGCAAGATCTGAGCCTGGGCACCCCCTCCTCATGTGCTCTGTCTGATGATAGGCAGCTAGTGGCTGTGTTTGAAGAGAAGCCCTTCCTGCTCAGGTTTGAATGACAAAACCTTACCCTCAGGTCAGGGATCCTCTTTTGTACGGAAGAGGAAACAAATACAGAGAGACTGTAGCAGAATCTGGACTAGAAATTCTAGTCCAGTTAACTTCCCCTCCAGTCCTATGTGTGCAAATAATTTTTGTAAGTCACAGATGGAATCAGAACTTTTATATGTACTCGCTGGAATGGAAGGAGGGGACCATTCAGTCTGCCACTAGTTTTCTAAATATAATCAGATTGCAGGCATGGTACATAGTAGCTTCATTCAAGTTCCTTGATGCACATCCAAACTACAAATAGACCAAGGGACCTCCTTTTTTTTTTAACATAATTATAAAAGGTGTTATTATTGAAACATTCCAATAACGGAGGGCAACCGTAACTTTAGACAGAAAATGTAATGATGATAAAAATAATAAGAGGAGGTACCATATTTGAGTTTATTCCAGTTACTAAGCACTTTTGTAGAATATGTCATTTAAGCCTCAGAACAACCAATGAGGCAGGTTCTTTTTTACCCCTATTTTACAGATGTGGAAACTGAGATCTTGAGAGGTTAAGTATTCGTCCCTAGTCAGACAGATAACAAGTGTCAGAAGTGATATTCTAATCCAGGTCCTCCAACTCCAGGACCTACTCTCTCAACCACTCTCCACAAGAATAACACCTAAGAAGTTCCTTGGCCAGTGCAGGCCAACGTGGTCAGACAGCCAGGCCAACCGACCTGTTACGAGTTAAACTGAGTGCCCCCCCCCCCAATTCATTTGTTTAAGTCCTAAAACTCCAGGATCTTAGAATATGATTGCCTTTGGAGAAAAGGTCTTTACAGGGGTAATCAAGTTAAAATGAAGCCATTAGGGTGGACCTTAATTCAATATGACTGACGTTATTACAGGAAGGGGAAATTTGGACACAGAGACAGATACTCATAGAGGAAATACAATGTCAGGAAATACAATGTCATAGAGGAAGGACAATGTGAAGAGACACAGGAAAAAAGCCATCTGCAAGCCAAGGAGAGAGGCCTGAAGCAGATCCTTCAGTCACAGCCGTCAGAAAGATCCAACCCTGTCGACACCGTAATTTTGCACTTCTGCCCCCAGAGCTGCGAGTCAATAGATTTCTGCTGTATAAGCTAGGAAGTCAGTGATGCTTTGTTACAGTAGCCTTAGCAAACTCATACACCACCTTTGCTCAGCTGCTTCTAAAAAGAATAATTTTTCTAGACTTCATTAGATCTGTTTCATTCAATTTGCCACATTAAAAAAAAAAAAAGCACAGGAATTATTTTTAAGATAGTTTCTAGGTGTGAGAACACATGAGAAAGTGCCCTTTTACCAGCCAACCCATGGTACACACAGAGAGAATAGGGAACAACTTTGAACGCAATGCTTGCTGAATTTTTTTTTTTAATTATAGAAACTGTCATGAAATTTATTGCTGTATAATATTCTTATTAGGAAATGTTTAAAAGTCTTCATTTCAACCTGCTCCCGACCCACAGCACTGCTGGCTGAGAGCTTCACAAAAATGTTTCTCAGTGCCATTTCAAATATTATCTTTGGATAACGTGGTCCGGAAAAGGCCACGTGAAATATAATGAAAGTAGAGATTTATATCTGAATATAAGCATAAGGAAGTATAACATAAAAAGTAAAAGATAGGATGATTGTTAGGTTACTGCTGGAGGAAAGGCCCAAAGATAAATAAATTTAAATGTATTAATATGATATATTATGGAAACTGCACTTTTATGGGGCCCTACAGAAGCCCTTAGCGACCCATGAACACTCCTATCTTTAAAGTGTTTTATGAATTCCACAGAATGGCTTCCAATGCAAATTCTAAAATCCCCTGGAGGCTTTGTAAAAAAAATCTTGCAATTTATAATCCATAAAAATATAATTTGAACATTCTTAATGTATTGTAATTTCATATTTTAGTGGTTTGGGCTTCTTAGGAGTATCAAGGTATCTCTTTTAAGTATAACGTGCTTTAAATTATCTGCCCTCAGATGTAGTTATTCAAATCCACATCTGTCAAATCTTATTTTGCTATTATAAAATAAATAATGTAAGAGTGATTACATGAAATATAAGATGAGCTATTGAGCAATTAGCCCATATTCATCTGTTCTTTGTAAAATGAATTGTTTTGAACACAGATAGGGGAATAAAGCCTTAATGAACCCATTAGGATGGGTCAAACGGGCTTAGATTCCTGGAGCTTTCATGGGTATTTGTTTTGCTTTGTTTAAATTTCTTAAGTGAAATATTGGTTCCATTTATTTATTTCCCCTTGGCCCTCTAGCACATTATTCAACTATGAAACAAAGTAGAATCAGAAGCAGCAGAAATATTATGTTCAGTTATTTCCTTTTCTTCACAAATATTCTTTTATCTCTGGAATGAAAAGAGGGCTCTCCAACTTCATTAAAAGAAGCGCCTAATCTTTCAGTTAACCAAACCCAAGATCCGTAAGAGGGGAAAATTAAAAAAGCTTTTCTGTTTTCTTCAAATTGCAAGCAGGGCCCACTGGAGAAGGTATTTTGGATTATTATAAGACAAGTGAATGAATGCCAGGAAGAGACATGTGAATAGCTGTGCTCATTTCTGGCACCTTAATATGTGACAATATCCAGCACTTCAGATGCTGTATGCCACAGTGTATGTAGGAGACATGTACTGTTTTGTCTCACCAGACCTTTTTCTTCTTTCCTTAATGGAACTCCTCTTCGTTTAGAGATCCATTCCACCAGACAATGTCAAGCTTATGGTTCTAGAGAGGGGCTGTCATAGAACACCTCTTCTAGGCCCCAGGAGTGCATGTACAGCTCCCAGCTAGGTTACTGAGAGCCCTTCTCTAGGAATTTTCGAATAACATCTAAAGAAAGTATGGTGGGGAATTCCCTGGCGGTCCAGTGGTTGGGACTCTGCGCTTTCACTGCCGAGGGCCCAGGTTCGATCCCTGGTCAGGGAACTATAAAATCCCACAAGCTGCACGGCCAAAACAAAAGAAAGAAAGAAAGAAAGAAAGAAAGAAAGAAAGAAAGAAAGAAAGAAAGAAAGAAAGCGTGGTAACGACTTTTGCATGAAAAAGCTCAGAAAGTAGCTGAGAGAGCAAAACTGATACCCAAAGTAAAACAAAGATGAAAAATGACAAGAAGTAAAAAGAGTCTCCAGCAGCAAGTTAGCCTTTCTACAGCACGACAGGCTGCCAATACATTCTCCATTTTGCCTAAACTAGTGAGGTTAAGTTCATCTCTCTTGCAACCGAAACAATCAACCAATCTTCTCCATCTCTCTCTTTCTTTCATTTCCTAGAAAAGTTAGAAAGAGTCATTTCAAATGAATGAATTGTTCACTGGGGAAAAGTCACAGTTGTTCTCAAGAAATCCTTATGTGAAACTTGCATTTGATTTCAATGTGAAAAGAAATCTCAGTTTTTGCACTCTCTCTTGCATCTGTTCCCTGCTTTATTCTCACCGTTAGCCAAGTTCAGGCTTTCTTTTTTTTTTTTTTCACCTAGAAAGTGTTGCTAAAATCATCTGGGGTCATGCTGTTCTCCCTCACAAGGACAGTAAAGGCTGCCTTTTATTTATAGACTTGCCCCAACTTTCTGGTGTGGCATCCACCTCCCATGCCACCTTCCCTTCCAGCAACCTGCCACTATATAGCCCCTTACCTCTGAGCTCTACTAGACTTGTCATTCCTCAAAGTACCATGTGCTTGCCTGCCTTTGGCCACGTGCTTTTCTCTGAATGGGAGGAACTTTCCCTCTATTTGGCATATCTGAATTCTGCTCATCCTTACAAGTCCCTGTTAATCTATGGAGAGTTTCTCAGTCCCACCCCTGGGAATGAATGGCTGTCTTATCTGTACTCCACAAGGTGGCTTTCTTTCAGCTTTCTGTTAGGTTAGCTGCAAATATTCTTTTTCTCTCCAAGAATAGTAAGTTATTTCATTTATTCGTTCAACAAACATTTAGCATCTCTATGCGTGGGGAGGTATGCTAGATGCTGCAGATACAGCAATCAATCACCTCCTCACAAAGGTCTGGGAGTTTGTTTTTGTGGGACTTGCAACTTAATCATACAATTAAGTATGCAAACAAACTGTGATGATGGTGACATCGTCACAGTACAGAGTACACAGAGAACAGTGCAGACTGCTTGAAAGGCGTATAGGAGCTAGCTAGGTGAAGTGAGGGTGAAAATCTGTGCAGGCAGAAGCAGCAGATGTAGCAGGAGAGGACAGGGCTCATTTGAGGAAATGACCAAGTGCAGAGCAAGTGAGACTGGAGAACAGTGCAGCTGGACCGGGAACATGCGGATGCTGGCCAGGTACGTGAGGGCAGCACACACCAGATCCTGTAAGGTCAAGGTGAATAGGGTCGTGATGCTGAGGGCAGTTGGGTACCACCGTATAGTTCTCAGTGGGGGAGGGGCATGATGAGATTCACATTTTAAAGGACAGATGCCTGATCAAAGGAAGGGAAGAGGCATGGGGAGGTGGGTGGGAAGCAGGACCTGAGGGTAAAGGGAAGGCAGGGAGGAGGTGGGGTGGGGAAGGTCCTCCCAGTAGAGTCCACAGGATTTGGTAACCGATTAGAAGGTGCATAAAGGTGACTGCTAAAGACACCTCATCTTAATGCAGTGAGGTAATTAGCCTACTGCCTTGAACATAATATGTCTGCAATGATGTATATTGAACTACTGTAATGTTCCTCCTAAGTTACAAAGGACACACAGTCATTCATAGGATATACAATAATGCTAAGACTAATGTGTGTGTGTGTGTGTGTGTGTCTGTATATTTTTTAGGTCTTAAATGTGGGCTAAAAATGTCAAAAGATCCAGGAGCACAAAAGTACCACGAAAGGCCACACTCTCACTTAACCCCAACTTTTACTTTTTTTATTCAGTGTTAGAAAGAAGAAGATAAAATGGGGCCATTAGAGTTGTTCATAAGTTGTAGCTCGCTTATGGATTCACCTAACAAAACGACTCTGAGAGTTATTTGTCTTCACTGAGTCTGTGCTTTCGCCTGGAGGTTTGGAAAATATTTTCGTGGTAACTTACTGTGACTGATCTCCGCAGTCAATATAGCTTATTAGCTTTTTGTTCAGCTGGCAAGTAGTTCCCTCTTTCAGTGTTTCCTCCAAATTTATCAGATGCCATATCTAATCTAAAGATTTCAGGCCGTCCACATTTTCTCTTATTGTTCCTGTCCACTCAACTGCTCATCTGAAAACAGAATTTCTCTTCGTCTCATAGATTTCTGTGATGAAATGGACTGAAAGGAAATGAGGAACCATTCTTACCAACCAGGCTAACAACACAAGTAATGGTGAACCAATTTAAGAGTATTATAGTTAAGGCTCTCCATTACCAAAAACCAAATACATGATAAAATCTCCAAGCAATTATACTCTCCAGCTAACTTGACATTTGATGGATGGTCTCAAATGCCAAGATTTGCTTCCTTAATCTCCTTGCATTTCATCACCCACAGCCTTTCCATGGGGCAGACAACCTGCCCTATACGGACTAATGGAGGCTGGACAGTGACATCCCAAACATGATTTCCCTATGATGAGAGCGATGTAAATGTCTGGTCCATGGAGGACAGCATCCAAGACACTATAAAGGGCAGGAGGGGGCCTTTTGATGGATAAAGGGAGTGAAGAGTCATTCATCACTGGGCCAATGGTCAGTGGTGCCCAGACCACATCGCCCCTTTTCAGAGGAAATATCATCTGTTGGAAATATCATCTCAGAATTGCAGAGTGGAAAGGTGATGGTGATAATGATGTGCATTCGCTGAGGCCCTCCTGTGGGTGGGCACTGCACTTCATTTGTTCATTTATCATCTGCACTGCACAACTTTATTACCTTGAGTGGAGGACAGCTATAGGAGCTAAGAACCCACACGGAGGGGAGCCAGGATGCTTGGGTTTGAATTCACACTCTGCTAGTTACTAACCACGTGACCTTGGGCAAGTTGCTTAATCCTTGAATGTTTCAGTTTTGTCTTCTGTAAAATAGGGATAATGATGCTGCCCATCTCAGTGAGATAGTTGTGTAGACTAAGTGGGTTAATACACGTGAAGCACATTAAAAGGACTTGGAATAGTAAGCCCTACGTAAAAATCCTTGCCAAGAAGCCCTCTATGTGTTGGTTGTTACTGTTGGTAGTATTATCCTCTTCATGATATACAGATGGATAGACTTGATTAAGTAACTTAGTCTAGATACAGTGTTGGTAAATGCAAAGCCAGGGTTCAAACTCAGCTCTTCCTCACTGCAAAGTGTTCATTCTTTCTATTATTCTTCCCCCTCCCTCAAACCATGGCTCAAATCCAAGCCCCACCATTTACTAGCTTTGAGACCTTGAACCAGTGACTGGACCCTCTTGAGAACCAGTTTTCTGATCTGTAAACTGAAGGATGGTACCTACCTCACAAATGTGCTGTGATGATTAACTGAAACGACACTTCAAGTGCTCAGTGCAGAGCAGGTAATCAGTGTATGTTCATTTTCCCTCCCTTTTCATTGAGGAGTGAACCAGTGGCCAGGACGCATAAGAGTTTTCCTACCTGCTGATTATACCTGCTCTAATTTTTCTGGCACTTGACTTACTAGAGGAAGAAAGCTCCAGATGGTTTTAAATAAAAACAAAACAGCCACCGGAAAAGAAAACCACACCACGGCCTTGTTCAACGGATGCAGAAAATGACAAACCCTTCAAAGAGCTGACATCTTATCACACAAATGCATTTTCATCCGGCCTTTGGATCAAACTGACCTAAATCAGGAAAATATTGGTTTCGTAGCAAGAGAAGAGTTTCATTTAGAAATTATGAAACTCATAATGTTTTAATCGTTGTTGGGAAAAAACTCAAAGCCTCCTGGAAATAAACTGACTCTTGTGCTGAAGGCTCTCCACCAAGTAATTCAGAAGTCAGCTCCTGATGCAATGAACTCAGGTCAATCAGTTCGTCCATAACGACAATAATAATACCTAACGTTTATTATGTACTTACTCTGTGCCAGGTACTATGCTAAGTGTTTTAGATTCATTATCTCATTTGATCTATCAGTGCGATAGCCACATGAGGCAGAAACTATCATTACTTCTATTTTATACATAAGGAAACCTAACTTGCCAAAACTCACTTGGCTAAGAAGGGGATAAAGCTGGGTACAGTAGAGACCCCTAATGCTTCCCCATGTTGGTTCTCCCCTACTTCTTGGCAACACTGGAGGACTATGCTACCCAGACTTCTGGTGGTCAGGCAAAACCATTAGACTTTTCTAGCCAATGAAACATGGATGGAAGTGATGGGTGACACGTAGAGGCCAAGGCATTCAAGAGCTGTGTGTGTCAATTTTATACCGGCTTTTTCCCTTTTCTTGGCAAATTTGGAAGCTGCATGTTGAGACAGCAATGTCTCAAGCTGGAAGGAGCCTGAATTCCTGAGACACTGGAGATGGAAGGGAACCATTCTTGACCTGCATCAGAGTTCACATAAAAGATCAATACACTTACAGTATGTTAACCCATGGGTATTTCAAGATTAATTTGTCCCTGTAGCATAAGCAAGTACAAACCCAACTAAAACACTGTGTTAGAAGATCAGGCAGACATCAGAACCCATATTTCCGGCCATGATGTGATACCTTCTAGACCACGTACCTCACGTTTGCTAACAGCCCAGTCCTAAAATTAGTCTTTCAATAATATTTGATATCATCAAACAGAATTATAGAATTTCTCGACTGTCTTCTCCCAGAAAGTAGACAAGAAGTGACGTTAATAGGACCCCTTGTGTGAAATCCCTGAAATCTGTGTTGCTGCCTTTCCTCACTTTGTGAGCTCAGGTGGTCCAAGTGATTCGGAGGTGCCACTGACACTCAGCAATACGTTTCTATTGATACATCATTGAGCCAAGTCCTCTTGCTTGAAATGATGGATGGTCACAGTCAAAGAGCTGAATAAAAACACCCAATTGTATCTCAACCCATGGATAATAATAATAACGTTAATGGCTTACATTTATGGAATGTTTTATGGTTTACAGGTTATGTTCACACACACTATCTCATTTGTTCCTTTTGACAGCACTAGGAAGTAGGCAGGTCCAGTGTTACTGTCCCCATTTCATAGATTAGGAAACTGAGGCTCATGAAGACTATGGAATTCTAAACGGCAGAGCTAAAGCTGAGACTCAGATTTTCCAAATCCTAGTACCTTGTTCCTAGATGGAAGAAAATGGTCCAGAAGAGTATTGAAGAGTCTTGTTAACACTGCCATGAAAGAAGAACTCTTGAATCCCTAGCTGACTCCAAGTATTTAGAACTGCCCTGTTTGTAGCATTCGGTCGGGGGCAATTTCTCTCAGTAGTGGACACTATTACAGCCCCCACGGTTTCAAGAAGAGATCACAATAGGACTGCATTTTACAGACTTGAATCTCACTACGTTCCTACCGCTGTAAGATACCTGCTGAGTACACAGAAATGGCGGGGAGACAGAAAGGTCTAGAGCACATGGGTGGTGATGGTTATAGCAGAAATGTAAAACAAGAGGACAGAAACATTTCCAACTCAGAAATGTGTGGTTCTGTGGGTAAGGACAAAGGAAGTCTTCAGAAGAAGGCAAAGCTGGCCAACAGGTGATGTGCCATGAGGCTGCACGATGCACATGGTACTGGCTGGACACAAGCCAATCTTCCATCAGTTCGTCTCTGCTTATGACAGAATTTGGCCCAACAATTGTTGAGCAGTTACTCTCCTGGAACAAGGATGATACTCCCTGTGTGCAAGCTATTTCCCAGGAGAAAAATCAACCTTTTTGGATGGTGCATGAATTCTTCCAACCCTTTAAGCTACATTGATTAAATGTACATTTCAGTCCACAAAATGAATCTCTGGTGTCCTAAGTAAGTGAACACAACTCCCTGTATGTTTAGCTTGGTCCCAGTCTGCATCGCATGGGAAAAAACAGAAAAGTTAGCTTTGTGGTTCTCTAAGGAATATGTTAAATGGTCAGAAATGAGACTAACGTTTTCCATGTGGAAAGCTATAGCTACATGAATAGGAAGAGGGCGTTTGATACACCAAGAGATTCAGGTCTGTGAGGTCTTATGGATACAGCAGACTGGAAAAGCTATGGTATTTGAATGTAGACAGAACTGAACTGGAATCTTGATTCACTGTGACCTAGGGCCAATTATTTTATTTTCTGACCTTCAATCTTCTCAAAACTAAAACAAGGACATTAAGAGAATCTTAAGAGTTCCCTGAACCTGCCTTGCTGCTTCTTACTTGTCAGCCTGTTTCTTATTGTTTCCTTTGACTGAAATATCTTTCCCTCTAGCTTTTCTGCTACTGCTATGTTGCCTTAAGTCTCAGCTTAGATGCTCTTGTCTCTTCTAGGAAGGCCATTCTACCTCCCTAGGGCTGGATTAGGTTCACGGGATCACAGAGGTGCCTCCTGAATTCCTCCTGTCACAGTAATACCTTTCACATCAATGGTAATATCCCGTTTGTGTTCATCTCTCAACTGCAAGTTTATTAAGAGCCAAGGCAGTTTCTTTTATCATGGACACTCCAGTATTGGCACAGCAAGATGAATATTTATAAAATTGTTCATTCATTCATTCACTTACTCACTCATTCATTCATTCAGTATTTACACCTACCATAGCTTAGGCCTTGTTTTAGACCACAGAAAGGCAACAGTAGAGAAAACACAAAAATAATCTGAGCCCTCATGGAGCTCATATTCTAGTAGGGGGAAAGAGACAATAAACAAATAAGTAATACATATAATATGCCGGATGGTGATATGCTGTCTCCAACCTCTTCCCATTCCCAACACAAAACCATCTCCATCCTACCCTTTTCTGTATTCTTGGACCCAACTGCAGCCCCATCCCAGTCTCTAACCCTACCCCACTTTCATCTGTACTTCTCCAAATTAAAATTCATTTCCATCACCATCCCCAGTGAATGAATTAGTGACTAAATGAGTAACAGAATTCTTTTGTGTTTTGTCTGAGATAATACCAGTAAAGGCCCTGGCACAAGCCTGGCGCAATTACATGCTCATTAAATGTTTCTTTCCCCCCATCCTCCTGTCTGCGACTGAGTCTTGTCATTTATGTCTTTAAAACTTGCGTGGATCAGAAATGATGAAATGTAAAGCTAACACTATGAAAACATACGAGAAATAATGTTGAAATACTCCACCATTCAGCATTTCAACTTGATCTTAACTGCTGTCTTCTCATAAAGCAATCATAGAATTCTCACAACACTTCAGTGTAAAAATGACCCAAACATCCTAATAATCTTATGGAGAAAAATGTCCTAAACTTTGTAGACAGAGCCTAGATAGTTGCCATAATAACAACTACTACATGACTGCTATTCGCCTGGTGGGTCAACACATTTGATACAGAGTCTTTAGGGATTAAAGAGTTAAAGGGAGTGCGATCTTGGTTTATATTTCTGCTCTGCCACTTAGTGGCCCTGGAAGACTGCAGTTTCCTTAATGCCTCTCATTTGATTTATTAATCTATATGACTGAGATAATAAAATTATCAGCCTCCCATGGAATCCAATGAGTTTAAAAATTTAAAGTCTTAGGGCTTCCCTGGTGGCAGTGGTTGAGAGTCTGCCTGCCGATGCAGGGGACGCGGGTTCGTGCCCCGGTCCGGGAAGATCCCACATGCCGCGGAGCGGCTGGGCCCATGAGCCATGGCCGCTGAGCCTGCGCGTCTAGAGCCTGTGCTCCACAACAGGAGAGGCCACAACAGTGAGAGGCCGGCGTACTGCAAAAGAAAAAAAAAAATTTAAAGTCTTAAAAGAGTGTCTGACATATAAGAGGTGTTCAGTAAATGTTAGCTGTTGTTATTCTGATTCCAGATTGTCATGCTCTCCCACTGCATTCACTTCCTGTGCAACTGAAGATGGCTTAGCAAACAAACCAGAGAATTTTAATTATCAAGAAGTTACGGGACTTCCCTGGTGGTCCAGTGGTTGGGACTCCATGCTCCCAATGCGGGGGGCCCGGGTTTGATCCCTGGTTGAGGAACTAGATCCCGCATGCATGCTGCAACTGAGTTCGCATGCTGCAACTAAAGATTCCACATGCTGCGACTAAAGATTCTGCATACCGCAGCTAAAGGATCCCGCATACTGCAACTGAAGACCCCTCACGCCTCAACGAAGATCCCGCCTGCAGCAACAAAGGTCCCACGTGCTGCAGCTGGGACCTGGCACAGCCCGATAGATAGACAGATAGGTACTTTTTTTAAAAAAAGAAGTTACAATTTTCTCATTTTGATATTTCTCAATTGCTTTATCTACACAAAACCGAACACTTTTCAACTGGTTAAAATAAAAATTTCATTCACAGGACCTCTTCATTGTCAAGATCATAAATGACTTTCAACAGAGGGGCTTTTAAAAAAAAACTAGACAATCTTTTCTTCGATATTATAAAGATTAAATCTAAGAAAAGTAAAAAATAAAGGAAAGTTGATGTCTGCTTTTCTGTTAAGTGAAAATTATAGCTGCAGTTTCTTTGGGGGTATCTGGATTTAATGCATTTGTAATGTTATCCTGTACGATTATAAGTAATCATTGTCAGAGAAACACATTCTCACTCTGCATATGTCATACAATCTTGTGTATTTCTACAAATTAAATAACATAAATAACTCTGAGAAGTAATGAAACAACTGGAGGTGTAAATATATATGAACCAACTGAAAAATAATCAGACTTACAAAATCCCATCAGAGTCCCCTAGAAAACAACTGTCCTCTCACTGCTTATTTGCTTTTGCACATGAGAGTATTTTGTTTTACTAGAACTCCCCATGTATTTTCTGTCAGGCTTTCACAGGGTTTGTGAACTTGACAAATATCTTAATTTTCAAAAGATTTATTTAAGAAGACTTCATGGGAAGATCACATAAATCAGCCCAACTATCCCTAAAAGATAAAAGACCAGTAAAGAATCTTCTCTGATCCCTCCACTTGTCTCTCCCACTGTATTACATTCACTTCTTTTTTTTTTTTCTTTTAAGAATACCTAGTTCTTTCTACCTTGTGTTACTTATTTATGTCCCTTTCATACCTATGCTCCCAAATTGTGAGCCTGTTGAGGGCTCACAGTCTAGCAGATTAACTTGTATAGACTGGCATTCAAAAAAGTTCTAAAAATGAGTAAATTTTACAGATAGATAAGTAATAAAGCCCTATCAGGATCAGTGACTAAACCAGAATTAAACCCAGCTCCTCAGACTTCTATTCACATTGTACTTCATTCACTCATTCATTCATTCATCATTCGTTCATTCTTTTGTTCATATATTTATCTAATGTATTAAATGCCTCCTACATGCCAAACACTATTCTAGACACTTGGGATACATCTATAAACAAAACAAGACAACAACAAAACAGAAACAGAACAAAAATAAAATCCTTGCCCTCATGGAGCTTACCTTTTAGAGGAAGGAAAATGACAGTAAAGAGTAAAGAACAAATAAAGCTTTTCTGATATACAGGGACTCAGCTTTCTTTTCAAAACCACAACATAACTAAGAGATACAGTATCTCTCACCTCTTTAAGTCTAGAAGAAAACTTCACTAAATCCAGTATCACTTCAAGGTATTAACAAAATAGCATTTGGTTGTGGTATTGAACTTAACGTTCAACCCAACCTAAATTTGAAACCCTGCTGAACAAATACCCCAAGTGGTCTTCTCTGTATTGTTTTATTTAATAAACAATGTGTCAGGCACTGTTCTAAGTGCTTTGTGTACACATTAGCACAATAATGCTATGAAGTATTATCATCCTCGCTCTATAACTGAAGACACTGAAACACTGAGAAATTCAGTATCTTGCTGCGGTCACACAGCTGGTGAGAGATGGGATTTGAACCAAGGCAGTTTTCTCTAGAATCTGAGCCCTTATCTACTGACAGGCTAACTTCCCATGTTTCTACTGGGTTTCCACTGGTACCAGCAGCACACACTCATGAACTAACCTCATGAAGGCAAACAAATGGACAATGTGTAATATTTTTGTATATAAGAACTCGGAGAAGATTATCAGATTAGGTCACAGACATGTTGCAAAGCCTCTGTCTGTTCCATATGGCGGTGGGTGAAAGGTAACTGAGTAAATGACCAGTGTTGGAAGGATCCGAGTTGATGCTTTAAGGAAAAAGATGCTCTTCTCTGTTAGGGCTGGGAGTTGATGGGAATGCAGTAATTTCTCAATTATCCAAAATTGGATTAGGTACATTTCCCCTTATCTAGATGTTTCTTCTTAACTTTCCCCCTTATTAATCATCACCACCTATGATGTCACCTATATACTTACCTTTGTTGGTATCACCATACTAGAGTTTAAACCTATTTAGTTTCCTGCTTATCTCCTTGCCAAGAACAGTGCCAGCCACATGGTAAGGCACTCAATAAAACCTTATTGAATGAATGAAGGAATTTAATGGTAATTTTACAATTTTAACTCTACTGCAGTCACCACCTATTACTATCGCTTGCTGAAAAAAAGAGAGAAGGAGAGGAAAGATTATGAAATGCAAAAATGTTACTTTTACTGCTTTGAATAATTAGGTGAAAAGCTTTGTTATGGGATGAAATGTATAGGATTGGCCAGAAGAAAACTTTGGGATGTTTATCTACTGATTGCATATAATGTGATTACTCTAATTACAAGTCATAGAAATGGAGAATTAGCTAATGAGATCAATATTCACCACTTAAAAGTCATAATACAGATTTGGGGCAGCTAAAACAAAGGCTCCTTTGAAATATTTTTAACTACATTTTTTTTAAGTCACAAATGTTTCATTATACATGTATATACATTTGATCTTTACATTTGAATTCTACTAGGAATAAATAAAGTGGTCTTTTCAAACTCTCTCCTCCCCCTCCCCCATCCCTTCAAACCAGAATATTATACAAACCTTTCACCCCTTAGAAAGATGGGTTTTTACGGACTCTTGAAGAGTCTATATGTAGACTGTTATGTGATGATAAAGTCCTGCCAGGTTAAGTATTAGAATAATAAAAAAGGAAAAGAAAGATGAAAACAACACTTAGCAGTGATCATTTCTACACAGGGCTGTTCTATGTTACAGTTTTTTAATTTCTCTGGAAGGTGAAGATGTCAATTGCATTTGCCTGAAAATTTGTTGTTATGGGCAGGATGAATTTAAACTCAACCATGGCTGTGTGTATGGGTAAAATTTCAATTTAAAATAAATACATACATAGTTAAAAGAACAGTTACACAATCTGAGACCCTGAAATAAATCAGGAAGCCTTAATGGGATTTTAGTCAGGTTGCTTTTCTACATGATCTTTTCTTCTACCTGCCAAGTAGCTCCCTTACTATTTTTTGTTTTTTTCTTTTTAATAGAACAGACATTGGAGGCACACAGCCTGTGTGCATTTCTTCAGGCAAAAACCTGTGGAGAAGGATGGGAAACTGCGCAGAAGAAGGGTTAGCCGTGTTTCATGAAGTGGGTATGGCCGGAAAGAATTCTGTGTGGCTTATAACTATTATCTATGTAGACCTTTACTAATCATGAGACTAAGTTCCACAGCCAAATATTCTCAGGGTGTACAAACCAGACTTTACAGTTATGCAAGAGCTGAAACAGGTACAGAGACTTGAAAAGCCCTCTGTAGCTGTGGGTAGCCTTTATACATCAGAACAGACCTTCTACTTCTTTCTTGCTAATAGTCCTGTAATTTCATATGCGCAGAATCCTACAGAAATGGACCCTTAAACTAATAAGTATTACCAGTATTAGAAACTAAATATACTGAAGAATCATTTACAAGTTCCAGCAAATGCACCACTTATTTTAAATGAAGAGATATTTGATTTTAAAAATCTCTCTGGCATAATAAAAGAATTTTGAAAGCCCCTTAGTGTTCTCAGATGAGGGGATTTTTTTGGTTGGTTTTTTTTTTTTTTTGAGATAAAATTTACTTTGCACAGATTTTCAATGTAATTTTTTGTGTTTTGATAAATGTGCAGTTGGCCCTCCCTATCAGGGGGTTCTGCATGCACAGATCCAACCAAGCAGGGATCAAAAATATTTGAAGAGTGTGTGGAGAAGAGGGAACCCTCCTACACTGCTGGTGGGAATGTAAATTGGTACAGCTACTATGAAGAACAGTATGCAGGTTCCTTAAAAAATTAAAATTGAGCTAACACATGATCCAGCAATCCCACTTCTGGGCATATACCCAGAGAAAACTCTAACTTGAAAAGATATTTACATGCACCCCAATGTTCACAGCAGTACTATTCACAATAGCCAAGACATGGAAGCAACCTAAGTGTCCATTGACAGATGAATGGATAAAGAAGATGTGGTATATATAGACAATGAATACTCCTCAGCCATGAAAAAGAATGAAATAATGCCATTTGCAGCAACATGGATGGACCTAGAGATTATCATACTAAGTGAAATAAGTCAGACAGAAAAAAGGCAAATATCATAGAATATTATTTATATGTGGAATCTAAAAAAAATGATACAAGTGAACTTCTTTTACAAAACAGAAACAGACACACAGATGTAGGAAACAAACTTATGGTTACCAAAGGCGACAGAAGGGGAGGGATAAATTTGGAATTAACAGATACAGACTACTATATATAAAACAGATAACCAACAAGGACCTACTGTATAGCACAGGGAACTATATTTGATATCTTGTAATAATCTATAATGGAAAAAAATCTTAAAAAGAATATATATATAGTGATTCAGTTTTTAATATATATACATATAAGAATATATAGTGATTCAGTTTTATATGTATATATATATATATATACATATAAAACTGAATCACTTTGCTGTACACCTGAAACACTGTAAATCAACTATACTTCAGTAAAAAATACAAACAAAATTTTGAAAAAAAATTGCAGAAATTTGCAAAAAACCAAACTTGAATTTGCAGCATGCTGGCAACTCTTTACAAAGCATTGACATTGTATTTACAATTGTTTACATGGCATTTACATTGTATTACATACTATAAGTAATTCAGAGGTGATTTAAAGTATACAGAAGGATATGGGTAGGTCAGATACAAATGCTCACCATTTTATATAAGGGAATTGAGCACCATAGATTTTGGTATCTTGGTTGGGCCCTGGAACCAATCCCCCAATGGATACCTAGGGAAGACCATATACACGTCTATAACCACCTTCTCAATTGAAATACAAAACATTTCCATCTCACCGCAGAAAGTTTCCTTATCTCCTTTAGCAATCGATCCCCACCTCTCTCCAAAAGCAGCCACTGTTCAAATTTCTACATCACAAATTAGTTCTGAGCTCCTTTTGAACCTCATATTAATGGATTAATATAGTATTCAGTCTTTTGTGTCCAGCTTTTTTTTTTTTTTTTTTTGCGGTATGCGGGCCTCTCACTGTTGTGGCCTCTCCCGTCGCTGAGCACAGGCTCTGGACGCGCAGCCTCAGCGGCCATGGCTCACGGGCCCAGCCGCTCCGCGGCACTTGGGATCCTCCCGGACTGGGGCACGAACCCGCGTCCCCTGCATCGGCAGGTGGACTCTCAACCACTGCACCACCAGGGAAGCCCCAGCATCTTTCGTTAATGGTTTTGAAAATCATCCATGTGGTTGTAGGTATCAATATTTCATTCCTTTGTGTTGCTGAGTTGTGTTCTACTGTATGAACATATCACAATTTGTTTATCCATTCTCCTACTGATGCAAATTGCATTATTTGTGGATATAATGAAGCAAGCTGTTATGAACATTCTTGTAGAAGTGTCTTCTGTGGATGTATATTTTATTTTTCTTGTTTAATTACTTAGAACTGGACTGAATGGATCATAAAGGGGATGTATGTTTAACTTCATTAGGAACTGCCAAACTTTTCCAATGTGTATCTCTATCAGCAATACATGACTCTTCCACTTTCTCCATCTTCTCATCAACAGTTGATGTCATCTATCTTTTTAGGTTCAGCCATTCTAGTTAGCATGGAATGATATCTTATTGCGGAATTATTTAACATTTCCTTGACGACCAAGGCTGCTGACCACTTCTCTATGTGTTTATTTGTTATTTGTATACCTTTTTTTGATAAAGTATGTATTCAACTCATTTTCCAACTTTTTCACTGTCTTTCTGTCTTTTATTATTATTTTGTAGAGTTTATTATGTACAGAGAATATAGTTTTTCATTTCTAAATGCTTGTCATCTTTTGATGAGCAGAAGTTTTTCATTTTGATAAAGTATAATGTATCAATGTTTTCTTTTACATTTAGAGTTTTTAGTATCCTTTCTGAAAAAAAAATCTTTGCCAAACAAGGTAGTGAAGAGATTGACTTATGTTGGCTTCTAAGATGCTTTATAGTTTTAGCTTTTATTATTAGATCCATCTAATATTAATTTCTCTGTGCAGGATGAACTAGATGCCAAAGTTCAGCTTTTCATTGTGTATCCAGTTTCCCTACATCATATGTGGATAAGATGGATAAGATTTTATCTAGTATAGATTTGAGAAGATGGCAGAAGAGTAAGACACGGAGATCACCTTCCTCCCCACAGATACACCAGAAATACATCTACACGTGGAACAACTCCTACAGAACACCCACTGAACGCTGGCAGAAGAACTCAGAACTCCCAAAAGGCAAGAAACTCCCCACGTACCTGGGTAGGTCAAAAGAAAAAGAAAAAACAGAGACAAAAGAATAGGGACGGGACCTGCACCAGTGGGAGGGAGCTGTGAAGGAGGAAAGGTATCCACAGACTAGAAGCCCCTTCGCGGGTGGAGACTGCGGGTGGCGGAGGGGGGAAGGCTTCAGAGCCGCGGAGGAGAGCGCAGCAACAGGGGTGCAGAGGGCAAAGTGGAGCGATTCCCGCACAGGGGATCGGTGCCGACCGGCACTCACCAGCCCGAGAGGCTTGTCTGCTCACCCGCCGGGGCGGGCGGGGCTGGGAGCTGAGGCTTGGGCTTCGGTCGGAGCACAGGGAGAGGACTGGGGTTGGCGGTGTGAACACAGCCTAAAGGGGGCTACTGCACCACAGCTAGCCGGGAGGGAGACCAGGAAAAAGTTGAGCTGCCTAAGACGCAAGAGACCATTGTTTTGGGGTGCATGAGGAGAGGGGATTAAGAGTGCCGCTTAAAGGAGCTCCAGAGACGCGCTTGAGCCACGGCTACCAGTGCGAACCCCAGAAACGGGCATGAAACGCTAAGGCTGCTGCTGCCGCCACCAAGAAGCCTGTGTGCGAGCACAGTTCACTATCCACACCTCCCCTCCCGGAGCCTGTGCAGCCCGCCACTGCCAGGGTCCAGTGATCTACGGACAACTTCCCTGGGAGAACGCACGGCGCGCCTCAGGCTGGTGCAACGTCACGCTGGTCTCTGCCGCTGCAGGCTCGCCCCGCACTCCGTGCCCCTCCCTCCTCCCCCCCGCCCCCCCCCCCCCACCCCAGCCTGAGTGAGCCAGAGTCCCCGAATCAGCTGCTCTTTTAACCCCGTCCTGTCTGAGCGAAGAAGAGATGCCCTCTGGCAACCTACACACAGAGGCGGGGCCAAATCCAAAGCTGAGTCCTGGGAGCTGTGAGAACAAAGAAGAGAAAGGGAAATCTCTCCCAGCAGCCTCAGGAGCAGCGGATTTAATCTCCAAAATCAACTTGATGTACCTGCATGTGCAGAACACCTGAATAGACAACGAATCATCCCAAATTGAGGAGGTGGACTTTGGGAGCAACATATATTATTTTTTCCCCTTTTCCTTTTTTTGTGAGTGTGTATGTGTATGCTTCTGTGTAAGACTTTGTATAGCTTTGCTTTCACCATTTGTCCTAAGGTTCTGTCTCTCCATTTTTTTTTCTTTTTAAATTTTTTTTCTTAATAATTATTATTTTTTATTTTAATAACTTTATTTTATTTTATCCTCTTTCTTTCTATTTTTTCTCCCTTTTATTCTGAGCCATGTGGATGAAAGGCTCTTGGTGCTCCAGCCAGGAGTCAGTGCTGTGCCTCTGAGGTGGGAGAGCCAACTTCAGGACACTGGTCAACAAGAGACCTCCCAGCTCCACGTAATATCAAACGGCGAAAATCTCCCAGAGATCTCCATCTCAACACCAGCACCCAGCTTCACTCAACAACCAGCAAGCTACAGTGCTGGACACCCTATGCCAAACAACTAGCAAGGCAGGAACACAACACCACCCATTAGTATAGAGGCTGGCTAAAATCATAACAAGGCCACAGACACCCCAAAACACACCACCAGACGTGGACCTGCCCGCCAGAAAGACAAGATCCAGCCTCATCCACCAGAACACAGGCACTAGTCCCCTCCACCAGGAAGCCTACACAACCCACTGAACCAAATTTAGCCACTGGGGAGAGACACCAAAAACAACAGGAACTACGAACCTGCAGGCTGTGCAAAAACAGTAAGAGAAGCAAAATGAGAAGACAGAAAACCACACAGCACATGAAGGAGCAAGGTAAAAACCCACGAGACCTAACAAATGAAGAGGAAATAGGCAGTCTACCTGAAAAAGAATTCAGAATTATGATAGTAAAGATGATCCAAAATCTTGGAAACAGAATACAGAAAATGCAAGAAACATTTAACAAGGACTAGAAGAACTAAAGAGGAAACAAGCAACGATGAACAACACAATAAATGAAATTTAAAATACTCTAGATGGGATCAATAGCAGAATAACTGAGGCAGAAGAACGGATAAGTGACCTGGAAGATAAAATAGTGGAAATAACTACTGCAGAGCAGAATAAAGAAAAAAGAATGAAAAGAACTGAGGACAGTCTCAGAGAACTCTGGGACAATATTAAACGCACCAACATTCGACCTATAGGGGTCCCAGAAGAAGAAGAGAAAAAGAAAGGGACTAAGAAAATATTTGAACAGATTATAGTTGAAAACTTACCTAATATGGGAAAGAAATAGTTAATAAGTCCAGGAAGCACAGAGAGTCCTATACAGGATAAATCCAAGGAGAAACACACCAAGACACTTATTAATCAAACTATCAAAAATTAAATACAAAGAAAACATATTAAAAGCAGCAAGGGAAAAACAACAAATAAAACACAATGGAATCCCCATAAGGTTAAGAGCTGATCTTTCAGCAGAAACTCTGCAAGCCAGAGAGACTGCCAGGACATATTTAAAGTGATGAATCAGAAAAACCTAAAACTAAGATTACTCTACCCAGCAAGGATCTCATTCAGATTTGATGGAGAAATTAAAACCTTTACAGACAAGCAAAAGCTGAGAAAGTTCAGCATTACCAAACCAGCTTTACAACAAATGCTAAAGGATCTTCTCTAGGCAAGAAACATAAGAAAAGGAAAAGACCTACAATACCAAACCCAAACAATAAGAAAATGGGAATAGGAACATACATATCGATAATTGCCTTAAATGTGAATGGATTAAATGCTCCCACTAAAAGACACAGACTGGCTGAATGGATACAAAAACAAGACCCATATATATGCTGTCTACAAGAGACCCAGTTCAGACCTAGGGACACATACAGACTGAAAGTGAGGCGATGGAAAAAGTTGTTCCATGCAAATGGAAATCAAAAGAAAGCTGGAGTAGCAATTCTCATATCAGACAAAATAGACTTTAAAATAAAGACTATTACGAGAGAAAAAGAAGGACAATACATAATGATCAAGGGATCAATCCAAGAAGAAGATATAACAATTGTAAATATTTATGCACCCAACATAGGAGGACCTCAATACATAAAGCAAATACTAACAGCCATAAAAGGGGAAATTGACAGTAACGCAATCATAGTAGGGGACTTTAACACCCCACTTTCACCAATGAACAGATCATCCAAAATGAAAACAAATACGAAACAAAAGCTTTAAATGATACATTAAACAAGATGGACTTAATTGATATTTATACGACATTCCATCCAAAAACAACAGAGTACACATTTTTCTCAAGTGCTCATGGAACATTCTCCAGGATAGATCATATCGTGGGTCACAAATCAAGCCTTGGTAAATTTAAGAAAATTGAAATTGTATCAAGTATTATTTCCGACCACAATGCTATGAGACTAGATATCAATTACAGGAAAAGATCTGTAAAAAATACAAACACATGGAGGCTAAACAATACAGTACTTAATAACGAAGTGATCACTGGAGAAATCAAAGAGGAATTCAAAAAATACCTAGAAACAAATGACAATGGAGACACAATGACGCAACACCTAGGGGATGCAGCAAAAGCAGTTCTAAGAGGGAAGTTTATAGCAATATAATCCTACCTTAAGAAACAGGAAACATCTCAAATAAACAACCTAACCTTGCACCTAAAGCAATTAGAGAAAGAAGAACAAAAAACCCCCAAAGTTAGCAGAAGGAAAGAAATCATAAAGATCGGATCAGAAATAAATGAAAAAAAATGAAGGAAACGATAGCAAAGATCAATAAAACTAAAAGCTGGTTCTATGAGAAGATAAACAAAATTGAAAAACCATTAGCCAGACTCATCAAAAAAAAAAAAGGGAGAGGACTCAAATCAATAGAACTAGAAATGAAAAAGGACAAGTAACTGACACTGCAGAAATACAAAGGATCATGAGAGATTACTACAAGCAACTCTATGCCAATAAAATGGACAACCTGGAAGAAATGGACAAATTCTTTGAAAAGCACAACCTTCCGAGACTGAACCAGGAAGAAATAGAAAATATGAACAGACAAATCACAAGCACTGAAATTGAAACTGTGATTAAAAATCTTCCAACAAACAAAAGCCCAGGACCAGATTGCTGCACAGGTGAATTCTATCAAACATTTAGAGAAGACCTAACGCCCATCCTTCTCAAACTCTTCCAAAACATTGCACAGGAATGAACACTCCGAAACTCATTCTACGAGGCCACCATCACCCTGATACTGAAACCAGACAAAGATGTCACAAAGAAAGAAAACTACAGGCCAATATCACAGATGAACATAGATGCAAAAAACCTCAACGAAATACTGGCAAACAGAATCCAACCGCACATAAAAAGGATCATACACCATGATCAAGTGGGGTTTATTCCAGGAATGCAAGGGTTCTTCAATATACTCAAATCAATCAATGTGATACACCATATTAACAAATTGAAGGAGAAAAACCATATGATCATCTCAATAGATGCATAGAAAACTTTCGACAAAATTCAACACTCATTTATGATAAAAACCCTGCAGAAAGTAGCACAGAGGGAACTTTCCTCAACGTAATAAAGGCCATATATGACAAACCCACAGCCAACATCATCCTCAATGGTGAAAAACTGAAACCATTTCCACTAAGATCAGGAACAAGACAAGGTTGCCCACTCTCACCACTATTATTCAACAGAGTTTTAGAAGTTTTAGCCACAGCAATCAGAGAAGAAAAAGAAATAAAAGGAATCCGCATCAGAAAAGAAGAAGTAAAGCTGTCACTGTTTGCAGATGACATGATACTGTACATAGCAAGTCCTAAAAATGCCACCAGAAAACTACTAGAGCTAATCAATGAATTTCGTAAAGTAGCAGGACACAAAATTAATGCACAGAAATCTCTGGCATTCGTATACACTAATGATGAAAAATCTGAAAGTGAAATTAAGAAAACACGACCATTTACCATGGCAACAAAAAGAATAAAATACCTAGGTTTAAACCTACCTAGGGAGACAAAAGACCTGTATGCAGAAAACTATATAAGACACTGATGAAAGAAATTCAAGATGATACCAACAGATGGAGAGATATACCATATTCTTGCACTGGAAAAATCAATATTGTGAAAATGGCTATACTACCCAAAGCAATCTACAGATTCATTGCAATCCCTATCAAACTACCACTGGCATTTTTCACAGAACTAGAACAAAAAATTTCACAAATGGTATGGAAACACAAAAGACCCCAAACAGCCAAAGCAATCTTGAGAATGAAAAATGGACCTGGAGGAATCAGGCTCCCTGACTTCAGACTATAATACAAAGCTACAGTAATCAAGACAGTATGGTACTGGCACAAAAACAGAAATATAGATCAATGGAACTGGACAGAAAGCCCAGAGATAAACCCACACACCTATGGTCACCTTATCTTTGATAAAGGAGGCAAGAATATACAGTGGAGAAAAGACAGCCTCTTCTATAACTGGTGCTGGGCAAACTGGACAGCTACATGTAAAAGTATGAAATTGGAACACTCCCTAACACCATACACAAAAATAAACTCAAAATGGATTAAAGACCTAAATGTAAGGCCAGACACTATCAAACTCTTAGAGGAAAACATAGACAGAACACTCTATGACATAAATCACAGCAAGATCCTTTTTGACCCACCTCCTAGAGAAATGGAAATAAAAACAAAAATAAACAAATGGAATTTAATGAAACTTAAAAGCTTTTGCACAGCAAAGGAAGCCATAAACAAGACCAAAAGACAACCCTCAGAATAGGAGAAAATATTTGCAAATGAAGCAACGGACAAAGGATTAATCTCCTAAATTTACAAGCAGCTCATACAGCTCAGTAACAAAAAAACAAAAAAACCAATCCATAAATGGACAGAAGACCTAAATAGACATTTCTCCAAAGAAGATACACAGATTGCCAACAAACACATGAAAGAATGCTCAACATCATTAATCATTAGAGAAATGCAAATCAAAACTACAATGAGGGGCTTCCCTGGTGGCACAGTGGTTGAGAGTCCACCTGCCGATGCAGGGGACACGGGTTCGTGCCCCGGTCCGGGAAGATCCCACATGTCACGGAGTGGCTGGGCCTGTGAGCCCTGGCTGCTGAGCCTGCGCGTCCGGAGCCTGTGCTCCGCAACGGCAGAGGCCACAACAGTGAGAGGCCCGCGTAGCGCACCAAAAAAAAAACTACAATGAGATATCATCTCACACCGGTCAGAATGGCCATCATCAAAAAATCTAGAAACAATGCTGGAGAGGGTGTGGAGAAAAGGGAACACTCTTGCACTTTTGGTGGGAATGTAAATTGATACAGCCACTATGGAGAACGGTATGGAGGTTCCTTTAAAACTACAGTAGAACTACCATACGACCCAGGAATCTCACTACTGGGCATACACCCTGAGAAAACCATAATTCCAAAAGAGTCATGTACCACAATGTTCACTGCAGCTCTATTTACAATAGCCAGGTCATGGAAGCAACCTAAATGTCCATCGACAGATGAATGGATAAAGAAGATGTGGCACATATATACAATGGAATATTACTCAGCCATAAAAAGAAACGAAATTGAGTTATTTGTAGTGAGGTGGATGGACCTAGAGTCTGTCATACAGAGTGAAGTAAGTCAGAAAGAGAAAAACATATACCGTATGCTAACACATATATATGGAATCTAAGAAAAACAAACAAACAAAAAGGTCATGAAGAACCTAGGGGTAAGACAGAAATAAAGACGCAGACCTACTAGAGAATGGACTTGAAGATATGGGGAAGGGGAAGGGTAAGCTGTGACAAAGTGAGAGAGTGGCATGGACATATATACACTACCAAATGTAAAACAGATAGCTAGTGGGAAGCAGCCACATAGCACAGGGAGATCAGCTCGGTGGTCTGTGACTACCTAGAGGCGTGGGATAGGGATGGTGGGAGGGAGGGAGACGCAAGGGGGAAGAGATATGGGAACATATGTATATGTATAACTGATTCACTTTGTTATAAAGCAGAAATTAACACACCATTGTAAAGCAATTATTCTCCAATAAAGATGTTTAAAAAAAAAGACTATCTATTGAACTACCTTGTTGCCTTGGTAAAAAAGAAAAAAATCGATCATATATATATATATATATATATATATATATATATATATATATATATATATATATATATATGGGTCTATTTCTCGACTATTCTTTTCCATCTCTATTTGTCTATTCTTACCATACTACCATACTATGCTGATTATTTTGGCTTTATAGAAGTCTTGAAATCAGATAGTGTGTTTCTTCGACTTTCTCGACTATTTCTTTCTCGACTATTCTTTTCCGTCTCTATTTGTCTATTCTTACCATACTACCATACTATGCTGATTATTTTGGTTTTATAGAAGTCTTGAAATCAGATAGTGTGTTTCTTCCAACTTTGTTCTTCCAGATGTTTTAAACTAATTTAGGGCCTTCATTTTTCCATATAAATTTTAGAATCAACTTCTCAATTTCTACTCAGAAAAGGCCTGTGTGTATGTATGTGTGTGTGTGTGTTTATAAATTTATTTATTTATTTTTGGCTGCGTTGGGTCTTCGTTGCTGCACACAGGCTTTCTCTAGCTGTGGCCAACGGGCCCTTCTCTTGTTACAGAGCACAGGCTCTAGGCACGTGGGCTTCAATAGTTATGGCATATGAGCTCAGCAGTTGTGGCACACAGGCTCTAGTGCACAGGCTCAGTAGTTGTGGTGCACGGGCTGAGGTGCTCTGCAGCATGTGGGATCTTCCCGGACCAGGGATGGAACCCGTGTCCCCTGCATTGACAGGTGGATTCTTAACCACTGCACCACCAGGGAAGTCCCCTGTTGTGGTTTTGATCAAAATTGCCCTGAACCTGTGGATGAGTTTTGGGAGAAACAACAACTTAACAATATTGACTTTTTTAACCTATGAGCGTGGTATATCTCTCCATTTATTTATACCTTCTATAAATTATTTTGGCAATATTTATAGTTTTCAGTGTACAAGTATTACGCCACTTTTGTTTAATTTATTCCTAATTAGCTTATGTTTTTTGATTTAATAAATTTCACATTGCAATTGTGTGCTTCTACTAGATGGATACACAATTGATTTTGAATTCTTTGAATTCTCAAATCTTGGTAAATTTATTTGTCGTAGTAGTTAATTTGTAGATAGCTCAAGAATTTCTAAAAAAATCATGGCATCTGTAAATATAGACAGTTTTTACCTCTTATTTTTTCCTTATTTTCCTTATACTTCCATTTTGTGGAAGTGCCGTATGCCTTATACATACACACATACACACATACAGTGGACTCTTCAACAACACGGGTTTAAGCTGTACAGGTCCACTTACACACAGATTTTTTTCAATAAATATACAAAAACATACATGTAGAACATCTCTTGCAAGACTTGTACTTAAGTGGCTAGCCTATCGTTACATAGGCATATGGTGAATGATATTTAATATAATATTAATAATGTGTTAGTTTTTTCACTGTTTTATAACTCTGCTTTCAAAGAATTACATTCCCATACAATATGCGTCTCTCATAATTGGAAAAGCTATTATTACAGGTAACTGGTTTTTAAAAATGTAACCATGTTTCCAATATTGCATTATGAATACATAATACTGTATGCCATAAAAATTTTATAATGATTCATTCATTAGTGTATAGGCTAGGCTACTGTGATTGTATCAATCACAGCAGGCGACCATAAAGCAATCATATTGCTGCTGCTTCATTTTCAATGAGAGAATTGTTACATCTGTAAGTAAATATGAATTATTTTCACATTATCTTTCATTTTTGATGTCTAGTGTTAGTAATACATATAACATCTACACTGTTTTTTTACCATATAAGACAATATTGACGTAGGTACTGACAGACAACTTATCTTATAAATGTAAACTTATGGTATCGATAAATATAGTACTACACTGTAAGTGTACTTTCTCCTCCTAATGGTTTTCTTAATAACATTTCCCTTTCCCTAGCCTACTTTATTGTAGGAAAACAGTATATAATACATATAAAATAAAAAATATTTGTTTCCCAATTGTTTATGTTATTGGTGTATGTCATTAGTAGTTAAGTTTTGGGGGAGTCAAATTTTATACGTGGATTATCAACTGCACAGAGGACTGGCACCCTAACCTCCACATTACTCAAGGGTCAGTTGTGTATATATTTGTGTGTGTATACTTTTATATATATTTTTATTCTTGGCATGTTGCATTGGCCAAGGTCTCCAGTACAATGAATAGAAGTGGTGAAAGTAAGCATTCCTGTCTATACTTTTTCCCTGTTTATAATGTGTCATCTACCTTCAGTTGATTTCAGAATTTTATATTTGTTATTTAGCATGGTTACTATGATGCACTTAAGTGTGTGTATGTCTTGATTTATCAGAAATTCTTTTCTTGAGATATGTTGATCTGTAAATTCATATTATTTGTAAATTTAGGGATTTTTTGGGCCACTGTTTCTTTTTTTTTTAATGCCTTGAAAACATAGCTTTATTTGTTTTAGAATCAATGCTGGGATTACAAAAGAAGGTCATATTTCATTAAATACTTTTTCTGCCCCATTGTTTCTCTCATTTAATTTTTGTTTGTTCTTTCCTCTCTCTTCTTTGTGATGTATAGTTTTCGTTGCTATGAAATCAAGTTAATATACCCTGTCTCCAATCTGCAGTTAAGCCTATCCAGTGATTTTTTTCATTTATGTTATTGTACTTTTCAGCTCTAGAATTTACATTTGATTCTTTTCTAAAGTCTCCATTTCTCTACAAAGCATCATAAGAGACTAATACAAGGATATCCATGCCAATAAAAGGGACAACCTGGAAGAAATGAGCAAATTATTAGAAAGGTATAACTTTCTAAGACTGAACCAGGAAGAAATAGAAAATATGAACAGACCAATCACAAGTAATGAAATTGATACTGTGATTAAAAATCTTCCAACAAACAAAAGTCCAGGACCAGATGGCTTCACAGGTGAATTCTACTAAACACTTAGAGAAGAGCTAACACCTATCCTTCTCAAACTCTTCAAAACACTTACAGAGGAAGCAACACTCCCAACCTTATTCTACACGGCCACCATCAATCTAATACCAAAACCAGACAAAGATACTACAAAAAAAAGAAAATTACAGATGAATATCACTGATGAATATAGATGCAAAAATCCTCAACAAAATACTAGCAAACAGAATCCAACAACACATTAAAAGGATCACACACCATGATCAAGTGGGATTATCCCAGGGATGCAAGCGTTCTTCAATATATGCAAATCAATCAATGTGATACCCATATTAACAATTTGAAGAATAAAAACCATATGATCATCTCATTAGACGCAGAAAAAGCTTTTGACAAAATTCAACACCCATTTATGATAAAAACTCTCCAGAAAGTGGGCATAGAGGGAACCTACCTCAACATAATTAAGGCCATATATGACAAACCCACAGCAAACCTCAATCTCAATGGTGAAAAACTGAAAGCATTTCCTCTAAGATCAGGAACAAAACAAGAATGTCCATCCCGCCACTATCATTCAACACAGTTTTGGAAGTCCTAGCCAAGGCAATCAGAGAAGAAAAAGAAATAAAAGGAATCCAAATTGGAAAAGAAGAAGGAAAACTGTCACTGTTTGCAGATGACATGATACTATACACAGAGAATCCTAAGGATGCCACCAGAAACCACTACAGCAAATCAGTGAATTTGGTAAAGTTTCAGGATACAAAATTACTGCACAGAAATCTCTGTCATTCCTATATACTAACAATGAAAGATCAGAAAGAGAAATTAAGGAGACAATCCCATTAGCATTGCAAAAAAGAATAAAATACTTCAGAATAAACCTACCTAAGGAGACAAAAGACCTGTATACAGAAAACTATAAGACACTGATGAAAGAAATTAAAGGTGATACAAACAGGTGGAGAGATATACCATGTTCTTGGATTGGAAGAATCAATATTGTGAAAATAACTATACTACTCAAAGCAATCTAAAGATTCAATCCAATCCCTATCAAATTACCAATGGCATTTTTTACAGAACTGCAACAAAAAATCTTAAAATTTGTATGGAGACACAAAAGACACTGATAGTCAAAGCAATCTTGAGGGAAAAAAACAGAGCTGGAGGAATCACATTCCCTGACTTCAGACTATACTACAAAGCTACAGTAATCAAGACAATATGGTACTGGCATAAAAACAGAACTATAGATCAATGCAAAAGGATAGAAAGCCCAGAAATAAACCCATGCACCTATGGTCAACTAATCTATGACAAAGGAGGCAAGGATATACAAGGAGAAGAGACAGTCTCTTCAATAAGTGGTGCTGGGAAAACTGGACAGCTACATGTAAAAGATTAAATTAGAATACTCCCTACCACCATACACAAAAATACCCTCAAAATGAATTAAAGACCTAAATGTAAGCCCAGACACTATTAAAATCTTAGAGGAAAACATAGGCAGAACACTCTATGACATAAATCAGAGCAAGATCCTTTTTGACCCACCTCCTAGAGTAATGGAAATAAAATCAAAACAAATGGGACCTAATGAAACCTGAAAGCTTTTGTACAGCAAAGGAAACTATAAACAAGATGAAAAGACAACCCTTAGAATGGGAGACAATACTTGCAAACGAATCAACAGACAAAGGATTAATCTCCAAAATATATAAACAGCTCATGCAGCTCAATATGAAAAAAAATAAAAAATGGGCGTAAGACCTAAATAGACATTTCTCCAAGAAGACATGAAGAGCTGCTCAACGTCACTAATGATTAGAGAAATGCAAATCAAAACTACAATGAGTACAACCTCACACAAGTTAGAATGGGCATCATCAGAAAATCTACAAACAACAAATGCTGGAGAGGGTGTGGAGAAAAGGGAACCCTCTTGCACTCTTGGTGGGAATGTAAATTGATACAGCCACTATGGAGAACACTATGGAGGTTCCTTAAAAAACTAAAAATAAAATTACCATATAACCCAGCAATCCCACTTCTGGACATATACCCAGAGAAAACCATAATTCAAAAAACACTTGAGAGGGCAGACAGCAGAAGCAAGAAGAACTACAATACTGCAGGCTGTGGAAAAAACACCACCTTCACAGAAATATAAACATGATGAAAAGGCAGAGGGCTATGTACCAGATGAAGGAACAAGATAAAACCCCAGAAAAACAACTAAATGAAACAGAGATAGGTAATCATCCAGAAAGAGAATTCAGAATAATGATAGTGAAGATGATCCAGGATCTTGGAAAAAGAATGGAGGCAAAGATCGAGAAGATGCAAGAAATCTTTAAGAAAGATCTAGAAGAATTAAAGAACAAAAAAACTGAGATGAACGATACAATAACTGAAATGAAAAATACACTAGAAGGAATCAAGGGCAGATTAACTGAGGCAGAAGAACCAATAAGTGACCTGGAAGACAGAATGGTGGAATTCACTGCTGTGGAACAGAATAAAGAAAAAAGAATGAAAAGAAATGAAGACAGCCTAAGAGACCTCTGGGACAACATTAAACACAACAACATTGGCTTATAGGGGTCCCAGAAGGAGAAGTGAGACAGAAAGGACCCCAAAAAATATTTGAAGAGATTATAGTCGAAAACTTCCCTAACATGGGAAAGGAAATAGACACCCAAGCCCAGGAGGCGCAGCAAGTCCCATACAGGATAAACCCAAGGAGAAACACACCGAGACACATAGTAATCAAATTGGCAAAAATTAAAGACAAAGAAAAATTAGTGAAAGCAGCAAGGGAAAACCGAAAAATAACATAAAAGTGAACTCCCATAAGGTTAACAGCTGATTTCTCAGCAGACACTCTACAAGCCAGAAGGGAGTGGCATGATATACTTAAAGGGTTGAAAGGGAAAAACCTACAACTAAGATTACTCTACCTGGCAAGGATCTCATTCAGATTTAATGGAGAAATCAAAAGCTTTACAGACAAGCAAAAGCTAAGAGAATTCAGCACCACCAAACCAGCTCTACAACAAATGATAAAGGAACTTCTCTAAATGGGAAATACAGGAGAAGAAAAGGACGTACAGAAACAAACCCAAAACAATTAAGGAAATGGTCATAGGCACATACATATCGATAACTACTTTAAACGTGAATGGATTAAATGCTCCAACAAAAGACAGAGGCTTGCTGAATGGATACAAAAACAAGACCCATATATATGCTGTCTACAAGAGACCCACTTCCGACCTAGGGACACATACAGAATGAAAGAGAAGTGATGGAAAAAGATGTTCCATGCAAATGGAAATCAAAAGAAATCTGAAGTAGCAATACTCATATCAGATAAAATAGACTTTAAAATAAAGCAGGTCACAGGAGACAATGAAGGACACTACATAATGATAAAAGGATCAATCCAAGAAGAAGATATAACAATTATAAATATATTTTACCCAACATAGGAGCACCTCAATACATAAGGCAACTGCCAACAGCTACAAAAGAGAAAATCGACAGTAACACAATAATAGTGGAGGAATTTAATACCTCACTTACACCAATGGACAGATCACCCAAAATGAAAATAAATAAGGAAACAGAAGCTTTAAAAGACACAATAGACCAGATAGATTTAATTGATATTTATAGGACATCCCATCCAAAAACAGCAGATTACACTTTCTTCTCAAGTGCGCATGGAACATTCTCCAGGATAGATCACATCTTTGGTCACAAATCAAGCCTCAGTAAATTTAAGAAAACTGAAATCATAACAAGCATCTTTTCTGACCACAACACTATGAGATTAGAAATGACTTTTGGGGAAAAAACGTAAAAAACACAAACACATGTTTTGTGTTTTACGTTTTACACAAACGTAAAAAAAAAAACACAAAAACAGTACGTTACTAAATAACTAAGAGATCCCTGAAAAGAGGAAACCAAAAAATACCTAGAGACAAATGACAATGAAAACACGACGATCCAAAACCTATGGGATGCTGCAAAAGCAGTTCTAAGAGGGAGGTTTATAGCTATACAAGCCTACCTCAAGAAACAAGAAAAATACTAGATAAACAATCTAGCCTTACACCTAAAGGAATTAGAGAAAGAAGAACAAACAAAACCCAAAGTTAGCAAAAGGAAAGAAATCATAAAGATCAGAGAAGAAATAAATGAAATAGAAACAAAGAAAACAACAGCAAAGATCAATAAAACTAAAAGCTGGTTCTTTGAGAAGATAAACAAAATTGATAAACCATTAGCCAGACTGATGAAGAAAAAGACGGAGAGGACTCAAATCAATAAAATTAGAAATAAAAAAGGAGAAGTTATAAAAGACACTGCAGAAATACAAAGCATCCTAAGAGACTACTACAAGCAACTCTATGCCAATAAAATGGACAACCTGGAAGTAATGGACAAATTCTTAGAAAGGTATAACCTTCCAAGACGGAACCAGGAAGAAACAGAAAATACAAACAGACCAATCACAAGTGATGAAATTGAAACTGTGATTAAAAATCTTCCAACAAACAGAAGTCCAGGACCAGATGGCTTCACAGGTGAATTCTAACAAACATTTAGAGAAGAGCTAACACCCATCCTTTTCAAACTCTTCCAAAAAATTGCAGAGGGAGGAACACTCCCAAACACATTCTATGAGGCCACCATCACCCTGATAGCAAAACCAGACAAAGATACTACAAAAATGAAAATTACAGGCCAATATCAGTGATGAATACAGATGCAAAAATCCTCAACAAAATACTAGCAAACAGAATCTAACAACACATTAAAAGGATCATACACCATGATCAGTGGGCTTTATCCCAGGGATGCAGGGATTTTTCAATATATGCAAATCAATCAATGTGATACACCATTATTAACAAGTTGAAGAATAAAAACCATATGATCATCTCAATAGATGCAGAAAAAGCTTTTGACAAAATTCAACACCCATTTATGATAAAAACTCTCCAGAAAGTGGGCATAGAGGGAACCTACCTCAACAAAATAAGGGCCATATATGACAAACCCACAGGAAACATCATTCTCAATGGTGAAAAACTGAAAGTATTTCCTCTAAGATCAGGAACAAGACAAGGATATCCACTCCCACCACTATTATTCAACATAGTTTTGGAAGTACTAGCCATGGCAATCAGAGACGCTAAAGAAATAAAAGGAATACAAATTGGAAAAGCAGAAGTAAAACTGTCACTGTTTCCAGATGACATGATACCATACATAGAGAATCCTAAAAATGCCACCAGAAAACTACTAGAGCTAATCAATGAATTTGGTAAAGTTACAGGGTACAAAATTAATGCACAGAAATCTCTGTCATTCCTATACACTACTGATGAAAAATCTGAAAGAGAAATTAAGGAAACACTCCCATTAACCACTACAACAAAAAGAATAAAATACCTAGGAATAAACCTACCTAAGCAGACAAAAGATCTGTATACAGAAAACTATAAGACACTGATGAAAGAAATTCAAGATGATACCAACAGATGGAGAGATATACCATATTCTTGGATTGGAAGAATCAATATTGTGAAAATGACTATACTACTCAAGGCAATCTACAGATTCAATGCAATCCCTATCAAATTACCAATGGCATTTTTTACGGAACTAGAACAAAAAAATTTTTAATTTGTATGGAGACACAAAAGATCCCGAATAGCCAATGTAGTCTTGAGGGAAAAAAACAGAGCTGGAGGAATCAGACTCCCTGACTTCAGACTATACTATAAAGCTACAGTAATCAAGACAAAATGGTACTGGCACAAAAACAGAAATATAGATCAGTGGAACAAGATAGAAAGCCCAGAGATAAACCCACACACCTATGGTCAACTAATATATGGCAAAGGAGACAAGGATATACAATGGAGAAAAGACAGTCTCTTCAATAAGTGATGCTGGGAAAACTGGACAGCTACATGTAAAAGAATGAAATTAGAACACTCCCTAACACCATACACAAAAATAAACTCAAAATGGATTAGAGACCTAAATTTAAGACCGGACTCTGTAAAACTCCTAGAGGAAGACGTAGGAAGAACACTCTTTGACATAAATCACAGCAAGATCTTTTTTGATTCACCTCCTAGCGTAATGGAAATAAAACCAAAAATAAACAAATGGCACCTAATGAAACTTAAAAGCTTTTGCACAGCAAATGAAACCGTAAACAAGATGAAAAGACAACCTTCAGAATGGGAGAAAATATTTGCAAACGAGTCAACGGACAAAGAATTAATCTCCAAGATATATAAACAGCTCATGCAGCTCAATATTAAAGAAACAAACAACCCAATCCAAAAATGGGCAGACGACCTAAACAGACATTTCCACAAAGAAGACATACAGAGGGCCAAGAAGCACATGAAAAGCTGCTCAACATCACTAATTATTAGAGAAATGCAAATCTGAAGTACAATGAGGTATCACCTCATACCAGTTAGAATGGCCATCATCAGAAAATCTATAAACAACAAATGCTGGAGAGGATGTGGAGAAAATGGAACCCTCTTGCACTGTTGGTGGGAATGTAGATACAGCTACTATGGAGAACAGTATGGAGGTTCCTTAAAAAACTAAAAATAGAATTACCATATGATCCAGCAATCCCACTACTGGGCATATACCCCGAGAAAACCATAATTCAAAAAGACACATGCACCCCAATGTTCACTGTAGCACTATTTACAATAGCCAGGTCATGGAAGAAACCTAAATGCCCATCGACAGACGAATGGATTAAGAAGATGTGGTATACATATACAATGGAATATTACTCAGCCATAAAAAGGAATGAAATTGGGTCATTTGTAGAGACATGGATGGACCGAGAGACTGTCATACAAACTGAAGTCAGTCAGAAAGAGAAAAACAAATATCATATATTAATGCATATATGTGGAATCTAGAAAAATGGTACAGATGAACCAGTCTGCAAGGCAGAAATGGAGACAGAAATGTAGAGAACAAACATGTGGACACCAACGTGGGAAACTGGGGAGGGGGGCGTGTGAATTGGGAGATTGGGATTGACATGTATACACTAATATGTATAAAATGGATAACTAATAAAAACCTGCTGTATAAAAAAAAAAAGAATAAAGTTACTCTTCCTCATTCCTCCAATAAAGTTTCCATTTCTCACCTGATATTCTTCATTTGTCTACCTATCGTTATCATCTTTTTTTCTATGTTTTAAACATATTTATAAAAGCTGTTTAAACCACTTTTTGCTAATCCCCAAATCCTTGGTTTCTCAGTGACTGCTTCTATTTAGTACTACTTCTGTTTTTTCTGGTCACACTTTCTTTTTTCTTCACATATTTTGATTATATACTGAACATTGTCAATAACATATTATAGAGGCATCGAATTTTGTCTTCTTCCTCTGAAGAGTGTAGATCTTTGCTCTAGCAGGCAGTTAAATTACTGGTTGACTGTTCTGACATTGTGAAGCACTGCTTTTTCATTTTGTTAGGACAGGTCTATTTCACTTTTCACCTCTAATCTTAGGATGAATCCTTAGTCTTGGGATATAGACTGGACTCCTAAGGCTTGGCTCTTCTGAAGTTTCAATAGAAATTTATTTTTCATGTTTACCAAACCCTCTTACTCTGGCTGGTGGAAACACCAACTATTCCAAGCCTTAGGTGAGCTCGGAAGAAATTTTTGTTCGCTCTTTTTGAGTGGTTTTCTCTCCAGCCTTAGGAAGTTTCTTCACACACATGTGCTGAATATACTCAGCAAAAGACTTGAGAGGGACCTTCTCCAGATCTCCAGCGCTCTCCCTCTGAACAGCTCTCTTCTCTCCGATACCCTGCCCTGTGAACACTAGCCATCATGGCTGCCCTGAACTCCCAACTCCAGGATTTCTCTGGGCTTTGCCTGGGTTTCCTTTCACAGTACTGGAGTCTGGAAACTCTCTCCAGGAAATAAACTGGGGCAATGATAAGGCTCATCTCATTTGTTTCCTCTCTCTCAGGAATCACTGTCCTACATTGCCTACAGCTAATGTCTGAAAACCACTGTTTCTTATATTTCCCCCAGTGTATTAATTGTTTAAGAAACAAGGAAGAGAAAGCCAGGGACCTGTTACTCCAATTTGGCCTGAAGCACAAGTTCCTACTTATTTATGATGATGCCAAATTAAGCAAGACGCTGTAGGGAAGCAAAGAAGGGATTAACTTTCTGGTCTGTGGATCTTCCTGTCAGCTATCTTTTGTAACCCAGCTTTTTTTTTTTTGAAAGCAGCATATGAAATCTTGGTTAGTGGGGCTGCGAGAGGCACAGATTCTGGTGAACAGAGTTAAGGCAGCACTGCCTGACATGTACAGTGAAGAGGGTGGAGTCTGGAAGGAGAACAAGTACCAGCAGGTCATCCTCAGGGAGCCGGGAGGCCAGGTTCTAGGAACGAGTCCCAGGGAAACCTAGGGAAGGCTGGTCAATGTGCCACAGAGTAGCCAGGTAGGAGAGCATTTGTTTGTGCGAGCATACTATTACCCAACCCAGGAGTCTAAGAACACCATTTTCTAGTCCTAGCAGGTACACCCCTCCCTCATCTCCAAATACTTCCATCCCTATGATTACATCATATGTTACCTAGCTTTGGGGCTGTGATCACTTGACTAAAGGAATCAGATGAAGGAGAACTTAGCTGTATTTGTATTGCACTGGTACTGCACAACACACTGCTTTATGTATGTTAGTTTCCTAGGGATGCCATAACCAATCACCATTAACTGGGTTTCTTAAAGAAAAACAGAAATTGATACTCTGGAGCGCAGAAGGCTGAAATGCAGGTGTCAGGAGGGCTGTGCTCCTATTGAAGGCTCTAGGGACGATACTTTCTTGCCTCTTCCTAGCTTCTGGGGGTTGCTGGCAATCCTTGTTGTTCCTTAGCTTGTAGCTGCATCACTCCCATCTCTGTCTCCATGGTTACACAGCCTGTGTATAGTCTCTGTATCTCTGTGTCCAAATATCCCTCTGCTTTGTCGAATAAAGATGCCAGTCATTGAAGTTAGGCCCACCCTGATCTCATATGACCTCATTCTAATCTGATTACACCTGCAAAGACCCTATTTCCAATTGAGGTCACATTCATAGGTGCCAGGTTTAGAACTTGAACATATCTTTTGAGGGACACAATTTAACCCACCATAAGTAGTGTGCCGGGTATCTTCCTCTGGCCCTCAACCTATACTCTATCATTCTCTACCATTCTCTCAGCCCCTGGAAGCTGACCTAAATGGGCTACATCAATGGACTCCCATGACCTCTGGCTTCCAGCTGGATTCAGCAGATGGGAAGTCCCAGGAGGAGACTGGAGGAACTGAGAAGGGTGGGGCCAGAGAACTTATTTATCTAGTTCATCTCTGTGAGGTGAGCCCAGCCTTGCTGTGTCCCTTGACAGAAGGTCACCAGGCCACCTGCTCTACTTGACTTTATCTCATTCCTGGTTCCAGTAAACTCTTCTTCTTGCTCTTTGAAACAAGGGGTGGGGATAGCTTGGCTTCTGTTAGCTCTTGCATATCTCTTACAGTCTCCTTTGTAATCAGTCCCCGTATTAACAAGCCATCTAGAATTACCCTAATTTGTGTGTGCCATCTGTTTCCCAGTGGGAGCCTGACATTTATCGACCATCAGCTGGGCTTCCGTTCTTCTAAATAAATTATATATATATATATATATATATATATATATATATATATATATATATATATATATATATATATAGCTCACCTCTTTCAGCACCGAAACTTAAAAGAAAAAGTAACCATTTTGATGAAAATCTTTAGAGGTAAGGTTATACACTGTTTCTTAAATGAATGCTGGTGCAAATAATATATCATTAATAATACAATTACTTTATTATGAATATTAGTTATAGTTTCCATAATACAATTTTCTGCCTGTTTTTAAAATTTTATTTATTTATTTGGTTGTGCCGGGTCTTTGTTGTGGCAGGCAGGCTCTTTAGTTGCAGCTCGTGGGTGCCTTAGTTGCAGCACGTAGGCTCCTTTAGTTGCAGCAGGTGGGCTCCTTAGTTGTGGCATGTGAACTCTTAGTTGCGGCTTGCATGTGGGATCTAGTTCCCTGACCAGGGATCGAACCCAGGCCCCCTGCACTGGGAGCACAGAGTCTTATCCACTGGACCACCAGGGAAGTCCTCTTCTGTCTACTTTTTATTTACTTTACCTATTCCTCAAATCTAGGCTCTGAAATTTCATTTCCCTTGCCTTTATTATGTGTATGTCTTTTAAATATTTTTTAATTTTTATTTTTAATATTTACTTATTTATTTAGCTGTGCTGGGTCTTAGTTGTGGCACCTGGGATCTTCACTGCCACGTGTGGGATCTCTGTTGCGGCATGCAGACTTCTTAGTTGCAGCATGCAGACTCTAAGTTGCGGCATGCATATGGGGTCTAGCTCCCTGACCAGGGATTGAACCCGGGCCCCCTGCATTGGGAGCGCGGAGTCTTATCCACTGGACCACCAGGGAAGTCCCTACTATGTGTATTTCTAAGCGTCTCCCTTTACCTAGCTCCTAGTTTATTTATACCTTAGTCTGAGAATCATATAAACTAGTCCGTAGGATTTCAGGTAAAACTACATGTTAAACTGAGAATTCCAGGTTAAATTAGAGCCAATAACTGCTGAGTGAGGACAGACAAAAGTGCGTTGCTTTAATGCAGATATTTGCTGGCAACTACTGTGAATGTTCAGATGTTTTTTCCTCAGTGGTCTGGGGTTGACAGAAGTCTGATATTTGGATAATCATGTCCATTTATATTGACTTGAAGTCAGTTTAATAATTAACAATCAACCTACGGTCTTTAATCGCCTCCTATTCATTTTTTGGCTTCCGCAGCTTTGAAACAGGCCAAGAATTCAACACACAGGAGGTGCCACCACCTTCTCTGCACTGTCACTCGTTTCCTTATAGGACATAGACCTTACTTATCCCAACGAGAAAGGCCACCCATGTAGCAAAGGAAAATACGAATAGCCCGTGGAATTTTAGAGTCATCAATCCCATGCTCTGGTCAATATTCATGGTATTTATCTTTGGAGGCCAGAGAAATTAATGCATTTGTTCTGAATATGTTTTATTTAGAGAACTTAAAAAATATGCTCTAAGACCACTTTATATTTCTGGTTAGCAGAAAATTATGGAACTTCAAAGCTGGAGAGTGACTTGGTGACTGTTGAAAGTTAGCACAATGATTTCGCAACTAAATAGATGAAGGTTCAGAAAGGCAAGACCTTGCTCCAGGCGCAAGGGTTGGTAGCCTAGCAAAGAGCATGTCCTGGGTCCCCGGAGCCCTAGTCCAAAGCAGAACGTTCATCTCAGAAGCCAATTCAGCCTTCGGTGAAGAGTGTTGCCCTTTGAGGCTTTTCAAACAATAATCTTTAGTCTGAAGTTCTATCAACTTCTATCATCAGCCCTCCCTTCAGTGTCATTAAACAGCTTGTAGGGAAGATATAAACACGGAATACATGCCCTAGCTCCACAATGTTCAGCAAAGAATATGCTGATTTTATTATACAGGAAGTAAAATGGGCAAAATAACAGCTATCATAAGCAGTGTTGAAAGGCTAATACAACGTCTCTACAGCACTTCCATTATAAACTGCCTAGAGTTCTAGCTCATCGACGAACGAAGGGCATTGCTTATAAATGGCCCTAATTTTGCTTAATATTTGCTCATTTTTCAAGGCAAATGTATTCATTTATTTATTTTTGCTTCCTCATTATCATAATTATTAAGTTTGGTGTGCAACCAGTTCTCTTGCAATCTGAAAACCAGACAGTAATGGTTAATACCATCTATTTGGCTACTTTGAAGAAAGATAACACCTAATGACTTCAGAACTCATACTTTTTAGTGTAAAAACAAATGTTATACCAACAGCGTGAAGTAAAAATGATGTTAAATATTACTATCTAAAAAACCATAAAGAAAATTCTCCATGAGGGCAAGACTCAATAGTCTCTGAGGAAATTCTGTGTGTGAAAAATGTAGTTATTCCACACTCCCCATGTATAAATTTCTTCATAGTTGTGTATTAGGCTCCTGGAGTTGATGATCTATTATATTGCTCAAGCGACTTTGAAGAGTTAACATTTTCTAGATTCTCTAAAGTTGCACTTTAAAGACCGGAAGAATCTGGCTTAATTTATCTACTTTGACTAGCATGTATGAGACCATCAACAACTAGTTGTTGAATGAATGAATACTGTATGGAACAAGTGAGAGCTAAACTAGGTCATCAATATACTTTTGAACCATACAGGCTACTGTTGGTACAAATAATCAATAAACAATTTATAATAGGCATAGAAAAGAATTTTACTCGATCCAAACTGAGGATGATAGCCTGGGAGACATAGATTCAAGAAGCACTTGAATTGTGTTCTGCTGGACTACAAAATGGGAAAGGCCTGTAACGGTAAAACCCGCAAAATTAGAGAATTAGGATTGCAGCTGCCAAGATAAAAGGGTGCTTATTAAGCAAGAACTGGTTGGGATCTGAAATGGTTGCATAGTTACAACGGGAGACCTTAAGACCATAAAATTGCAGCTGGCAACTGCTAGCAGACACTGTTTTGAGAATGACTGGTGGTGTCCTTGAGTTCGATACAGTTCGGAGAATTCAAGTTCTCTGCGATGCAGGAACTTGTCTGAAACCACGTCCACAATGGCCACTGGCTCGATCCGAATGCCTGAACTGCAGTTACTCCATTTTGATTTTCAAATGCATTCTTTTCATTAATGGTTAAAGCAGATGTACAATGCACGTGTGAGAGGCCGTAAGACAGGCTGTTCTAGTTAGCACAAAGTTCAAGCCAAATCACGTGTAAGCCAGAATGACTTCCCCATACCTCAATATGTGAAAACTTTTTCCATCACTATGCTCTTGGTTTTTCTCACAAGTTGTGGTGAATATCGTCTGCCTGCTCCACCAGTCACATTCTCAGCCTTCTGCACTTTATCTGTGCCCAGGAGACTGACATCAGGACTGCAGTTAGGGCTCCCTTGCACCTTGGCTTCCGGTTACCTTCAGCCAAGAGGGCGGCACGGGCAGGAGATAGAGGTGGGAGAATGGAAAAGCCGAGGTTTACTACTCTCTTGCTTCTTCCTGCTGGGCTGCTAGGGCAGCTTTAGTATGGTCCCCCAAGCCTTGCCTTTTCAAGTGGAGGGGTGACGACACCCCTGAAGCCACTAGCCTTGAAGGACTGCACTGTCCTTTGCTGTGTTCCTTGAAACCCTGTCCACTGCTCTGCAAACAGCCTCTTTACCACACTTTTCAATTACTCTGCTTGAGTGAATCATCTGTTTCCTGCCAGGACTCTCATACATAAGAGTTCCAAGAAATTGCATATTTGCCATCTATTAAAACAAAATATTAGAAGGTAAATCTAATACCACGAAAGAGAAAGGAAAAGGGCACTGATTTGTTGTTGGCGAGCTAATACCTTCAGGTCAGTCTGATGCAGTTTCCTACACTGGAACAGGGATAAACCATCCACCAATAATTATCATGCAGATTCTGTGTCAGGTACTGGGCTGGGGACAGGAGAACTGAAAGACATTAATTCGTGCCTCCAGGAGTTTATAGTCTAGTCTAGGTTAAGTGTTGATGGAGTGACCCGGACACAGTGAATCTCCTTTCTCTTAGTATCTAGGTACAGGGGTAAAAGACAAGGGCATAGGCAAGTGAGTAGGATCGTTGACTCAAATCCTAGCTTTGCCATTTACTGGTTACATGACCGAGCACAAGTTACTCATCCTCTCTGAGACTCAGTTTGTTCATCTATAAACTGGAGAGGCTAACGTCAATACCTGCCATCCAGGGGTGTTATGGGAATTGTTCAAGGCATCCAGGTAAAGAATTTAACATGGTGTTTGACTCAGGAAGCGCTCAGCAAATGTTAGTGCTGCTGTAAGTGACACCTACTAGAGACAGACAGGCTGAGTTAGTTCACAGCCTAAAAATAGGGACTGCAGAAAACTACAGAAAAGCATTTAACATAATATTCTGTTGCTACATTCCATTTGATGATGATACTGCCGCCAGACTTATGACGTGTTATGTATCTTTCAATTTTGAAAAAGACAGTGAGGTAGTTGAACTGAAGTTCCATATAATTGACGGATCTTTCAGGAGACCAATGTGAGGGACACATCTGAGGAAGGGCAGGGCCAATACCGAGGGGCTGTCTATGGTTGTGAAACATACAAGGTCAAGTGACACTTGAAGGCATGGTATTGTAGGCCTTAACTTCAGGAACACCATCTTCACACTGAGTTAACTTCCATGAGTGAGAGGGAGCTAGAGCATCCTCAAATGTCTAACTTCTGCCCAAGGAGTCACAGACACACTGGAAAGCTCTATTTCACTGATTCTGGCTTTTGTTGAAATGGTAAATAGCTCAATTTCCAAAATGTCCTTTTCCAGCAAGATGCAGAAATTGCAACTTCTGAAAGACCCTACCAGTTATTTTGGTAGCATATACATGCACATTTTGATTGTAAGATGCAAACCAATTCTGAAAACATCCAGATGTGAGAAAATGTGTGCTGTAGAATTGAGAACAAAAAGTGGATGACGGGAAGCAGCCGCATAGCACGGGGAGATTAGCTCGGTGCTTTGCGACCACCTAGAGGGGTGGGATAGGGAGGGTGGGAGGGAGGGAGATGCAAGAGGGAAGAGATATGGGAACATATGTATATGTATAACTGATTCACTTTGTTATAAAGCAGAAACTGACACACCATTGTTAAGCAATTATACTCTAATAAAGATGTTAAAAAAAGAAAAAAAAAGTGGATGATATAGAACAAATGTGGACATCGGTCTTGTTGAAGCCCTACTGCCATTCCCTGGGAATTCCAACCATTTTCTAGTTTGAATGTTTAGATAATAACTACGTAAGATGACACAGAAGCAGACATTACTGAAGCCTGACATTTTTCTGTATCGATCCAGGGGTTGATTTTAAAATCCCTTATTTTGGCGTGTCCATATTTCCTTTTCTTTCTAACTGGTGCTGACTTCATGGTCGTTAGCCAAGAAGAAAAACTGTATGAATAATCAACAGTAAATGAAAGGTTTTGTGTTGTAAATTTTATTTTATGTGTTTTGGCATTGCGATATTTTACAAAATCATCAATGTTCACACTCACTCCTTTTCTCAACTGACAAAGCCCTACCTGGCTTCTGCATCACCACCTCATCGTGGACTTTCTTCCTCTGACTTGCCAGCCACACTGGTCTTTCTGTGGATGCTCTATAGTGCCGAACTTACTTGTGCCTCAGAGCCTTAGAACATGCTGTTCCTTGCTCCCGTCTTTGCACAGCTGACTTTTCCTTGTTATTCAGACTTCAGGTGGAGAAGTCTGCTGACACCTCTCTATTGAAAGTAACCACTCCATGGCTTTGGCTTCACCGTATTTTAATTTTCCACCTGGAGGTGAAGAAAATACACTCTGGAGCCATACCACCTGTGTTCAAGTTCCTTACGACCTCTGTGAACCCCTGAGCTGTAAGGACCTCGATTTCCTCATCTGTAGAATGCAGATGATCATAGTATCTACCTCATAGGATTGCTGGGAGCACGACACACAGCAAGCACTATGTAAGCACATGTGCATATAATTCCTGGTTCATTTACTCTTTTCCACATCCGAAGGCTCCAAGTTCTATGAGAAAAATGCCCTATTCAATCCTCTATCTCTGGGGCCCAGAATAACACCTGGCTCGCAATAGGCACTCAATAACTACTTACTAAATAACGACACTTATATAAAAAAATGAACAAACCGACCATTAAATACATAATCATCAGCAAAGAAAAAGGTCTATTATGGTACTAAAAAAGAAAATGTTAACACCGCAATTTTTTTTTCATTTTTAGAGTATGTAATTCAGTGATTTTAATATATTCACAAAATTGTGCAACCATCACCACTGTCTAATTCCAGAGCGTTTTCATCACCCCAAGAGGACACCCTTTAGCAGTCACTTCCCATCGCCTACCGCCACTCTGTCCCCCGGTAACCATACATTCCATCTGTGAATTTGCCTATTCTGAACATTTCATATAAAATGAAATTATACGTGTGGCCTTTTGTGTCTGACTTCTTCCACTCAGCATAAGGTTTTCGAAGTTCATCCATGTTGTAGCACGTATCATTACTTCATTCCTTTTTATGGCCAAATATTATTCCATTGTAGGGATATACCACATTTTGTTTATCCATTCATCAATTGATGGACATCTGGAATTTCTGGGAAGCTACTTTCTCGGGGAGCTGTTAAAGGCAACGTCTTCAACTAGAATGTGCTATCTGCTTCGAAAATGAAGAGGTAGAAACCATGTAGATCTAGATCACAGCCCTACCAAGTCGAACCTTCTCTCAAGGGACCTTGTGCTGCTCAGCAAGAGCTTCCAGGATGGGGCTTGCTTGTGAAATGTAAGAGCACAGTGTCTCAGGGAGGGACTGAATGGTTTGATGATTATGCAAAACCCAGCTAAGCTTACAGAGGTAGAGTGTCACTGGTTCTTCTTTGAAGTTACACATTTAAACAGCGAGCAAGCTATCATCTCAGGAACTCACGTTGGCTGGTTTCCTGGGCACTAGCTGCTGCATCTGACCTTAAATCTAGCAGCAGTAGTCCTCAGTGACTGGATGATGCAGGTTTCTGGTGAATTTATTAGTGATTACCGTGATACTTATTTTTATATGTGAGTTCCCTGTCTTGTGTTCAATGTGACGTTTGGTTTATCGCACAATAGTTTCACAACTAAGCCTGGAAAAGAAACTCACCGTCTCTGAAGGCCAGAACAGCATATCTGTTTATACCTGCACCTGTGCTACAGAACCCACGGCACCAGAAACAGGTGACATTCAGGGGACACAAAGCAAGAAAACATTCAGAAGCATTTATTCTGGTAAATGGCAGAGGGTTGATACATCCCATCTCCAAAATATATGCCCAAAAGGGTGAATGCATAACCATTTTATCTTCCTTAAGATTTTACTTTCATGAACACACATCCTCATGTGAATCATATATGAGCATCTCACTGTAGGATACCAGCCTTCTTGTAGAGTAAAATAAAATACGATTTTGATGCCTCAATGCACTATCTTAAATTTATTGGAAGTTTTATGTAGCCCTAATTTTCGTATCACTTCCATGTTACACTTTAAATAGAGTAATTATCAGTAGTATTGCAAGAGAACCTCAACTTACAGATAACATCTGGCTACATACATACACACATACACACACACACACACACACACACACACACACAAACACACACACACCCCTTTCTTGTTATTTGCTAGGGAAAGACAGGTGAGAGAAAATGGTACTGTTGCCAGAGCAGAAATCCACTTGTGGGAAACATTTTCAGGCAGTTAAAACAAATAGGGTAGATTTGTTTCTCAAATAACTTCCTCTAAACGGAGAGGGAGGGAGATAGGGATTGAAAGTCGGCAAGAGGGAGGAAAAGGGGAGGGAGCGGGGGAGACAGGCAGGTCACAATTTTCCAGGCACTGGGATACAGGGTCTTCCCTATACACCTCATCATAGTCATCAGATTAACATGAAATGAGTATTAACCCCATTTTAAAGATGAGAAGCTCAAGTATTTGACTTCTGATGCTTCCTTTTATGTGCAGGGAGCACCAATGGGTACGCTCCTGGTTTGTTAAGCCCCCTTATCCCACCTTCCCCTCAGGAGGGGAAGTGACTCAATCTAACTGGAGCAGGGAGGAGATACCAGGCCTGTCTAAATCAGCCCCTCTTCCTTCTCTTTTCTGAGGACCAATGTGCCCAAGCAGAGTTTTTACCCCGGTTCTTTAGGAACACTCTCTGCCCCAGTGGGAGGAGGTCTGCCTGGACCCAGCATCGCGGTGATGGAGGATGGGTAAGTATGCACAACCTGAGATTTAATGGGAGAACGTCTACCGGCCCGCAGATATAAGCCAAATTCTCTGGCATCATCTCTGTCCAGAATGTAGGTGTCATCTTGAAACCCATCTGCCTTACTACTTTGTTTCAATTCTCAACTGACCAAAATGCAGGCAGAAAAGAGAAGTGCTGTTTTTATTGGGGGCCTCCTTGAATCCCAGACCCCAAGTTTACTTGTTCAGTAACTTGTCACAGAGCGAGAAAGAGACAGGGATCAGAAATTAATCCAGCCTGTCCACACTCGCCCAGGGTTCCATCCACTTTTTTCACTCCAGGACGATGAATGGGCAGCATCTCAATCAGAGGTGGCAAATTATGGAAGATCGTTAAGGATTCATGAGAAAATGATGCTTGTGCCAGTGAAACATGAAACAGCATCAAAGCTGACTGTGCAGTGACAATTCACTCAGGTCAAGAAATTCTTTCAAAAACTCAGGAAATTATTAAGCAAACTGGGAAAGGCCAGAGACAGTCAGAAGATGCTGACCCTGGCACAACGCAGCGTGGAGGTGGTTGGGAGAGGAGAGAGGTACTTAGCATGGTCCTTCTCTTAACAGGTCTCTAAGTTACTGTACGTATCCCCACTAGGGAGAAGCCCCAGCAGTTTCCTTCCTGGATGCCTCCCAGGGCCTGGCTCTGGCTTCATAACTCTTTGTTGAATGGCTGCAGGTCTAAGCGTGCTGGAGGAGAAGAAGGGAAGTGGGCAATCCCCATCCTTCATAGATTCTTTCCTTCCCCTTCTTTTCCTTCCACTTCTGCTGCCACTGCTGCTGTTTCCCCTTCCTTCCTCCTCTCTTTCCTCCTCTTCTTGGTCTGCCCCTCCCTCTCCCTCTCCTTCTCCTACATTTCTAGGCAATTTTAAGACTTTGGGGACCAAAAAAAAAAAAAAAAGAGGTATTTCACCTCAAAGACATTTTCAGGTCAGGAGAGTGGGAAAAACATGTCAGTTTCTGGGTCTCTCAGAAGAATGCGATTCTGCCTACCAGATTAACAAAAATGTTTTCTCTCGGTAAATCTATATTTTCAAATGTCTACATTGAAATTCTTTGTTATCTCTTTTTCCCCCAGTAACAGTAAACTCCATACCCTGATTTACTAGCATTTGCAAACAGCAATAATGTTTTCCACTCCGTCTTTCAAACCTGATGATAAAGTCATAATGAAGAATGAGCTTAACACCTATTACTGAGGCCCTGTGCGCTGGATTTTATCTACAGCATTTCACTTCTTTTTTTCATTACAGATTATTTGCAAACTTTTAAATATAATGGAGTGGGAGAAAAATCCCTGGAGGAATTTGGAATCAAGAGGCAAAGGGTATGGACCCAGCTCGCTGTGGCCCTGCTGTGTGACTTTGGACTACTACCCGAAGCTCTCCATGTCCAAATTCCTTCAGCTACAATACGGGAGGATGGATAAGATGACCTTTAAGGGCACTTTCCTTCCAAAATACTCTGATCCTACTGCTGTCCTCTGTTCTCCTTTCGTCACAAAATTTGTATAACCTTTCCATCTTCCTCTGACGATACACAGGTATTAAACAACCTTACATTTTCTTCTCATGCAGAAGTTTCCCAACTCACTTGTGCACCTTACGTTCATGATTGGAACTCTCCACTTGTTCTTGGGGCATGCCAGTAATTATAGTTTCCTTCCATCATCTCTGGGATTTTTGACTTCCCTCTAATCACTTCAGAAAGAACATACAGATAGGAGTACTGGTTTCCTGCTGCTGTTGTAACAAACTACCACAAGCTTTAGTGGCTTACAAAGACACAAGATTATTCCCTTGCAGCTGGGGAGGTCAGAAGTCTGAGATCACTTTCACTGGGCTTAAGTTGAGGTGTCAGCAGGCTTGGTTCTTCTGGGGAGGAGAAACTGTTTCTTGGCCTTTTCTTGCTTTTAGTGGTCACCTGTATTCTTCGGCTTCTAACCCCTTCGTCCAGCTTCAAAGCATATCACCCCACCTCTACCTCTATCGTTACACCCGTCTCCCTCTGCCTTCCACCTATAGGTCCCTTGAGGTTACACGTTGAGATAATCTCCCCATCTCAAATCCCTCACTTAAACACAGCTGCAAAGTCCCTTTTGCCATAAAAAGTAACACTCACAGCTTCCAGGATGAGGATGTAGACATCTTTAGGGGCCATCATTCAGCTTACTACAGTATGCTTTTCTTACCATTCTGAGCACAGAATTATTATTTTTAAAAGTCCTACTTGGTTTACCTTATAAACTGCATCAAAACTAAGTTTTTACTGTACTCTTTATAATGTTACCCCTTCTGCTATGGTCTAAATGTTTTTGTGTCCCCCTAAAATTCATATGTTGGAATCCTAACCCCCAAGGTGATGGTATTAGGTGGTGGAGCCTTTGTGACGAAGTCTTGAGGGCAGAGCCTTCATAAATAGGACTGGTGCCCTTACAGAAGAGGCCTGAGAAAGCTTCCCTGCCCCTTCCGCCACGTGAGGATACAACCAGAAGTCAGCAACCAGAAGAGGGGTCTCAGAACGCTGAGCAATAAATGCCTGCTCTTTATAAGACACCTAGTTTATGATATTTTTCTTATAGCAGCCCAGATGGACTAAGAAACCTTCTTTTTATTATTTTTTTATTTATTTATTTTTTTTTGCGGTACGCGGGCCTCTCACTGCCGTGGCCTCTCCCGTTGCAGAGCACAGGCTCCGGACACGCAGGCTCAGCAGCCATGGCTCACGGGCCCAGCCACTCCGCAGCATGTGGGATCTTCCCGGACCGGGGCACGAACCCATGTCCCCTGCATCAGCAGGCGGACTCCCAACCACTGCGCCACCAGGGAAGCCCAACGCCTTCTTTTCAATGCCCTCAGTTCTGGCTAAGCTTTCCTTTACTTTGTCCCATGCTGATGTAATCCTCAGCAACATTTTCTGTCATTAAGATAACCCCCTCACAGCCTTTATTATCTGTTGAACTCTGATGCTCTCAGTCCTTGAGTCAAGGATACACATAGTCACAACCTGGCAAACAACAATGTTTTGCTAATAATGCTAGGAGCAGTGCTATGAACCAAATACATCCGCACCTGTTCTGCAAAGGAACAGACAATTATCTCCAACCAAATAGCCAACTGGGAGAATCTGCTCACCCTCAAGCACTCTCCCAGGAGAAAATCACCAGACTCTGCAAAGACCATGCTGATCATCTATCTCAAAACACCACACATTTTTTAATTAATTAATTAATTACTTAATTTTTGGCTGCATTGCGTCTTTTTTGCTGCACGTGGACTTTCTCTAGTTGTGGTGAGCGGGGGGCTACTCTTCGTTGCGGTGCATGGGCTTCTCACTGCGGTGGCTTCACTTGTTGCAGAGCACGGGCTCTAGGCGCGTGGGCTTCAGTAGTTATGGTGTTCGGGCTCAGTAGTTGTGGCACACGAGCTTAGTTGCTCCACGGCATGTGGGATCTTCCCGGACCAGGGCTCGAACCCGTGTCCCCAGCATTGGCAGGAGGATCCTTAACCACTGTGCCACCAGGGAAGTCACCTTGAGTAGGGGCTGTTGGAGCCTTCTGGTGACTGGGTTCTGATTTCCCTGAAAAGTTTAAGCAGAATCCTTGCACTGCACCTGAAATATCTGTGTAAGAGCAGATAGGCAGTACTATATCTACCACTGTACGCAGTGCTTTGCAGGAAACCACCCTGAGCAGGAAGCCTCCTTTCCTGTCACTTTAGCAAAGCTATATTGTAACTAACTTTTAAACCAGGCACCCCCATGCTCTGCTCATCCCAGGCCCAAGCACACCTTTCAAATCTTTTCATCACACCATACCTTGTCTAACTTGTCGGTTCTATCCATAGATTGAAGAAGTAGAAATGAAGAATAAGTAATTAATAGATGACCAGATCTCTTCCCTCAAGTCCCCTTTAGTAATCTCGCAAACACATTGTGTAACCAAACTGGGTGAACAAGATAAAGTCTAGAGGAAGATCACAAAGAGTCGATGAGCCTGTACACAGCAGGGGACGGCAATGACTCTGTACCCCATCTCAGTGACTAACTGATACTACTTCGCTCCTTCCCTTTGAAAGTTTCACAGTTGAGCAGAATCTTCAAAGGTGGTTTCTGGGGAAGGTTGACTCCACCATCTCCCCAGACTGCCAGCATTCTGATTACAGGCGCCTTTCTTTTGCTACCAACATTTGCGAGTATTGATTTTTGTTAAGCGGCGAGCAGCGGGACCCCCGAATCAATAACACCATAAGAGAAGGAAGTGACAACCATATGCTTGAATCTCAAACTAATCTTTCAATCATATGGAACCAGGAGAGCCCAAAGGGCTCTTTCTAATGGAACCTGTTTACTGGATCAGAAAACAGGGCTGCAAGGAGCCTGCAGTTGTCTGTTTTGGGCTCCAGCTGCAGGGAAGGGAAGTTCTGTCCCTCTGACCCAATCTCGTAGAGAAATCATTCATTCCCTGTTGGGTACAGGAATCCCAACACGTGCATTTCACCAGAAACCAATGTGTCAGTTGTTGAAATAGTCCCATATAAACATGAAAGTAACGCTTTGTCTTTAAAATGGAAACAAGTTTCATATAAACTGAAACTAGGTTCACATAGCAGGAGAACTTTCTGCCCATTAGAGCCACCAGTGGACTGGACTACTTTGAGGTAGAGAAGTTCTGACATTGGCTGTCTTAAAAACGAAGCCAGAAAATCACCCGTCAGAATGTGGCAGACTGATTTGAGTGGCAAAAGGGGATACAGGAGGGGATTAGCCTTAATGTCCTCAAAGGTGCTTGCAAATGTGGTGTTTAATCATCCTGAGGCCAAGTCTCACGTGTTCTGATGACTCGTCTTAAGGATCAACCTGAAAGACCCCAGAGAGACCACGGAATTCTGTGGCCACCCGAAAAGCTCAAGGTGCGTTCAGAACAAAATTTTATCAGTCCAGAATCAAATACACTTTAATCAATACATCCAGAGACCTTCTCAAAGGAAAGGAGAGGACAGGCCAGGATGGGATGATTAGGGACTAAAAAAGAAACTGTCCAACTGCCACCTCTGAATCTGCATCCCCATGGCTGGCCCCAAACAGGATCCTGGAAAAGGACATCCAGGACCTCTCGCCTCCACCTGAGTCCTCCCGAGAGTGCTTCAGGGCAGAAAAAGGCTGAGAGTCACCCCTTTGGTGGCAGTCCTGCTGGGCGTGGAGTGCAGGGTTAATGACCTTCCTGTTCATGGGGCAAGACCTCTTTAATGTCACCCTATCTGGAGTCTTCTCTTGGAGGACTGCCCCTTGGATTGGTCTTTCTTGGAAGCCCTTTCATTCTGGATGTATCTGTAAAACTCCTTAGTTCTAGAAGCCAGTAAACTCTAGACAGTGCTCTGCCCTGCAGAAGCCACATAAGAACTAGGCCGTGGAGGAGAAAGAAGGCCTGGGGAAGAATTTTGGGGTCTTCCAAGTCTTGTCACAGAGACCCCTCGAGATTCACGTCAGCTCTCCTTGGGTCAGCACCCGCAGAATGGGCTTTGAGAGCAAAGCCGTGGGTAATTAACATTGTCATTTGCTCCCAGAGCCTAAGACAGTGTCTGAGCACTTCATAAGTATGAATAAATATTTGTTGAATGAATGAATGAATCTGCATAGTCATAGCTTATTAGCAATTTATTGGGGGGGGGTTGTAGCCAAGGTAAGTGAATAAATTATTCAAAGACTGTGACTAGCTTCAAACATACAGAGCTAACATTTCGCATTTGACACCTTTCTGGTTAGGGACTCCCAGATGACTATTTCCATGCAATAAACCTTCATCCAGATGACCCCAAACCAAAGACAATAAACACTGAGTGATGGAGGGGCGTGTCATTTCTATTTCTCTCAACATCACAGACTGACAATGAGACCTTTGCCTCAGTTACTGATGCCGCATGCCCTGCCCCTTATTCCTCAGAAACCTGCTCTCAACCACCGTGCGCTTCTTGAGGGCATGCATGCGTCAGGGACATCCAGCTCCCACTTGGTAGCAGCACCACTGGTGCAAAGACAAACATCCCAACATCTGCTCTCAGCAAGTTTGCTCTCTGGGGGCAGGTTTTTTTTTGCTGGTGTATTGACACTGACTATACATTCTTCTTTAAATTCTTAAAGATCACAAAACTACCACGATACATGGGATGTAAAATCATTCCTATCCCATCCAAGGCTGGGAACACTCTGGACTTGGCTGTTTTTGCCCTGAACAGGATTTGGTGGCAGCCTGCGGATGGCAGCAGCTCTGCCATGGCGCAAAGGCTCACAGATGCCTTCCCACTGAAGCATCTGTGGGAACGGTGACATTCCCAAGGGGTCTCAGCCGTGACCCTGCACTTGGAGCAGGCCTCATGCAAAGGTTATCCTGGCTAAAAACAGTGGCCCGAAAGGACTGGCCAAGGGTCAGTTATGCTACATTATCATAACAAGAGCCATTTGTGACTGCTTGTTTTTCCACTTGCTTTTCACATGGTGGATGAGACAAGCCAATCTGTCCTTAGCCTCTTGGGTTTTTTTCCCCCTCTAAGAATAGTGGGATAAAAAAATGTGTTGATTCTCAATTGAAAAAATGAATCCTATTTAAAAACTTTTAAGCTAAAACCAGTCTAGCTCATTATATACACACGTATGTCTGTACAGATACACATAATATATAGCGTGAACCTCAAAACAGAGCTGGGTGATCAAATCTCACCAAGGCAACCTGGAGACACAGGCCACTCCCAGGTCCAGGTGACAGAATCACTCTCGCTATCCTCCCCTGATGATCATATTTAGAATGAGCAGTGGGAACGGGAAGCAGGTGTCATTTGTCAGCGACAGCTGTTTGGACAGCTGGGGAGAGTCCTGTGTCACCTCCTTGGAACCCTCCCGCTGGCGCTTCTCACTGACCTTTCTTGCATATTGACTGTAACAGACAAGCTCCCTGCCGCTGCCCATGGCAGTCCAGAATCTCCCCCTCTTTCTTCCACTGACCTCTTTTGATCAGACTGCAGGCTTGCTGGTCAGGCACTCTGAGAATTTCATCCTAAGTAGCCCCATGTCCCCCTGTAGTAGGAAGCCCGACTGCCCTGGCAACTGAAATCAGAGAGGGGTTTTTTTGTTTTGGTGAATAAGAGTGGTTTTGGAAACTGAAATTCAGCAAGGCTTCCATTCTGCATAATGAATCAATTTAGCATCTCTGGGCAATGCTGTCCTTCTCTGAGTTTTCCTCCACTACTTCCTGTTTAATTTGGGCATAATAGCCACTAAGGTGTTGTCAACACACTAAAATGAACTATGAAGCATGGCCTAAAATGTTACAACATTAAAATGTGGGTCCCCCCTGGGGTACATATATTCTATTCTATAAGAAGGGAGAGAGAAAAAAGAAGCAATGAGCTGAAGTTTCCAATTCCAGTTTACCAGGGTGTCAGGATATGTTTCTAAGTTACATGGGTAAGAAACCCTCTGGTCACCACCTCTAATTCTCTAATTACCTTTACAAGGAAATGCTTTCATATTGCGCATTTGAAAGATACGACGTGCTTATTTTAATCTAGCTCCAGAGCATTAAAGGAACAAATAAGTGATTGCAGTACAATGAGATAAGGCTACCTCCTGCTGAAGCATATACGAAGTGGTGTTGGCGCGCAGCAATAGGGATGTTAGAGAGTTTAGAGGAGGACTGTCGGACCGTGGTTGGGTTGGAACTGCTCAGGGCCAAGGAGGGAGGCCAAGGATGAAGAGGCATTAATTTACCGCCCTGCAGACCCACAGCTGATGAGAAGTTGAGTAGACGCATCCCGTGTCAGCCACCCTCACTGAACACTAAATCAGTCAATCTGTAAAGCTACCTTTAGATGAATGTTTTCCTTAGAATGGGGCAAGAAGTAACCTGGACTGTGGTATACGCAACCAGAGGCTGAGTATTATTAAATGACACAGTAGAACACTGAAAACCAGCATACAGTACTGTGCCTACAACACGCCCACAGAGCTTAGATATTCTACATTGCCCTCCGCGCTCTTCCTGTCCCATTTATACACTGTGGCTTTTTAAGAATCTCCATGCCCTTAATCTTCTATTTCTTCCCCCCCTCAAATTAGCCAACGATAGACCCTTCTCTCTGACATAGAAAACATATCCCCTCCAGGAGGCCTTGGACTTCCTACCATCACATCTACAAATGTACTTTTCTCTCTGCCCAAACCTCCCTCCTAGGTCTGGTCACTGGCCCTGTCTTCCTCCCAGACTTGCTCCTTTCTCTCTCCCTGGTCTCTCCTTAGAGGCATCTTCCCAATAGCTCATATTAAAATAAACCCTTTGTTTTGAAATAGTTTTAGATTTCCAGAAAAGTTATAAGACTAGTACAGCAAGTTCCCATCTACCCTGCGTCCAGTTTTCCCTAATGTTAGCATCTCACATTAATTGCCATGGTACATGTGACAAAATTAAGGACCAGCATGGATGTATTTTCCCCTCACCTCCTTTTTTTCTGTTCCTAATAGCATTTTAACATACCCATGTCTGTACAATATTAAAACCAAACCAAAAAGCATCTGTCACAAATCCACGACCTCCTACGGTTACCGCCCTCTCTCTCTCTTCTTCCTCACAAGTAAACTGTTTGCACCTCAATCCATTGTAATCACTACCAGTGTGTGCCCAGGTTGTTTATGACCCACCTGTTTCCAAGTCCACTTGTTTTTTCTTAGCTATATGACTTCTCTGCTGCATTGACCACTGCCCCTATTTTCTGTGCAATTTCGCTTTCCTAATTTCCATCCTTCCTTCCAGCTATTTCTCATTCTTCCTCCCTCCTCTCCTCCCCTCCCCGTCCCTTCTCTTTTCTCTGCCCTCCCTCCAGTGTTGGTTATTTCAGGTCTGATCTATAATTTCTTTTCTTCTCACTCAAGGCATTCTCGCTGAGATATCTTGCTCAATTCTTCAATTAATAAATAGATCAAATGACTCACACTTACATCTACACTCCAAATCTCGCTTGAGCATGACAGGATCAGAACATAACTACGAATGTCCCCACCCCCCCCCCGCAAGCCAACTCCCCAGGCAGCTGGAGCCCAGCTCTGCTGTGTCACCTCCCTACTCCATTGCTGGGTCCAGGCCTCACTGCCCCAATCTTGAAGGCACTGGCCACACCCTTTCCGGGCACTGGGTTGGGAGTGTGGATTCAGTTGGGTTGGATACAGAGTGGTTGTCAAACATCACAAAACAGGAAGCTCGCCAATTATTTCCTCTCTTTTTGAATGGGTTTGAGTGCAAAGGAGAATCGTCCTGGACCTAGACACCGAGGGTTGACAGGCATTCATGCTGTCCCCAAGCCTGGGCTGGGGTGATGCAGGGTGAGGGAAGATGACTTGCTGTGGCCTCCAATTATGCCCATGGAACCGGGCCTGGGCATAATGGAGGAAAAAGATGGAAGTGTGTGCCCTCGTGACTGGCCTCAGATGTGTCCCCAACACATCTCAGGCAAGACCCTTTGTTAAGTTGCATTCTGCCACTAAGAAGAAGTTTTCTTCCATCTGGAAGGCTCTTCCTACCTGGAGCCTGGCCAAGGCCCACCCAACCTTCAAACTTTGGCCCCAGTGTCCCCTTCATAGGGTTGTCTTACTTGAGCCCTCAGACTGGTCTGGGTCCCTCTTCTGACTTTGCGCCCCTGCTTTAGCATTGTGTCTAGCCCTCCACTTGTGCAGGAAATGTCGTCGGTGTTAACTGCTGCTTCTCCAGAATCTAGGAAGCGCCGGCTTCGAGGAGGCTGTGGTGAATGTGGGTTGGGTGAATGAAGGGTTGAAAGCGTGAGTACAGATCGGCCGCCTTGCCTCACATGCGTGAGGACCACAGATGGAACGAGCACAAGGCAGTTACTTCCACCCCCTCATCCTCCTGAAGATGCTTCTCCGTTTGACCATCCGCCTCTCCAGGGCATAAAGGCAGAATTAGAAAAGGAACAGAAGTAATATTTTTATTAGTCTATTTAAAGAATCTGGCTGAATTTTCTTCTCTCTTGGAGTGTACACCAACTAAGAATGCCAACACTATTTTGGACGCAGGAATTTCCCTGGCAGCCTGCCTCACACTCCACCATCCCAGGACTTTGCAGTGGCCCCTGGGCACCCCCCCGCCTCACTTATCTCTCCAATCCAGCCCTTGATCCTCTAATTAAATCATCTTCCCACCCTCCTCACCCCCCAGCTTCCATCCAAAAAGCACCTCCAGCCCCCCACGCACATGTGTAAGGCATACTGTGGTGGCAAGGCTAATAAAGGAGCAACAAAAACCCTTTTTCTTTTTTTAGGAACAGAAAAGCACTGGGTAAAAAGCCAGTACGGCGGAGTTCGGCTAGTCTTCCTTGACAGTATAAACTCATGCACTTGGGAGGATGCCTCTTCTCCGGGCGTGATTTGGTCTGACAGCTCCTTTATCTGCCCTGCAGTGAAGTAGGCGAATCCAGAGCCTACGGGGGAGTTCTTCCCAGTAAAAGGAAGTCTCCATTAAGACTCTGGCTGGCTGTCACAAATCACTGTGAACTCAAAGGCCATCTCAGGAAAGGACAGTTACCAAGCGTGATCTTTGCTCCTGAGGGTAAATGGGTGGCAATCACATTGCTTTGGTTTGCTCCATAGCTGGCCGTGCTATGTTGGGTGCTGTACAGACAACTCAGGAGACAGAATGACATTCTAAGGAAAACACCACTGACAGATTGGCCGAAGCAGCTGAGTCACTGCATTTATGGACAGTGAAGTGGCACTAAGACAAGTAGCAATCCACGCTTCCTCTTGCTACCCGAGCCTAAATGCCTGCTCTGTATTTCTGCTGCTCTGACCCTGCTTCTCAAATTCTTTCCAGGGGAACGTTTTATTACATTATTCCAATCACATGAAAAGGCAGGCAACTTCTTTATTTTATTACGTAATGTCTTCAATTTTACACGAGAGTTCAACAGGTCATCCTGGGGCTCCCAGACCTTCTCTAAAAGACTATCTTAAATTTAAATCTGAGTGCAGACAGGTGGACAACAGCTGCCGAAGGCTCACAACCTAAGACCTGACCCACTGGGAACGAATACCTCCATGTCAATTTCAGTCAGTGCACTACCTCCCTCAAGGGAATTTGCACTTAAATTTCCCCTTAAAACTGAGAACTGAGGGGGCTTTATTCCTTGCTAATAGAATCACAGCATCAGTGAGAGGGTAAATGAGAGAGGAGGGAAGGGATGCCTGTCGAGGAACTACGCCCCCTAGCGACAAAGAAGTGGCAGAGGGGAGGGTGTTAGGAGTGCCCATCCTGCCTTTTCGTTCCTCATTACCTAAAGCACTCGATGCGGTCACAACTCAACTTAAAACCACACAGAGCCAGGTAATGATTGACAAGGGAGTCTCATCCCAGCTTCTACCGACTACAAAGAGTGGCTCTACCTAGAAGTAAGAGCTGAAGGAACTGCACAGCCTCCACTGTCTTAACTGAATAACCATTAACTGGACAGTCACCCTCACCACGGAAGACAAAACTAGCTACATCAAATGCCTTACTGAAACAATGAGTCATGCTGGTCCATTTGGCCACACCCATAATAAATACAATCTCCTTCTCAAACCTATTATTTATGTATTTTAACTTGGAATTTGGGTGGGGAAGAGAATGGTTAGTCAGAGAAACAGAACTCCTAAATGCACACACACACTAAACGCACACACACTCACACTCTCAAATACATTTTAAAAAAAAACTTTGCTTCTTATAGCAACCGTTCTTATGTGTGATGGTAAAATGAAAAGGGTGAACTTCTTTGCATTTCTTTTTTTTTTAACATCTTTATTGGAGTATAATTGCTTTACAATGGTGTGTTAGTTTCTGCTGTATAACAAAGTGAATCAGCTATACATATACATATATCCCCATATCTCCTCCCTCTTGAGCCTCCCTCCCACCCTCCCTATCCCACCCCTCTAGGTGGTCACAAAGCACCGAGCTGATCTCCCTGTGCTATGCAGCTGCTTCCCACTAGCTATTTATTTTACATGTGGTAGTGGATATATGTCCATGCCGCTCTCTCACTTCGTCCCAGCTTACCCTCCCCCCTCCCCATGTCCTCAACTCCATTCTCTATGTCTGCGTCTTTATTCCTGTCCTGCCCCTAGGTTCATCAGAACCTTTTTTTTTTTTTAGATTCCATACATATGTGTTAGCATACGGTATTTATTTTCTCTTTCTGACTTACTTCACTCGGTATCACAGTCTCTAGGTCCATTCACCTCATTAGAAATAACTCAATTTCCTTTCTTTTTATGGCTGAGTAATATTCCATTGTATATATGTGCCACATCTTCTTTATCCATTCATCTGTCGATGGACACTCAGGTTGCTTCCATGTCCTGGCTATTGTAAACAGAGCTGCACTGAACATTGTGGTACATGACTCTATTTGAATTATGGTTTTCTCAGGGTATATGTCCAGTAGTGGGATTGCTGGGTCGTATGGTAGTTCTATTTTTAGTTTGTTATGAACCTCCATACTGTTCTCCACAGGGGCTGTATCAGTTTACATTCCCACCAACAGTACAGGAGTGTTCCCTTTTCTCCAAACCCTCTCCAGCATTTATAGTTTGTAGATATTTTGATGATGGCCATTCTGACTGGTGTGACGTGGTACCTCATTGTAGTTTGGATTTGCATTTCCCTAATGATTAATGATGTTGACCATCCTTTCATGTGTTTGTTGGCAATCTGTATATCTTCTTTGGAGAAATGTCTATTTAGGTTTTCTGCCCATTTTTGGATTGGGTTGTTTGTTTTTTTGATATTGAGCTGCGTGAGCTGCTTGTAAATTTTGGAGATTAATCCTTTGTCAGTTGCTTCATTCGCAAATATTTTCTCCCATTCTGAGGGTTGTCTTTTCTTCTTGTTTATAGTTTCCCTTGCTGTGCAAAAGCTTTTAGGTTTCATTAGGTCCCATTTGTTTATTTTTATTTCCATTTCTCTAGGATGTGGGTCAAAAAGGACCTTGCTGTGATTTATGTCATAGAGTGTTCTGCCTATGTTTTCCTCTAAGAGTTTTACAGTGTCTGGCCTAACATTTAGGTCTTTAATCCATTTTGAGTTTATTTTTTTGTACGGTGTTAGGGAGTGTTCTAATTTCATTCTTTTACATGTAGCTGTCCAGTTTTGCCAGCACCACTTATTGAAGAGGCTGTCTTTTCTCCATTGTATATTCTTGCCTCCTTTATCAAAGATACGATGACCATATATGCATGGGTTTATCTCTGGGCTTTCTATCCTATTCCATTGATCTATATTTCTGTTTTTGTGCCAGTACCATACTGTCTTGATTACTGTAGCTTTGTAGTACAGTCTGAAATCAGGAAGCCTGATTCCTCCAGCTATGCTTTTCTTTCTCAAGATTGCTTTGGCTATTCGGGGTCGTTTGTGTTTCCATACAAATTGTGAAATTTTTTGTTCTAGTTCTGTGAAAAATGCCATTGGTAGTTTAATAGGGATTCCAATGAATCTGTATATTCCTTTGGGTAGTATAGTCATTTCCACAATATTGATTATTCCAACCCAAGAACATGGTATATCTCTCCAGCTGTTTGTTCCATCTTTCATTTCTTTCATCAGTGTCTTATAGTTTTCTGCACACAGGTCTTTTGTCTCCTTAAGTAGGTTTAATCCTAGGTACTTTATTCTTTTTTGTTGCAGTGGTAAATGGGAGTGTTTCCTTAATTTCTCTTTCAGATTTTTCAACATTAGTGTATAGGAATGCAAGAGATTTCTGTGCTTTCATTTTGTATCCTGCTACTTTACCAAATTCATTGATTAGCTCTAGTAGTTTTCTGGTAGCATCATTAGGATTCTCTATATATAGTATCATGTCATCTGCAACAAGGGACAGTTTACTTCTTCTTTTCAAATTTGGATTCCTTTAATTTCTTTTTCTTCTCTGATTGCCGTGGCTAAAACTTCCCAAACTATGCTGAATAATAATCCTGAGAGTGGGCAATCTTTTCTTGTTCCTGATCTTAAAGGAAATGGCTTCAGTTTTTCACAATTGGGAATGATGTTGGCTGTGAGTCTGTCATATATGGCCTTTATTATGTTGAGGCATATGTCTATGCCTAAATTCTGGAGGGTTTTTATCAGAAACGGGTGTCAAATTTGTCGAAAGCTTTTGCTGCATTTATTGAGATTATCATATGTTTTTTTTCCTTCCATTTGTTAACATGGTTTAGCACATTGATTGATTTGCGTAAACTGAAGAATCCTTGCATTCCTGGGATAAATCCCACTTGATCATGGTGTATAATCCTTTTAATGTGCTGTTCGATTCTTTTTGCTGGTATTTTGTTCAGGAGTTTTGCATCTATGTTCAACAGTGATATTGGTCTGCAGTTTTCTCTCTTTGTGACATCTTTGTCTGGTTTTGGGATCAAGGTGATGGTGGCCCCGTAGAATGAGCTGGGAGTGTTCCACCGTCTGCTATATTTTGGAAGAGCCTGAGAAGGAAAGGCATTAGCTCGTCTCTAAATGTTTGACAGAATTAGCCTGTGAAGCCATCTGGTCCTGGGTTTTTGTTTGTTGGAAGATTTTTAATCACAGTCTCAATTTCAGTGCTTGGGATTGGTCTGTTCATATTTTCTATTTCTTCCTGGTTCAGTCCTGGAAGGTTGTGCTTTTATAAGAATTTGTCCATTTCTTCCAGGTTGTCCATTTTACTGGCATAGAGTTGCTTGTAGTAATCTCTCATGATCCTTTGTATTTCTGCAGTGTCAGTTGTTACTTCTCCTTTTTCATTTCTAATTCTACTGATTTGAGTCATCTCCCTTTTTTTCTTGATGAGTCTGGCTAATGGTTTATCAATTTTGTTTATCTGCTCAAAGAACCAGCTTTTAGTTTTATTCATCTTTGCTATCATTTCCTTCATTTCTTTTTCATTTATTTCTATCTGAAATTTATGATTTCTTTCCTTCTGCTAACTTTGGGGTTTTTTTGTTCTTCTTTCTCTAATTGCTTTAGGTGTAAGGTTACGTTGTTTATTTGAGATGTTTCTTGTTTCTTGAGGTAGGATTGTAATGCTATAAACTTCTCTCTTAGAACTGCTTTTGCTGCATACCATCGGTTTTGGGTTGCCGTGTTTATATTGTCATTTGTTTCTAGGTATTTTTTAATTTCCTCTTTGATTTCTTCAGTGATCTCTTGGTTATTAAGCAGTGTATTGTTTAGTCTATGTGTTTGTATTTTTTACAGATTTTTCCCTGTAATTGATATCTAGTCTCATAGCATTGTGGTTGGAAAAGATACTTGATACAAGTTCAATTTTCTTAAATTTACCAAGGCTTGATCTGTGACCCAAGATATGATCTATCCTGGAGAATGTTCCATGAGAACTTGAGAAGAAAGTGTATTCTATTGTTTTTGGATGGAATGTCCTATAAATATCAATTAAGTCCATCTTGTTTAATGTGTCATTTAGAGCTAGTGCTTCCGTATTTATTTTCATTTTGGATGATTTGTCCATTGGTGAAAGTGCAGTGTTGAAGTTCCCTACTATTATTGTGTTACTGTTGACTTCCCCTTTTATGGCTGCTAGCATTTGCCTTATGTATTGAGGTGCTCCTTTGTTGGGTGCATTAATATTTACAATTGTTATATCTTCTTCTTGGATTGATCCCTTGATCATTATGTAGTGTCCTTCCTTGTCTCCTGTAACATTCTTTATTTTAAAGTGTATATTATCTGATATGACTATTGCTACTCCAGCTTTCTTTGGATTTCCATTTGCATGGAGTATCTTTTTCCATCCCCTCACTTTCAGTCTGTATGTGTCCCTAGGTCTGAAGTGGGTCTCTTGTAGACAGCATATATACGGGTCTTGTTTTTGTATCCATTCAGCAAGCCTGTGTCTTTTGGTTAGAGCATTTAATCCATTCACGTTTAAGGTAATTATTGATATGTATGTTCCTACGACCATTTTCTTAATTGTTTGGGGTTTTTATTTTGTAGGTCCTTTTCTTCTCTTGTGTTTCCCACTTAGAGAAGCTCCTTTAGCATTTGTTGTAGAGCTGGTTTGGTGGTGCTGAATTCTCTTAGCTTTTGCTTGTCTGTAAAGCTTTTGATTTCTCCTTCAAGTCTTTATGAGATTCTTGCTGGGTAGAGTAATCTCGGTTGTAGGTTCTTCCCTTTCATCACTTTAAGTATATCATGCCACTCACTTCTGGCTTGTAGAGTTGCTGCTGAGAAATCAGCTGTTAACCTTATGGGAGTTCCCTTTTATGTTGTTTGTCGTTTTTCCCTTGCTGCTTTCAATAATTTTTCTTAGTCTTTAATTTTTGTCAATTTGATTACTATGTGTCTCGGCGTGTTTCTCCTTGGGTTTATCCTGAATGGGACTCTCTGTGCTTCCTGGACTTGCATGGCTATTTCCTTTCCCATGTTAGGGAAGTTTCTGACTGTAATCTATTCAAATATTTTCTCAGGTCCTTTCTCTCTCTCTTCTCCTTCTGGGACCCCTATAATGTGAATGTTGCTGTGTTTAATGTTATCCTAGAGGTCTCTTAGGCTGTCTTCATTTCTTTTCATTCTTTTTTCTTATTCTGTTCCACAGCAGTGAATTCCACCATTCTGTCTTCCAGGTCACTTATTGGTTCTTCTGCCTCAGTTAATCTGCCATTGATTCCTTCTAGTGTATTTTTCATTTCAGTTATTGTATCGTTCATCTCTGTTATTTGTTCTTTAAATTCTTCTAGGTCTTTGTTAAAGGTTTCTTGCATCTGCTCGATCTTTGCCTCCATTCTTTTTCCGAGGTCCTGGATCATCTTCACTATCATTATTCTGAATTGTCTTTCTGGAAGATTGTCTACCTCCGTTTCATTTAGTTGTTTTTCTGGGGTTTTATCTTGTTCCTTCATCTGGTACATAGCCCTCTGCCTTTTCATCTTGTCTATCTTTCTGTGAATGTGGTTTTTGTTCCACAGGCTGAAGGATTGTAGTTCTTCTTGCTTCTGCTATCTGCCCTCTGGTGGATGAGGCTATCTAAGAGGCTTGTGGAAGTTTCCTGATCCCCCTTGCTGCTTTTATATTTTTTCTTTGTATTTAATTTTTGACAGTCTGATGAATATGTGTCTTGGCGTGTTTCTCCTTGGATTTATCCTGTATGGGACTCTCCTTGCATCCTGGAGTTGACTATTTTCTTTCCCATGTTAGGGAAGTTGTCAACTATAATCTCTTCAAATATTTTCTCAGTCCCTTTCTTTTTCTCTTCTTTTCTGGGACCCCTATAATTCGAATGTTGGTGCATTTAATGTTGTCCCAGAGGTCTCTAATACTGTCCTCAATTCTTTCATTCTTTTTTCTTTATTCTGCTCTACTGTAGTTATTTCCACTATTTCATCTTCCACTTTACATCTTATCTGTTCTTTTGCCTCAGTTATTCTGCTACTGATTCCTTCTAGAGAGTTTTTAATTTCATTTATTGCGTTGTTCGTCATTGGTTTTTTGCTCTTCAGTTCTTCCAGGTCCTTGTTAAACGTTTCTTGTATTTTCTCCATTCTATTTCCAAGATTTTGGATCATCTTTACTTTCATTACTCTGAATTCTTTTTCAGGTGGACTTCTTCGTTTGTTTTGTCTGGTGGGTTTTTACCTTGCTCCTTCGTCTGCTGTGCGTTTCTCTGTGTTTTCATTTTGCTTCATTTACTGTGTTTGGGGTCTCCTTTTCACAGGCTACAGGTTCGTAGTTCCCGTCGTTTTTAGTGTCCACCCCCAATGGCTAAGGTTGGTTCAGTGGGTTGTGTAGGCTTCCTGGTGGAGGGGACTAGTGCCTCTGTTCTGTTGGATGAAGCTGGATCTTGTCTTTCTGGTGGGCAGGACCACGTCTGGTGGTGTGTTCTGGGGGTGTCTGTGACCTTAGTATAATTTTAGGCAGCCCCTCTGCTAATGGGTGGGGTTGTGTTCCTGTCTTGCTAGCTGCTTGGCATAGGGTGTCTAGCAGTGTAGCTTGCTGATGGTTGAGTGGAGCTGGGTCTTAGCATTGAGATCGAGATCTCTGGGAGAGCTTTCGCTGTTTGATATTATGTGGAGCTGGGAGGTCTCTGGTGGACCAATGTCCTAAACTCGGCTCTCCCACCTCAGAGGCACAGGCCTGACACCCGGCCAGAGCTCCAAGACCCTGTTTGCCACACAGCCAGGTACATGGGGAGTTTCTTGCCTTTTGGGAAGTCTGAGGTCTTCTGCCAGCGTTCAGTAGGTGTTCTGTAGGAGCTGTTCCAGATGTAGATGTATTTCTGATATATTTATGGGGAGGATGGTGATCTCCATGTCTTACTCCTCCGCCATCTTGAAGGTCTCCCCCATGTTTGCATTTCAATGGTAGAAGTTTTATAGCTGCCAATGATTAAAACCATTCTAATTGGAAATACACACAGGCCATGTGTGGAGAACTGAGATTGTTTGGGGTGACTTCTTGATTAAGTCAAATGATTAAGGGTCCACAGGCAGTCAGATAATAAGGTCAGTCTAGAACCTTGTAGACAGTTGTATAGCTATGGAAATACCTCTGACCTTGGAGCCAGATGACTTGAATCCTGGCTTTTCAATTATCAGAGATGTGACATTGGGTGGGTCAATTCCACTACTTTCAATATTCTCACCTTTAACATTGGGTTACTGATACCTACATCAAGGGATACTGGTATGGATGAAATGAATAATAAATGGATTGGAATCTGGGATTCCATCTCAGGCAGGGAAGCCTCCATCCCCAACGTCTCCTAACCAAGAAAGTAGACATGGGGAAAGGAAGTTGGAACGACTGTACGTGCTGTGGTTATCAAACCCTGATAAACCCTTGTGTAGGCATTTGTTGCCACCTTCTCCCTATCATGAGGGAAAAATCTTCTTTTACTTCAGTACTATTAAAAAAAAGAAAAAATATATATATATAAGCACTTGACAGCAACTTGTACATTGTAGATATTCTTTAAGTGCTGGTTGAATCTAAATTGTGCTGGGGACCAGGATTGGTCATCCATATCTCTGAAATTACAGGTTACCTATGACAAGTAATTTTCTATTCACCAACTCCTAACCCTGCTCCTAAACCTGCTCTACTTCTCCTTATTGTATTAGGAGTTGAGGCTGGTCTCTCCCCTACTGTAAAATCCCATTATAGTTGTCCCCCTTGAATAAAGTTTTCTTTACAATTTTTCACAGTTGTCACAAATAATGTTTTCTTTAGTGTGTACATTACTGACTCCAATCCTGACTAGTACAGACCAGTAGATCCTTGGAGGAGCCCTGACGTCCACCATCTGCAATTCCATGCTGCTGGACCCAACAGGTGTGAGCATCTTGCTGATAAGGCCTGGACCAGAGGTTTGATTTCTGTCTTGGCCAGCCCCCTTTATGCTGCTCAGAGCCAGACATCACCACCATGGACCAGCCCTCAGGCCTGTGGCTATTCATGGCAGTGGTGTGGACAGACCAGCTTACAGCTAATGTCCTACTGAATTGAACAGCTTCAGGTTGTCTTTATCTGCCTTGACATCTTTCACACCTAAGGTTTCTTTACCCAGGATTTAATTTTCTTCTTCAGAGTATTTCATTTCCTTTTACTTAAACTAGAGCCTGGTTCTATAGGAGGTATCCCCTAGCTTAGGGAAGAGGAGGGTTGTAAACGCTGCTTCAGCAGTCAGGGGTGCAGCTGGACCCACTGTCCACGATCTAATTGCGGAAGTGTGGAGATTTCCCTGGGAGTCTGTCTATTCTCTTCTTCCTATCTAGAAATCCCCACTCTTCCCTGTTTCTTCAGAAGGCATTTTCACCTAAGGTTCAGAAATAGTTTGTCCACTTTTTCCTCAGCTTTTCTTTCCTACATAACTTCCATTTTCTAACCATTTTTCTATCCCTTCTTCCTTTTCCCCAAATCATGCTTTGGCTCAATTTCCTTTTTAAAAATTGACAGGCTCTTTAAAAATTGTAAGCACATTCTTCGCTTTCAGTTACGTCCTCTGAGTCCTTATTGGTTGCCCTGAACTCCACCATCCTCATCTTTGACCTCCTGTCTCACCTATGAATCTAGGCAGTCCTGTTCATCTTTCTGTGCTGGGCCCCCAGGGTATAACTTGATAGCCATTCGGTGGCCAGAGGTACATGGAACAAGCTTTTCAGTGAAGTGCACTTGGGGAAAGAGTTGGGGGTGATGACAGTAACCTACAACCTCCCTATTGGTGTCTCACAGCCTTGGGAGGAAGATACCATTATAGGGTTGAAGATGGAGTAGGGGCAGAGCATAACGGTCACCCATCCTTCAGGGAAACGGAGACATTAGGAAGGTTGACACTGAAAAGACTGGACATCTCCCACTGGATATCCAGCTTGTCCATAAGTTCAGCTGAGAAGTCAGGGTCCGGTTGGAGAACTAGTCCTAACAGAAACTATGGTCCAAAAGAGGTCACTCAGAGAGGGTGTCTAGAGAAAGAAGACAGTCGAGGGTCACATCTGGACACAGCAACAGCTGAGGGGTTTACCAGGGAAGAGCTAGTGGAGGGGGAGAGACAGAGCAGTCAGAGAAGTGGGAAGAAAACAAGAAGAGAGCATTGTCACCACCATTGGGGCAGTAGGGGCACCGGTTCTGAAGGGGAAGGATTAGCCTTGGAATTGGAGGAAGTATAACTCAGAAGATGAAATCCAAATTGCGAAAAAAACTTTGAAACAAAGCAATACACCAGTAGCATCTTAAATCTGAATTCCTCAGCAGCAGACAACCTGTACGCAGTCTGGGTCCTGCCCACGTTCTCATCCTGTGCGTGTCATCATCACCTGCTCCAGCCACACAGAAAAGCTCTCAGAACCAAACGTGCCCCCTGCCTTCTGCGTTTGCTTCAGCTCTTCCCTCCTCCTGGGATTCTCTCCCCACTGTCTTCCCAAATGTGTCATTTGCTGACATTTCAAATGCAAACTCCTTCCCTGATTACCCAATCCCGCATCAATGCCAAGTCCATCCCATTAACCCCACAGCACCCATCCCTCCCTGAAACGATCTTCCTCTATTTGCTGCCAGGTTTCCCCTTTACTCTCAAATGCCGACTCTGTGAGAAGAGAGTTATGCCATGTTCACGGCTGTTTCTCCAGAGCCTAGATAAGGGGCAGGCAGATAGTTACCCCTCAATAATTATTAGTTGAAGAAAAGAAAAGAAGGAAGGAGGAAGGCAGTAGGGGAGAAGAAAAGAGGGAGAAAAGAAAATAGACACAGCCTACTTGTTGAATAACTCAAGCAACGCAGCAGCCCAATACTTGTCCTTCGGCCGTTTGCTTTAACATACATGGGAGAAGTGTTCAGTTTTCATGTCAATTATTTATGTACAGAAATTCATCAGGGCCTTTAAGCTGCCTCAGACCACTTCATATACCCTGGTGTTCTTAGTATCTCAGTGTATAAATATTTGAGTCATTGGGGAAGGCAGTTACTTTTCTCATAAACATTCTTCCTGTGATGGAATTCAGCCCATTAAATTACACACATTCTCAAAAAAGGCATTCATTAAATGTAAAGGAACTCAGTCATGGTGGGTGGCAGTGGTCTTGTCTGATCATTAACTACAAAGAAATTAAGCCAGGATGGTGGGGGGGTAGATTTTACATCAGGTCTACAGCGAGACTTCTCTGTTTTCTGATGTCCACACACCTGCTGGGCTCCAGGAACAAGAACCACAGCTTTGCTTGTCTTACCCTATGGACGGTTCTCATACGTTCCAGACGACCTCATAGCAATCATGAAACTATTGCATGCTGGGAACTTAGTCCTGGAGATGATCAGCTTTCTTCCTCTCTCCCTTCCTTCCTTTTTCTCTCTTTCTCTCTCTCTCTCCCCCCAGCCCTTTCTTTCTTTTTTTCTTGCCGCATCACGCAGCTTGTGGGACCTTAGTTCCCTGACCAGGGATTGAACCCAGGCCCTCGGCAATGAGAGCACAGTGTCCTAACCACCGCACCACCAGGGAATTCCTTGATCAACTTTCTTAAGCAGTCCACCCAGAACTATTTTCCCAGATACAATTCTACAAGAAATTGCAAATTGGGAGCTTGTGAAATATTTTTGGTACTAAGACTATTTTATATAAATCAAAATAAAAATTGACCCTAATTATAGCTTTACTCCAGAGTTTAAAAAAAACTAAAATCACTCATAACCCCAAACCCCTAACATCTACAGAAATAATTTCTTTTTCCACTTCTTATTTGTTGCTTAAATACTTTCCATTTTACATCTGGTTATTCTAAGAAAGTAGCGAGTAATGAAGAGATTAGGAACATAAGCTCATGAGAAAAGCCTTGGTTGTATGTTTGGGGTGTGTGTGCCAGTGTCTATTTATGTTCCCACTTCTCTGCCATGACAACCTTAATCTTGGATTTGGAAGGAATGGTTCACATTCATTGTTCAAGGTTTCCATTTTTGGGGGGGATGACAATGATACACTGTCTGATGAATGAGATAGTCATGAACTCTTTTCCCTTTTTATTAAAGAATGGGCTCTTGCCAGCTGATGGGTGCAAATGACACCCCCTCTCCCTCCTCGAATCTGCTCTCAGAAGTCCAGGCAAAGCATTTTGTGGGGCCACTTTAAGGCCATCTGGTATAATCAAAGGAGTCTCCCTGAGGGTCATGGTGTCCAGGGCTTCCCCTCCCCTACCCCCTTATCTCCATGACCTTGGGCAGGTGACTGAACCTTTCTGAGGGCCTGCTGTCCTCCTCTGTAAAGTAGAAACCACGCTTTAGGCGCCCAAAGGAAGACCAGCTGATGGCTGAACTCCTTCGTCTCCAGGCTGGTGTCTGTGGGTAGGGCAGGTCACGGCATGGGACACACAAAAGGCCGGTCCCTAAGTGGAGAGGCCCGAAGAGATAAGCTCTGATTACTCATTCTGCTCAGACCCTCTGGGCTCGCTCGGCAGACAGCGCATGTGTTCCAGGGTCCTGGGCGGATTTCCCCCACCCACCTGGGAACTTTCCCGGCAGCAACATAATAAGCAGCTCCTTCCCAACATCAGAGTCAGAGGTCAGGTCACATACTGGTACTTTAGGTCCATGCTTGGCAACAGAGTGACTTCTCTGCGAGATAAACCAAGTCGATGTGAAGTCTGTTCCTAAAAACACACTCTCAGCGATGGACTCATCCCAGTGATGGATGGAAGGAGTAAGACATTTGGAGTTCCAGGGCCGGGGTCAAAGCCTGGCCCATCTTGTACTAGCTGAGTGACTGGGGGCAAGTTTTTTAACCTTTCTGGCTCTTTTATCTTTCACATGCCAAACAAGAGTACTAGAACTTGCACCCTCAGCGAGCTCTTTGACAGACTCAATGATAAATAAGATAATGTAGGTATAGTGACTCTACTCTGCTCACCAATATTTCATTTCCTCATTTCCTTCTGGTCACAGTGAAACCGAGTCCCCCTAAAACCGAGTTCCTCTGCCGAGTTCACGATTAACCTCTCTATCCAAAACTTTATTCCCTTTCTTGTCCCGCACCTGTTCCCCTCAGGATTGAGAAGCATCAAAGAAAAGGGGGCCCTGAAACTGAGTAGGACTCTGCAGGGCCCTCCTGGTACAAGCCCCTCTGTGTCCCCCGCTTCTTGCCTGGCCTTCCCTGAGTTACAAAGAGCAGATTCAAACACTTAATGATTCGAGAAGTTCAGTAACAAAACAGAGTCACAGGACTCCTCGTCCCTCCTCCAGGGATACATATAACAATCTGATGCCTATCTTCGAGTTGTTCTGCAGAAACTAAGACCCCCATGCAGGTGGAGGATGGTCACGACATGCTGACCACAAGCACGTAGACCCCAGATTGGCTGGAACCGGAAGGCTGATGTTTAAGATGCCTGAAACACTACCCTGTTACCTCACCACCAACCAGTCAGAAAAACGTCCATGGGCTGATCACACACCCTGCAGTCCTCACCCCTAACGTTGCCTTTAAAAACCCCTGCCTGAGAGCCACGGGGGAGTTTGGGTCTTTTGAGCACTAGCTGCCCGTGGAACATGGCCACGTGACTTGTTCAGACCAGTGAAATCTGAGCAGAAGGGACGTGTCACTTCCAGGTGGAGGCAGTCGAGAGCCGATACATCATTTTCCATGTGCTTCCTTTGCTTGCTGTGATGACTCTGGTAGTACAAGTGCCCCGAGCGAAAGCAGTCCTGACCCATAGTCTGGAGGGCCACTTCGCCCTGCAGCTGACTTGGAAAGAACGAGGCATGAACCTTTGGAGACTGTTGGAAGGATGGCAAAACTCAGCCTATCCTGACAAATACATACAAGAAAAGTTCTGCCAAATATAACAGGCTCTATAAATAGTAATTATGGTTATTTCAGCTATCTATTCAGATCATGTGATTAATACCTAACATGGTAGCATTATAATATATCTACTGCTAAGGTAACCCGTTCTTATCATTTCACTGCCGTCATCAAATGTCTAAAGAGAACCCACTGTGTTTCTGATATCATTCCAGGCAATCCACATGCAGTATTTTCTTTGTGATGTTAAAATCTTTTAAACACCACTTGCATTTACAGTTGGCGTGCCCTTTGAAAACATAATGATGACTCATCATCAGACCAGAGACTCATACAAGTAAGTCTTCCACTTTGTAGAACTCTCTAGCTTACTGTTAGTCATGGGTAGAGAGGGGCTGAACAAAAATAGTTTAGTATATACAGTGTCAGGGAGGAAGAAATTTTCTTCTACCCTTCTAAGTTCTTCTAACTGGTCTAAGAATTAAATTGAGATGAGACAGGGTAGCAGCAGAAAATCAAACACAAGTTTAGTAACGTGGAGAGATGCAAAAGAACTGAACAACTCCCCCAAATGGCCAAAACCCTCACTTTAAACGCCATCTTTAGCTAAAGACAAAAGAGGATGTCGGGCAGAGCAGTTTGGGATGTTAAAGGGGAGGAGGGTAATGTGCACGGAGATGGAAAAGCAAACGTTTGGTAAACAAATGCTTGCTGGGCCTGCACAGATCATGGGACTCACAGTGCACCCTGATCTCTAGGCCCTGCCAAGTTTCCCCCAGCACACTGAGCCCATGTTCTTTACAGATATCTCAGGTGAGAGCTCCATTCTGGGAACAGGTCCTTTATCTAAATTCTTTAGGCAGCTAACGGGGGGAGGTGGGTAACAAGAAAGACTTCCTGAGTCTCCTGTTTCTTAAAAATAATCAATCTAAATTAATCATCATGCCAAAGAGACACATTTTAGGGTGGCAAACTTTGCTCCCCTACACAGAAACACTCTCGTCCAAAAGCTACATGGCAGGGCTTCCCTGGTGGCGCAGTGGTTAAGAATCTGCCTGCTAATGCAGGAGACACAGATTTGAGCCCTGGTCTGGGAGGATCCCACAGGCCGTGGAGCAACTAGGCCCGTGAGCCACAACTACTGAGCCTGCTCATCTGGAGCCTGTGCTCTGCGACAAGAGAGGCCGCGACAGTGAGAGGCCCGCGTACCGCGATGAAGAGTGGCCCCCGCTTGCCACAACTAGAGAAAGCCCTCGCAGAGAAACGAAGACCCAACACAGCAAAAGTAAATAAATTAATTAATAAACTCCTACCCCCAACATTTAAAAAACAAAAAGAAAGAAACCATATACCTGTCCCCAAACCCCAGGGCTAGAAAGACTTTTCAGATTTTTTTTTCTAATATCCATCAAAGACTCACCCATACCTGACAGAAACTAGTTAAGTTCACTGCGTGCAAGTTTTAAGGAAATACCAAAAATTTAATTCACTCAATTTTATAAATTAACAACAATAACAAACTAATAGGATGAAAGAGCAACTTCTTTATCTTCATCCCCATTTCTGATATTTGTGTGGACTAGTAACAAAAATCACCTTACAGGAAGAAACTGGAAGGCTTCATTTTCCTATCCACAAATAGTATTCCTCCCTCATCTATGGTTTTGCTTTCTGTGGTTTCAGTTACCCAGGTCAACCACAGTCCAAAAACATTAAATAAAAAGTTCCAGAAAGAAACAATTCATAAATTTTAAACCACACACTCTTCTGAATATGGTGATGAAATCTCACTCCATCCGGCTCCGTCCAGCCCAGGATGCAAATCATCCCTTTGTCCTGTATATCCTGCCCATTAGGCACTTAGTAGCCACTTCAGTTATCAGCCCCACTGTCATGGTACCACAGTGCTTATGTTTAAGTGACCCTCATTTCACTTAATAAAGGCCCCAAAGCACAAGAGCAGTGATGCTGGCAATTTGGATTGTGCCAAAGAGAAGCTGGAAAGTGCTTCCTTTAGGTGAGAAGGTGAAAGTTCTCCACTTAATAAGGAAAAGGAAAAAGATAGTATGCTGAGGCTGCTGAGATCTACGGTAAGAAGAAATCTTCTATTTGTGAAATTATGAACGAGAAAAAGGAATTTGTGCTAGATTTGCTGTCGCACCTCAAACTGCAAAAGTTACGGCCATGGTGCGTGGTAGGTGCTTAGTTAAGATGGAAAAGGCATTAAATCTATGCAGTAAGATATTCTGAGAGAGAGACCACATTCACATAACTTTTATTACAGTACATGGTCATAACTGTACTATTTTATTATTAGTTACTGTTGTTAATCTCTTACTGTGTCTAATTTACAAATTAAACTTTATCATAGGTATGTATGTGTAGGAAAAAACATAGTATATATAGGGTTCAGTGCTATCAGTGGTTTCATCCACTGGGGGTCTTGGGACATATTCTCTGTGGATAATACTGAGATACTGTATATTCTTTCAAAACAGTGCAAACGAGCTGAAAAGCTTTCCTTGAAATTGGCACCATCTCAACTGTTCCACCTTCCTTTAGGACCCTTCCTGTCATTAACATCTCCACCCTGCCCCCCCACCCCTCAAAGTTTTCTATTTCTTGCACCACTTCAGTCTTTCCCTTGGCCGTTCTGCTACTATTTTTCTTCCACAATATCCTCCAATCTATGGACCTCTTGAACCTTCTGATGAACTGAGCTCAAAGACCCTTTTGTCAAATCAATGCGGCAGTCGGGCGGCTATACCCAGACCTCAGCTCTGCTGAGGGTTTCTCCTGTCTTAACTTTACTGCACTTCATCAGCCCGTCACGTGTCATTCTCAGTACAACTAAAGTGTCACGAGCACTTCTGTGAGATTGGTGATCTGACTCATATGGGATCATGCCATGCACGGCCTTGCCTGCCGTCTGATGCTGCCTCTGAAGTACCGCTATGAACTGATTCAGCAGCTCAGCATGGCTCCTGTGCCCTCCTTCTCACACTCTTGCATGATTCATCATATATAAAGAGTATATGGTAGGGCTTCCCTGGTGGCGCAATGGTTGAGAGTCCGCCTGCCGATGCAGGGGACGTGGGTTTGTGTCCTGGTCCAGGAGGATCCCACATGCCGCGGAGTGGCTGGGCCCGTGAGCCATGGCCGCTGAGCCTGCGCGTCCGGAGCCTGTGCTCCGCGACGGGAGAGGCCACGGCAGCGAGAGGCCCGCATACCAAAAAAAAAAAAAAAAAAAAAAAGAGTATATGGTAAACAAAACATTTCACCTGACCCCGCCTCAGGACGGCAAGGTACTTTGAGCTGTGTTTCCAGTAGTGTTGACGTGTTCACGTCCATCCATCCAGACTTCTCACTCCATCTCCATGAGATTAGAGGGTTGCATTTGATACTTAGCTGTGGTTAAAAATACAGCTCCTTCACAGCCATGGGTCAGAGGGCTGTTGACCAGCACACAGAGAACTGAGACAAATGCTGGGTCGACCAGCACTGTCCTTCACGTTGGACTCAATAGAGAAGTTCCATATATTTGCTGAAAGTTTACCTTCCTGGTTGAGTCTATCACATCATCTGGATTCACACTCAAGTAAGCTAGCTCTTTAATATTTCAGTTCTTAGTTAAGTAATGAAAAGGCATGATTAGAGAAACAAGATTCCATAACACATTCAGTCCTAAGTCATAAATTAAATTGTGGAGCTAGATGTTTGATTTCCAACGTAAGTTACTTTGCAACATTTTTACACACTTTCTCATGTTTGTATCCTTGGGCCCAGGCTTCACGTCCTGCTTTATATCAGTAAACTTTATTTTCTGAAGGATAGTATCAAAGAGTTGTCGAACTTGAAACCAGTTGAAGTGGAAGACTGTATTTTGAATTTTTATTATTATTATTATTTTGCAGTACGTGGGCCTCTCACTGTTGTGGCCTCTCCCGTTGTGGAGCACAGGCTCCAGATGCGCAGGCTCAGTGGCCATGGCTCACGGGCCCAGCCACTCCGCGGCATGTGGGATCTTCCTGGACCAGGGCACGAACCCGTGTCCCCTGCATTGGCAGGCGGACTCTCAACCACTGCGCCACCAGGGAAGCCCCTGAAAATTTTTTTTTTAAGCTCTTTATATTAGCAAACAACAGAAAAATGGTTAAGACATAGATGATGACATGAGACTTCCTTGGTCAAACCCTGTCTTCCTTCCTTCCTACAGTGAGATCCTAAACAGGTTACCTAGCTTCTTTTTCTGTAAATTTTACCTTACAGGAGGATTGTAGCAACTGTAAGGAAAGCAGCCGTGTGAAGCTTTTATGTCTGACACAAAGCAAGCATTCAATAAATGTTAGTGCTTATTATTAAGGTTAAATAAACATACTCAAACAAGATGGGTCAAAGTCAATGGAACAAACATTTATTAAAGGAAAGTAACTGTTACCAGTCATAATAGTTATGATAGTTTGAGCAACTACTATATGCACTTCTACAAACATTATTTTACTTAACCTCCACAGAAACTTTATGATTTTTGTATTATTGATTCATTTTGCAGATGATTGATGGATGGTTAGAGGAGCTTCATAATTTACCCTTGTCCACAACAAATAGACAGGATATGGCTGGAATTTAAATCAAGTGTTTCCCTAACTAAAGCTTGTGCACTTACTCCTTTACTATACTTCCTCCCAACCTCCTAGGCACAAGGCCCTTTGCCAAGCAGCTGTAGATGTTACCCTGATGAATGCTACACCACTTGGGCCTTCAAGGATCTTCCATTCCAGCAGGTGACAGACCACTATTTTATAGGACAAACTGACATTAGTCTTATAACAGAAGTGCATATTGTAGACTCAGCCTATGCAAAATGTACTTGGTGAAAGGAAGTTCTTTTTCAGGTTAATAATTTTTGTAAACCTACATGAATAGCCAACGATCACCTGTAGCAATATCTAAAGTTCTGAGATACAGGGAATAATGTTTCATTGTTGGAGACTAAGCCATACGTACATCTTTGGTTCCCAGCCAATAAATGCCATGAACTCCCTCACAAATATCCAAAATATTCCCTGGAAGTAATATTGTCCCCACTGAGAACCACCACAAATCTCACAATTTGTATATCGTGAAATCCACTTAGCTGGTGCCAATCAGGAAGGAGGGAGGGAACAAAGGAAGGAAGGAAGGAAAGAGAAGAGAAGAAAAAGAAAGAAAGAAAGAAAGAAAGAAAGAAAAGAAAAGAAAGAAAGAAAGAGAAAGAAAAAAGAAAGAAAGAAAGAAAAAGAGAGAAAGAAAGAAGAAAGGAGACTAGAACAAATTGGAGTAAAAATATCAAACTATATCGTGTACCTAGTAAATTTAATTTTTGTTTTACTGCGGTATGTGGTATTTTTATGTGCAGGTGCATGTGTGTGTTTTACAGTAACTCCTGGTGGCAAAACGAACAAAACCAGAGTAATCTGGGGAAAGGTAACACGTGCTTATGGAAACAATGGCATGGTTTCTGCCAAAATTGTGAAGCAACCTTCCTGCTAAGGCCACTGGAAACAGAATCCGTGTGATGCTGTACCCCTTAAGGATTTAAACTTATTGAAAAGTAAGTAAATAAAAGTGTGGATTTGTTCTTTTGTAAAAAAGAATGTGCTTCACACACACACATGCACACACATAAATATTCACAGGCGTCTCTCGGTCAAAAAAGCTAGACTCTGGTCCTATGAGCTTTCTCATGGCCTGGCTAGTAGACTATGTGACCTCTTTCATTCAAATGTTATGAGCAGCATCAGAAGGACAGAAGTCATTCAATAGGGGATTTAAGGGCAGTGTTCGTTTTATATATTTAAATTGCTCCACCGGGGGAAAAAGCTGCCAGAGTTATAGTCAATTACAGAGTTACGATTTAGATATAGAGCACTTACTCTCTTTCTCCCTAGACATATATTTCTTCTCTGTTAGTCCAAAAAGTAAAAATGCAAGTCATACATACAAAAAGATGCTCCAATTTCATCAGCAAATGCAAAATAAAACCACGACAAGATATCCCTTCACACTCACCAGATTGGTAGACATTAAAAATTCTGACCATATCAATCACTGGCAATGATATGAAGCAACAAGAACTCTCATGCAAAAATGTAAATCAGTATAAATATTTTAGGCATCAATTTGGCCTTATTGAGTAAAGTTAGCATGCGTATACTGTATCACTCAGCACTTCCCTGGGTTTATACACTAAAAAAACGCTTGCACAGGTACATACAACATGAGTAAGATGCTGTGGGCAAGACTGCTCCAGAGAAATTGGTTGTAAAGTAAACAAGCAAACCAACCCTGGCAACAACCGGAAGTCCAGAAAAAAAAGAATGGGTAAATAAGTTATGGAATGGTTATATAATGGACTAATATATCGCAGTAGAAATTAAACAAACAATAGCTATGTATATCAACATGGTTCAGCCCACAAGTTTAACGTTGAGTGGATGAAGAGAAAGTGGCATTAAGCCTTCAAAAGGATGGAAATTCTAGGACTTCCCTGGTGGCGCAGTGGTTGCGAGTCCGCCTGCCGATGCAGGAGACACGGGTTCATGCCCCGGTCCGGGAAGATCCCACATGCCGCGGAGCAGCTGGGCCCGTGAGCCATGGCTGCTGAGCCTGCGCGTTCGGCGCCTGTGCTCCGCAATGGGAGAGGCCACGACAGAGAGAGGCCCGCGTAACGCAAAAAAACAAAAAGGAAGGAAATTCTAACACATGCTACAATATGGATGAACCCTGAGGATATTATGCTAAGTGAAACAAGCCAGTCTCAAAAAGGCAAATAATATTTGATTCCACTTACATGAGGTATCCAACATAGTCAAATTCATAGAGAAAGAAAGTAGAATGGTCATTGCTAGGAGCTGGGGGTAGGAAGAAGAGGAACTGTTGTTTAATGGGTATAGGGTTTCAGTTTTGCAACATAATGTTTTGGAGATTGGTTACTCAATAATACAAATATACTTATTAATACTCATCTGTACACTTGACAGGATACTAAGTTTTAAGTGTATTTTACCACAATGAAAACTTTTAAAAATTTTTAAAAAGAAAGTTGCAGAAGAATACAGAGTATAATTCAACTTTTATAGATCTCAAACACCTGCAAACTTACCATATAATTCTTAGAGATACAAGCATTCATGGTAAAGCTATTACAGAGAGTAAGGTGATGCCATGAAATAGGAAAGAGCACGTAGGGGTTCTCAATGATGCTAGTTGTGTTCTAACCCTTAAATTGGGCTTTGGATACAGTTTGATGGCTGTACATGTATAATGCATATGTCTTATAAATATATAAACTTCTTTTTTCCAAGCCAAAAGGTTGCGCTCTGAATGTCAGAATTGAGATCAGCATGATGGAGTGTATATGAAACCAAGTTCCAGGTTAGAAAATAATTCTGCTGTAATAAAGCAACCGATCTGGTTAGAGTCAGAATTTAGGTGCAGCCTGTTCAATAAAATATGAGTAGTCACTGTTTTCGTATATCCCCTTAGCAACAGCTAAGCAGTGGCATAGGAGAACACAGCCACATCACAGATGCTCTGGCAGTGTCTCTCTAAACTTTCACCATTAGCCTTACCCAAAATAGAATTCTACTTATAAGAGAAGGGATATTGAGGATACAGGAGAGAACTTAAAGCAATTTTAAAATCGTTTACCATTAAATAAAGTATCATGTCATGTCAGACCAAGATATTAAATTTGTATAATACACTGCAGAAATTTAAAGAGTTTTTTTGGATATTTAAGAAAAGAATGACCTTTTTAGTTCAACAAGGAACAGTGATTTGTCCTCATGTCAAATAAAACTAAAAATTGTTGTCCTATTATCATTCGGAGTTCAGCGAAGGTTGAAGATAATGGATGGGCTCCAAGCTGCCCGTTAGTGTTCCTTCCTCCCAGGAGCTAACTAGAAAAATCTTCAACATGGGAAGGACTGTGATCCACCCCTACACCCTGGCTCCACAGCTGGTGAAGTCCATGGGTGTTTGCAGCTCCCACCCACAGCCCTGGCCACCATCAGAGAAATTCACCAGCTGAGGCCTTGAGTCCATTGTTCCTCTTAGGTCAATGAGCGCTACAAAGCATGGAGATGGTTCAGACTGAAGCCAAGAGCAGAATGACCGGCAGTGGATACACAAAGGGAAAATTCAAACCAAGAGGGTGCCGTTGAGACAATTTAATCATGTCAGACAACTTGGGCCACTGTTGCAGATGAAGGAGCAAGAAAAAAATTTTATTTTGATTTATAAATAAAATGAGAATAAGGAAGTTGATGAGGACCCCCAGACCACATGCCTCATTTGGTAAGGTGAAAAGGTCATTCTCAATCTATGGTTATCTGTTTATACAGAGTAGCACTGCTTACATCAGAACTTTATTTCTACCAATGGAGGTGGTTAAAATAGATCCTGATGAACAAGTTTAACTACATGAACATCTAGGGAGGTCCACAGTCCTATCTTTCAAAAATTCTCCACTAATTTCCAAAAAAAAATGTTATTAAGGAAATGTAGGAATGTCTCTTTATAGTATTAGACTGACCACAGTTGTTTCCATCAAAATGGAGACAGGCCAGCCAACAACTTAAAGCAGCAAAAGTCCTAAGTGTCCACTTAAGAGCTTCTAACCTTCAGAACGTATGAGTCACCACCCACCTCAATCAACGCTTCAATGTACAAAATCTATTTTCACTTGATTCAATTTTGTCAAAATAAATGCAGGTCTCATAAAACACCAAGAATTTAAAAATATATCTGATAATGGAAAACATCTCAAGTTTAAGGATGTTTTTGCAGAGAAAGCAAGTGTCATCCAGGTTGTGGTGCTCAAGACTTCCTGTAAGAGATAAACCCAATCTTTGGGATGCCACCTCCAAGATAACCTACTGAGACATGAGTTTTTTTTAAAAAATTATTTTTCATAAGTCCTCCTCATCACACATTACCCAACTGTATGAAAGGCCAGAGATTTCAAGAGGCCAAAATGAAATCAGACATGATTTACCTAAGCGTGCAATAGCTTTGTAGAGGTCACCAGCAAGATCTCTATCCACAGCCTGAATCAAAGACATTATAATCAGGTGATGACTTCCTTGGGGTGAGATTAGGGTGAGGGGAGGAAGAGGACAGAAATATACAGCAAGAACTCCTTGCAGTATGTGGAGTGAGTGTTAATAAAGAGTGACAATTTCATTCAGAAGAATTTTTTTACTTGGCAAAATCTAAAGATGCATCTAATGTAAATTGGGCATGATAATGGTGACAGAATTAACAAAAACAAAGAAAAATAAATTGGAAAGTGGACAAAAATGATCCTGTAAATAGAGTAAGGAAATATGGAGCTATTTGCCTTTGGTCATTCTTCTACTTTCCAAAGAGACTTTAATGCCAAGTTGTGTTTTCTATACCATAAAGCAGCCAGGAGGAATTAGACACCTATTTCTTTTACCATCAAGTCATGGTTAGTTGATGATGGCATTACTTATTTTACATTGCGGGTTTATTTTCACCCCAGTTCTATCAAAATTCTATCAAAGTTGAAGCTGCTGAAACCTGAGTGGCTGGGTCCTAGAGCATAGACAGCTGCCACGGTGTGGGAGAAACAGACCTGGAAGTCTCAGTGTGTGTTCCCCACAAGCCCTTTGCTAAGGGTTCGGCTGTGCATGCACAGAGCAATATGCAAGGCTTACCAGAGGGCTACTGTGACCAGGCTGAGAACCAGAGATATTGAGATCAAGCAGTGCTGGGTAATTTTTGAATTCTGGCTCAAACAGACGAGCGAGACCTTGGTAATATCCCAGCATCCAATATTGACACTGCTGAAACACCAGAAGGGCTGTGTCTTAGGAGAAAGGACCATAACTTAAAGTACGACTTCCACTATACCTGTCTTTACCAACTGTAAAACTACACCTCGTCAACATCCACAGGGGAGACAGAGTTTGAAGATTTGTCAATTTGAAGAGCTTAGGAAACACCTTGGGCTTTCCACAGATCCAATCTAACAAAGTATGGAAAAGCTTAATACAAATTTCATATGATCATTCAGAAACTGAACTTCATACAAGACCAGACATCCATACATTTTAGAGGAAGAAAACAGAATCCAGTTTCTACAGCATATCACCTACAATTTCCAATATCAGTCAGACCTTACTGTACATGTGAAGAAACAGAAAAAGAAAAAAAAAAAAAAGTCTGTTATCAAGAGGAAAAATAGTCAATACAAATAGATCCTGGGGCCATCTATATGTTGGAATTAGCAGACAAAGCTGGGGATTTTTATTACTGCTCTATCAGTAAATAGATCAAGTAGGCAAAAAATCAGTAAGGATATAGAAGATCTGAAAGAAGACTACCCACCAACTTCACCTAACTGACAGCTACAGATCATTTTATTCAACTGTATTATACATATTTGTTTTGATAGCACATGAACATAGAGATAAGACCATAATGCTTAACCATAAAATAAGTTCAATAAATTGCAAAAATTTGGCAACTGACAAAATGTGTGTTCCGATGATAAAAGAGTTAAATTAGAAATCAGCAACACTAAGATATTTAAAAATTCTCAAATGTTTGAAAATTAAACAAATATGCTTTTAAATAATCCACGGATTAAAGGAGTCAATATAAATCAGAAAACATTTCAAAATAAATGATAATGAAACAGAACACATCAGAATGTGCAAAAGGTAAGTGTAATGCTTAGAGGAAAGTTTATAACTCTAAATGACTAAATTTTAAAAAGAGGAAGATTTTAAATCTGTTATCTAAGTGTCTACCTTAAGAATTGAGGAAAAGAGAATCAAATTAATCCCAAAGTGAATAGAAAGAAGGAAATAATAAGTATAAGAGCACAGATCAACACATAGAAAACAGAATATTAACAAACATTTTTGTCTTTGAAGAGATTATTAAAAATGATAAACTCCTAGCAAGACTAATTATGGAAAAATGAAAACATAAATTACTGATATCAGAATTACCAAAAAATTCCCTCAAGAGGAAACAGAAAATCTGAATGACTCTGCATCTATTAAAGAATTTGAATCTATAATCAAAAAGCTTTCCACAAAGAAAACTTTATGCCCAGATAATTCCCCTGGTGGATTCCATCAACCACTTAAGAAAAAAGCAGTATCAATCTGACACAAACACTTGAAGACAATCTAATAAATGGGTAGAAGATCAGAACAGACATTGCACAAAAGAAGGTATGTAAATGGATAACGACCCATGAAAGGTGCTTATCATCATTAGTCAATCAGGAAATGTGACGTAAAAACCGCGAGATACTAATACATACTCATTAGAATGTCCATAATCAAAAAACCCAACAATACCAAGTACTGACAAGAATGCAGAGCAACTGAGCTCTCACACATTATAGGAGTATAAAATGGTACCATCACTTTAGAAACAATTCAGCAATTTTTTGTAAAGTTATATATGGACTTACTCTATGACCAAGAACATTCACCCAAAAGAAATGAAAACACATGTCAACACCATAGCCTCTGCTGAAAATTCAGAATAGCTTTAAGCATAATAGTTCCAAACTGTAAACCACTCAAATTTCCATAATTCAGACAGATGATTTCATATGCCTGATCACATATACAACTATCTATTCAACATCCCACTTATTTCCGCCTAGAAAGAGACATAGGGAGGGAGGGGCGGGGAGTGGGGGGAGAGAGAGAGAGAGAGAGAGAGAATAAGAGGGAAAAAAAGCAGTTCAGGCAAATGTCTATCCTAACTTCAGTCTTGGTATCCTTTTGATGGTTACTGAATGAGGTCAAATTAGTGTTAGTTCAAGTTCTTCAACTTGGTCCCAAGGTTTAACACCCAAAGGTGGTAGCCTGGTACAATGAATAACAGATAGTTTAGTAACCTGTTTCCCAAACGTGTCTTGAACATCCTATGTGAGAGGTGGAAATGTCTGGAAAGCTACACAAAACCAGCTTCAAACTTGATTGTATTCTGTTTTGAAGATGTAAAATTCTGCTAAAGATATTGCAAGTATTTCTCTATCTACAGAGAACAATCTTACCTATGAAGAAATCCTAAAAAATGTACCAAAAATTTAAGAAAATTAATGTGACTTATACAACATTACACATCTCCCTACTTCGTAAGGGAGATATATAATAAATGTTCACTGGATACTATTTACTTCGTGTTTCCGCAAAGCCAAAGGAATCCGAGTCACTGGAAAATTTCTTAGTTGTTTTTATATTTCAGGTTCTTATAGGCCAGTCATATCTGGATCTTCATAGAAACCCAACAAGGCAGATTATTATTTAAAAGAAGCCAAGAAAATATGATATAAAAGAGATAACTAAAAATGAGTACTGTTATAGCCTGATTTCAGGGCTGGCTTGTATTCACAGATATAATTTTGTTTCTCTTGTGTGACCATAGATATTGACCCCTCAGGACAGAGATGTGAAAAGATTCACATTCTTTAGACACAGATTCTAGCTCATCCTAATGGTTGCCTATAGCTGTGTTTCTTTCTTTCTTTACTTTTCTTTTTTTTACAACTCTGTTATAAGATTTTTACATCACTAATGGAAAAATTTCAAAGGAATCTGATTTTGAGATTAAAAACAACCACCCCCCCCAGCAAATAAACAGTCCATTTTCTTTGCAACCGTATCTTGTCCAAACATAAACACTTACATAATACTTTACATTTTTTAGAAATACTCTGACATACTTTATTAGATATGACTATCAAATAATGGTGTAAGATATTATTATCCTTTTATTTTTTACAATTGGGGAAACTGAGGCTCCGAGGGTTTAAATGATATCCCCAGGGTAAGAAAGCCAGACAATGGCAATGCCAAGTCTAAACTCTAGGATTCCTGACTCAATCTGTTTCTCTATCAAATATAGCCCAACATATTTTAATGGTAAATATGAAATTAGGAAGGGCCTCAAATCCCTTACCTTGCTGGTACACTTACAAGATAAGACTGGGAGCATGTGTTCTCTACTGGTAGAGCAGTTGATGAATTTGAGCCCAAAATTCAAAATTTGTAACATGTTAGGTATTCCTTTAAAAAACTTTTTTTAAGTTAAAAGGTTTCCTAGCTCCCAGCACCTTAATAATTACTAATCTGTTATTAAATCACATTTTTAAGGAAAAGAAAAACATTTAAATTATAATAAAGATCCTAACCACCCACAGCCTCAAAGAGGCTACATTAGTAACAGAAGACCTGTCTTTTCAGATAATAAACACGTAAAAAGAACCTGAATCTGAACTTTGCGTCTCTCCTGTTGGTTCAGCTGTCCCCAGTGTAAGTCCACTGTTTGGTTTTCAAGTGGTTGATAGCTTCAACCTCAGAGAACACACACAACTTCTCACTACTGCCCTCTAGTGAACATGTTATAAATGAAACAAATGGATCAAAGCCCAGCAGATAACCTCCTTCTGACCCTCTAGTCTGCAAGCACATGTTGGCCTCTGACTGATCTGGCTGCTTCCACAATCACTCTCCCCAGGCGTGCTGAACACAGAGCTGGTGTGTTTCAGAAAGGGCTTTGAGGAAAAAGCAACTGATTGGTAGGGTCAGGCAAACGTGTCCACTGGTGACAATCCTTTTGAATGAATGAATAAGACATCAGATTTTCAAAGAAGTGTGTTTTAGAAGATCTTGTTTTCTGATCCAAATACGAAGACACCCATGATGACACCCACGAAGTTAGCAATAAGAGTGACACTGGGTACTCAAGGCTGCTGGAAATCAGGGAAGCTTACTACTGTGTCACTGGAGTGTCAGATGTTTTTTTTTCTTTTTTTCACTCTTTGTAAAGACTAGGCAGGTGATAACAGGGGCCAACCTCAGGATAATGATTTATCTACTAACAGCTGTAGACTCTACAACTACCCTTGGCAGTAAAGGCATGACCGACGCTATCATATCCAGAATGGAATCAGAAATACAAGTCATTACATTTCAAATAACAGGCAACGCTTCACGTTTGTTGAAGTGATTATGGGAAATAACTATTTTGTCTGGGCACCCAAATTACACAAATAATCCACTACCCAGGGGTATAAAAACTGCTAATATTTCAGCGATTTGAAAGGCAGCTCCATTTTGAGCTGATTGCACAAATGAGCTACATAAGCACACAGCTTCAAACAGGGATACAGTGGAGAGATATTCCGGGATAAAACCAGGGGTGAGAAGTTCATTTCCTTCCTTCTCTCATTGCTCCTTCATCAGACATAGTCAGTCACTAATTGACCACCATTCCTGGCTCAGCTGTGTGTCGGAGTTCCGTTCAGTGCATCAAATGTTCATCAAGTACCTCCTAAGTGCCAAACACAGGACTACGTGCTGAAGATACAAAGATGAACAAGACGCTTTTCCTGAATGTATGGAGGTCAAGTCTATAAACGAGCTGAGGAGTCTGAGAGAAGCAGTTCTCATTCTACTTTGCCCCCTATATTGCTTCTGAGACTCCCCCTTGGTGAAGTCCCTCATCTTCAAATCTACTCTCCATCACTATCTTCATCTAACGATTTCAGCCTAGGGGCTTTATAACTGTGCAATGTGAAGTACAGAACTCAAAGAACACCCAGTTTCCTTGGTTGAAGGAAGTAGAAATGCTTCCTTCCAAAAACAGCAACTTAAGCAAATAGGAGATGATAGTGTGGGATGATAAGAGAGAGAGAAGAGAAGGAAGGGTGGCGCGGGTGAACCATCCCAAAGAGTTCTTTTTCCAGTTGAATTTCCAGGCAGTGAGTTAAGGACTAATGAGTTAATTAGTGACTGTGGCTCCCCACGAGCATTAGCATCCGGGGGAAACCAGCAGGTGCCAGACCCTCTGCTATTCCCAAGAACAGGATGCAGACATATGAGTTCCTTGGAACAAACCTGAAGCCCGCAGCGAAGGGCAAATCTGCTGGAATAATTCCTCTAATTCCACCACGTATTGGTGCCTGTGATAGGATAATTAGAGGCAACTGGAAAAGCAAGAGATTCTCTAATATAGTGGCTGAATTTTACTTTTCCCTGGATTACAGTCTGGCTACTGGTGAAAAAGAGGCCCTCTACCTTGAAAAATCAATTTGCTTCTGAGACTATTGAACTGACAGCATATTACCAGACTGAATTGGTGTAAAACGTGAAGATGACAAGAGTTCAGGCTATGGTTTGCCCACTTGCTGCTCCAAGAAGGGACAAGTAGTCAGTCACGAGACTGACAGCACATCTCCTTTTCCTGATGTTGGCATGTTTCCAGTGGTCAGACATCTCTGGGCGTCCACAGAACACACTTTCAGGTTCAGAACACAGGCACACCTCAGAGATATTGCTGGTTCGGTTCCAGACCACGGCAATAAAGCAAATATCACAATAAAGCTGGTCACATGAATTTTTTGGTTTCCCAGTGCACATAAAAGCTATGTTTACACTATACTGTCTCTTAAGTATGTGACTGTATTATGTCTTAAAAAAATCAATGTAGGGCTTCCCTGGTGGCGCAGTGGTTGAGAGTCCGCCTGCCGATGCAGGGAACACAGGTTCGTGCCCCAGTCCGGGAAGATCCCACATGCCGCGGAGCGGCTGGGCCCATGAGCCATGGCCGCTGAGCCCGCGCGTCTGGAGCCTGTGCTCCACAACGGGAGAGGCCACAATAGTGAGAGGCCCGCGTACCGCAAAAAAAAAAAAAAAAAGGTGGAAATAACTACCACAGAGCAGAATAAAGAAAAAAGAATGAAAAGAATTGAGGACAATCTCAGGGGCCTCTGGGACAACATTAAACGCACCAACATTCCAATGCTAGGGGTCCCAGAAGAAGAAAAGAAAAAAAAGAGGGACCGAGAAAATATTTGAAGAGATTACAGTTGACAACTTCCCTAACATGGGTAAGGAAATAGTCAATGAAGTCCAGGAAGTATGGATAGTCCCATACAGGAAAAATCCAAGGGAAACGCGCCAAGACACATATTAATAAAACTATCAAAAATTAAGTACAAAGAAAAAATGTTGAAAGCAGCAAGGGAAAAACAACAAATAACATACAAGGGAATACCCATAAGGTTAACAGCTGATCTTTCAGCAGAAACTCTGCAAGCCAGAAGGGCATGGCATGATATATTTAAAGTGATGAAAGGGAAAAATCTACAACCAAGATGACTCTACCCAGGAAGGATCTCATTCAGATTCGACAGAGAAATTAAAAGCTTTACAGCTAAGAGAATTCAGCACCACCAAACCAGCTCTACAACAAATGCTAAAGGAACTTCTCTAGGCAGGAAACACAAGAGAAGGAAAAGACTTACAATAACAAACCCAAAACAATTAAGAAAATGGTAATAGGAACATACATATCGATAACTACCTTAAATGTAAATGGATTAAATGCCCCAACCAAAGGCATAGACTGGTTGAAGGGATGCAAAAACAAGACCCGCACATACACTGTCTACAAGAGACCCACTTCAGACCTAGGGACAAATACAGACTGAAAGTGAGGAGATGGAAAAAGATATTCCATGCAAATGGAAATCATAAGAAAGCTGGAGTAGCAATTCTCATAACCGACAAAACAGACTTTGAAATAAAGACTATTACAAGAGACAAACAAGGACACTACATAACGGTCAAGGGACGAATCCAAGAAGGAGATATAACAATTGTAAATATTTACGCACCCAATATAGGAGCACCTCAATACATAAGGCAAATGCTAACAGCCATAAAAGGAGAAATCGACAGTAACACAATCATAGTAGGGGACTTTAACACTCCATTTTCACCAATGGACAGATCATCCAAAATGAAAATACATAAGGAAACACAAGCTTTAAATGATACATTAAACAAGATGGACTTAATTGATATTTATAGGACATTCCATCCAAAAACAACAGAATACACTTTCTTCTCAAGTGCTCATGGAACATTCTCCAGGATAGATCATATCTTGGGTCACAACTAAAGCCTTGGTAAATTTAAGAAAATTGAAATCGTATCAAGTATCTTTTCCGACCACAACGCTTGGAGACTAGATATCAATTACACGAAAAAATCTGTAAAAAAATACAAACACATGGAGCTAAACAGTACACTACTTAATAACCAAGAGATCACTGAAGAAATCAAAGAGGAAATCAAAAAATACATAGAAACAAATGACAATGAAAACACAACAACCCAAAACCTATGGGATGCAGCAAAAGCAGTTTTAAGAGGGAAGTTTATAGCAACACAATCCTACCTCAAGAAACAAGAAACATTTCAAACAACCTAACCTTACATCTCAAGCAAAGAGAGAAAGAAGAACAAAAAAACCCCAAAGTTAGCAGAAGGAAAGAAATCATAAAGATCAGATCAGAGAGACTGGCTCCAGATGGTGGAATAGAAGGTAGTGCTCTCACTCCCTCTTGCGAGAACACAGGAATCACAACCAACTGCTGAACAGTCATTGACAGGAAGACACTGGAACTCACCAAAAAAGATACCCCACAACCAAAGACAAAGGAGAAGTCACAATGAGATGGTAGGAGGGGCGCAATCAAAGTAAAATCAAATCCCACAACTGCTGGGTGGGTGACTCACAAACTGGAGAACACTTATACGACAGAAGTCCACCCACTGGAGTGAAGGTTCTGAGCCCCACGTCAGGCATCTGAGCCTAGGGGTCTGGCAACGGGACGAGGAATCCCTAGAGAATCAGACTTCAAGGGCAGGTGGGATTTGATTGCAGGGCTTTGACAGGACTGGGGCAAACACAGACTCCACTCTTGGAGGGCACACAGAAAATGGTGTGCACCTTGGGACCCAGGCGAAGGAGCAGTGACCCAATAGAGACAAAACCAGACCTATCTGCTATTTTTGGAGGGTATCCTGCAGAGTTGGCGGGTGGCTCTCTATCACCGTGAGGACAAGGACACTGGCAGAAGTTCTGGGTAGTACTCCTTGGCATGAACCCTCCCAGAGTCCGCCACTAGCCCCATCAAAGAGCCCGGGTAGGCTCCAGTGTTGGGTCGCCTCTGGCCAAACAACCAACAGGGAGGGGACCCAGCCCTACCAATCAGCAGAAATGCAGATTAACCTTTTACTGAACTCTGCCCGCCAGAGCAACAGCCAGCTTTACCCACCACCAGTCCCTCCCACCAGGAAACTTGCACAAGCCTCTTAGATAGCCTCATCCACCAGAGGGCAGACAGCAAAAGCAAGAACTACAATGCTGCAGCCAGTGGAACAAAAACCACATTCACAGAAAGACAGACAAGATGAAAAGGCAGAGGGCTATGTACCAGATAAAGGAACAAGATAAAACCCCAGAAAAACAACTAAGTTAAGTGGAGATAGGCAACTTTCCAGAAAAAGAATTCAGAATAATGATAGTGAAGATGATCCAAGACCTCAGAAAAAGAATGGGGGCAAAGATTGAGAAGATGGAAGAAATGTTTACCAAAGATATAGAAGAATTAAAGAACAAACAGAGATGAACAATACAATAACTGAAATTAAAAACACACTAGAAGGAATCCTAGCAGAATAACTGAGGCAGAAGAACGAATAAGTAACCTGGAAGACAGAATGGTGAAATTCACTGCTGCAGAACAGAATAAAGAAAAAAGAATGAAAAGAAATGAAGACAGCCCAAGAGACCTCTGGGACGACATTAAACACAACAGCATTTCCATTGTAGGGGTCCCAGAAGGAGAAGAGAGAGAGAAAAGACCCAAAAAAATATTTGAAGAGATTATAGTCAAAAACTTCCCTAACATGGGAAAGGAAATAGCCACCCAAGCCCAGGAAGCACAGAGAGTCCCACACAGGATAAACCCAAGGAGAAACATGCTGAGACACATAGTAATCAAATTGGCAACAATTAAAGAAAAATTATTCAAGGCAGCAAGGGAAAAACGACAAACAACATAAAAGGGAACTCCCATAAGGTTAACAGCTGATTTCTCAGCAGCAACTCTACAAGCCAGAAGGGAGTGGCATGATATACTTAAAGTGATGAAAGGGAAGAAACTACAACCAACATTACTCTACCCAGCAAGGATCTCATTCAGATTTGATGGAGAAATCAAAACCTTTACAGACAAGCAAAAGCTAAGAGAATACAGCACCACCAAACCAGCTCCAAAACAAATTCTAAAGGAACTTCTCTAAGTGGGAAACACAAGAGAAGAAAAGGACCTACAAAAACAAACCCCCCAAAATTAAGAATGGTAATAGGAACATACATATAGATAATTACCTTAAATGTAAATGGATTAAATGCTCCCACCGAAAGACACAGACTGGCTGAATGTATACAAAAATAAGACTCACATATATGCTATCTACAAGAGATGCATTTCAGACCTAGGGACACATACAGACTGAAATTGAGGGGATGGAAAAAGATATTCCATGCAAAACGAAATCAAAAGAAAACTGGAGTGGCTATACTATATCAGATAAAATAGACTTTAAAATAAAGAACGTTACAAGAGACAAGGAAGGACACTATAATAATCAAGGGATCAAACCAAGAAGAAGATATACCAATTATAAATATATATGCACCAAACATAAGAGCACCGCAATACATAAGGCAACTGCTAACAGCTATAAAAGAGGAAATCGACAGTAACACAATAATACTGGGGGACTTTAACACCTCACTTACACCAATGGACAGATCATCCAAACAGAAAATTAACAAGGAAACACAGCTTTAAATGACACAATAGACCAGATAGATTTAATTGATATTTATAGGACATTCCATCCAAAGACAGCATATTATACTTTCTTCTCAAGTGTGCAAGAAACAATCTCCAGGATAGATACAGCTTGGGTCACAAATCAAGCCTCAGTAAATTTAAGAAAACTGAAATCATACCAAGCATCTTTTCGGGCCACAACGCTATGAGATAAGAAATCAAGTACAGTGAAAAAAACGTAAAAAACACAAACACATGGAGGTTAAACAATACATTACTAAATAACCAAGAGATCACTGAAGAAATCAAAGAGGAAATCAAAAAATACCTAGAGACAAATGACAATGAAAACACAACAATCTAAAACCTATGGGATACGGCAAAACCAGTTCTAAGAGGAAGTTTATAGCAATACAATCCTACCTCAAGAAACAAGAAAAATCTCAAATAAACAATCTAACTTTACACCTAAAGGAACTAGAGAAAGAAGAACAAAAGCCAAAGTTAGCAGAAGGAAAGAAATCATCAAGTTCAGAGCAGAAATAAATGAAATAGAAACAAAGAAAATAGCAAGAATCAATAAAACTAAAATCTGGTTCTTTGAGAAGATAAACAATATTGATAAGCCATTATCCAGACTCATCAAGAAACACAGGGAGAGGACTAAAATCAATAAAATTGGAAATAAAAAAAGAGAAGTTACAACAGACACCACAGAAATACAAAACATCCTAAGAGACTACTACAAGCAACTCTATGCCAATAAAATGGACAACCTGGAAGAAATGGACAAATTCTTAGAAAGGTATAAACTTCCAAGTCTGAACCAGGAAGAAATAGAAAATATAAACAGACCAATCACAAGTAATGAAATTGAAACTGTGATTAAAAATCTTCCAGCAAACAAAAGTCCAGAACCAGATGGCTTCACAGGTGAATTCTATCAAACATTTAGAGAAGAGCTAACACACATCCTTCTCAAACTCTTCCAAAAAATTGCAGAGGAAGGAACACTCCCAAATTCATTCTACGAGGCCACCATCACCCTGATACCAAAATCAGACAAAGATACTACAAAATAGAGAAAATTATAGACCAATATCACTGATGAATATAGATGCAAAAATCCTCAACAAAATACTAGCAAACAGAATCCAACAGCACTATAAAGGATCATACACCATGATCAAGTGGGGTTTATCCCAGGAATGCAAGGATTCTTCAATATACGCAAATTAATCAATGTGATACACCATATTAACAAATTGAAGAATAAACACCATATGATCATCTCAAAAGATGCAGGGAAAGCTTTTGACAAAATTCAATGCCATTTATGATAAAAACTCTCCAAAAAGTGGGCATAGAGGGAACCTGCCTCAACATAATCCAGGCCATATACAACAAACCCACAGCAAACATCATTCTCAATGGTGAAAAACTGAAAGCATTTCCTCCAAGATCAGGAATAAGACAAGAATGTCAACTCTCATCACTATTATTCAACATAGTTTTGCAAGTCCTAGCCATGGCAATCAGAGAAGAAAAAGAAAAAAAAAAGGAATACAAATTGGAAAAGAAGAAGTAAAACTGTCACTGTTTGCAGAAAACATGATAGTATACACAGAGAATCCTAAAGATGCCACCAGAAAACTACTAGAATTAATCAATGAATTTGGTAAAGTGGCAGGATAAAAAATTAATGCACAGAAATCTCTTGCATTCGTATACAGTAATGATGAAAAATCTGAAAGAGAAATTAAGGAAACACTCCCATTTACTACTGCAACGAAAAGAATAAAATACCTAGGAATAAACATACCTAGGGAGACAAACGACTTGTATGCAGAAAACTATAAGACACTAATGAAAGAAATTAAAGATGATACCAACAGATGGAGAGATATACCATGTTCCTGGATTGGAAGAATCAAGATTGTGAAAATGACTATCCTACCCAAAGCAATCTACAGTTTCAATCCAATCCCTATCAAATTACCAATGGCATTTTTAACGGAACTGGAACAAAAAATCTTCTAATTTGTAGCGACACACCAAAGACCTCGAATAGCCAAAACAGTCTTGAGGGAACAACATGGAGATGGGAGAATCAGACTCCCTTACTTAAGACTATACTACAAAGCTACAGTAAGCAAGACAGTATGGTACTGGCACAAAAACTGAAATATAGATCAATGGAACAGGATAGAAATCCCAGAGATAAACCCACGCACCTGTAGTCAACTAATGTATGACAAAGGAGGCAAGGATATACAATGGAGAAAAGACAGTCTCTTCAATAAGCGATGCTGGGAAAACTGGACAGCTACATGTAAAAGAAGGAAATTAGAACACTCCCTAACACCATACGCAAAAATAAACTCAAAATGGATTAGAGACCTAAATGTAAGACCAGACACTATAAAACTCTTAGAGGAAAACATAGGAAGAACACTCTTTGACATAAATCAGAGCAAGATCTTTTTGATCTACTTGCTAAAGTAATGGAAATAAAAACAAAAATAAACAAATGGGACCTAATGAAACTTAAAAGTTTTCATACAGCAAAGGAAACCATAAACAAGACGAAAAGACAACCTTCAGAATGGGAGAAAATATTTGCAAAGGAAGCAACTGACAAAGGAGTAATCTCACAAATATATAAACAGCTCATGCAGCTCAATATTAAAAAAACAAACACCGCAATCTAAAAATGGGCAGAAAACCTAAATAGACATTTCTCCAAAGAAGACATACAGATGGCCATGAAGCACATGAAAAGCTGCTCAACATCACTAATTATTAGAGAAATGCAAATCAAAATTACAATGAGGTATTACCTCATAACAGTTAGAATGGGCATCCTCAGAAATCTACAAACAACAAATGCTGGAGAGGGTGTGGAGAAAAGGGAACCCTCTTGCACTGTTGATGAGAATGTAAATTGATACAGCCACTATGGAGAACAGTATGGAGGTTCCTTAAAATCCTAAAAATAGAATTACCATATAACCCAGCAATCCCACTACTGGGTATATACCCAGAGAAAACCATAATTCAAAAAGACACATGCACCCCAATGTTCACTGCAGCACTAGTTACAATAGCCAAGTCATGGAAGCAACCTAAATGCCCATCGACAGATGAATGGATAAAGAAAATGTGGTACATATATACAATGGAATATTACTCAGCCATAAAAAGGAAGGAAATTGAGCCATTTGTAGAGACATGGATGGATCTAGAGACGGTCATACAGAGTGAAATAAGTCAGAAAGAGAAAAACAAATATTGTATATTAACGCATATATGTGGAATCTAGAAAAATGGTAGAGATGAACCACTTTGCAGGGCAGAAACTGAGACACAGATGTAGAGAACAAACGTATGGACACCAAGGAAGGGAAGTGGTGGTGGTTGTGTGATAAATTTGGAGATTTGGATTGATATGTATACACTGATGTGTATAAAATGGATGACTAATAAGAACCTGCTGTATAAAAAAATAAATTAAATAAAATTCAAAAATTTTTTAAAAAAAAGGGGCCCCAGTGTAGCACCCAATTCATTGACAAAAAAGTTGTAGAGACAGTAAATCCTTAGTGTTCTGTAAAGAAGAGATTATTCAAGCTAGAGGTGCCAAGGAAAATGGCGCTGGTGGGACTTGAAAAACTTCTTAAAGGATAATCAGAAGCTTAAAAATATAATTCGGATCAATTTTACTTTAGTCATTGTAGCATCTTCATTAACTAACTGAATAGCTATAAGCCAAAATGAACTTAAACATTAATCATACCGATTAGTAATATATAAATATGGATTTTACTACATAAATCTTTTTTTTTTTTTTTTTGTGGTATGCAGGCCTCTCACGGTTGTGGTCTCTCCCGTTGCGGAGCACAGGCTCCAGATGCGCAGGCTCAGCGGCCATGGCTCATGGGTCTAGCTGCTCCGCGGCATGTGGGATCTTCCCGGACTGGGGTACGAACCGGTGCCCCCTGCATTGGCAGGCAGACTCTCAACCACTGCGCCACCAGGGAAGCCCTTACTACATAAATCTTAATGTCAACCTTTGAATGCAAAGGAAACTTCCTTGCTGGTGCTCTTTCTGAAAGAGAAATAAATTAAAAGTCATGTTCTTTTGAATCATTAAAAAAAAAAGATCAGATCAAAATTAAAAGAAAAAAAATGAAGGAAATGATAGCAAAGATGAATAAAACTAAAAGCTGGTTCTTTGAGAAGATAAACAAAATTGATAAACCGTAAGCCAGACTCATCAAGAAAAAAAGGGAGAAGACTCAAATCAACAGAATTAGAAATAAAAAAGGAGAACAACTGACACTGCAGAAATACAAAGGATCATGAGAGATTACTACAAGCAACTATATGCCAATAAAATGGACAATTTCTTAGAAAAGTACAACCTTCCAAGCCTGAACCAGGAAGAAATAGAAAATATAAACAGACCAATCACAAGCACTGAAATTGAGACTGTGATGAAAAATCTTCCAACAAACAATGGCGCAGGACCAGATGGCTTCACAGGCAAATGCTATCAAACAATTAGAGAAGAGCTAACACCTATCCTTCTCAAACTCTTCCAAAATATAGCAGAGGGAGGACACTCCCCAACTCATTCTACGAGGCCACCAAACCCTGATACCAAAACCAGACAAAGTTGCCACGAAAAAAGAAAACTACAGGCCAATATCACTGATGAACATAGATGCAAAAATCCTCAACAAAATACTAACAAACAGAATCCAACAGCACATTAAAAGGATCATACACCATGATCAAGTGGGGTTTATCCCAGCAATGCAAGGATTCTTCAATATACACAAATCAACCAATGTGATACACCATATTAACAAACTGAATGGGAAAAACCATATGATCATCTCAGTAGATGCAGAAAAAGCTTTCGACAAAATTCAGCACCCATTTATGATAAAAACCCTCCAGAAAGTAGGCATAGAGGGATCTGACCTCAACAAAATTAAGACCATATACAACAAACCCACAGCCAACATCGTTCTCAACAGTGAAACATTGAAACCATTTCCACTAACATCAGGAACAAGACAAGGTTGCCCACTCTCACCACTGTTATTCAACATAGTTTTGGAAGTTTTGGCCACAACAATCAGAGAAGAAGAAGAAATAAAAGGAATCCAAATAGAAAAAGAAGAAGTAAAACTGTCACTCTTTGCAGAAAACATGATACTATACATAGAGAAAACTAAAGATGCTACCATAAAACTATTAGAGGTAATGAATTTGGTAGAGTATCAGGATACAAAATTAATGCACAGAAATCTCTTGCATTCCTATACACTAATGATGAAACAGAAATTAAGGAAACACTCCCATTTACCACTACAACAAAATGAATAAAATACGTAGGAATAAACCTACCTAAGGAGACAAAAGACTTGTATGCAGAAAACTATAAGACAGTGATGAAAGATGATACAAACAGGTGGAGAGATACACCATATTCTTGGATTGGAAGAATCAACATTGTGAAAATGACTATACTACCCAAAGCAATCTACAGATTCAATGCAATTCCTATCAAACTATCACTGGCATTTTTCACAGAACTAGAACAAAAAATTTCACAATTTGTATGGAAACACAAAAGACCCCGAATAGCCAAAGCAATCTTGAGAACGAAAGAAGGAACTGGAGGAATCAGGCTCTCTGACTTCAGACTATACTACAAAGCTACAGTAAGCAACACAGTATGGTATTGGCACAAAAACTGAAATATAGATCAATGGAACAGGATAGAAAGCCCAGAGATAAAGCAATGCATATACGGTCACCTTTTCTTTGATAAAGGAGGCAAGAATATGCAATAGAGAAGAGACAGCTTCTTCAATAAGTGGTACTGGGAAAACTGGACAGCTACATGTAAAAGAATGAAATTAGAACACTTCCTAATGCCATACACAAAAATAAACTCAAAATGGATTAAAGACCTAATTGTAAGGCCAGACACTATAAAACATTTAGAGGAAAACATCGGCAGAACACTCTATGACATAAATCAGAGCAAGATCTTTTTTGACCCACCTCCTAGAGAAATGGAAATAAAAACAAAAAAAAAAACAAATGGCACCTAACAAAACTTAAAAGCTTTTGCACAGCAAAGGGAACCATAAACAAGATGAAATGACAACCCGCAGAGTGGAGAAAATATTTGCAAATGAAGCAACTGACAAAGGATTAATCTCCAAAATATATAAGCAGCTCATGCAGCTCAATATCAAAAAGCAAACAACCCAATCCAAAACTGGGCCGAAGACCTAAATAGACACTTCTCCAAAGAAGATATACAGATTGCCAACAAACACATGAAAGAATGCTCAACATCACCAATTAGAGAAATGCAAATCAAAACTACAATCAGGTATCACCTCACACCGGTCAGAATGGCCATCATCAAAAAGTCTACAAACAATAAATGCTGGAGAGGGTATGGAGGAACGGGAACCCTCTTGCACTGTTGGTGGGAATGTAAGTTGATACAGCCAGTATGGAGGTTCCTCAAAAAACTAAAAGTAGCACTACTATACGACCAAGCAATCCCACTACTGGGCATATACCGTGAGAAAACTATAATTCAAAAAGAGTCATGGGGCTTCCCTGGTGGCGCAGTGGCTGAGAGTCCGCCTGCCGATTCAGGGGACACGGGTTCGTGCCCCGGTCCGGGAAGATCCCACATGCCACAAAGCGGCTGCGCCCGTGAGCCATGGCCGCTGAGCCTGTGCATCCGGAGCCTGTGCTCCACAACGGGAGAGGCCACACACTGAGAGGCCTACGTACCACAAAAAAAAAAAAAAAAAAGTCATGTACCCCAATGTTCACTGCAGCTCTATTTACAATAGCCAAGACATGGAAGCAACCTAAGTGTCCATCGACAGATGAATGGATAAAAAAGATGTGGCACATATATACAACAGAATAGTACTCAGCCATAAAAACAAACAATATTGAGTTATTTGTAGCAAAGTGGAGGGACCTAGAGACTGTGATACAGAGTGAAGTAAGTCAGAAAGAGAAAAACAATACTGTATGCTAACACATATATATGGAATCTAAAAAAAAATGGTTCTGATTTACCTAGGGGCAGGACAGGAATAAAGACGCAGACTAGAGAATGGACTTGGCAGGGGGAAGGGGAAGCTGGGACGAAGTGAGAGAGTAGCATTGATATATATACACTACCAAATGTAAAATAGATAGCTAGTGGGAAGCAGCCGCATAGCACAGGGAGATCAGCTCGGTGCTTTGTGTCCACCTATAGGGGTGGGATAGAGAGGGTGGGAGGGAGACCCAAGAGGGAGGAGATATCAGGATATATGTAAATGCATAACTGATTCACTTTGTTATACAGCAGAAATTAACACACCATTGTAAAGCAATTATACTGCAATAAAGATGTTAAAAAAAGAAAAATTATTGCCAGATGCTATTCCACACAAAATAAAACATACTTTAAATGTGAGGGAGTGTTGAATCATGTTTCCCAACCATCATCAATGGACAGGTAAGGCAAATTTGGGGCACCTTGCACCCTCTTCCTCCATCCCCCATTAGCCACTCTGTCCTAGTTCCCCTTCAACACTTTTCTCTCCCTCATTCATGGCATCTGCTTTGGAAAACAGTAAGCAGGCCTTCCTTGGCAGTGATAGTCTGGTTTTCATGAAACCGTTGATTATGTATCATTGGTCCTCTAAACAGCCATTCTTTGATATAATGGTGGATAAGCCTCCCAAGTCATTGCATGATGGCAATGTCTGATATACAATGGCTCAGGTTTGGGATATTGCTATCTTCATCTGTTCAGTGAAGTTTATTTGAGAATGTGAATACGATATTGCATTTTATCATGATTATCTTACAGGAATGAAGAGAAGATACAATGAAAGCTCTGATGCTACTGATAAGGAACACAGATTGTTAAACAAAATAGCATATCTCTAGCCTCAGCTGAACGCTTATTAGAATTAAGAAGATGTCTGTTTAATTGTGAAGAAAGAACAAAATTTAAGAATATATCCCAAATATTAAAACCATATCATTTAAGATTATAGGTAAAATGTAATTAGGGACTTAATTTTTTTTAATCTCTATATAAATAGAAATCCCTTGAAACATATAAGTCTATTTTTCAATTTTCCCACATTTGACACCTTCAGAAACACATTATATGTGAAAATAGAGGACCTGCTGTAGTTTTCTTCTGTCATGATTCAAATAGAAAAGCTTTAAACATCCAGCCCATATAGCATGATATGCTGTATGGAGACCATAATACTACTTTTGTCAAAGACCTGTATCTAAGCATAGCAGTTCAAGGTAGAAGTTTAAGTAGAGTCAGTTGAGGACTGGATATATAGGTGAACCCAGAGCCACCTTAGTAGGTTCACTCAGGCTCCAGACAGATCTCATACGAAGGCAAGACAATGGCTAGTGGATCTAGTCTTGAGAATCTTGAGAACAATAGTGAACACTTTGAACTTGGCCTCGAACATTTGTCACTGGTATGGACCAAGAGACTGAGTGCGAGAAAACACCTGAGACCACAAGCTTCCCGAATTGAGAAACAGAAGCAAACATCGAGTCATCTCATGCTAACCAGGAATTCGGTAACCTCAAAACTGTAGGATTTTAGATATGTGTTTTGGTTGTTTTTAAATGTATTCGAAATTTTAGTCTAACTTTTATGCTGATGAATGTTATAACACTTTCGAGACCAGAAAGAGGCAACTTCATTTACCGGAATTGGAGTCTGTATTTTATCCCAGATAAAGGGATAAAAAAATACAGGTTTATACTGTCCCTCACACCTGTGTTGTGATTAAATCTTAGTAAGTGGGTGAGCAGGCTCCAGCATCAGACATCAGAACATTAGCCATGACCAGTCAAAACAGAATCAGTGGAAAGTGACCTGGCTACAAGGCTGTGTGAGAGGAAACAGCTGCACCTGGGCCCACCAGGCCGGGTCCTCATGCTAGAGGAAAATGGTACTTCTCATCCAATCAGGGAAGTGGGCATGGAGCAAGGTATCCAAGATGGCCCCTTGGGTCAGTGGAGGGAAAGGTCATTGGGTTAGACTGTAGCGTGGCTCAACCCCCATTCACATATAGAAATTCTGAAGTGTAATGGACAAAATCGTATCAAGGTCAAGCATTTTATAGCTCTGGCATCTGTCTTATAGAACACAATTTTATCAATTAGATTTTTGAAAAGTGTTCCTTAACCACAGTAAATCCCTCTTCAGCAATTTAGGAAAATTAAAGTGATTTACAAAATAGGAGGAGAGATAGATTATGTCATTTGTCATCATTTCCCCAAACCACTGGGGTTCCAAAGAAGCAGTACACATATTTCTAAAGTTCTCAGGATAGTTAAATTCTGTCTTTGGCAATTTATTACTTCACAAGAGACAGATTACTGAAATGTATTCCAGCAATCACTAATTGTTTTTAGATTATACACTAATATATTCATTTCATAATGTAAGTAAAAGAATGCATACTAATGTTCAAAGCCATAGTCCGCTTTGCGTAAATTTAATTTTAATGGCTGAAAACTTAATTAAGTAGATTCAAAGTAAAATCAGCTTCAGTGATGAATGTGCTTACCTTTCATCAAAATAGACAATAGTTTCATGCCATAATGAACTACTAGAACCATGTCTTTAGTAATTACTGACGACCTTATATAGCTCGTCAATCCATTAACCCTACCACCTTTTCACATACTTCACCCCCCCAGCCGGTGTTCTCAATTCACCCCAAGCATGCCTTGTAGGGTTCATCATTATCATCACACCACTGCATACAGCTTCAACTCTGTGGACCCCTCTTCCTCCACCTTGTTCACCTGGCAAACTCCACCCTGGATGAATCCAGCACTCTAAGTCCTCTGTACCAGGCAAGCAGCTGAATGTGGCTGGAAAACACATACATCACCATGTTGCTGGTCTTACCCCAAACCTGTAATCCTTCAACTGCCCATCAATTCTACATGTCCCTTGTCCACTGACTTACTCGTTTTCCTTGTGTGTATTTCATACTTTGCTCTCTCCTCATGTCTGTAACCCCTCAGCCCCATCACTCTTCCCCAGACAGGCACATGGCTTACTCTCTACTTCCTTCCACTTCACTGCCCAAATATCATCTACTCAGGGAGGCCTTCCCCGATCACACTGTTTAAAACAGCACCCTCTCCTCACCCTGCACGCCCTGTCTGAACTCGCTGCTTTATTTTACTCCATTGCACCTATCACAATCTGGCACACCACATCGTTTACCTATTTGTTAATTCTGTCTCTCCCTTGGCATACAGGCTGAAGAGAGCCCAGTATCTGAAACGGAGCCTCAAACACGAATGTAAATATTTGTTGAATCAATGACTGAATCTTTTTTTTTTTTTTTTTTTTTTTTTGAAGTATGCGGGCCTCTCCCGTTACAGAGCACAGGCTCCGGACGCGCAGGCTCAGCCGCCATGACTCACGGGCCCAGCCGCTCCAGGGCATGTGGGATCTTCGCGGACCGGGGCATGAACCCGTGTCCCCTGCATCGGCAGGCGGACGCTCAACCACTGCGCCACCAGGGAAGCCCTGAATCTTTTATATCGTAGCAAACAAACTCCTCTGGGAAAAAAAAAAAAGTATACAACCGAATCAAGAGAAAAAGAGTGCGATCCTTTTAAGCAAGAAGGAAGAGCTGACCCAAACAGCAGTTGGAACACCAGCTTTGGACACTATCCACTGGTTTGGTGATACAGGCAAAACATTCTGGCATGTGAGTATGCCTCCTCCTCAAAGAGCTGAATGTGAAGCGTATCGTATTTCAATATAAATCACGACGCGATTTTTCTTGCTGTGATCTGACTCAGTGTCTCGCGCTGCTTGGAGCCAAGCTGTCTCCTTAGTCGGTCTTGTTCTGAAGCTTTCCTGCCAGGAAAAGAGCAGAGGGCACTTGCGTCTCCTTGCTGAGACAGTCCGCATCTGTGTTACCGGTAACTTTTCTGCCCCCGACCCCCCGCAATCTGGCTCCCACGGTGTCTCTGCAGGAGCTTGACAAGAAAGAGTGGAAACCCAATGCCTTTATGTCACTGCAAATCAAGATTTCGCTGTGTCCATGAACCTCTCTATCAGGAACATTGCATCACAATATGAATCTTTTATACACCTGTGTTTATCTGGCATATGACAAAATGGATGCTAGCACAGCAAGAAGAGAGATTTTTTAAAGCCTATTTGATATTCAAGTGTCAATTTATATCTATTGTTAAAGCCTTTGATAGTGAACATTTATTCAGAAGCTATCAAAGAGAATTAGCTTCCTAATTTTTAAAGACCACTGTGCATATCTAACAGGGCAAAAGATCTATGGCTCACTGAAAACTATCTGTATACTCCTAGAAAAACTGTAATTACTTTAGGCAAAAATATATTAACTTCTCGAGATACCAAAGCATACACACTGTTAATACAAACATGTCAAATATGGAGTTGTCTCACTTTTCCAGTATTCATTATTTCTAGCTATAGAAAGAGTTCTGCTCATGGATGGAAAACATTAGACTGAGGGTGCAAGGGAACTGTCCTAGAAATGTTAAAAATAATAAATATCATTTCACACATCAGGACATATTAAAAAAAAATCTTTCTCCCGCAGATATAAAAGCTTATATAAAAGTAAAGTGAAGAATCAAACAGCCTGTAGTGACATGGCTGAGATTTACTACCTCCTTTGGTCTAATGCCTCCTATGGAGGAGATGGCCCCTGGGCTCTCTGCCTTACCTGTGACCACATCTTATAAAAGTCTTAGAAACTTCAGTATCACTTAAAGAGGAAAATTAGACAAGACGATCTATTCGTCAGCCAAAGAAAGTACAGCTAGTGACACATAAGCTTAAAACTATGGGACCTGGGTTGTTTCCATCTCCGGGCTATTGTAAATAGAGCTGCAATGAACATTTTGGTACATGACTCTTTTTGAATTATGGTTTTCTCAGGGTATATGCCCAGTAGTGGGATTGCTGGGTCATATGGTAGTTCTATTTGTAGTTTTTTAAGGAACCTCCATACTGTTCTCCATAGTGGCTGTACCAATTCACATTCCCACCAGCAGTGCAAGAGGGTTCCGTTTTCTCCACACCCTCTCCAGCATTTATTGCTTGTAGACTTTTTGATGATGGCCATTCTGACTGGTGTGAGATGATATCTCATTGTAGTTTTGATTTGCATTTCTCTAATGATTAGGGAGGGAGGGAGACGCAAGAGGGAAGAGATATGGGAACACATGCATATGTATAATTGATTCACTTTGTTATAAAGCAGAAACTAACACACCATTGTAAAGCAATTATACTCCAATAAAGATGTAAAAATAAATAAATAAGTAAATAAACAAACTATGGCACCTGTATGCTGAAAGGAACCGTAGATTTGATCTTGTCACACACCTTCATTCTACCCGTTTGGAAATGGAGAGCTTTGAAAGCTAAAAAGAAGTTGGCAGGATCAAATCACTTAGAGGCAGAGTTAGTATAATTTCCACGCTGAAGCACACATAAACCAAAGTCTGTACTGCACTGCTCTGCCTCTCACCCCAAATCCAACCCTTCCTAACTCACCCCTGTTGTTGTCCTCAAATATAGTTGTAGAATTTCATGGTGGTCTCCGCCATAAGCACATACTGCTTTTTTTTTTTTAACATCTTTATTGGAGTATAATTGCTTTACAATGGTGTGTTAGTTTCTGCTGTATAACAAAGTGAATCAGCTATGCATATACATATATCCTGATATCTCCTCCCTCTTGCGTCTCCCTCCCACCTCTCTATCCCACCCCTATAGGTGGACACAAAGCACCGAGCTGATCTCCCTGTGCTATGCGGCCGCTTCCCACTAGCTATCTATTTTACATTTGGTAGTGTATATATGTCCATGCTACTCTCTCACCTTGTCCCAGCTTCCCCTTCCCCCTCCCCATGTCCTCAAGTCCATTCTCTACATCTGTGTCTTTATTCCTGTCCTGCCCCTAGGTTAATCAGAACCATTTTTTTTAGATTCCATATATATGTTTGAGTATACAGCATTGGTTTTTCTCTTTCTGACTTACTTCACTCTGTATGACAGACTCTAGGTCCATCCACCTCACTACAATAACTCAATTTCGTTTCTTTTTATGGCTGAGTAATATTCCATTGTATATATGTGCCACATCTTCTTTATCCATTCATCTGTCGATGGACACTCAGGTTGCTTCCATGTCCTGGCTATTATAAATAGTGCTCCAATGAACATTGTGGTACATGACTCTTTTTGAATTATGGTTTTCTCAGGGTATATGCCCAGTAGTAGGATTGCTGGGTCATATGGTAGTTCTATTTGTAGTTTTTTAAGGAATCTCCCTATTGTTCTCCATAGTGGCTGTATCAATTTACATCCCCACCAACAGTGCAAGAGGGTTCCCTTTTCTCCAGCATTCATCTCCTCACATTCTGACCGGTGTGAGGTGACATCTCACTGTAGTTTTGATTTGCATTTCTCTAATGATTAGTGATGTTGAGCATCCTTTCATGTGTTTGTTGGCAATCTGTACATCTTCTTTGGAGAAATGTCTGTTTAGGTCTTCTGCCCATTTTTGGATTGGGTTGTTTGTGTTTTTGATATTGAGCTGCATGACCTGCTTATATATTTTGGAGATTAATCCTTTGTCCATTGATTCATTTGCAAATATTTTCTCCCACTCTGAGGGTTGTCTTTTTGTCTTGTTTATGGTTTCCTTTGCTGTGCAAAAGCTTTTAAGTTTCATTAGGTGCCATTTGTTTATTTTTGTTTTTATTTCCATTTCTCTAGGAGGTGGGTCAAAAAGGATCTTGCTGGGATTTATGTCATAGAGTGTTCTGCCTATGTTTTCCTCTAAGAGTTTTATAGTGTCTGGCCTTATGTTTAGGTCTTTAATCCATTTTGAGTTTATTTTTGTATATGGCGTTAGGAAGTGTCCTAATTTCATTCTTTTACATGTAGCTGTCCAGTTTTCCCAGCACCACGTATTGAAGAGGCTGTCTTTTCTGCATTGTACACTCATGCCTACTTTATCACAGACAAGGTGATCCAACCTGGAGGAAATGGACAAGTTCTTAGAGAAGTACAACCTTCTGAGACTGAACCAGGAAAAATAGAAAATATAAACAGACCAATCACAAGCACTGAAATTGAAACTGTGATTAAAAATCTTCCCACAAACAATAGCCCAGGACCAGGTGGCTTCACAGGTGAATTCTATCAAACATTTAGAGGAGAGCTAACACCTATCTTTCTCACACTCTTCCAAAATATAGCAGAGGGAGGAACACTCCCAATCTCATTCTACAAGGCCACCATCACCCTGATGCCAAAACCAGACAAAGATGTCTCAAAAAAAGAAAACTACAGGCCAATATCACTGATGAATATAGATGCAAAAATCCTCAACAAAATACTAGCAAACAGAATCCAACAGCACATTAAAAGGATCATACACCATGATCAAGTGGGGTTTATCCCAGGAATGCAAGGATTCTTCAGTATATGCAAATCAATCAACGTGATACACCATATTAACAAACTGAAGGAGAAAAACCATATGATCATCTCAATAGATGCAGAAAAACTTTTGACAAAATTTATCACCCATTTATGATAAAAACTCTCCAGAAAGTGGACATAGAGGGAACCTACCTCAACACAATAAAGGCCATATATGACAAACTCACAGCCAACATCGTCCTCAATGGTGAAAAACTGAAACCATTTCCTCTAAGATCAGGAACAAGACAAGGTTGTCCACTCTCACCACTATTATTCAACATAATTTTGGAAGTTTTAGCCACAGCAATCAGAGAAGAAAAAGAAATAAAAGGAATCCAGATCGGAAAAGAAGAAGTAAAACTGTCACTGTTTGCAGATGACATGATACTGTACATAGAGAATCCTAAAGGTGCTACCAAAAAACTGCTACAGCTAATCAATGAATTTGGTAGAGCAGCAGGATACAAAATTAGTGTACAGAAATCTCTTGCATTCCTGTACACTAATGATGAAAAATCTGAAAGTGAAATCAAGAAAACACTCCCATTTACCATTGCAACAAAAAGAATAAAATACCTGGGAATAAACCTACCCAAGGAGACAAAAGACCTGTATGCAGAAAACTATAAGACTGATGAAAGAAATTAAAGATGATACCAACAGATGGAGAGATATGCCATGTTCTTGGATTGGAAGAATCAACATTTTGAAAATGACTAAACTACCCAAAGCAATCTACAGATTCAGTGCAATCCCTATCAAACTACCACTGGCATTCTTCACAGAACTAGAACAAAAAATTTCACAATTTATATGGAAACACAAAAGACCCCGAATAGCCAAAGCAATCTTGAGAATGAAAAACAGAGCTGGAGGAATCAGGCTCCCTGACTTCAGACTATACTACAAAGCTACTGTAATCAAGACAGTATGGTACTGGCACAAAAACAGAAATATAGATCAATGGAACAGGATAGAAAGCCCAGAGATAAACCCATGCGCACATATTGCTTTGAGTCTATTTCTTTTCCACTGGAAGAGAAGTAAATGTTTCAAAGCCAAGAAAAAAAGCATTGAATGACACATTCCAATTCAATTGCAACACTTGTTGCAAGATGGCTTTCCAAGGAAGTGAAATTTATGAAAGGGGAGGCCATGAGAGATGGAACACAGGCCAGAACTATAACAGATGCATGATTCCCCTTGTTTGTGGAAGAGCTCCATTCCAACATTCATCCAAAGCATATTCGTAGAGCATACTCTATACCCACCACTGTGCCTTATAAAACTGGAGATGTGTTTCCATGGGGGAAACTTTTTAAGACAAGTCAAAATGGAGACCAATCCCTCTTTTTCTTGGTTATCCTGGAACTTCACCAGCCAAGCCTTTGAAGGATTATATTCTGCACCTAGAAAATAATGGTTCCTTGATAATATCTTCCAAAATCATGATATCTCTTCTGCTATTGGCTACTTTCCTCCTATCAGATGCCTGGCCCCTTGCTTCTATAAAGAGGGATCTGAGAACATTTTTCCCTTTTCTTTCTATCTGATTATTTGTAGTACTGACCAATGGAGACACCACAAATAAAACCAGGATGCTTTAGTGAAAACTAGGAATTCTTGATTCTGGCTGCAGATTTGAATGAACTGGAAACATAATTGAAAATATATTGTTGGACTCCACCCCCAGTTTTAACTGGTCTGGAGTGGGGACCTGGCATCAAATATTTTTAAAAAGATCTCCAAATGATGGTATATATTGCTACAGTACTGTTCCACATAAAGGAATGTGAGCAAAGATTATGAAATCACAAAGGGTATTAATTGGATCATAAAATAACAGAATTTGAGAGGTGTAGGGACAGTAGAAACTTAAGGACCACACTTTGTCATAGTGGTGAGGAATCTGAAGTCAAGGGATGCTCAGTGAATAAATCAGGATCTCAAAACTAACTAGTGGTAGAGCCAGAACTCTGGCCACGTGACTCATGAGCTGACTAAACAACGAAGGAACATCTCCTGACATCTGAAAGAGAGAATTTAGAATATAAATAAAAAGAAGTGACAGCTTTACTCAGAAAATACAAAATGTATGGTGATCAAGAGGTAAATGCTGCGACTTCCCTGGTGGCTCAGTGGATAAGAATCTGCCTATGAATGCAGGGGACATGGGTTCGATCCCTGGTCCAGGAAGATCCCACATGCCGCGGAGCAGCTAAGCCCGTGTGCCACAACTACTGAGCCTGCGGGCCTAGAGTCTGTGCTCCACAACCAGAGAAGCCACCGCAATGAGAAGCCCACACGCCACGACAAAGAGTAGCCCCCACTCGCCACAGCTAGAGAAAGCCTGTGCGCAGCAACGAAGACCCAACACAGCCAAAAATAAAATAAAATTTAAAAGTTAAAAAAAAAAGAGGTAAATGTCATAACACCAACAAGGATCACGTTGGCTCACAGCCGACTTCTAGGAGAAGCTGGGAGCTCAAGCTATGATAACTAACCATGAAGGGTAAAAATCAGGGTAAAAACCAAATGGGACTTGGTTAATATCAAACAGAAAACAGGTTTGGGTGAATTACAGAAATGATTCCATAAATAGTGCATATGTTATTACCATGTAAGTAAAGCACGTACTACATATGTTCTTATATAAAGTGCAGTGCTCGGCATATAGTAAGTGCTCACTTAATGACTGGTGGTGTTTCCGTCCACTGCTGCCACTACGCAAGGTCCAAATGAAATGGACTGTGCTAGTTCATATAACTGGAATGTTCGACTAGTGTATTGCATGTGTACTCAAGTTTTCTTGCCTTACAATGGTGTAAGATTGGCATTTTGTAATCTGCATTTACCTAAGGCAAAGAATATTTTAACTTTCAATTCAATTCTGAGCAATGAGAAAGAAAGAGAGAGTGAGAGATTAGTTGGAGGATGGAAAGAGAACAGCAATGGGGCTCTGCTTGTTTTCCCTCCAACCTTCCAGTCCAAACCTGCATAGGATGAAGTCAGTAACTAGAGAAGAAGTGATGGTGTCTTGGATCACACCTGGAATATGCAAATATTGCTTAATTCCATTCACCTTACTATGACTCTTCAAGTTGGGAGTAATAATACCTAACTTACAAGTAAGAGAGGATGCCACATGATCAATGATATAACCTAATGCATCATCTAGCATCTTCACAGAAGAGGTATTCCACATAAATTCATTTTTTAGATAAACTACATTCCTTTTAGAGGCATCTTTCAGAAAAATGTTCTTACTTTTATTGAATTATTTATAAAGAACATTAACCATGATGCCATTTTTTCTTTTCAGTGTATACTAAACATAATCTTGATTTTATTCTTGTGGCGAGTATGAATCGCAAGAGCTGTGGTGCTCTGAAAAGATTCTATGAAGTGGCAGGTTACTTCTCCCTACATTTAATGGCCCCAGATTATTGTCCTTATACTGTTTTGTTCTGACCCCGATTTCCCCTATTAGAATATCCTGCTTCTCATTTGGTTCTTTATTTTTTACATCATTTTTAGCCAGTGAGATCCTCTGTGTTTCTACTTGAGTAAGACACATGGGCTTTGGAACAGCCTTTTTGTCACTTCCTGCTACTTCACTTACCAGTAAGTGAAGGCTCTTTGGTTGCTTATTCTGGGTTTGTTTCATTATGAAAATGCTGAAAATCTGACCTCAAAATACTAAAAGTCAAAGATAAACTCTGGGAAAACAACTGGAAATCTATCTTCATATCTATTTCTATTCTAAAATTAATTGTATATAAACATATAAAGAGCTTCCGCTGAGTACAGTCAGAAATTAAACTCTCACTTTAGTTGGCTGGCTTTTCTGAAATGCTCTATTTTTGCAAACTTGCCTTGAGAACCATGGAAGCAAGCTCGGTGAGCATGTAAAAGTGTTTAGGCTACTGATCAAGGCAAAGCAGCTTTGAAAATAGAAAAGCGAGGGGAAAAAAATCCAAATAATTAACTTGCTAATTGTTTCCCTAGCTGTGAACGCTAGCTGGTGGAGATATTTCACTGGTGGTACATGAAGCTCTTTGCAATCTTGGCAAGGCTGGTGCAAGGTGGTCTTTGGGGGAACGGGCCCCGCGAGGCAGACAGCACAGTCAGTCTTGCAACTTCTGCTCTCAAGAAACTGACAGCAAACATTTTCTCCTCCAATTTGAGAAGGAGGCTTCGCAGGTAAAGTTTCAACTTCTTTCACTTTCTATCTATTTCTCCTCAGTGTTTGAAAATCCATTTATCCTTTCCAGGTTCATTCTGGGAGTGTCCTCCTCCTTTACTGGCGCTGTGAAGCCTTGACCTTTTGGAAGGCACCGTTGATCACTTTCCCATGCTCCTCTTGCGTTTCCCAGACCACGTGGCCTCACGCTGGGGCTCCTACAATTTCTGACCACAAATACTTGCAGTATCTCTTCTGAATTAAATTTGGGGAGCTGTTTTTTAAAAATTTTCCCCCCAAATAGGCAAATGCAATCAAATAAAGATCTTGAAAAAAACAGGTCATTTGACCTTCTCAGAAAAGTAGAATAAAGTTGGAGTGGAAGGCAGCTCTGCTGGCACAAATGAGTCTGCAAGAGCTTGTGGACATGATCCAGACTCACTGTCACTGATCCCTGGGGCCTAGCACAGTGCCTGCTGTGGGAACACGTTATGCATGTTATTTCGAACGGGAAACTGAAAATGACATATTGGAGCTGCTGCTTACTATCACTCTTGCTGCTATTAGCAAATGGTGATTGACTGCTACTGAGTTTTCGTGGCAGTTATTGAATCCTCCCAACAACCCAAGGTTAGGGTGGAGGCTTGAAAACACCTTGCCACTAAAGGAGTGGTAACTGACACGTAATTCAAATGCTTAGAAAGGCTTAGAAAACTTGTAATTGATCAATTGGGGGGGATGGGGATGGAAGGGGGAGATACTTGGGTTAATCCTAGCCAATGATTGAGGATAAGTGACAGTCTACTTTCAAAGCAGGGGAGCTGAACTGTGCTGATGGCTTTTCAGTGGTCAAAGTTCCCATCAAAGAACTTGACTGAAAAGTCAAGAATGAGGACCCGGCATCCATCTTTTGGTGGGTCACCTGAGACATTTAAGAAGGAAGCAGCAGCTCACAGAGCTGCCTTAGGTAAGCAAAACCAACTCTAGATCCTAACAGCGCTGGTGAGGTGGAACATCTGGTACATTGTCAGGCTTGGTTCTGATTGGCTGTGAAGCTGACAGCTTACTAGCTCTTCTTGCCCACCAGAGGGTGGGATTTAGGGATTAACCCCGTTCTGATTGGCTCAGGACTGAAGGAGCTGAGTCTGAAAATGTTATCAGCACCTGAGTGTGGCTTTTGGAAGGTAGAGATCGATAGGCAGTCCCATGTATTTGGAATGTATGTCCCAAGCAGTAGTGAAAGTGACTCTTCCACAGATCTTCAAAACCTGGTGCTTGGCAAAATAATAATAATAATAATCAGTGACTAGAAAAAGATGCTATACTACAGATGAAAACTCCAAACTGTTAGGACAGATAACGTCTTCAGAAAAAATTCTGGGGGTATTTCATGTTCATTTCCATGAGATGACTTTATTATTCAGAAAACAATGTGAAATACAGTCAAAGCTGTGGCTTTATAGACAAAGAGACCTACGTTCAAATCCCAACTCCTTGGTTTCTCAAAAAACTAAAAATAGAACTACCATATAACTCAGCAATTCCACTCCTGAGTATTTGTCTGAAAAAAATGAAAACACTAAGTTGAAAAGATGCACGCACCTCAATGTTCATAGCAGCATTATTTACAATTGCCAAGATATAGAAGCAACCTAAGTGTCCATCAACAGATGAATGCATAAAGATGTGGTTTATATATATAATGGAATATTAGCCATAAAAAAGAATGAAATTTTGCTATTTGCAGCAATATGGATGGACTTAGACGGTATTATGCTAAGTGCAATAAGTCAGAGAAAGACAAGTACTGTATGATATCACTTATATGTGGAATCTAAAAAATACAACAAACTTGTGAATATAACAAAAAAAAGAAACATACGGATATAGAGCACAAACTAGTGGTTACGAGTGGGGAGAGGGAGGAAGGAGAGGCAAGATGGGATAGGGGATTAAGAAGTACAAACACTATGTATAAAATAAATAAGCTACAAGGATATTGTACAACACAGGAAATATAGCCAATATTTTATAATAACTATAAATGGAATATAACCTTTACAAACTGTGAATCACTATACTGTACACCTGTAACTTGTGTAATATTGCACATCAACTATACCTCAATTTAAAAAAATCCCATTTCCTTCACTGCCTATTGATATTTCCAGCCATGGGAACTTAGCCACTTTATTTCACTTCACTTATCCTTGGCTTCTTCAAATTTAACACTGGGATAAGAAGAGCTACTTCAGAGGAGAGTTATGTGAAAGTAGCTAATAGAAGCTCAGTCAGCCTAGAGCACTGATGACAGGGCATGGAAGAGGGGGCAAGAGACTTGACTTTGGAGCCAAACTGCCTGAGTGTGAATCTCAGCCAATTGCTACCTGTGGGTGAGTTACTTAATCTCTCTGTGCCTCAGCATTTGTACCTATAAAATGCAGATATTAATATTACCTACCTCATGGAGTTATGAGAATTAATGTATGTAAAACTTGGCCCCTGCCTACTACAGGGTAAGCAATAAAAAAGCCCTGGCAGAGTTGGGTTGCGTTCTCACTACCCTTGCTGTTATCACCACTCCTTGGTGTGACGTTATCCATTTACTGGTGTTTCTTTAAGTGTCTGTGTTTGGTGGGAGTAGCGGGGAGCGGGGGAGGGGAATGGGAGGAAGACAGAGCTATTCATTATAGCTGGACTCACAGCATATACTTTTGTTAAGATGCCTTGGGGCAAAGAAAATTCCAGAATATGAAAATATGGAATTTGACACTCAAAGTACTGAAACCCCAGGAAATCACCCTCCACGAGCCAGCAGCAAAAATCGGAATCAAAGAGCAGCGGAGACATTCCAGAGACACTTCTGCCTCCAGAATCACTCCCAGGTGTCAAAAGCATCACCATCAGTTCCCTCAGCCACCCCACTCCGCATGTGTCCTCACCTGTAACTACATTTGCAAAAAGGGTAGTTAGCCAGAAGGAATGCTAGGGGAAATCCAGCCAGCAGTTCACACCGGGTGGGCCATATTTAAGAGATACTGTCTTCTCCAGGCTGTGCCCAGAAGACAGTATCTTGACTGACAATATTTTACCCAGTTGACAAAATATTGACAGAATGTTGGCGAAATGTTGACAAAAAATATTTTTATGAAAGGCAGATATCCAGAAACTCTGGGGGAGCGGTATCCATGAAAACGTTTTATAGGCACGTCAATAATGAAACTGGTCATTTGAAAGGTTCTTGGTGGCAGTGGCACTGGTCTTACCAATATGGCGGCCACAACTCACACTCTTCAGAAACCCCTTCAGAAGGTGAGTTGGAGAGAATGACATCACAGGGCTAAACTTATCTGCACTCCAACTATAAACTGTTTGCAAATGTCAGGACTTTATTCCTAGCAGCAATAAGTTACTTACCTCAGAATGGATTGAGACACACCAGTGTGTAAAATAACACGGCTTAGAACTCCCACCTAGGCTGATACTTCCCTTTCGGAGTTGATAAAAGCAATGCTCAGAAAGCATAAATAAAGTGCTTGAGGTCACACAGTCATCAAGTAGCAAAGCCGCCACCCACTGGAAACCAAGTCTGCTGATTTGAGGCCAATGTTCTTTTTACACAACACATCACATTTCATTCACATCACATTTCCTTCAGCTGAGGCCTAATGTGTAATTCAAGTGCACATCAGTTCCCTAGTGCTGGATGTGACTCACTTTCCCTCCAAGATATACACTATTGTCTCACTAGGAAAATCATCTATTCCCCATTTAGCCACTGGACCACCTCTTACCAGGTGGGTGACTATACCGCTCTTTCAAAATATATGCTACTTATTCTAAAAACTGACATTTCATGGTCACACATTAAGGTGCAAATAGACGTACCCTGGACCGAAAATGCATTTACAAAAACTGCGCTGAGCACTGTTTAGACAAAACTTTGTGTCTTTACAGAATTATTTATTGCAGCACAGAATCTTGAACTCCAATGACAAGGCAGCCTGCAGCAATGTTTAATATTACTTCACTTTTATTCAGGTGGAAAACTGACATTAGGACAGGTCTATTTTTATAAAAGACATTCTAGTTTTTCCAAAGGGAAGACACTTTTTCAAATATTATTCAAAAATAGGCATGGAAGTGTATCCCCAACTTGTGATATCAAGCAGTAACTTTGTATTAGCAGCTACAGCCAATGAAGTGTTTTTGCAAACATCTTAAGCATGCAGCAGGCCTGAGAAATGGGACTTTGCTAATAAAGAGGACAGACAGCTCAGGCCCTGCCATGTGTCCTAGGCATAGGTCACAAGAGAAATGAAGGATCCTCCCCACCTGAGTGAGTTGATGGCCACTTATTTGTTCAATATCTAGGCTGCAGATGTTGGAAAATGTCAACCATCAGAAGGAACAATGAAGCAACCGCTGCATCTTGACCGAAGCAGACTGCTAAGAGAGTCACGGCTGGGTGACAGATGGATGAATTTTTTTTTTTTTTTTATATCATACAAAGAGATATACAGACAAGCACAGAGATGTAGGCAAATACACTTGCCCGTTCTTCCTAGAGCCCCAGGCACACCTTGAGCAGTGCATTGAGTGTCCCCGTGCCCTGATGTCAGGGCAGTTTCCACCCAGGCTTTCCTCAGCCTGTCTGCTGGTCTTTCTTTGAATCCTTTATGCCAAGACTGGATTAACTGAGCAGCTGGCCACCTGGACTGCTTTCCCAGTGGCAAAGAAAGCCAAGTGGTCCAGACGCATTTGGGGGGTTGAGAAAGGGTAAAAAGCAACAGAAAAACAAACAGCCTGAACCAGAGGGGCACGAGGAAACACGGGGAAGGGCGTACCATGACTGCAGGACAAGGGTTCCATCCTGCCAGGCTTGCCCATGCTGCCTCTGCACTGTGGCCTGAGGGCTCACGGCCTACAGAGCACAAAGGTCTGGAAACAGGGTGGCCAGGCCAGGAGGCCCAGGTGAACTGGGAGAGAAGCAGCAGGGAAGCTCTCATGGTCCCCTCCCTCCTAAGCCTGGGGAGTGGGTCCCTCCCACTAGAGGAACACATGCCTAGGGCTAAGAGGGCAGCAGCCACTAGGAAATCAGCAAGATGAAACCAACCCCCTTGACCACCAGGGCTCCCATTAGGTAGGGGATTTCTTGCTCTTTGGAATAATAAAGAGTGAGTAAACCGACAGGAAATATTAGGTCCTTATCTAGCAAAGATAGAAACTTGCTAAAACATAAAATTTATTTTACTAAATTTTACCTACTTCAATTTTAGTGCTTTTTAATCAATAAAATAGAACCATCCAGGCCCAATGGGGAAGTTTTCCCAGAGACTTGATCAACTTGAAGCAACCACTATGATATCAGTTCAGCAAATAAGCAACTTTCACTGAGACGGGAAGACTGAATATCATAAAGACAGCAATGCTTCTCCGTGAAATAACGTATAATATAATGAAGGTGTAAGTAGAATCCTAGAGGGTTGTGTGGTTGGTTTGGTACAGTAGGGGTTATTTTAATGTATTTTATTTTTGGAACTGGGTGAAGTCATTTGATGTTCACATGAAAGAATTAGTCTCCAAGAACATTTTGAATTATGAGAAAGACGAGTAGAACATGTTGTGTTTGAGGCTGAGAAGGTCGTTGATTTGCCTTACCAGCTATAAAACTTATTTTAAAGTTTCTTTAATCAAACCAACAGGAGCAGACAGACAGATCAATACAGAATCCAGAAAAAGATCCTAGGATCCATGGGAAATTGACATGTGAAAAAATGGTATTTAATTTAGAAGAGAAAGGATGGCGTATTTAGTCCTTTCTCCACTAAATTAAAATGTAATAAGGTTTGGTAGATTTTGCAGGCATTGTTCACTAACCATTTTGAGGAAGCAGTTTTGGACCTCATCCCACGCCAAGTACAAAAATAAATCCTAGATGAATTAAAGGTTTAGATGTTTAAAAATTTAATAACAAAATGAAACTTAGAGATCTTAAGCAACAGAGGAATCTCCAAAACTATAAATAAAAAGCCAGTTTTGATTAGAAAAAGAAATTCCAGAAAAACATTTGAAATAATAAGTGATACCACAATGTCAAAAGATAAGTAACAGACTAAAAAATATTTGCAATCACATGAGAGAATGAGAGTGAAATTTCATTAATACATAAATTGATAAGGAAAAGGCATAGAAATCAGTACAAAAATGAACAAGAAATCTGATTCAAACCTCAAAATACAATCCACAGAAGAAAGTCCAAATGGTTAGTAAGTAAATAAATGAAAAGATGCTCAACTTCACCAATAGTCTGGAAGACACAAATTAAATGTACCATGAGGCGTCCTATTTCACCCATCACACTGCCATTAACTACAAAGAACACTAATCCCCAGTGCTGGTTAGGACAAAGGAAAAATGCCTCTCACATGCTGCTGGTGGAAACATGAGTACTAAGTTTAAGAAAGTAATCCGTAACACCTAGTAAAATAATTGTAATGTAGCATTATTTGTAGTGGCCTTTCCCCACAAAGAAATCTCTGAAAATAACCTGAATATCTATCAATTGCCAATGGCTAAACAAATTATGGAACATCATATTGCTGAAAATATATAAAATATGAAGTGTTACATACTTATTAAGAAAAATGAGTTAGATCTACAGCCATTGACATGGAAGGATATCAATGGTATTTTGTTTGTGAGAAAAAGCCAGTTATAAAGAAATGTATTGTGATGGAATATGCTGTCTGCTGGCCCAGAGTAAACAGTAGCATTTATTCCCACTGTTGTTTTTGTTCTTACTATTAGAGATAGAGGCAGAGAGCTAAGTAGGAGACCATTGAAAGAGTCCAAGGAAAATGTGCAAAGAGTAGTTCAATGGTTCGTAGTTCAATACAGCCAGAGTACATAAAGAAAGGGGTGTGTGTGTGTGTATTTGTACATGACACCCTTACAGGGAAGAGGTGGTGGCAGTAGGAATGAGAGGAGGGGGGGATCTTGGAGGTAAAACCTGCAAGGTTATTAGTATTAATAATTAATAATATTATTGATATCAAGGATGGCTAAAGTTTCTGGATTAAATAACGATGCTGCTAACAGGAGGAGTTGGCTTGGGAGAAGGGTGTAAGATAAGGAGTTTGGTTGGGGACATAACAGTAGTTAACATTTAGTGAGTACTTATCTCTTATGACCCTCACAACACCCTATGCAGTTGTTACAATTACTTTTCCCATTTCACAGATTAGGAAACTGAAGAACAGAGATATTTATCAACTTGCTCCAGATTACAGAACTAACCATTGCTGGAACTGGGTTACAAATCCATGAAGAGCATTTCAAAATGGAGGCCATGGTCAAAGGCATTAAGGGTTGCCAAGAGTCTGGAAAGATAAATACTGAAAAAAGACACTGGATTTGGCAATTGACAGGCAACCTTATCCTTGACAGGGTCTGAGCTCAACAGCTTTAAGTGAAGAGCATACCAAAGAGAAAATGGTAAACACTGACTATATTTTCAAGAAATGCAACAGCCAATAGCAGGGGTCAGGAAGGTGGTTAGAATGACTTATCTCTGCTTGAAACCCTCCAAAGGCTCCTTCACTTTCTCAGAATAAAATAAAATCCTTATGTTTGCCTTCAAGGTCCTATCCGATCTGGCCTCCAGCTACCATTGTGGTTGTACCACCTGCCAATCTCCCCCTGACCTACGTACTGTGCTCTAGCCTCACCTGCCTGCTTCCTATTCTCAGCACAGACACTCTCCTGCCTGTGGGCGTCACACTTCACTGTGCCCTCAGCCTGGACCACTACTCCTGCTGTGTGTGCATCTCTTTGTTTAGGTTTCCATCATGTCTTCTGGTCAGAGGCCTTCCCTGATCAACTTACCCTAAACAGCATTCCTTCCACCCCTGTCACTTGCAGCCACTCTTCTTTCTTTAGTTTTCTTCATAACCCTCATCACCATCACCATATATTTACTTGTTTAGTGTTTGCCTTCTAACAACAAAATGAGCTCCATGAGAAGAGGGACTTGGTTTTTGTTCCTTAGAATACCTCCAGCAACTAGAACAGTTGTTGATACATGATAGGAGCTCAATAAAGCTTTGTTAAAGGAATTAAGTAATAAAGTTGGAAGGAAGTGTACTTCTTCCTACAAAGCCCATAATTTAATTGTGTGTGTATAATGTTCACGCACACACACAGTATTCAATTGAGCACAAGTTAATGTAGGGCAAAAACAGCACGCAAGCCTCATAGCACAGACAGTGGGTTGAGGTCAACCAGAAAACAGTTTGTACATGTGAAGAGGTTCAAATGAGATTCTGAGAAGAGGAAAGGAGCTTAGATTCATAAGAAGCGAAGTAAAAGTGAGGAATGAGTAATGTTTTATCTGAAGACAGGGGGTGAGGAAAGAACGAAAGAGAAAGTCATGTGGAGATAATCCGTTCTCTGGAGGGCTCAAAATGACAACTTTTTTTGACATTGATAAAATCCATAGATTTTACTCAGACTTGCACACTTTTACTTGTACTCATTTGTGGGTGTATTAAGTTCTATACGATTTTATCACACATGTATCCACCACCACGTTCAAGATACTGAGCGGCTCCATTACCACCAGACTCCTCATACTGCCTTTTATTAACAGAAGCCTCCCCCGCACCCCCGCCATCCTCCTCTACCACATTCTGCTGTTTTTGGAAGGACAAATCAGGTATTTTTCAGAGTTAGCTTCCCTAGAGGAAAGAAAAAGAGCTTACTATGTAAGCATCAATAAATGTGTTGATAACAGATTTGTTTCTTGAAACGCTCATGGTTATCTGAGGACATGTCTATAACATGTAGCAATTTGAGGGACTGTCTATAGCAACAGTAGGGTATTGGAAAGAACATTGGGCTTGGAGTCCAAAGACCCTGGTCCTATCACTTATTAGCTGTGTGGCTTTTGGCAATTCCCTTACGCTCTCAGAACCCTCTCAGTTTCTTGCCATAAAATGGGATAAATACACATTATGTTGTTACAAAAATTCTTTCCCTTAATGGATATGGAAATGTTTGGTAAATTGTTCTAGAAATACAGACTGCCCATTTCTTTTGTGCCGGAGTAATTATGTGACTCTGAGGTCAGTAGGCACTAATGTTCTTTCTGCTCTACACTGTTTTTTTCTCTCTTCAGTACGTTACTGGTCTTCACTAAAGCATCTTGATTTTACCTTTGGTGTCTCCACTGGCCACTATTACAAATAATCAGATAGAAGAAAACGGGAGAAATGTTCGAAGATCCGTCGTTAAGAGAAGCAAGGGGCCAGGCATCTGATAGGAGGAAAGCAGCCAACAGCAAAGGAGTTACCATGGCTTTGGAAAATATTATCAAGGAACCATCACTTTCTAGGTGCAGAATATAATCCTTCAAAGGCTTGGCTGGTGGCATTCCAGGATAACCAAGAAAAAGAGTGGTTGGTCTCCATTTTAACCAGTGTTTCAACTTGTTCTAGTAGGTTTTCCCCATGGAAACACACCTCCAGTTTTGTAAGGCACAGTGGTGGGTATAGCGTATGCTTTATGAATGTGCTTTGGGGTCAACATTGCTGGAATGGAGCTCTTCCACAAACAAGGGGCAATCACACATCTGTTACAATTCTAGCCTGTGTCCCATATCTCATGGCCTCCCCTTTCATAAATTCCACTTCCTTAGAAAGCCAGCAGTGGCAGGTGAAGTCCTCTCAAACTCTGAACCGCTCCAACTTCCCCTTCTGCCACATCTCTCTGACTCTAGCTGGAGAAAGTTCTCTGCTCTTAAAGCTTCATGAAATTTGACTGGGCCCGCCCAGATAATCCAGGATAATATCCCTATTTTAAGGTCTGTAACCTTAATTTTATCTGCAAAATCCACTTTGCCATGTAATGTGACAAATTCAGTTTCCAGGGATTAGAGCATGGAGGTCTTTGGGGTCCATTCTGCCTACCTCACTGCTTACAGCTCATAAAATGGCTACCATAAACCCCCTGTATCTGTGTATTTCATCACTCAATCCACGTTAACATGAAATTTCACAAAGTCTATCTTTCTTCATGCAGCTTTCATGCCTGTTATTAGACCAGAGACATTCCACTGTCAGTCTGCTGGAGTTGCTATAAACAAACGTAATACCGACTGGGTGGATAAACAACAAATGTTTATTTCTCATGTTCCTGGAGGCTGGGAAATCCAAGATCAAGGTGCCAGCACACTTAGTGTCTAGTAAGAGCTCGTCTCCTGGTTCATAGATGACCATCTGCTTCCTGTGTCCTTACATGGCCAAAAGGACAAGGAAGTCCTCTGGAGTCTCTGCTACAAGAGCACTAATCCCATTCATGAGGGCTCCACCCTCATGACATAATCACCTCCCAATCCCCCACTTCCTAATACCAACACAGTGGGGATTAGGTTTCAACATATGAATTTTAGGGGAACACAAGCTTTCAGTCTATAGCCTCTAACAAAATCTTTGAAGAGTCAGGTTCCTTGTATAACAGAGAATAATGAGCCCTTCCCCCTCCCCCCCAAAAAGATACAAAAGAACATTTTTTAAAATGTAATGTTTCTTGACCTCTGTTTTGCCCATAGCAAGTTAAAAGCAAACCATAAATATAGTTACGATCTGCACGGTTAGCACTTTAAAAATTCCTTTCTTTATTATTACTATAGCAGTAATGTATTTGAACAGTTTTTTAAAAATGGTATGCTTAAATTGCTTATAAATAAAGGAACAAAGGAAGTACTTAAAATAACAATTCTTAACTCCAAAACTCTTTGTTTAATCTATCTATTTTTAAACATGGCTGGTCCTGTATATAGATATTCCATTACTATGTGTAATATTAACATCATTAAATGATATACTTTTTACAGGTGGCAAGGGAATCCTGTCAGCTTTGATGTGGGTTATATAGTGCAAATCACACGAAAAAGAATATGGAAAAGTGAAATGGAGTAGTTTCCAAGTAGGTTGGAAGCAAAGAAAGAATGATATTAAATTATCACCTAGGAAACCAGAGGTATAAATTTTTAAAGATCTCACCATTAAGGTCAGTTAGAGTTTAGTGTCAAGGTAAAAAATATATACCTGTGCATTTACCTCAGCTGTGTGAAGGAAGAGAAAGTCAGAAAAAAACAGAGCAAGAAGCAAGAAGGGCCCTGCCCTGGGCTATGAAGTCCGGCCTGTAGCTGCTCCCCAGACAGAAGAGGAGGCTTAGGAGGTCAGTGATGGAAGAGGTAGAGCTGCCCATCCTCACCCCTCTTATACTTAGACAAGTGACATTCAGCACCACGGCTGCAAATGCCATTAGGCAAATGGAAGTGAGCACGTATGCCTTTGGAAGTCTACACGATATTCTAATTCAGAAGCGGAAGTCTTATACGTCTGTGACCCTGAGTAATTGTTTTTGTACTGTCTGCCAAAAAAAAAATCACAGTAAAGTCATTTTAGACAATTCAGTCTAAACTCAGAAATGCTTTTATGAGGCTAATAAACCCATCTCTACAATGCTGTAAATTTGTATATTTAGAAGTACTTCTGAAAGCACATAACCTTTTCGGAAGTACACGCTGTACTTGTTTTTTGGAATGAAAGCTCTGCAACATGCCATGGCCAAAAGTAATAAAGTTGAGATTTTAATGTGAAATACTGAAAAACAGCTGCTTCTGTGTGGAAGAACCCCACATATCACTACAGCTACAGTCTGACTGTTGCAGGCAGTGGTTTTCCCTTGGGCAACCAGGGAAGGAAGGGCTCAAGTGGAAGGTTGTGGCATTAATTTTCCAAATATGACTCTGAATATATTCTTACTTCACCTCAGGTTAGAAAACCAATCAACCAACCAAAAATGACAATTCCATCCAAAGTTACTCATGTCATGACACATAAGAGAGTTTAGTGCCTATTGTTGGAAGCTGTAGGTTACAGCCCCTATCAGTCAAGGTCAATACCAAAGGGCAAAGAGATCCAGGAAGCACTAAATAGAGCTGGAAAGAATTTTAGAGATCCTCTAATCCAGAGGTCCCCAATTCCTGGGCTTCGGGCTGCTATCATAACAAAGGAACTATGAATCTATAAATGCCACCAGCCTCACATGTAGCGCGCGCACACACCCACACACACACACACAAACACATCCGCACACAGTTGTTACATTTTAAACTATATTGAAATCAGTTATGTTCCCTTCTCCTTTCCAGGATAGTAGTCAAGTTCTTTGTGCAACACTGGCTCACAAGTTTGCATTTCTTCCTGGATTTTATTTTCTGAAACCCTAAGCTCCTTGGATGAATTAAGAGCAGGGAAGACAGATGGAAGCTTTAAGTCAAAGGAAGGAAGGTTTTCCATACTGAAAAAGATATGAAAGTCTTTTGAGATTGTACAGGAGACTGGAGGGAGCAATAGAATCAACGAGGTAGGGACTTTCCTAGGCTTCTAGCATGTCTGGTATGTCTGGGAAGATATACAATCGGACAACTAGGACTTTTAGACGTGGCAAAGGTGTCTGAGCTGTCACAGAACCCAGCTGGTCCACTGTATCACAGGAGGAGCCCAGGGATCAGGGGATCTGGACTGGCTGCCCCTCCTTGAGTGGGCAGGGCAATCCTTCTCTGACGGTTTCTTCCTGCTGCATCCGAGAGAACATTACCAAGCAGCACATGCTTGTTTGTCCTGGTTCTCTGGGTCTGCCTTCTCTCTGCTGTCTCCTGCTTGAGGTCTCTTCATCTACACCCTTCTTTGAACCAGACTGAAATGCTTAAAATTTTTTTTCCTATATACTTAATGAAATTGATTTTCTCTGTCCTTAACTTTTACATCAGAAGGCTTTTTACCATATCTATGACTTTCCCTGTACATCAATCAATTGCTTTTGTCTTCCAATGTATTACAACTGATTCTTTGTAAATTTCTTCTTTTTATCCTATTCAGATATAATTGACATTATATTAGTTTCAGGTGTATGACATAATGATTCTGTATCATTTCAAAATGATCCCAATAAGTCAACATTCATCACCTCAAACATTTACACATTTTTTTTCTTGTGATATGAGCTTTTAAGATCTACTCTCTTAGCAATTTTGAAATACACAGTACATTATTATTAACTATAGTCACCATGTTGTACATTACATTGCCAGGACTTTTTTTTTTTAAAGATTCCATCTACAAGTGAGATCATGTGCAATATTTGTCTTTGTCTATCTTATTTCACTTAGCATAATGCTGTCAAGATCCATCCATGTTGTCAAAAATGACAAGATTTCCTTCTTTTTTTCTAAATTAATTAATTAATTTTTGGCTGCATTGGGTCTTCGTTGCTGTGCACAGGCTTTTCTGTAGTTGCGGCGAGCAGGGGCTACTCTTCATTGCGGTGCGCAGGCTTCTCATTGTGGTGGCTTCTCTTTGTTGTGGAGCACAGGCTCTAGGCATGCGGGCTTCAGTAGTTGTGGCTCGTGGGCTCTAGAGCGCAGGCTCAGTAGTTGTGGTGCACGGGCTTAGCTGCTCCACAGCATGTGGGATCTTCCCAGACCAGGGCTCGAACCCGTGTCCCCTGCATTGGCAGGCAGATTCTTATCCACTGCACCACTAGGGAAGTCCTTCCTTCTTTTTATGGCTGAATAATATTCCATTGTGTTTGTAACATTTTCTTTATCCATTCATCCATCAATGTGAAGTTCCTGAGAAAAGACTCCCCACTTCTTCCCTAAAGGGGAAGGCATGGCACTCCACTCATACTGGATATTCCTAGAGGTAGTGTGGTTTCCTAACTAGCTGTGCATCAGAAACACATGAACCACTTATGAAATGCAGATTCCTGGGTCCCAGCCATAGCTCTTGATTCAACCCCTTTTACCTGCACCCAGCACTCTCCAGGTGATTCTGATGCAGACACAGGCTTAGGGACCTCTATCTACTCTAAGACACAGGCATGAACAAATCTACAAAGTAGTTTTAATTACAGCTAAAGATCATCATTATGAATGACAGAGCTTTGCTTCCAGCAAATTCTTTCTTTAACTGACCCTTTGATTCTCACTCCTTTCTATCTCTGGCCTCCTATTCAGTCCTGTCCTTTTTGCTCTAATAAATAACTGATCAACTCTATTGGACAATATATGTTCACTAGAGGCAACAGAGGAAACTCTTGTAGTCTGAGGAATAGAATCTACTGACCTCTGAAGTCCATCACAAATTAACAAAGTGTTGGGACTTTTTTCTTCTGAGATCACAATTTATTAATTGAAAGCACTGCAAAATCTTTATGTGACTTTCTTTCAAAAACATTCATTGAAAGGCTACTACACTTGAGGTGCTCTATCAGGAACGAGGCCTATGAAGGTGTGCTACTCTTTGTAACGTCCTTCATGAAGACCACAGCTTAGTAGTGAAGAGGAAAATGACCCTATCCCTATTTACACTTCTGCATCTGGCTTCTCCCCTACTGTGGTATTGTCAGCTGGCATTCTTTGAAATTCATATGAAAATGGTGTTGGGAGGAAATAAAAGAATTGAGCACATGATTACTCTTTTCTTTGGTATTTTTGGAGACTAAAAGAAATGAAAGTAAGGAGCTGGTAGCACTTCAGACAAAATTACCTTAGCCTCTAATAGGCAGCCCAGCTCTTTGCTAGGGTTAATTTTGTCTAGAGGACATTAACCAGGGAGTAAACTCTCTGTTTCTTCTAAATGCTGCTGAATGATCCAGTAAGCTAGAACAATGAGGCACCTGTGGGTTGTTCTTTTTCATTAAAAACTCTTTAATGGGATGGACTTTCAGGGATTTACTTGTGGTAAATGCTAGAATTTGGTCCACCTCATTCTGCAAAGTTCAATTTGTAAACTGTGCTTAAAAATAGGCTCCCGGTTTGAGCACACAATAAAAACTTCACAGCAGACTCTGAAGGATGGATTTATAGGCTATTCAGATTAGAAAGCAGGTAAGATTGTGACGTGTTTGCTGCATGGATGAATGTTTATAAGTGCCTGGAAGTTGGCAGAGGACTCCTGAGAGAACAGAGAAGGTCAACCAAGAGACTGTCACATTGGAAGGCCTTAGGCCATTACAGCTGAGAACGGGTTTGGACAAAACGTCTTCTGACCAATCTAGGGAATAAGAGCTGAGTTAGCCAGAGAGCTGGAAGGATAAAAAATATCGAGTGAGAGCAACTGTCAAGCAGTTAGCGAGGTGTGAAGCTCAACTGTATTGAGGAGAACGCTATCCTGATAGGAACTTTCAGAACGTTCCTAAGGAAGGATGAGTGGAGTAATTATTATTAATCACTCTATTAACCAAGTGCTACTCTAGGTCTTTTTAGAGCAACTGCCTCACTTCCCCTTATTTCAACACAGATCCAGGATCCTTGCCCTGAGCGGAAGGTAAGCAAAGAACTTTGCACAGGAACTAACTTCTATTGAAGCTCCCTATACATCAGAATTTAGATGGATGGTGACTGCCTGTGTGAATGATAACTGGTTCCCAGAAAAGACAACTCAATGCCAGCTTCTAGCTTACTTCCAGCATTAGTTTCTATTTCTCAGCTGAAGATTTATATATTTCAAGGCTTCCATTGGTAAAATGCCATAAATTATAGCCAAAACTCAACTCCTTTATTTGTTCATTCTAACAACACTTACAGCAAGCTACTTGAGGAACTGTATCAACAATAATATGAAGCTTTCTACTGTCATTTTATTTATTCATTTGTCCCACACATGCTTGCTGTTAAGTACCTTCTATGTGCTGGAACTGTACCAGGTTCTGAGGATACAGAAAAGAGACACAATTTCTCCACTCCTCAATCTAACAATTTAAAGGATGACATTACACAAATAACTAAAAGGAATGCATAACTACACGCTGACATATATTGTATTAGTCAGGATGAGCTAAATTATGAGGTGACCACAAACAACGTCAGCATCTCAAAGCTTGCAACAACAAAGGTGTATTTCTTGTTCACAAAAAGTCTATACTATGGAACCATGCAATTCTCCAAGGCGGACAACAACTGTCCTCCAGGTAGGAACTCAATATATATATGGGAGGTAAAGGCAAGAGAAAATTGAGATGTATCAGACATGTAGAGTGAGCAGCACAGTCATACTGTATGTAAATAACCACCAGGCTCAGGAGATTAGAAAAGGCTCTGTATAAAATAATCCAGGCTATTATTATGTGCGAGAGAAATTCTAACTGCAACTACGTGAACAGTGAGGGACACCAAAGAGAATTCACTCATCCTATACCTTGATAAAATCAGACTCAAAGAGTGACCTTCTCATTAAAGATAGGCAAAGAGGAAAAAGATAAAATGGAAAAAATTCTGCAACCAAAAAGAAGGAAAGTGTCATATTTAAAATGAAGAGGAACTTCCTGCTTAAGAAAAGGTCTACTACAAGAGTCACAAAACTGTCAGCAATATAGCTTTGTGTTTCCAAAATGTAAGCAGGCTCTGAAACAAGAAAAGAAAGTAGTAGGACAGCAAGAAATTAACAAGAAGGTTCTTAAGACAGAGGAAGAGAAGAAAAGGGAACTAGATAAAATAAGAAGATACTATAAGAAAACTACAAATGTACTGGCAGAATTAAAAATCTGCCTGCAAAATTATTTTAAAACTTAAACAAAAATACAGAAAAATCAAAGAAATATGAAAATAACTGAGATGATCTTCCAGAATACAGAGGAAAAGGATAGAGATGAACATAATGATAAAGAGCATGACAAATTTTAAATGGAAAAAATCCCTTGTGTATGTATAACTGGTTGTCCCTGAGACACAATAACAGCAAATAATAGATTATTAAAACAATAATCAAACTCATAATAGAGTAGAACATTTATGAGTTTAAGAAAGTTCTGAGTCAACAATATATCAAATAATTAATGAGAAAAAGAGATCTCTTACAAAATCAATTAAAAAGAAACAAAACAAACAGCTGAAATAGAATGAAACAAAAAACAAGAAAACAAATTGTCAATAAACATATAAATCTATTATCTTCCTAGCAATGAAAGAAAATAATATCTTAAAGGACATTTTTCATTTGTTTAGTTGATTTAAACATTTTGAACTCATTTTTCCCAACTCTAGGAAATTTGTAGTGTAATATGTATTCTCGTACATCAATGATGAAAAATCATTACAGGTTTACTGAAATTCAGGCAACCTGATGTTGTATTTTGAAAGTCTTAAACCTTTGGGTCCTGTAACTACACTGCTAGGAATTTAGCTTAAGTAACCCACAGAGAAACAAAGAGGTATGTACAATGAATGAGATTCACCACAGTCTTATTTAATAGTAAAAAAGGAAACAACCTCCATATGTCCAGCCATCGTTAAACAAATTATAATGTGTCCCAGTTGCAGACATGGAGAAGACAGGCATTAAGATCCATGCCAGTTTGGGGTTTGCCAAGCAGATGTAACAAGAAGGCAATACAACAAGATGGCTTGGGCTGCTGGTAGCGTTTGGTTGAAGGAAGGGGTCTAAGCTGGGTGAGGGAAGAGGAAGCCAGGAAGAGTTGCCTGCTAGTCAGGGAGAAATCTAGAAGATAACATCCTATGTGACAAAGTAGCCAAAGAACCAGTATATTAAAAAATAATTGAATGAGATTGCTGGAAAGGGGGACGTGTCATTTCAAAGGTGAAACTGTTCTGAGTGAAAACCAGAGAATGAACGGCCCTGGGAGTGCTTGGCTTGAGCAGAGTAAAAGAGGATCTCGGAGATGAAAGGACCATTTCTACTGACATTGAAGTTGGTGGGGAGGAGGGCAGGGCAGTGGGTGGAACGAAGGTCTGTGAACTAAGTGCCAGAATCTTCTGTGAGTGAGGGGGTATCTCTTCGTTTGCTAGGGGTGCCATAATGAAGGACCATATGCTGGGTGGCTTAAAAAAGAGAAATTTATTTCCTCACAATTCTGGAGCCTAGAAGTTTAAGATCAAGGTGTTGGCAGGGCAGGTGGCTGTTTTCTCCCTATGCCTTCACACGATCTTCCCTCTGTATGTCTGTGTCCTCATTTCCTTTTCTTATAGGGACACCAATCATACTGGATCAAGGCCCATCTGAATGACTTTATTTAACCTTAGTCACCTCTTTAAAGACCTTATCTCCAAAGGGAACCCTCCTACACTGTTGGTGGGAATGTAAATTGGTACAACCACTATGGAGAACAGTATGGAGTTTCCTTAAAAAACAGAACTACTATATGTTCCAGCAATCCCACTCCTGGGCATATACCCAAAGAAAACCATAATTCGAAAGAACACATGCATCCCAATGCTCAATGCAGCACTGTTTACAACAGCCAAGACATGGAAGCAACCTAAACGTCCATTGACAGATGAATGGATAAAGAAGATGTGGTACATATGTACAATGGAATATTACTCAGCCATAAAGGAGAATGAAATAATGACATCTGCAGCAACATGGATGGACCTAGAGATTATCATACTAAGTAAAGTAAGTCAGACAGAGGAAGACAAATATCATGATATCGCTTATATTGTGGAATCTAAAAAATGGTACAAATGAACTTATTTACAAAACAGAAATAGGGTCACAGATGTAGAAAACAAACTTATGGTTACCAGAGGGAAAATGGAGGGAGGGATAAACTGGAAGATTGGGATTGACACATACACACTACTATATATAAAACAGATAACTAATAAGGACCTACTGTATAACACAGGGAAGTCTACTCAATACACTGTAATGAACTATATGGGAAAAGAATCTAAAAAAGAGTAGATATATGTATAACTGATTCACTCTGCTGTATAGCAGAAACTAACACAACATTGTAAATCAAATATACTCCAATAAAAATTTTTAAAAAGTAAAGACCTTATCTTCAAATACAGTTGCATTCTAAGGTACTGGGGGCTTAAGACTTTGGTACGAATTTGGAGAGGGAGACACAATTCAGCCCATAACAGGAAGTGGCCAGGAGGTCGATAAGTAACAAAAACTAGAAGAAACAGAGGGGGATATGTCAAATGAGATGAGCATAAATGAGGGAGAAATGACTTTTAGTGGCAGTGTAATGTAGTTAAGACACCAACTTTACCAACCCAATTCTATATGGAGTGGGGAAAAAAAGGCTCTCCGTTTGAGAAAGTGACCACAAAAATTACATCCTTAATGGTGAGGCAGGTGAGGCTGGAAGATAAAAGGAACATTTAGTAAAGAAGGTAAAAATTTAGCAGAAAAAAATTTCAGTCAAAATGGTATAACAGATTCACACTTTATCACACTCCCACGTCTCTAAACACATGTCAGTGAGACCAAATAGAAAAAGAGAAACAAAAATAACATAGCCAGGCTTTTCAAGAAGTAAATATCACCCTGGACCAGAGCAGAGCGGAAACATTCATGGCTAAAGCACAGTCCTGCTGAGCGCTAATGCAGATGCTAGCAGGCAGTAGACTGTTCACCATCTCTGGGGATAAAAATGCCCCAAGGACTGGGGATGGCCCCTCTTCTCTCCTTAGAGAAGCTAAAATAAAATCACTTCGCTTTTATGAAGTTTACCAATGAGCTGCACTTTACTAAACCCAGACGTCAGCTCTCAACCCTCATATTCTTTTTCCTACTGTTAACATTCTGTCTTTTATCACTCTCTTCTACTTTTTCCTTAAACCTCTTTGCAATTCTTTTACTCTTTCCTCTTGAAACGCTTTCTTCACCTGGCTTCATGTACTCCGTCCTTCTTCTCATATTTCAATGGTCTCTTTCTCATCTTCTTTATTGTCTCTTCTTCATCTCCCCCCCCACCCCCACCCAAACGTGGGCATAACCAAGAATGTGACCCTTGGCCCTATTTATTCTCTTCTCTGCTCACACCCTCTCCCTCCATTACTTCACTCATCTTATGGCCTAAAGACCACATATTCAACTCCCAGATTAGATGTCTGCCCCAAACCCCAGAGCATATTCCCAACTTCTCACTTCACATCCCCACTTGGATATCTTGTAGGCATTCTAAATAAACACTTGCCAAACTGAACGCTTGCTCTATGCCGCTTCCTGTCACCCCACCCCGACCCCATATGGCCCAAAGCTGCTCTTCCCGAATTCTTCGCCATCTTAGTGAAGAGCAACCCAATCATCCCAACTGATTAGAACACAATTATTGGAGTGGTTCTTAATTCCTCTCTACCATATTCCACATCTAATCCATTTAGTTGAATCTTCAAAATACTTATAACCTCCATCACTTCCACCCAGATTGTTCGCTCCACTCACTCAAGCCATGCTGGCTCCCTTGCTGTGCCCCAAGTAGGCAAAGGTCCTTCTGCCTCAAGGCCTTTGCCCTTGTTTCCTCTGCTGAGAATTCTCCTCTCCCTAGTTCAGGTCTTTGCTTGAGTATCACTTTTCCAGCAAGTCCCTCCCTGATCATTTTATATAACATAACCAGGAGGACTATGCCACAATCCAGAAAGTAATCGGTCCAAACTGGAAGAGAAAAGCAAATGGCCCCAAGAGAATGTCTTCAAGTGTAACAAACTGGGCTATGAAAGAGCTGATGACCCCAGTCATCAGGTGAAGACAAGCAATTGCTTTTATGTCAATGCTGAAAGCTGCAGCTGAGAATGTACGGAAATACTGATTATGTACAAGTCACACTCCAGCTGACTGAGGTGGATGTTTAGTGAGAGCAGTGAGGACCTGCAGGTTGGGGGCTGCCCACATGGAATACTGAGAGTTCACTAAGTGCCAGACCCTTGCTAAACACTTTAAAAGGATTCTTTCATTTAATTCTTGTAACAGCCTTATAAAGTAGGTGTTTTGGTTATCTCCATTTTACAGATATATTGAGGAGTCTAGGTACAGTGCCTAAAGTTGATGTATTAAGAAAAAATTTATGTAGAGAAATGCAGATCAAAACTACAATGAGGTATCACCTCACACCGGTCAGAATTGCCATTATTAAAAAGTCTACAAATAACCAATGCTGGAGAGGGTGTGGAGAAAAGGGAACCCTCCTACACTGTTGGTGGGAATATAAACTGGTGCAGCCACTATGGAAAACAGTACGTAGGTTCCTCAGAGAAACTAAAAACAGAATTACCATATGATCCAGCAATCCCACTCCTGGAAATACACCCAGACAAAACTATAAAAGATACATGCATCCCTATGTTCACAGCAGCACTGTTCACAATAGCCAAGACACGAGAGCAACCTAAATGTCCATCGACAGATGAATGGATAAAGAAGATGTGGTACATACATACAATGGAATACTACTCAGCCATTAAAAAGAATGAAATAATGCCATTTGCAGCAACATGGTTGCAACTAGAGATTATTATACTAAGTGAAGTAAGCCAGAAAGACAAATACCATATGATATCACTTATATGTGGAATCTAAAATATGGCACAAATGAACCTATCTACAAAACAGAAACAGACTCATAGACACAGAGAACAGACTTGTGGTTGCCAAGGAGGAGGCGGGGGAGGGAGAGGGATGGACTGGGAGCTTGGGGTTGCTAGATGCAAACTATTACATTTAAAATGGATAAACAACAAGTGCAGGGAACTATACTCAATATCCTGTGATAAACCGTAATGGAGAAGAATATTTTTTAAAATGTATAGAAAAAAGAAAAAGATTTACATATATTACTTAGAGTTATAAAAGCAATTAATAAATGGATCATTAATAAGAGTAAAACCTTTTAAGAAATAGCACAAGCGGGCTTCCCTGGTGGCGCAGTGTTTGGGAGTCCGCCTGCCGATGCAGGGGACACAGGTTCGTGCCCCGGCCCGGGAAGATCCCATGTGCCGCAGAGCGGCTGGGCCCGTGAGCCATGGCCGCTGAGCCTGCGCGTCTGGCTGGAGCCTGTGCTCCACAAAGGCAGAGGCCACAACAGTGAGAGGCCCGCGTACCGCAAAAAAAAAAAAAAAAAAAAGAAAGAAACAGCACAAGCACAAGCATACTAAATTTCTCATATTTCATGGCGGGGAATCAATATACGTTGTTTAAAGTTAAATAGTACAGTACCTAATGATAAATCAAGAGATGGAAGCATCAGCACATTATCTGGGATGATTATGGAGGTAACCACAAGAACCGAAAAGGAAAACTGGAGACTGAGGATCTGGTTAGGGAAGGAGATATTTATTTTCTATATGATCATCTCTGTACTATTCAAATTTTATTATCAATACACACATTGCATTTATAATAAAAATTCCTTAGGTATACAAGTGAGGATTTGGAAAAGCAGCTGTGCAGAGAGTTGTGCAACAGTGGTGGCACGCAGAAATCGAGAGGGTCCCCAGCTGTTTGGAGGGAAGTAGCCAATTATCCAAGAATCAGCAGAGAAGACAAGTTCTAGAAGTAGGGGATCAACTCGGTTCAAGGATCTACAGAGTGGTGTCTCCTGCCCACCCCATCCCACCCCCTCAACCACAAGCCCTGTGCCATACTCAGTACCTCTGAGCATTGGAGGAGCTGTGGGGCCTTGACGTGAAATCCACAGTTTTCATGTGTGGTTAGTACTTCCTCTGGTCATTAAGCATATATACATATATATGTGATTACACACATATACTTAATGGATATTACACATGCCTGTAAGGGCAAATCTGCATGTTGCCCATCAGAAGACTGGGATCTAGGTGAGTAGGTGAGGCAGAGCGAAGGTTCCAGAAAGCAAAACCCTGGACCCTTTATCACAGCAACAGGCAAGCACACAACTTCTACAACTGAATTCTTCTCAGTCAGTCCTGGACAAGGCCATCTTCTATCAAGACTGCATTATTTTGATCACATGCAATTTTAAACAAAGCCATGTAATTATCATGCTGGACTACCATCTTAGAGCTGGTTGTCAAAGAAGTATTAGTAATATCCCAGCACAGGGCTCCGCAGGTGGAACATCTTACCTCAAAACAAATTTGAGTGCAGAGAACTCTCCTTTTTAAGGGAGCAAAGAGAAATAAATGCTTTCTGCGAAGACCCATAAATTGATAATTTACCTTAAGAATGAAGAATAAGGGAGATCTTACGGAAGAATGAAACTATTGAATCATTCTGTCGTTAAATGAATTACTGCACCTGATTAGTTTTCCAGTAACACTTGAAATAGAGAAAACGTTGTTGGCAAAATAGTAAAAGTCTGGCAGCTCAGAAATTTAAACATAGGCAGACATTCAGAAACAAACAGAGGCAACTTAGCACAATACAGAAGAATCCTTTGATCTAATCACTTCCGCTAGTAAACCCTACCATTTTTCTTCCCACTGATTTATTTAGTTTCACAGCATGAGCTCAATTAATTTCTTTTTTACTGAGATGTCATGTAAATTCATATCTTCACTATAAATATTTTGAAATGTCTAACAACTGTGCAATACTTTTTGTTAACCCTTTGGTACCTGAAATTACCACATGGACGAGAACATTACAAATACTTGGTACATAGAAGGCACTTAGGAGAGTGTTATTTCAATAATATGATACAATTAAATCATATCAAATGACTCTAAAGATCAGTCACAGTTTAGAAAGTGACACCATGTTTACACTATGCAATAATATAGAACAGTTGGATTAAATGTCCAGCCAAGCAGAAAATTGTAAATGTGCATATAATTAAACTTTCGAGTGAAAAAGAGCAAATATTTAATAACTGAGTATTACTGAAACGCCAGATCACTGTGAAGGAATTTTGTTTCTGCAGTTTTCCCCTTTTGTATATTTCAGCTGCAAGTTCTCACCTAAGCAGCCTCTATGTTTCACCTATGGAGATGATACCTACAAATAGAATTGACAAAACTGACAGTTTACCTTTCCCTTCAGGTATTGCAAACAATCAGATGGCCAAGCGTAAACCATGATTCAAGCCCCAGGCAATTATCTAAGTATCAGGGGGAAAAAAAAAACAGATGATCAAGGTCTTAGACTCAGCAAATCACAGCACTTGTTTTCACAACTCAGTTGAATTCATCCTAACCTTATAAATTTTGTTTTACAGAATCAGAATCATCTTATAGCCACTGTATCTGAAAACACTCCTTGGAACAGAGGGATCTGATATTCCACTTTAGCTGCAATTCCTGCCAAATTGAACAATGTTACATTTTCTTACCCTTTTATCTGGCATTCCTAAGCGAAAGTACTTGGGAAGAAGGACTTTGTGTACAAATGTGAGTAATGTAGAAGGATAAAAGACAGAAAGCAGTATTTTTCTTCCAACTTATTCTGGGGCATTTTATTTATTTTCAATCTGTTTTATGGTTAACTACTCACCAAGACCTCCACAGACACTGTGGGATGTGTATGTGAACTAAGAAGGCAAAAGAAATCACCAATTTAGTAAAAATCCACATTCCAGAAGCAGCCTGGCACGGTTGTTACGCACTCAGTTTCTAATAGCTACATGTACCTGGATTCAAATCCCAGCTCTGTCACTCACAAGCCCCACCATCTGTAAAGCAGACGGAACAATACCACATCTCTCAGAGGGCTGGGGAGAGACGTCGACGACTGGTAATAAAATGAAAATGTAAAGCTCAGAGCATTGGAGGCCTGGTGCCTCCTAAGTAATCAATAAATTGCTATCGGGCTTCCCTGGTGGCGCAGTGGCTGGGAGTCCGCCTGCCGATGCAGGGGACGCGGTTTCGTGCCCCGGTCCGGGAAGATCCCACATGCCGCGGAGCGGCTGGGCCCGTGAGCCATGGCCCCTGAGCCTGCGCGTCCGGAGCCTGTGCTCCACAACGAGAGCGGCCACAACAGTGGGAGGCGCGCGTAACGCAATAAATAGCTATCGTTCCTCAAAAACAATTTAGTTTTTGGACCATGGTTTACTCTTTCCCGAGATAAAAAGTTATAAACAGTGGTTAGAATTCCAGGTTAGGCTTCCAAAGTCTATTTTACTCAGAACGTTTATAGCCCAGCATTCACAGTGCTGTAAAGCAAGCCACCCATCTCATCAGGTCACCAGCAGCCACCTGCACGAGCGTCTTGCCAGCCAACCTCCATGCCTACCCTCCCAGACCAGACTCTTCCTCCTTCAGAGCCTTCAGAGGTTTGGAGATGCATCAGAAAGAGGTGATCCTGGTGACACAAGCTAGAGCCCTGTGCCTTTCCCACAGAGACACTGCCACCCCCAGCTGTGGCTTTACAACCCCATGAACCTGGCTTCTTGGCAGACTTCCAGAGCTTGGCAGTGACAGGGCATCACTCTGCCGGACCAAACAAAAGCTCAGAGCCAGACCCAGTAACACCCTTTTCCTTGAGCAGCTTTACGCTCCTTGTACGCAGCGCTCAGAACGTTGCAGGAAATCAATACAGGTTAATTAACTTAAAATTACAAATGGCCCCTCACGGCTGGCCTCCAGTCTCCTCAACGTGCTGGGTTCATTCTCGTCTCTGCGACTCGACCAGGAGTTTTCCTTTTGCCTGAAATGCTCTCCCTCCCATTTCCTCCAAGTGAGTCAATAATTATCCTTGAAGACCCAGCTCAGAGGCCACCACCCCCTTCCCAGCACCCTTTCCTGGCTGCCCTGAAAGGCAGTCTCTCTGCAGGGGGCACCACAAGGCTCCTCACCCTGCTCTGTCCCGCACTGAGTCCTTGTTAGGGCTTTCAGGCTCTCGTGTGCACAAAATCATCTGGACAGCTTGTGAACAAAGAAGATCCCTGGACTTCATGCCCAGAGACTCCATAATAGGCTGGGGAAGCATCGAAGAGGCTGCTCTGTTACAAGCTCCCCAGATGGATCTGATGGAGGAGAAGAAAACAGAGCATCCAGGCAGAGACATGGTTGCACTTACTGCTCTATCCCCAAATATAGTAGATGCTCAGTAAATGTTGTTAAAGGGGCAGGGGCATTAAGACAAGTGGGTATTCACCTATCAACAAACAAGCATTTACTGAGTGTATACTAATTATACAAGTTTCTACCAACACTAAAGTGGGTAGTCGTCTAAATCCAATACGGAGCATGAGGTACATGAAATCAAACGGAAATAAAGGTATCCAAGATTTTGCTATTACCCTGCCACAGAGCCAGTTAGAACTGGAATTTGTCAGGCTTGTCTTTAGGCCAGTGGTTCTCAACTGTATCTGCACACTGGAATCACCTGGGGATTTCAAAATACGGATACCTTGACCTCCGTCCCCAGAGCTTCTGAATATATCTGGGGTTGATCGTGTGCACCAGGATGTTTAAAAGCCTCACAGGTGATTCTTCTTTGTGGCCAGGCTTGAGGCACTGCTGTGGGCTCACACAGCACACCACTCGCACCTCTCCTACGATACTTACTTTATACCTGCCTCGATTTCCCAAATCTGTTTACTGATCTCCCCCCTCACCTCTCACCAGATTCTAAGCTTCTTGAAGTCAGGTAGCAAGTCATCTTCCCCTTTTATTTCCCTGTAGTGCTCATGACAGGAGTCTACACTTAGGAGGAGTAGTTTTGTGATTTATAATAAAAAATATATATATTTGGTCTTCATATCTGTTCTTTGTATGGAACATGCCTTGTTTCTAGTACAGACTCCTGAAACCCTTGGAATTTCCTAAGTGAGGAGAGTGATAAAGGTATCTTTTGTTATGTTCATGTGGTGACTTTTGGAAAGCCTCTAGGTCACCTAAGGTTGGCGACTGATTGCCAGGGGGCCCTACCACTGGCCCTACCACTTGGAGTCCCAACTCCCCAACCTCTGGGGAGGGGAGAGAGGCTGGAGGTTGAATCAATCACCAATGGCCAGTGATTCAATTAATCATGACTATGTAAGGAAGCCTGGATAAAATCCCCAAAGGGCAAGGTTAGGAGAGCTTCTGGATTGGTGAAAACATGGAGGTGCTGGGAGAGTGCGTGGAAGCTTCATGCCCTTTCCCCATACCTTTCTCTATTATAACTCCTCCATCTGGCTGTTCCTGAGTTATATCCTTTTCTTAGAAACCAGTAATCTCATAAGTACACTGTTTCTCTGAGCTCTGTGAGTCGCTCTAGAAAATTAATGGAATCCATGGAGGGAGATTGTTGGAACCCAGGATCTACAGCCCATTGGTCAGAAGCACAGGTGACAACCTCGACCTGTGGTTGATCCCTGAATTGTTGTGAGTGTGGCTGCAGTGTGAGAGTATAGGAGAAACACAGGAGGAAGACTCAGATTTTTCTAAAAAGGAGGGGAGCAGTAAAAAGTTTGTGGAATGAGGGAATGAGGATACCACTGGAGTGGACTGAAATCTCAGCAACCACGAGTGAGTTGGGCCAAGAAACATTTCAAAAAACTCTGAACCGCAGCATGAAACAAGACACAGGATAAGAGCATTTAAAAAATAGTAACCAGGAACAAGGTGGCCCTTTAAGCACTGGGGAAGTTTAAGAAGAGCTTAAAATGACACAGACTCAACAGAGAAGAACAGCAGCTACAAACCAAAGGGAGCTCTTTAGGTACCTGGCATGGAAGAAACCCTGAACCATCAAATACAATAACTTAAACTGGAGCACGGCCTGTCTGGCGGTCAGCACCACGGACAGCGGCATCTGGAAGGCGCTATAAAGGAGACGCCAAAGAAACCACAGCGGGACTGTGACCCTGCATCCAAATCACCAATCAAAGCTACTTTCTTTTATTCCAAAAAACATGCAACACAAAGGAGATTTTAGCTGCTCTTGAGAAGAATGACTAACTTTAAGCTCTTATGGTAAGACCTTTCAACTAGGAGCATGTGCTACTGAAATGACAAATCTGATGTCTAATAAATAATAAAATTCTATAGTTTCTGGCCCTGTTATGAAACTTCAAATTTATAATCCTTTTTAGAAAGCCTTTTTTATTATTGCTTTAGAAAATGATCATAAAATACTTATTTTAGTAGACCCTAAAATAGAAGGGTGTAACTGAAAATTTTTTTCAAATATAATAAGAAATATAAAAGTATTAAATCTAAATGGATCAACTCTTCCATCACAAAGTTAGGGTTCAGATTCAGGTTGGCTATTGAGGATGAGGTTCACATATTAGCATACTAGAGACCCCGAGAGGCAAGGCAATGGTAAATCATAATTTTTGAACTCTGCCTGCGTACCAGAAGCTGCTAGGGATTTCCCATTAATCTCATTTAATCCTCATCAACACCCCCCTCCCACAGGTTGATATTGATATCCCCATTTTGCACATGCAGATACTGAGTATCAGAGAGGATAAGCAACTTGCCTGGGGTCACACAGCTGCTAAGCAACGAAGCCAGCATTTGGTCTGTCTGCCTGACTCTGAAGTTTGCTTTTCTTTTTTTTTTTAAACCACTCAGTCATGTTACCAGATCTGAGCAATGCACACCATTTTAATCTATGGCAAACTGGATATTTCCTTTACCCACTACTTCCTAAAGGCATTACAATCCAGAATAATACATAGATATTCAGAACTAAACTGTAGTCCATGAAAATCAATTTTATTTAAACCAATATTGATACTATCTCATAATCAAATAACCAGTCCTGCTGAGTGTAATAACTAAGGCAATAGTTTTATATGTGGTTAAATAACCAAAAGCAGCTTGAAATACAGCCTCATTAAAGCCAGAGTTAGTTTTCCTATCAGTCACTTGCTCTTTTATTATACATGTTATTTACACGTGTTCTCACCAATACAGATTAATTAACATGCAAACATGAATACGACTTCTAAGAACTTAAAACTAAAGGGGACCCAAAGGATAAGGAAAAGCTGAGATTTTAATGTGGAAAAACTAGAATACTAGAAAGCATATTATGATTTAATATCTAAAATATAATGAGTTTTCATTTTCCTCTTTCCAAAAAGCATAAGATTACATCTTAAACTATGTGTTATAAGAAAAACTATGTGGATTACCTGGGTAGGTCCAATTCACTTACATGAGCCCTTAAAAGTGAAGGACTTTCTCCAGCTAGAGACAAGAGACACAGCAAAAGAGCAAGTCAAAGCGATTCTAAGTGTGAGAAGAGGTCAAAGCTTTTACTGTCTCTGGGATGGAGAGGGTCACGTGATGGAAGGGGCCTTGTGCCAGGACCAGAAAGAGCCTCTAGAAGCTAAGGATGGCCCCCAGCTGACAGCCATCAAGGAAGCACAGTCCTACAACCACAAGGAAGTGGATTTGATCAACAACAGAACGTGCTTGAAAGCAGAAATGAAGACCCGATACAGCCTAAATAAATAAATAAACAAACAAATAAATAAAATATTTTAGAAAGGAACACAGCCCTGCCAACACCCTGATTTTGTCTCGTGAGACTTTAAGTGGAGGACCCAGTTGAGGCACGCTGTACCAGGATTCCTGATCTACAGAACTGCAAGATAACAAACGAGTGTTTTAAGCCACTAAATTTGCAGCAGTTTGTTACAGCAGCAAGAGAAAATGAATACAGCATACATATATTATAGTTTACCCTGCTTAATTTGGGAAGGAGCGGTTCATGGGTTGGAGGCTTCTAATAAATTTAAAAATCACCTCCCTCGTCTTTATTTTAGGCTGTCTGGACATATGGTGTACGTGCTAATTGATTTTTCAATCACTGTCATGTCTTCAGATGAAAGGATAAACTTAGTAATCTAGAGGGACTCATTCGCAAAGCACACATCATTACTATCAACACTTAGCTCATTCACATTCTCACAAACCTCTCTGGGAAAAACTTCCTCATTTGGCTTTTTGTAAATACCTCTCCATCCTTGTAAGAGGCTTAAGCAAAACATTTTGCTTCTTGAAGCGTTCAAGGGACATACGATCCTGCACTACACCACCGGAATGGAAGAATAATTAACCTGGATTCATAAATGGAACAAGTTTGTAGGTCTTTGATGCATAAATAGGCAGTGAATTCTGGTTAGTGACTCAATTTATCAGTCACATTGACCTTTAGAAAACTCTTGCACTTTATAACACCAAACAACACCAATAATAAAAACGAAGAAAAATTTTGCCAATTTTCCACTGATCAAAAAATCCTGTTTTTCTTCCCACCTGCCACAAATTCCTGTAATAAGTATGTGGAAAGATAATCTATTAAGATATGAATTTATATTCTTGTTCCTGACACTGCAATAGGATCCAGGAAAAGTAAGACAAATTTTGCCCCCTTTCTTCTAGATAAGACAAAGTCTTGAGTTCCGAGTTCAGGGCTCCCAGAAATAGTACGTTTAGGAGTTGAAAACAGAAATTTCCAGAAACTTAAAAAATAACCCTACCCAGGCTTTGGAGTCTGTTACTAGACAAAGAGATGGATGTGGCTTTGAGCTTAGATGGTTAAAATGACCTGGAAGAGCTTCCCTGGTGGCGCAGTGGTTAAGAATCCGCCTACCAGTGCAGGGGACACGGGTTCGAGTCCTGGTTCGGGAAGATTGCACATGCTGCGGAGCAACAAAGCCCATGCGCCACAAGTACTGAACCTGCGCTCTAGAGCCTGCAAGCCACAACTACTAAGCCCACATGCCACAACTACTGAAGCCCGTGCACCTAGAGCCTGTGCTCTGCAACAAGAGAAACCACCGCAATGAGAAACCCGCGCACCGCAAGGAAGAGTAGCCCCCACTCGCCGCAACTAGAGAAAGCCCGCGCACAGAAACGAACACCCAACACAGCCAAAAATAAATAAATAAAATAAATTTATTTTTAAAAAAGACCTGAAAATTAAGAGATTGGAGTGGAAATTAAAAGGGACTGGAGAGGTGCTGCAGAGCCTGCCCCCCCATCCCGTTCTACTGACTGTCCAGGATGTCTGATGGGATGGTCTGGGATGCTGGAGCCCGAACACAAGGAGCCTTGATTGATGTGAAGAGTGATGCCCACACCCACATCCGGCAGAGCGGGAAATGAGCCTCCTGCCTTGCAAAAGACCACAATACACATTTCAGCAGTGACCACAAAGGCCTACAGAGTTGGAGGTCCTTCCCCAATTCCTCTAAGCCACAGAATACCACGATCAGGGACAGAAGCCTCCAGTAATGAGTGATATTGGGTAGCAGGCGACACTAGTCAACAGAGGCTAAAACAGATTTAGTCTGATATAGAAACATACAGCAATGTGATGTTTTTGTACACAATTGTTGTGGAGCAAATTCATGCAGCTATATGTGTATGTGTGGATGGGTACATGGAGAAAGTAGGTGAAAGGAATCCAAGAAATTAGCTATAAAAAGGAAGGAAAGTGAAAAGGGCCCTGCTCCCTTCTTCTCAAGGTTTTTTTGGTCATTGGTGCTTGTTGATGTGCACAAGTGTTTACCAGGCACAAGCAAGATGGCAGAGAAGCTTGGAAGAGGACCGGGAGGGAGAACTGCTTCCACGCCTCTGACTGAAAACACAAACCAGTATCCCATTGGTTTGTAATGTGCATGCATTCCTTTTGGGTTGGCCAATCCAGTTTGCTGCAGACAGCTGTTCAGTGTGTTATCTGAACATGTGGCTTTGTGCTTTATTCCTGTGACAAAGTCCAAATCAGTGCTTAGGAACTATCATGACTCTGTCGGGCAGATTTGTGCTGCAAAAGGAAGAGACAGGAGCCAACACTAAACACCAGGACATCTTTCCACTTCTAATATCTATGATAATTTCAGTGATGATACACTGTGGTAAATATACTGCTTGCAATAAATCAGCTACCTACTTATTCCCTTTGCATTAAATCTCTCTCTCTCTCTCTCTCTCACACACACACACACACACACAGCTGCCAGAAAATTAAGCCCATGAAGATACCTTATTACTGGAAAGTCACAGCTGACTTAACTTTCAAAAGTCAGGCAATTCGAAGTTCCTTCTGCAACTTTATCTCATCACCACCACATAAGCACACAGTGAAGCATTAAACCTAAATATGCAAATGGAATATCTTTGCACAAAGGGACACATTCTTGCAGTGATGATTTTGCCGTTCCTTGCTCTGTATCTTTAAAACGACTTCCACCAGAGTCGGCTTCTCACCCATCTCTCTTCTCCATGAGCTCCTTCCATACTCAAAACAAACACTGGGCTTGAAAGGTATATTTCATGCTAGTAAGAGAGTCAGAGCCCAAAGAGAATGAAAGAAAAGGTCTCAGGTCCCACTCCCCACAGCCAGCCTGGCTGCCATCTGTCACATGCCCTTGATCATTCCCAACTCAGCCCCTTTGCAAACACCACTCACTAACCCCCCGCCCCATTAACACGACTTCCCAACTTCTCTGACCTCCCCTATTTGTCACCTCCCTAGAACTCCGGATGAAAGCTCACCTCCTCCAGAAAGTCTTTTCTTTTTTCTTTTAAATTAGAGTATAGTTGCTTTACAATGTTGTGTTACTTTCTACTGTACAGCAAAGTGAATCAGCTGTACGTATACATATATCCCCTTTTTATGGATTTCCTTCCCATTGAGGTCACCACAGAGCATTGAGTAGAGTTCCCTGTGCTATACAGTAGGTTCTCATAGTTATCTATTTTATACATAGCAGTGTATATATGTCAATCCCAATCTCCAAACTCATCCCATCTCCCCCCTTTCCCCCTTGGTATCCATACATTTGTTCCCTACGTCTGTGTCTCTATCAGAAAGTCCTTTCTGATTTAATTGTTCCATCAACTCTTTCGACACATGATCATTCAGTTACTAATAGGCTATTTTGCCCTCGTTGACATGTAGCTTTATAAGTGAGATAAAGCAGAGCTAATGTTAATTGCAAGTCGAATGACTGTTATCATAGCAAGCAGATTAGCCTTAGATGAGTCATAATAGAGTAGAATTGTAGTTTGTGGTAATAAATGAAATTTTTGGAATTTAATGAGAGCTCTATAGACCACATAGCCAGGAGACCTCTGTCAATTTAATATGTGGAGCTCTGTAAGAGAAGGAACATGGGATAGAAGAGATAGCATTCAACTAGGAGTCAGGAGACATGGGTCATTCAAAATCTTATGACTTGCTGTGTCCTCTTCTCCCCAACACACAGGTTTCCCCTATAATGCAAAATTGGGTGACATCTACATACACAAGTCACTCCATAAGTATTTTTGTTAACCTGTATTTACTAGGGCCAGAAACAGTTCTAGTGGTTTTAAAAGGATACAGGTGATTTTTATAAATTTATAGCCCACAGAGCTTAGAAGAATTATGGAGACAACTTAGTCCAGAATCTGTAATTTTTTTTTTTTTTTTGCGGTACGCGGGCCTCTCACTGCTGTGGCCTCTCCCGTTGCAGAGCACAGGCTCCGGACACGCAGGCTCAGCGGCCATGGCTCACGGGCCCAGCCGCTCCGCGGCATGTGGGATCTTCCCGGACCGGGGCACGAACCCGCGTCCCCTGCATCGGCAGGTGGACTCTCAACCACTGCTCCACCAGGGAAGCCCCAGAATCTGTATTTTACAGAGAGGCAAACCAAGGTCACGATGGCTTATTCAAGAGCACAGCACCAGTAAGTGACTCAGGGGGTACAGAACTGAGTGTTCTGAGCTATTGGTCCAGCATTCCTCTCTCAAGATCCCCCCTTTAAAGCATTTAAGGGGAAATCTGGTTCAAAAACGCAACATTATGACGTGAAAAGTTTCCAACTACTACGACAAACTACCATTTGCAATGACATCATATTTTTGTGTGTCTACTGGCAAACTTTTTGCCTGTCGATTTTTCTATATGGGCTAAACATTTTTCATAATATTTTAAGACTTGTATTGTTTAGGATTATATGTGGCTGAATATATCCAGAGATCCCCAGATAGTAGTGCCTTAAATGAGAATGACATTAATTTTTTGGTCACCTAAAGAAGTCTAGCAGCAGGGGATTCAAGGCAGCTATGAGCCCATATCTCTGCTGTTCCATACCTTTCCCATATTACTTTTAGGTTCAACGTCCTCCTAGAGCTCCATCCATCTCCTCTAAATTCAGCCAACAAGAAGGAGAAGGGGCAGAGAAAGGGCACACCCCTCTCTTTTAGAAGACCTCTTGAAAGGTCCCAAACAATAATTCTGTTTACATCATCTTAAATAGAACCTAGTCATGTGACCCTACCTGGCTGCAAGGGACCTGGACCATGTAAGTCTTTTATCATGGTAGCATGTGCTGCACTAATATTAGGGTTCTGCTACCAGGCAAGAAGAAGGGAAAAATATGAGGGGCTACTGGCATCCTTTTCCATAGAATTTCTGCTCAACAATCTCTTTCTTAATAAATTCAAATAATACTTTAATATTATGCAAATAATATTAAAATGGAGGTATTAAATGGAATGCTATGATTTATATGGGTAAAGTAATATGAATAATGACAATCATTTCAAACCCATTTGGTATCTAAGGAATATTTTATTAGAATGCAATTATTATAAGCTTACATCTTTGCCTTATTGATACTAAGAGTAATGAAATAATCCTAGGGCTATCAGATAATCCCTCATAGGGCAAGACATTAGTCACCAGGTCATGACATTTGTCAAGAGAGCTCACAAGAGTGGGTGATTTCTTCAAGAGTCTGGCCAGCCCCTTCCACCCACCTCACCTGCCTCTTTCCTACTTTCTTAGACCCTGCCAAAGGCCAAATCATCATCAAGGCAACCAAGGCTCTTCACTCTCTCCAACTGATTCTGGTCATCTGTATCATGATCAGACAAGCACTAAAAAGCAAGAGATGCTCTAGAGCAGACAGAGGTTCGGTTTTTGCCTCTGTCACAGAATGCCCTGTGTCGTGGTCTCTGGACTCAAGTACAGAGATTAAGATTGCTGATTCTTGGGCTTCCCTGGTGGCGCAGTGGTTGAGAGTCTGCCTGCCGATGCAGGGGACGTGGGTTCGTGCCCCGGTCCAGGAAGATCCCACGTGCCGCGGAGCGGCTGGGCCCGTGAGCCATGGCCGCTGAGCCTGCGCGTCCGGAGCCTGTGCTCCGCAACGGGAGAGGCCACAACACTAAGACCGCCCGTGTATCGCAAAAAAAAAAAAGATTGCTGATTCTTCCTTCTTATTCCTCATGTGGGAGAGACTACCATGAGGCGGTCTGGAAAATATGAGTGACTCAAAATTGAGGTTTTGAATAAATGCACAAGAGTTTCACTTTGGATTTCTCCAGTCCCTTTAAGCCCTTCCCAGAAAGCTGTTCAGAATGAGCGCCTGGCCCCTATATTTCACATAGAAAACCTACATGGCTATCAGCCAAAAGCTCTTCTGAAATGTCAGTACTATCTCAAAATGAGACTGGTCCTATGCCAACATGTAGCCAAAGTTAATGAAGTACTCCTCCTAGCAGCCTGTTCCCTGCTCTTCTTTGCTCCATCTCCAATGTCCTATTGTCAATATTGAGGAAATTTTGGACATCTTCAGCCTCCTCCTCAAGTAATTATATGAGGGACTGTGAGCTTTTGGATTGCCGAAGGCTCCGTTTACCCTCAAATTTACTTTATAGCCTTCAAGCTAACTAACCTCTCTGGATCTCTGTTATCTCATTAGAAAAGGGAGCACTTTTGAAAAGACAGTCCCTAAAGCCTGACGCAGCTCAGATACATCCCACGATTCTATGATAGAACTACCGAAGAGCAAGGCCACCTCATGCAAGTGAAGCTTTAAACGTCTCCTGCAATGTTTCATTAAGAACTACAGCCATTTAAAAATAATTTGACAATTCTTCTGGATGAATTCTTCTGAAGAATAAATCGTTTGTATACATCATCCCGTCTTATCATACTTTCACAGCTGCCGATGAGTGGTAATACACTGTGGCTTTTTGAGAGAGTTGGCGAAATGAAAAGTGATATAGCTTCCCAGGTAAGTACCAATTAAAACGATTTCAAATCATTAAAAATGAGTGTTATGTAATAGTCACTGCTCTTGGAAGAACTAGGACTTTGTCTTTTTGCAAGGGGAAAGGATCATCTTGCTTCCCAGCTCCGCAGGATTATCCGAGGTCAAGTACTTCTGCAACACATATTCTGCAGTGCTCATTGCAATTTCAAGTTCAAAGCAGCAGGGACAGCAGTATATGCTGTAGCCTGAGAAGAGCAGAGTCATCTTCTTATCCATTTCCCTCTCCTTGTCTTTGCTTGCTTTCCAGAATTTCTGTGTGTCCTACTCTATTGCATAAAGAATAGTGACAATTTCTGATGCTCACCTCCTGACTAGGTCTCTCTAGTTAGTGATAAACGATACAACAGCTTTACTCTCCAACCACTCATCCATTTGCCCTTCAAGTTGTAATGTAAAATTTAGTATTTTCTCTCTAAAGTGGTTTAGGTTTCTCACTCCTCCACTCTTCAGCCTTTCCAGATAGGGTTGGATAAAGGAGAATTGTACTTTAAATACAGTATCATCCAAATGTGGGTGTGGGAAAGTACACCTCCCAAAGTAATATTTGCAAAAAAAAATTGCAACCTAGTGTTTGTTTTTGTGTATTCAAAAATGTCACTCACTATCTTGCATGCAGAACTTTTGTAGCTCCAAGTAAAATTAATGCTGGCTACCATGAAACAACTTTCTTGAGGTTTTGCTTAAGGGAAGGGCTTAACTGTAAGTATGGGGCCCCACAGGAAAAAAAGGACGTTCCTAAAAGACTTCATTAACCTTTATTAATTTCAACATAAATTAACCTCCAGAGAAGATCACACCCTGCTTGCGATCTTCAAAGCAGTTTTCCAAAGGACAAGGCTGTTTGGCTAACTTACAGTAAGTGTGGAGACTGGGAATTTAAACTTTGCACTGCTTATGCAGCAAAAACATTTTCAAAACACTAAACTGATCAATTCCAATGAAGCCTCCATAATTGAAGTTTCTCATTTCAGATTTTTTAATTCACCTTAGGACAATGACATTTAAAATGCATTCAAACTCATTAGAAATGAACTATATAAGTTTATATTTTCTTGCATTGTGAAGATAAAGAATACAGTCTTTCATGAACACTTTAAATTTTAATTTTTACTATCCATTATTTTTATCGAGAGCAAAAGAACTTTGGTTTTAAACAATGTGATCTTGATAAAGTCACTTGACTCTTCTTTCATATATAAAAGTGAGATATTTAGACCGTAAAACCTCTAACAATCCCTCTGGCTGTTAAGACCTTATGAAATGACAAAAAAAGAAACCGGCTCAATTTTAACTTTCTCATATTTTTGCTGCGCTTATATCCCCTACATTATAATAATAATGCTTTAGATTTATAAAATTTAACTTTTCTCGAGGCACTTTTCAATCCATTACCTCATCTACTCAATGGAAAAATGCAGTTGGGGAGAAAGGATCCTCAGATTCTCACTCACATGTTTTTCTCTGACCACCGCTTAGCCTGGGAAATTTATCAGAGCCATAAAATCTGATAAAAGGTAAGGAAAGGTCTTACCTGAAAGGAAAGGTCTCTTAATTTATACCTTTTGGCAGCCTTCACTAAAGCCAAGGGGCAGAACAACACTGGATTTTTCACCCTTCATCCTGTGCCTCTTGATTAAATCAGACTCTAAGAGATTTTTTTTCCTGTTTTTTTAATCTGCTAAATGATTTAAAATAGCAAAACTAAAACACAATGTATATCCCTGCAAGAAAAGGTATAAACACGACAGGCAACAAATAATGGTTTATTTCAGAGTAAAATCTCACCAAGGAAGCATAGTTTCAAATGTGAGATGGAGGGTTATGAGAGGTTGATAATAGGAAAAACGGGGAGATTCCTTCCATATACATCCCTTTTAGTTTTTCCATAATTCATTTATATACTCATTTAATAATTGTACTGAGTACTTGTTACCAGCTCTCCCCAGTGCCTCCTGCCCTTTGGGGGATATAAAGATGAATAAGAATGGAAAATAGCTAACATTTATTGAGTACCTAGTACGTGCCTAGCTATGCTAAATGCTTCATGTGCAGTTAAAGCCAACCTAAGGCTACACTGCGGGAAAGTGGTAGCACCTGGGTTCTAACACTGATCTGCCTGCCTGGACGCTATGATGTTAAGTGCCTCTCAGTTTAAGTGTAAGCCGGAGTCCTGGAAATCTAGTGAGCAAGATGATTTGTTAATTCTTCCCATAAATCGATGCTTGCCTCTAAATTGTTCATTTGTGTCAATAATTCCTATCCCACCCCCTCCCCCCAAAATAAGACAACATAGCTCAGAAATTATCTCTATGAGAGAGTTTTCTCCAGCTCCTTAAAAAAATGCTTGCTAATGAGCTAGTAAATGTTCTGTGCATTTTTTAAATGAAGTGTGAAGTCACTGAAAAGTCACAGTATTTACTGTGAAAGGTTTGGTAGAATGTCTGGCTTCCTTCCATTATTCCATCATAATGGAATTGGCAGCTACATTCTCAAGCTTTAAGTGAATGAGTGGATTAGGGCATCGAAGAGAAGGGTCCTACAGTTGCTACCTGACTTTTTAAAATAATATTCACACTGATAAGGATACAATGAAACAGGCACTAACTAGGAGAGCATGAATTGGCACATCTTTCTGAAAAGCAAGTTGCATTAGTCTAGAAAGATGTTCATGCCCTTTGGTCCAGTAACTCCACCTGTTAACTAGAATCTATCCTAGGTAGGAACTAGGCGGTTGGACCATGGTATATTTATATTCACTAGCCTTTAACAGTAACACCACAATATTGAAAGCAAGTTATAAATGTGCAAGAGTATGGAAATGACTAAATACATTATGGTACATAAATTACACAGTGGGATTTACTGCCATTTTATGTGATCTTTTCCAAACATTTTGAATGATATTGGAAAATATCACTACAAAATGTTAAGTGAGAAAAACAGGATCAAACCATTATATACATGAGGATCTTCTTCAAAGATAGATAATTACGGAGAGAAAGAGAAGCAAAGACTGTACAAGGTATATATACATTAAAAAAGGGCTGTCATGAAACAAAACAAAGTTTCTCAAGGTAACCAAACAGTAATAGAAGTTATTTTTTAAAAACCAAGGGAGAGTGGCCTTGGATTAGGCAATGGTTTCTTAGATATGACATCAAATCACACCAGTAACAAACAAACAAACAAATAAATAAGCTGAACATCATCAACATTTTGTGCTTCAAGGGTTACCATCAAGGAAGTGAAAAGACAACTCACAGATTAGGAAGAAATTTTTGTCTTCTAAGGGAATTGCATCTAGGATATATAAAGAGCTACTACAACGTATTAATAAAAAGACAACCCATTTTGAAAAACGGTCAAAGGAACTGATACAGTTGTCCAGAGAAGACATACAGATGCCCAATAGACACAGGAAAAGATGCTCACGTGATTAGCCACCAAGGAAATGCAAACCCAAACCACAGTGAAATACCACTTCACACCCGCTAGGATGGCTATAGTCAAAACATCAAATAATAGTAAGTACTGGAGAGTATGCAGAGAAACTGGAACCCTCATACACTGCTGGTGGTGCAGCTACTTTGGAAATAATCTAGTGGTTCCTCAAATGGTTAAGCAGTAAGTTACCATATGGCCCAGCTATTCCACTCCTAGGTACATACCCAAGAGAAATGAAAACATATGTCCACACAAAAATTTGTACATGAATGTTCATAACCGTATTATTCATAATAGCCAAAGTGAAAACAACCCAATTGTCCATCAACCAATAAATAGATAAATAAAATGTGATATACCCATATAATGGACTACTATTCAGCAATAAAAAGAAATAAAGTACTGATCTGTGTTGCAACATGGATGAATCTTGAAAGGGAAAGCAGTCAGTCATAAAGAACTACATATTGCATGATTCCAGTTATATGAAATATGCAGAATAGGCGAATCTAGAGAGAGAGACAGGAAATAGATTGGTAGTTAAGTAAGGCTAGGGTGGGAAGTGGATTGGGGGAGGGGTGTTGAAGGGGGTGACAGCTACTAGGCATGGGGCTTCTTTCTGGGATAAGGATAAAGTTCTAAGACTGTGGTGATGGTTGCACAATTCCGTGAATATACTAAAAGCCACTGAATTGTGCACTTTGAGTGAATTGTATGATATGTGAACTATATCCCAATGAAGCTGATTTTAAAAAACCAAAGGAGCAAGATTAATTATTCTCATTATTTCATCCATCAACCTTATACTAAGCTCCTACAACCGCTTGTGTTAAGCACAATGGAAGACACAAATAAAGGGAACCCCTTGTTTCCAAGTTCACATGAACTGACACTAATATATGCTATTAGTAATAGTTACCGTGTACATACACCTAATTATCTAAATTATAAATATATTCTCTCACAACATTACGAAGAACAAGAAATAGGGACTGACATTCCTCCACTGCCTTTCTCGAAGTAGTCATATATACTTCGAGTCAAAATAATGACTCGAAGTAGTCATTATTTATATATTATATTATATATATTATATATATATTTATCTACCAAATCAGATCTATATTTCCAATCGCCTTATGTAAATATCCACCTGGGTGTCCAGTTAGCATCTCAAACTTAAGTTTCAAACAGTATTTTAATCCTCCACTCCTATTTTAATCTACCACTCCCCCTGTAGCTATACCAAATGCACACTCTTCCTGTTACCACCTCTCAGATAGTACATGCACGGCATACTCTCAGAAAGCAGGTTAGAAACCTCAGAATTTCCTGTGGTCTGCTCGCTGCCTTGTCTCCCAACTCAGGCCACTGCAAAGGTCTTATAGTCCAACCTCTTAATTATCTCTGGGATTGGGACTTCCCTGGTGGTCCAGGGGTTAAGACTCTGCACTTCCACCGCAGGGGGCACGGGTCTGATCCCCGGTTGGGGAACTAAGATCCTGCATGCCACGTGACTCAACCAAAAAAAAAAAGAAAAAAAAAAGCCTCTGGGATTAATGTTCTACTCTCTCCCCTCTACTATCGCCCTGGTTCATGCCTTCACCATCTTTCATGTACAATAGTACAACCATTTCCTAAATCACGCCTCTAATTCCAGTCTTCGCCCTCCAATTCCCATCTCCATGTCGCAGTAAGGATGAACTCTCCTCTCATTTTAACTGTGTGTTTTAAAAAGTTTAAAACACTCATACAGAAAATCATGTAAGAAAAAAACAAAGAATTAACACAATGCAGCTTTTGCTGTAAATATAATTTTCTTCTAAGAAGAAATGAAGCATTTCAGACAAAACTGAATTCACCTTTGTTCCCTTTCCAGCCCTACTCCTTTCCCTCCTGTCCCAAAGACAATTTTACGAATTTGGGTGTATAATTCCAGTATCTATACTTTTAAGACACACCTACACGCATATGTCAATACACATACACACACACACACACACACACACACACACACACACACGACTACAGATATATGTATATATACTATGTATCCATAAACAATATATAGTATTGCTTTGTGTTTTATATTTATTTGTTTGCTTGCTAACTTTATCACTGAGGTATAAGATAAATACAATAAATGGCACTTATCTTAAAGGTATGTCTTGATGAAATATTTACAAACTGAACACATTTGTGTCACTACCCCTTAGATCAAGATATAGGCATTGTCAGGGCTTCCCTGGTGGCGCAGTGATTTAGAGTCTGCCTGCCGATGCAGGGGACATGGGTTCGTGCCCCGGTGTGGGAAGATCCCACATGCTGCGGAGCAGCTGGGCTGGTGAGTCATGGCTTCTGAGCCTGCGAGTCCGGAGCCTGTGCTCCATAACAGGAGAGGCCACAACAGTGAGAGGCCCGCGTACCACCAAAAAAAAAAAAAAAAAAGATACAGGCATTGTCAGAACCTCCTTTGCACCTGCCCCCTCCTAGTCATTGCCCTCCATCACCATTTTGACCTCTATCACCATAGATTAATTTTGCCTATGTTTGAATGCTAGCTGAAGAGAGAGAGAGAGAGAGAGAGAGAGAGGGAGAAAGAGAGAGAGAGGGAGAGAGAGAGGGAGAGAGAAAGAGAGAGAGAGAGAAAGAAAGAAAGAAAGAAAGAAAGAAAGAAAGAAAGAAAGAAAGAAAGAAAGAAAGAAAGAAAGAAAGAAAGAAAGAAAGAAAGAAAGATCTCTTTTGTATCTGACTTCTTGCACTCAGCATTATATCTATGGGGTTCATCCATGTTGTTGCATTTAGTAGTTGGTAATTTTTTTCATCGCTGTATAGTACTCCATTGTATGTATACACTACATAATGGACATTTGGGTTGTCCCCAGTTGGAACTATGATGAATAATCCTGCCATAAATATTCTTACACATGCCTTGTGATACTCTCTTTGTCTTTCTCTCTTTGTCTCTGGCTTTTGAGAGTTTGATAGAACCTAACTTCACTTACATATTTTCCATCTCTACCTTTCTGCACTAAATTCTCCATTATTTCCTCAGATTAATATTCCAATTCATTTGTATCTGTTTGGTCTATTATTCCACCAATTACCTTTTTTATTTAAATGACTACAGTTCTAATTTTAGAAAGTCTGTTGGTTATTTTCAAATACACCTACTTCTATACAGTTCTGTACTTGCCCTGTGGTGTTTCTTATTTTCTTTAGTTCTTTGAACATTCTAAATATACATATGTTGATGTTTCTGGTTATTCTATCATTTCTAGTTCTTGGAACCTACTTTCTACCATTTGTTGGATCTTCTAATTCTCTCAATGGTACTTCATTATCCTTATGGTTTATACTTTTTGAGGGTGACCTCATTTTCAGTGGGGTTGTCTTCCATTAGAGTCCTATTGGGATGAGTATCAATGTGATGGCTGTAGATGCTTCTGCTAGAGGTTTACTACTTCTGTCTCTTCCAGAACCATTTTTCAAGTTAATCTCTCAATACTGAGTTCCCTGTCAGCTAGATAGTATAACTCTGCAGTGACAATAGCCTGGAGTTCTCATTTCTCTTCGGTGATTTTCCCCTATTGCCCTAGAGCTTTGTCACCAAGTCTCTGAGCCAGTGCACAGTTTTCTTGTCCTGTTTTTAATGAGCTAGGCAGCCCACTGTGACTCCTGGTTTGGTGCATGTAGCTCAGATCTGAGATTGTGGCTTAAACTCCCTCTCCAGCGGGACTTAAAACTTCAGTTGCCGCAGTTAAGGCCTGCATCCTTCTTGCTTTCTCTCATGGTCCATTTAAGCTTCAGTTCCTGCTCACTGATCTGACTTTGAGTTCTTCTTTATTCTTGACAGCTGAGGAGTCCCATTTCTTGATTTTGAACTTGGCCCAGATATTACATTTTCATAATTTTCTGACATTCCTGTGTGTTGAAGTGAAAGGCAATGAAGCTCTTTCACATCAACTCAGACATATTCATCCGATACTTCCAAACACAAATATGATCGCATTGCCTTTGATGGGCACGTATCTTCTTGAAGGATCATGTCAATCTCCTTATCTGGCTATTTTTAAAACGCCCCATCCAGGTGGGATTCTGGCTCCCAGACTTCACCTGCAATATATCCCTAATCCATTCCCCTCCCCCATGCTCCGGCAATAACAGCCCCGGCTTCGTCCCCCAACATTCCATGTAACAGCACATCGTTATTTTAAGAAACTTCACTTGGATGTGGCTTCTACATCCAATTTTTCTTTTTTTTTAACTTTTTATTTTATATTGGACTACAGTTGATTAACAATGTTATGTTAGTTTCAGGTGTAAAACAAAGTGATTCAGTTATACATATACATCTATTCTTTTTCAAATTCTTTTCCCAGTTAGGTTGTTACATAATACTGAGCAGAGCTCCCTGTGCTATACAGTAGGTCCTCGTTGGTTATCCATTTTATTTTTTTAAGACACCTTTTTAAAAATTGTTTACTCATTTATTTGTTTATTTTTGGCTGCATTGGGTCTTCATTGCTGTGCATGGGCTTTCTCTAGTTGTGGTGAGCAGAGGCTACTCTTCATTGCAGTGCACGGGCTTCTCATTATGGTGGCTCCTCTGGTTGCGGAGCAGGGGCTCTAGCCGCACGGGCTTCAGTAGCTGTGGTGTTCGGGCTCAGTAGCTGTGGTGCATGAGCTTAGTTGCTTCACGGCATGTGGGATCTTCCTGGACCAGGGCTCGAACCCGTGTCCCCTGCATTGGCAGGCGGATTCTTAACTACTGCGCCACCAGGGAAGTCCTGGTTATCCATTTTAAACACAGTAGTGTGTACATGTCAATCCCAAACTCCCTAACTATCCCTCTCCCCAACCCTTCCCCGATGGTAACCATAAGTTCGCTCTCTGTGAATCTGTTGCTGTTTTGTAAATAAGTTTATTTGTACCATTTTTTTTTAGCTTCTGCATATAAGCTATATCATATGATACTTCTCTTTCTCTGCCTGACTTACTTCACTCAGTATGACAATCTCCAGGTCCATCCATGTTGCTGCAAATGGCATTATTTCACTCTTTTTAATGGCTGAATAATATTCCATTGTATGTATCGAATCACGATATTTTGTGACCTTCATTCAGGCTGTGAACTCTTCAAAATCTCTGAATCTTCCATCTCAGAAAATGGGGTTTGAAACCATAGCTGACTGTGTTATCCAGGTCACCAATGCACAAAACTAACCAAAACTCAAAGAAGAGAGTGAATGTGTCCATTCAAAAGGCCGGTAGGGCTCTGTGAAGACAGGAGCAGCTGACCCAGTGAACATGAACTGTTGAGTTTCATACCCTTTGAGTTCATTAAGAGCATTCTCTGCTCTCAGAGCACATTTGCTCTGCCCTCTTTAGAAAGGGTAGCCTGCTGTGGGGATAGCAGTTATATTTTGTGTGCTTCATTAGAGCAAGGAAATATAGTTCACTGTGCTCAAACAAATCCTAGCTGCTAATGGGCCGAGATATTGTGAATGTAGAGTTAGAACTGCTGGGACATCAGAGAGCTGAAGGGAAAAAAAAAAATCCCCAAAGAACCAAAGAAACTGCATTTGTAAGCTTCATTTATATACCACATAGCAAGTGAATCAATAACTTGAAAATGTACAGTGAAGGCCAAAAAGGAGTTGATTGCAATCTTCGAAGAGTCGGCAAAAAGAAAAAGTTGCAGTGCAAATTAAACTCATTCAAAAGAGTAAAGGCAGTTGGTTCAAACCTAAGAAGATTCAACTAGGTTAGCAAAAAATCATTATTCCTAGAAGAGATGACAGAGGCAAGTAATAGAATATGAAATGTGAATACCCAAAAAAAACCCCACCCAGATGTTTGTTTTGAGAATTTTTTTCTCACAGCATAATTCATGAGAATGTAAAATGGTATCCTTAGGAAGGCTGATGAATATAAAATTAGAAGGTCATCACCAAGGTAAATAGAGTTTTAGTAATCAGGGTAGGATCTGAAGAAATGGAAAATTACCATCTGAGCCTCCAGTTTATGCTAGTATCCAAAAGTACAGCCAGTTTAATGTAAAAAAAATTATTCACAATTTATCATTCATTTCTTGTTTATTTTTCAATTTGGGCTTTTTTATCGTCACTTTTAATTTGCACATAGATATGCATCCTTTTTACCTGGGGGATATTGTCACATGACTCATCAATGACAACATTCTTTTCAACACCCCTTTCCCATTCTACGCCTTCTCACTCTTCTCTCATAGACACACACACACACACACACACACACACACACACACTCACACACCCCTCAATTAGCTGTCAAGCATCTCTAGGTTGAATGTCATGGGAATTCCCAAGATGAGAATTCCATCTGATCAGATGATCAGAGACCTTAACTAAAAGAATTTACCTTTCACTGTCCTCTTCCAGGGTCCTGGTCCTGAGTTCAAATTAGGTTTCATTCAACACATGAGACTGGCTTAGTTGACTACAGGACTAACAGGAATGATGCTGTCTCAGACTACACACTTTCATTCCGCCAGCTCTCTCATCAGTACACACCACTGGTGTAAGAGCCACTGGCAAGGGAGTGCGGATCTCTCTAATGCTGCACTGAAAAAGCAACTCAGGGCAAGATACAGACTGATAGGAGTACCAAGGACAAGACTCATGTTCATATTGCCCACACATATAGTCTCTTTTTAAAAAATGGGAAAAAAAAGTTTGCCCAAGGAAGAGAGCAACATTTATTCATATGTTTCAAAAAATCTGGTTGTGTATCATGTTAGATACAAAGCATCTGAGTGAGTGGCTCTTCTGGCCCACACTCAGACGAAGAGAAGAAATTCAGAACGTTCAAAGGGGCCTCTCACCCAACTCTGTAGCATGCTCGCCTCTACAGAAAGCAAGCCCTTGACAAAAGACTCAGAAAGAAAGATGTACTCACCGCCCTGCAATATTCTGCAGCATATCTGCAGCACATAGTTATAACCTTCCCTGAACTACCCCAGCAGCTGATTTCAGCCGTAAGTAAACAGCTTCACTTCACCTATCCTCCTGAGAAAGGTGAAGTGCCCGCAGTGCAGAAAAAAGAAGTGTTATTCTGAAAACACGATCCAACAGCGAAAATGCATATCTATGCCCACGGCTGTGTTCTTGTCTGTGTGTCTATAGTTTGTTTATATTTAGTCTATATGTCTACAGAGTTCCACAGAATGATTTTATGCATGCAAAACATTTTTACCTTTATGTCTATATTTTTGTTCAAATTTATATCAATATTTTATGAAGTTACATATGATTTTAATTTTGTATAAATGCACATATATTAATTTCTTGGTCAGTGTGTGTGTGTGTGTGTGTGTGTGTGTGTGTGTGTGTGGTGTTGTGTGCATACAAAGCCACAAAGTAAAATCATGGCATTCTCATAGTAGTTTTATCAAGATGCAATTACAGATGTATTTCTTCCATAAAGCAGTGGAATATAAGAAGAATAGATCTATTCATAAAAAACTAATTTAATAGATATCTTGTGTGAAATGAGAAAGCAATCTTTCATTGATTTTAAATTGAAGAAAGGTGGACAGCCACATGTAAATCAATGAAGTTAGAACACACACTCTCACCATGCACAAAAATGAACTCAAAATGGCTTAAAGACTTAAACCTAAGACATGACACCATAAAACTCCTAGAAGAGATCATAGGCAAAACATTCTCTGACACAAATCGAACCAATTTTCTTAGGTCAGTCTCCCAAGGTAATAAAAATAAAAACAAAAATAAACAAATGGGACCTAATCAAACTTACAAGCTTTTGCACAGCAAATGAAACCATAAACAAAACAAAAAGACAACTTACAGAATGGGAGAAAATATTTGCAAACGATGTGACCAACAAAGGATTAATTTCCAAAATATACCAACAGCTCATACAACTCAACAACAAAAAAATAAACAACCCAATCGAAAAATGGGCAGAAGACCTAGACATTTCTCCAAAGAAGACATACAGATGGCCGATAGGCACATGAAAAGATGCTCAACATCGCCAATTATTAGAGAAATGCAAATCAAAACTACAAAGAGGTAACACCTCACACCGGTCAGAATGGCCATCATTAAAAAGTTTACAATAACAAATGCTGGAGAGGGTGGGGAGAAAAGGGAACCCTCTTACACTGTTGGTGGGAATGTAAGCTGATGCAGCCATGGTGGAAAACAGTATGGAGATTCCTCAGAAAACTAAAAATAGAGTTGCTGTGTGATCCAGCAATCCCATTCCTGGGCATACATCCAGACAAAACTATAATTCAAAAAGATACATGCACCCCTATGTTCACAGCAGCACTATTCACAATAGGCAAGACATGGAAACACCCTAAATGTCTATCAACAGATGAATGGATAAAGAAGATGTGGTACATATATATAGTGGAATACTACTCAGCCATAAAAAGAACAAAATCATGCCATTTGCAGCAACATGGATGGATCTAGACATTGTCATACTAAGCGAAGTAAGTCAAAAACAGAAAGACAAAAACCATATGATATCACTTATATGTGGAATCTAAAATATGACACAAATAAACCTACATGAAACAGAAACAGAATCATGGACACAGAGAACAGACTGGTGGCTGAGAAGGGGGAGGGGGTTGGGGGAGGGATGGAGTGAGAGGTTGGGGTCAGCAGATGTAAACTTTTATGTATAGAATGGATAAACAAAAAGGTCCTACTGTATAGCACAGAGAACTATATTAAATATCTTATGATAAATCATAATGGAAAAGAATATTAAAAAAGAATGTGTATCTACATGTATAACTGAATCACTTTGCTGTACAGCAGAAATTGACACATTGTAAATCAACTATACTTCAATAAAATTTAAAAATTAAAAAATAAAATAAAATTGAAGAAAGGAAAATCGTAAACGAAGATAGAAATCATAGGTCAGGTTCCCCAAGAAACAGATTCTGAGATCAAAATGTGCTTGCACGATGTTTATTAAAGTGTGCCCTTAGGAGGAGTGCTGTTCTAGGGTGCGAGGGCAGCAGGACAGAGGAGAGGCAGGAGCTGAACTGCTCCTTAGGAACCAAAGAAGCCTCAGTTGATCCCGGAGGAAGCTCTGGAGCTGGGGTGGCCTTTCAGAGACATCCAAGGGTGAGGCAGGGGGCTGGGTCTTTACACCTCAGACCTGACCAGCCATAGGATGTTGGCTGCCCCTGGTGTAAGAGGGGCTCAGCTGCGAGGCGTCAGCAGTGACACACCCAGCAGCTGGGGAAACGCAGCCTTTGGCCTGCAGCCGGGCCTGGGTGGTGCACCTCAGCATCACCGCAAGGCATTTGTGAGTCCATAACCTTTTTTGTGTCTGTGGCCGTGCTGCGCAGCTTGTGAGATCTTAGTTCCCCAAACAGGGACTGAACCCAGGCTACTGCAGTGAAAGCACCGAGTCCTAACCACTGAACTACCAGGGAATTCCCAGTCCATAGCATTTTTTTAATGACGGCTATTACTTGTTACTCCAAATTATAAGTCCACTGTTCTATCAGAGATCCCTTCTAAACTTTATAATTTTAAAATATTCTGATATTCTGTCTTTTTAGGTCTTTGAGTCAGCTGTAGTCCAGATTTTCCACATGGAAAAGTACCTTCGATCACCTTGTAGAGAAATCTGACTGGCATAAAATGCTTGCGCACTTTGTGGAAAGGGCTTCAGTTCCTTTACCTGTACAATAAGGATGGTAATAATAGTAATAAACTCATGGGGTGTGGAGAATAAATTAAATTACCCATGCAAAGGTCTTAGAAGAGTACTGTCACACCATCAGCTATAACGAGCATTATTATTTTTGGAAAGCTCTATGAACTCAATATCACTCCATGGTTACTAAGGCTTACTCAGAACTGCTTCGTAAACCACTTCAAGGGTCAATGTCAGGACCCTCTTTTCAGGTGGTAGACCAATGACTTCACCCTCTGGTTGACTTCCATGTGATTGATAAGAAAAAAGGCAAGTTTCTCTTCTGTTCTTGGTTTTATTGTCAGGAGATATTACTTCAATAGACAATTGAGAAGAGCAAAAAGAATAGCGTTAGGTCAACTCTTCTAAAATCAAAATCCCATCATCAATCTCAGAGATCCTCCAACCTTTAGTTGCTCGGATGCACCAATTCTATGCAATGGGTCAAGTCAATCAGATATCTGGGGGCACATTTTGCAGAGTTCATCTAGGGAGGTTGTCAGGAAACCACACCATTTAAAAGGAAGATACAGTGTACACTGCAGCTGCTTTACTGAAATTTTCGTATGGCCAACGTGGTGTTACTGGAACAATTACGTCCTGGCTAAAATGGTTATTGTAGGCAAAACCACTGGAGCCTCAATCACTCATTCATCCATGTGTTGGGACATCCCTGAGCAGTTTTCTGCAGGGATTCCCTGGCCAACTTCTCTGCTTGTGCAGGGAGGGAGCCACCCATTCAGTGACCGTCTTCTAGACTTTATGAGAAGGACAGCTTTCATGAGAGGACTCTCACCTTACCCTCATCTTACCTGACTGTGAAAGCTCATGGACCCGTGTCCTTCACCTGCAACCTAGCCCGTCTATACCCCGGGTGCTGACATCGACTGGGGCCCTCGGCTCTCTGCTCTCCAGTCTCACAAAGTCCTGATGAGAGAAATATTTCCAAGAATGTCCTGAATGATATTCCATCATTCAGTCTTCAGAAGCAGGGGCTCTTAATCTATTTGGAAGAAACTCAGAAACTCTCAGAACACTGTGAAGATGATATGCTGATTTTTGTGTGTATGCCCATGTGAATATTTTTCTGGAGAGACAGCTTAATGACTTTAATCAGGTTATCAAAGGGCTGCCCTGGGCAGTTCTGAATGGTGTTTAAGGGCAGGCTGGACTCAGACTGCCTGAATCATACCTACTTCCATAAGTGTATGACCTCAGGTGAGTTGCTTATCTTTGGGGGCCTCAAGTTCCTTATCTGTAACAGGGGGATAATAACAGTACCTATGCCAGGTGTTGCCGTGCAGAGTAAACCAGATCATCTCAGGTGTCTGGGTAACGCACTTTGAACAATGCATGTCCACAGCAGCGGCTCAGTTTATATCTTCCAGTATTCTTCTTACTGAAAGAGCCCATAACCCCCAAAAGATTCAGAAATGCTGCTCTGGTAATTCTCAGTTAAACCCTTAGATGGAGTCAGACCATCAGAAAGTTTGACTTGAACCATGTTTCTTGGATTTGGCTTTTTAAAAATTAGTTCTGAGTGTTATACCACTGGCCTCACTGAGGGATGACACACGAAGTCCAGCACATCGGTACCCACTACCCATCTACCAGCCCTGCCCGTCATCCCAGTATCCTCTTTATGAGGCTCCAAGGAGTAAATCTCCCTGCAGACAAAGACTCGGGGAAGCTGCTCAGGTGAGATCATTAGCTGTATAATCTTAGGGAGCCCAGACACCTGTGATGAGTGCCTTGGCCACGGAGGAGATGGGTACCATCCATCTGAAGTCCACCTCCGACAAGGACACGGGACCAGGTGATATGCGTTTCACTGTATTAAACCTACCCCTAGTTCTAGTTTTCTAATTTTATCACTCATGTTCTCTCCTGGACCCCCATTCCCTCTATTGTTACTTAATCCTATTGTAATTTATGTGGTTTTATGAACCACAGCAAATCCACTGAGGAATAAAGTCGTTCTATACCTAGGCAGAGCAACAAATCCATTCAGAATGGATGAGTGGCTTGTTTCCTATAACGTTATTTGCTCTGTTTTATGGGTGTTTTCCATCCTGTTTAAATGAATTTTGATCTTCTATTGTTGTGAAAATATAAGAGGCTGGGGATGGAAGGGGGATGGGTGGGTTGTAACCAGATGAAAAAGCAACCAAGGGATTTCTTAGACACCCGGTGGTGACAGTTTTCAAAGCAAACAAAATTGCTCCCCGAAAAATATCATACAGGCAAAGAAAAAAGAAATCACTTGAAAATTAATCTTGTTTACATCTTAGAAAGGCATTTCTTTTTTTTTTTTTTTTTTTTTTTGCGGTACGCGGGCCTCTCACTGTTGTGGCCTCTCCCGTTGCGGAGCACAGGCTCCGGACGCGCAGGCTTAGCGGCCATGGCTCGCGGGCCCAGCCGCTCCGCGGCATGTGAGATCTTCCCGGACCGGAGCACGAACCTGCGTCCCCTGCATCGGCAGGCAGACTCTCAACCACTGCGCCAACAGGGAAGCCCAAAAGGCATTTCTTATAGGGCTAATCTTAATTCTTAGTCTAATAGAACTCTACCCTGTTTTCTGCCTCTCTAAATATAAACCCTTTTTTATATTTTAAAGGTGACATTCCAAAGAGAGTGGTCCTCAGGCTTTTTCATTCAAGTGTAGAATGGAAGCTGCTAGGTTTCCTGTAACAGAACATTTCAATTTCATACATAATAAGCCCAGTGGCCTTGAGTACAATAGTCTTGATAAGTCCAACAAATATTCTGGAGGAAGTTTCTTGGCTTCCCTCAGAAAACCAGAAATTAATTAGTAGATCCTAATGATTTAGAAGAATTATTCTCTCTCGTTTCATAATCCTGTGGTAGCAGAAACATTTTGCCTTCTTCATACTTTCTACACAGCCTACTCTGCAATGTCCAAACATCAGAAGAAAATGGGAAGAAATAGGCTGAAAAACTGTAAAATACATAGCAATTAAAACGGCAATAGCTCACATCTGTGTTGTACTTCACAGTTTGTGAAGTGCTTTCATAAACATATCTTACATGATCTTAATAAAAACTCTGACAAAGTCTCAACTTTCCTTTGCTGCTTTACAAGGCTGTTAGAAGTTGAACTGTTTCCCGCAAAATTCATATGCTGAAGTCCTAACCCCCAGTACCTCACAATGTGACCTTATTTGGAGGTAGGGTCTTTACAGAGGGAATCCAGTTAAAATGAGGTCATCAGGGTGGGCTCTAATCCAGTATGACTGGTGACCTGACAAAAAGAAGAAATCTGGACACAGACATGTACACAAGGAGAATGCTGAGATGAGGATGAGAGCAGAGGTCAGGGAACACCAAAGACTGCCAGCAGACCACCAGCAGCTAGGGAAGAGGCAGGGGACAGGCTGACCTCAGAGTCCTCGGAAGGAACCAACCCTGCCGACACCTTGATCTTGGACTTCTAGCCTCCAGAACTGTGAGACAATAGATTTCTGTTGTTTAAGCTGCTCCACTGTGGTACTTTGTTAGGGCAGCCCGAACAAACAATACAAAGGTTCTTCATGATCTGCCCTCTTTTCTCTCCGGCATCACCTCCCATCCCTCCTTCCCACAGACTCTACACTTTAGCTAAACTGAGCATCCTAGTCAGGACCCTGTGTGCAGAGAAGCTGCCAGCTATTGTTATGTTAACTGACAGAAGTAGAACACCTTGCCCAGCAGGGCTCACCTACACATTTCAGAATATGTGGGGATATAATAATCTACCTTTTCTCTCTAGTTTCATGAGATAGACAACGAACTCTAGGGAGCCTACATTCACTCCACCATTAAGTTTTCAGCTTGGTTCATAGCAGAAGAAAAATGCTAAATTCAAGTGACTGCCTATGTCTTTAGCTCTAACGATTTAGGATTTTTTTTTAAACACCCTGGAGCGTATGCAGTATTCAGAGGGTCAGTCCCTCCAGCTCATGGATGGAGGTGGTGGCGAAAGGAACTCAGCAAGTAGCTCCTATAAATGTCCTCTTCCAGACATTCTGTGGCGCTGCTTCCATTAGAGGCGGGGGTCTCTGTCCTCCTCTTGAGTCTGGATGGACGCTGTGATCACCCGACCTACAGAATCCAGAATGCTGGCTTCCAGGCCAGGCCTTAAGACACTGGCAACGTCATCTTCCTGTCTAGTATTTTATCCTCACACCTGATGGAGTGTGATCATGGACGTCACACTCCAGGGACTGCTGTTCTAAATAAAGGAAGAAGCAATGCAAGGAATAAAGAAACTCCTTTCGTGAGCACTCAGTTTAACTTGTGGCTGAAGAACTGGATTCATAACCTCTCAAAATGCTGGCAGTGACCCTAAAGGTCTTCTAATACATCACTCCTCCAAGTTTACACCTCCTGCTGTGGTCCAAGAGAACAGGTGGGAGCAAAAAAGCATAGATGCTGCTCATCTGCTAAGATGAACAACCACCTCTACCCTCGCTTATAATAATATAATAATGAGTTTTGGAGTCAGGCATTCATAAGTTTGGAATCAGACACACTTACTAACAGGGGCCTCGAGCAAGTTGCTTGATCTCTCAGAAATTCAGTTTCCTTCTTTCTGAACTAGAGATAAAAATATCTTATCTTCACGGTGGTTGTAGGCAGAAAGGGGATAATGAGTTTATATAACGGGCCGGTGGCACCAGGTATGAGAATGTTCAATGAAGACACCCCTACCAGCATCCAGGGGGCCAGGGTTCCCCCCCTCGCAAGTCTTCAGGCCTGAGAATACCCTTATGTCTACTCAGGCCCCCCATGCGGAAGGGTGACGTGGCTGGCATATTCCAGACATACATGACAGCATGGCCAATATTTGCATCAAAATATGCATTTGACAAAGTGCTTAAGTCATTGCACGCAAAGTACTCTGCTCCTCCGAAGGTCTCTTGTGTGAGGCCCTCGTGGGTGCATAACACCCAATTTGTAATCTCGTGGGCGTTTTGCTGAAGGCAGGGACTCTGGAGCCGCTGAGCCCTCCAGGATGTCAGGGGGACGTGGGAGACAAACGTGGCAGCCTCTGAGGAAGGGGACACGGGTTGTTGTCTCTATTGTACAAATGGGGAAACTGAGGATCAGAGAGGCCATGTGATTTAGACCAGGTCACACAGAGAGTAAGAGGCAGGCCTAGCGGAATGCAGGTGTCCCGGCTTTCCCGGCGGGCGCTCTTCCCTAACACACGTGGTGCCTCTTGGGAACCAAAGCTAAAATCTTTGCACAGCATGTAACAAGATGGAGGTCGTTTTATACGCCAGATTTCCTTTGGGAAATATCTAGTGAAGCACCAGGGGTAGAAGGTGAGACCTCCAACAGGACTAGTGAGGGGAAGAGGGGTAAAGAATTGTGGGAGGGGTCAGGAGAGAGTGAGATATCAGAGGAGGGCCACTTCCTGAGTGAGCCCTCCCCAACTGCCCCAGGATTGTCAACAAAGGCTGCCCAAATCAGGAAATGTTACCAGTGGGGCTTTTCTTGTGAAAACCGACTACAGAAGAGGCTGTGTTTGACTGCCAGGTTGGGGTGTAGCAGAAGACCTGCACAGACCTGAAAGCACCGAGGCTGAGGGTCCCCTGAGGAAGGAAGCCCCAGAGCTTCCCAGCCCCTCCCACAGAGGACTCTACTGAGGTGTCGTGAGCTGGGAAACTGGTCAGGCCAAGGGTAAGCAGCTCTTCAAAGAGGAGGAAACCCTCCTGACATTTGTGTTACAAGTGGTAAAACCACTTGATTGACAAGTGATCTCTGACAATCAGGTAAAAGAATGTATCTTTATATTTTTCTTCTCAAAAGAGATTTGTGGGACTTCCCTGGTGGTCCACTGGTTAAGACTCCACGCTTCCAATGCAGGAGGTGCAGGTCCAATCCCTGGTCAGGGAAATAAGATCCCACATGCCACGCAGCACGGCCAAATAAAAAGAGGGGATATGTGTACATGTATAACAGATTCGCTTTGCTGTACAGCAGAGAGTAACACAACATTGTAAATCAACTATACTCCAGTAAAAAAAATTTTTAAAAAGAGAAACTTGCACATATACATTAAAATCAGCCACATTGGCACATATATACAATGGAATATTACTCAGCCATAAAAAGGAACGAAACTGAATTATTTGTAGTGAGGTGGATGGACCCAGAGACTGGCTTACAGAGTGAAGCAAGTCAGAAAGAGAAACACAAATACCATATGCTAACACATATATATGGAATCCAAAAAAAAGAAAAAAAAAACTGGCCAGAAGAACCTAGGGGCAAGACGGGAATAAAGACACAGACCTACTAAAGAATGGACTTGAGGATACGGGAAGGGGGAAAGATAAGCTGGGACAAAGTGAGAGAGTGGCATGGACATATATACACTACCAAACGTAAAATAGATAGCTAGTGGGAAGCAGCCGCATAGCACAGGGAGATCAGCTTGGTGCTTTGTGACCACCTAGAGGGGTGGGATAGGGAGGGTGGGAGGGAGGGAGATGCAAGAGGGAAGAGATATGGGGACATATGTATACGTATAACTGATTCACTTTGCTATAAAGCAGAAAGTAACACACCATTGTAAAGCATTTATACTCTAATAAAGATGTTTAAAAAAAATCAGCCACATTTTTCAGGGTATTTTCAGATCTTCTAGGGATCCCAGGTTCCCAGGTTAAGGTTATTAATTATGCATTTGTTTTGTTTATGTTGTGTAAATTAATTTATGGGTCAGGTTTATTCTACATTGGGTAAAGCATATATCCCATGTTTATTTCAAGAAATCCAAAATTTTGTTCTGAAATTTGCCAGAATACAACCCAAAGCATGTATTATATATGAAATGACTCACAGTTGTTAACAAAAATCAAATACTCCCTTAAAACAGATAGCTGCGGGCTTCCCTGGTGGCGCAGTGGTTGAGAGTCCGCCTGCCGATGCAGGGGACACGTGTTCGTGCCCCGGTCCGGGAAGATCCCACATGCCGCGGAGCGGCTGGGCCCATGAGCCATGGCCGCTGAGCCTGTGCGTCCGGAGCCTGTGCTCCGCAACGGGAAAAACAGCTGCAATTTCATCAGCTAAATGAAAACAGGAACAACAGCTTTTACCGCTCTTGTAAGCAAAAGCATGGTGAAAAAAATGTTTCTTTTTTAGCAAAAAGTTGAGCTCTGCTTGGTCCCTTATAATCAAAAGGAAGTACAAAGCAGAACCAGCTGGGGTGGCTTCCTTACTACTCAACTTACCCCCAAGTCAACTTATTGTATGAAAACTTTTATTCCCCCAAACATTTATTTAATACGTGTTAGAATATTCCCAAAAATATTTAAGCACTTTCCGATCAGCGATAGTGGACATCAGTGAGAAACGACCATCTCAGCAGGACTGGACATTGAACAAGCATCCACTTAAAAAACCAACTTCCCAAACAGGTGGGAAGGAATGATGTATTCCTCTGTGCAGTTTGGTCTATAAATAAATGACTTGAAAGCAACTTGGAAAGCAAAGTTTAAGAAGCTCTAGACGTATAGCTGATTCACTTTGTTACACAGCAAAAACTAACACAACATTGTAAAGCAATTATACTCCAATAAAGATGTTAAAAAAAAAAGCTCTAGAAAGTCTATGATTGTTTAAGGATGTTTTTTACATTGAAGACTATCTGAAAGCCCATAATTTCCTCTTAATAAGCATTTGCTTACTTTTAAAAGCGATGCTTTTATAATAATAGCCAAAATGCCTTTGATGAGTGACTGTTAAGTTCACCTTTTGAAACATGGGGAGAAAAGGTCAAAATGAAATCATCTCCTTTTCGTTTTAAGTGCTTTTACTGATAGAAGCCTAAATGACCTCCGTGGGCTTGGAGCTCACAGCTCAAATGGACTTGCCCGCAGCCAGCCTGTGCCCTAGGGCACAGGGAGGCGGCGTAGCTCCAGCACCACGGACAGCAAAGAGCCCAGGCCCAAACAGCAGATGCTTCCACACTACACACTTTATGTGCAAAAGCGTGTATGGTTAGGAACTATCAGCGTGTTTTAGGCAACGGATTACCGGCCAAGGCATTTTGTTCCCTTTCCAAGAATGTGCTCAGTAGAAGTATATGTAATAATGCTAAATATTCACTGAATGACGGAATACTCTCCTGGATGCAGTGCAAACTGTCCAGGAAGAAAACAGTACTACAGTAGGAAGAAGAGGGGAGAAAGATGAAGGAAGGCACGAACGAGAATGTGGTTTCCTCACACAGACATCTAATCCTTAGCCAGAGAGTCAGTACCTAAGTTAACCAAGTGAACAAGGCACCAAGCAGATATTGGACACATGCTCTCTGGAGTGGCGTAGGAAGGGGTTCTAGGCGATGCCAATGCCTGATTAGGACACCCTGTGAGCTGTTTTTCCATGAGTGGAAGTGGGTTCTCTGGGTCACCATGCTTGTGACCACAGTGGGACAACTGAAGAGGTTGGGGTCTCATCCTGATGGTATAATATGCAGAGTAATGAGAATAAAATGCCCACAATGATTAATCAATAGAAGAGAACTATGCACAAAACTTCACTCATTTCTTCCATGACATGACCCAGAGCTTCAGTGACCTTGCAGACTTAGTGCCATCCCTTCTCCCACATGGGAGGTGGTAGTTTCTGGATAATCACTCAACCCACTGGTCTGGTCTAACACTCTCTAAGGGACAATGAAACAAGGATAAAGAATATCATTGGCTCCATTTCAACCTAACACTGGCTCAGAGAAGGAAAGTAAGTGGGTCTCAGGGAAATGTAATTCTGTAAAACAGAGCAGTTGTAAGGCCAGAGAAGCTTAGAATTTTTACCCACATCCATTCTCACTTTAAGAAAAAAAGAGTAAGAATAGGATAATATTTTAATAGTAGTGACATTCAAACATGATCCATTTGAAAAAGGCTAATATATGAAAGCTTATGATAAGAGAACTAAATTGATACTGTTTGTTCAAGGTTCAGAATAATGCATTCCTCACCTTGCAAAAGGATTCTCTGTAATTCTCCTTAAATAGCCCAGCTTCTATAGGCATCAACAACATTGCTGGGTTCTGAAAGCATTCAATATGATTTACCAGCAACCATTTTAGAATAGCTAGAAGTGAAAAGGCTTGTCCTTTTGCTAACCCTACTGGACAGACTAAATGTTTCCTTTGCCTTCTAGTGTCCTAGTTTACAAAGATAAAATGTATCATAAAACGATCACCCAAAAGAGAGAGTTTCTATTTAACTCATTTCTAGGGTACTCATCGCTTTTAAGGATGAAGGTCATGAAACCTTCCATAGACACCAATATTTTTCCAGATAGAATGTGGTACAGAAGGAGCTCAAATTGCAAAACAAAGGAAAAGTTTACAATAGGCTTCCAGAACATACAACTGGAAATTTTGCACCAAATGGACCTAACAGACATTTATAGAACATTCCATCCAACAGCAGCAGAATACACATTCTTCTCAAACACACAAGGAACTTCTTCAGGATAGATAATACATTAGGTCACAAAACAAGTCTTAGAGAATTTAAAAAGATAAAAAATCATACCAAGTATATTTTCCAAGAATAAAACTAGAAATCAATAACAGTAGGAAAACTGGAAATTTCACAAATATGTGGAAATTGAACAACACAGTCATGAATAATCAATAGGTCAAAGAAGAAATCAAAAGGGAAATCAAAAAATATCTTGAAACAAATGAAAATGAAAACATCACACCAAAACTTAACAGGATGCAGCAAAAGTAGTTCTAAAAGGAAAGTTTATTGTTATGAATGCCTGCATCAGAAAAACAGAAAGATCTCAAATAAACGGCCTAACTTTACACCTTAAGGACCTAGAAAAAAATAAAAGAATTAAAGACCAGAAAAACAATCAAAAAGATCAATGAACCTAAAAGCTCTTCTTTTTAAAATAAACAAAATTGACAAACCTTTAGTTTGTTAGACTAACAAAAAAGACAAGACTCAAATAAATAAAATTGGAAATGAAAGAAGAGACATTGTAACTGATACCACAGAAATACAAAGGATCATAAGAGTGCACCATGCACTGGGACTTCCCTGGTGGCACAGTGGTTAAGAATCCGCCTGCCAACGCAGGACACACGGGTTTGAGCCCTGGTCCGGGAAGATCCCACATGCCACAGAGCAACTAAGACCGTGTGCCACAACTACTGAGCCTGCACTCTAGAGCCCATGAGCCACAACTACTGAGCCTGTGTGCCACAACTACTGAAGCCCACGTGCCTAGAGCCCACGCTCCACAACAAGAGAAGCCACTGCAATGAGAAGCCTGTGCACCGCAATGAGGAGTAGCCCCCGCTCATCACAACTAGAGAAAGCCCGTGTGCAGCAATGAAGACCCAATGCAGCCAAAAATAAATATAAATAAATTTATATTAAAAAAAAGAGGGACTACTATGAACAGATGCCAACAAATTGGATGACCTAGGAAAAATGGATAAATTCCTGAAAACATACAACCTACAAATACTGAATCATGAGGAAATAAAATATCTGAACAGAACAATAATGAGTAAGGAGACTGAATCAGTAATCAAAAACCTCTCAACAAAGATAACCTCAGGACCAGTTGGCTTCATGGGTGAATCCTATCAAACATTTGAAGAATTAACACCAATTCTTCTCCAACTCTTCCAAAAAAATGGAAAAGAGGGAACACTCCCAAACTCATTTTACAGCCAGCAATACTCCAATACCAGAGCCAGATAAGGACACTACAAGAAAGAAAACATATCCCTGATGAATAGAGATGCAAACTAAAATATTAGCAAACCAAATTCAGTAGCAAATTTTAAAGATTATTCACCATGATCAAGTGGGATTTATCTCTGGGATGCAAGGATGATTCAACATGTGCAAATCAATAAATGCAACACATCACATTAACAGAATGACAGAAGAAATCATCTGATCGTATCAATAGAAACAGAAAAGCATTTGACAAAATTCAACATCTGTTCATGATAAAAACTCTTAACAAATTAGGTATAGAAGGAACAAACCTCAACATAATAAAGGCCATATATTACAAGCCCCTAGCTAACATCATACCTAGCAGTGAAAAGGTTTTCCTCTAAGATCAGGAAGAAGACAAGAATGCTCACTCTTGCCTCTTTTATTCAACACAGTACTGGAAGTCCTAGACAGAGCACTTAGGCAAGAAAAAGAAATAAAGGGCAACCAGATTAGAAAGGAATAACTAAACTTATTCTGGTAATCACTCACAATATATACATGGATCAAATCATGCCATTGTTCACCTTAAACTTACAATGTTGTATGTTAACTATATCTCAATAAATCTGGGAAAGGAAGAATAAAACATTAAAAAGGACTGGCTATGTATTGTTAATTGTTGAAGTTAGGTGATATGCACATTGGAGGCTTATTATACTATTCTATTTTCGTACATGTTTGAAATTTTTCATGATGCAAAGTTCTTAAAAACAGCATTCAAATATTCAACTATTATTATTGCCAGAAGTCATATTACTATTAGCTTAAGAATATCTACATCAATACACCAAATTAAAGGACCTTTGAAAGAAAGCTACCCATCTAGAGATTTGAGATCTCACAAATAGTCCTTTCTCCCTCATTTTACTTGATAGTACAATGAGGAGACATCCATTTTTCTTTTAAAATGAGCTATTTTCACCAAAGAAAATTTCTGCGTGGCATTTACTACAAATATCACCAGTATGATCACTCATCGACAACTTAGTAAGTGTTAAAGAAACACATGCTTCAGTGACTGAAGTTGGCCACTTCTCAGTAATGGAACTCAAAGCACAGGGACAAAAGTTTAAAATGGCAAATGCAATCCAGAAAATCTAAAAAATTTTACATAACCAGTCACATTATATTTTGATAGTATTTACTGAACTCTTATGATAGGCTTGGTACCTTGCTAAGAGCTTTATCCTTTTTATCCCATTGAATCCTCAGCAAAACCCTGTGATGTGGACATGTTTTTTATCCGAAGAAGAAAACAAAGTTCTATTTTATTTCTTTGACAGTTAATTAAAAAGCAAACTCTAATTCTGTCATCAATATTATGCTGCAGTGATTTAAATAGCAATTAAGCACAATGTAGTTCTCTCAAATTAAAAAAGAAAAGCCCAACATTTAAAAAAATATATACATTCTTCATGAAGAAAGGTACTAAGATTCATTTAAAATACGTGTATCTATATAACAACATGCAAGTGTTCATATGACAGCTTGGCAAAGATGCTAGGGAACCTTTCTTATGTTTTGATGTGGACATTACTGTCGTCCAATTGTATAGGTGAGAAAACTAAGTCTTAGAAGGTTTATGTTAACTTACCCAGTGTCTTTCAGATGCTAAGAGGCTAAGCTGGGATAAGAACCCAAAAATGTCTGATTCCAGAACCTGCATCAAAGGAGGTTCTGAACTACAGAAAAAGGAGAACGTAGAAATGGCTGTTTTGGGTTACAGGTGACTAGTGAACTTGTGTAATCCCAGATTACTCACACAGTGGTCTGTTTCAGAAATCAAGACACAAAAGTTGAATCACCAAGATTAAAAACAAAGATCACCAACACTGAGAAGAATCACAAGCTTCTAATACTGATGACTTAACAAGGTCCAGTGTAATAAAAATACAAAAAAAATATCAATAAAATAGAAGTTATTCCTCTTTTCTCTTATACACTTATTTGGCAATCAAAGGAAGGGAAACAGAAAAGTTTTCTCCTTTGGTCTCAGTAACAGCCTCATTAAGAATTAGATGAAAAAAGAGCTTTGCATTTTATTCGTAATTGAGAGTTCATTTACTTCCTCACACTGTAAAGAAATTTATCAAAAATCGTCCCCTGTGACCCGCAGCTCATCTCTTTAATGTCACTGAGTTCTCTGGCCATCGGAAGCTTCAAGCAAAAGGACCTTGAGAATTGTAATAACAAGTCACTTGGCTTTATCTAAAATTAGCCTCTAATTGTTTAGTCATAAAAGAGCCTAATTTGGGTGTTTTGTGTTATGTCCTTGGTGGCATCTCCCTGTCCCTGTCCTGCCCCTACCTGACAGAGCTGCCTCACAAGTGCCACACGCAGTAATTAGCCATGGAAATGAGCACTGTAAGGAAACTGCTGTCCCCAAAATGTGCACACATAATCACGCTCAACAACTCACAGCACAATCGCATCAGAAGGTGAATCATTTGTCACCTGACCTTTCATTAATTAATTGAAAGCTCCACACGGGAAGGAGGGAGGGCAAAGCAAAGGATAATGTCACAGTGGACACTTTACAAAAGAACTAGCAAATCCCTACAAAGGCTTTGCTGGAAAATGTAGGACGAAACTTCAGGTGTTTAGGGGAGCTGCACAGGATGGAGATTTAGAAACCTGAACTGTAGACAGAATTCACTCTTGCCCTGGAGGCTGAGTGACCCTGGGCAAGGTGGCTTCCTCCATCATGAACCAGGTGGCCTCCTTGGTGGACCGAGGCTTTTGAATTCCCTGAGGAATTCCAGCACAGACATTCCATGCTTCTCCCAACAGGCTACCTACAAATGGCATGGAAAGGGATCTTAACTCTGCAATAACCAATTACATTTTTAAAAAAGATTTGCCAGTGACAAAACCACAAACATGAGATAACACACTTCTCACAAATTTCTGACCAAGGGACTTCCCTGGGGGTCCAGTGGTAAAGAATCCACCTTGCAATGCAGGGGACACGGGTTCGATCCCTGGTGGGGGAACTAAGATCCCACATGCTGTGGGGCAACTAAGCCTGCGCGCCACAACTACTGAGCTCACACGCCTCAACTAGAGAGCCCGTGTGCCGCAAACTACAGAGCCCACACGCCCTGGAGCCTGCGCGCCACAACTAGAGAAGAGAAAACCCACACGCCACAACTAGAGAGAAGCCGCAACAATGAGCCCTCGCCCCGCAACTAAGACCCAACGCAGCCAAAAATAAATAAAATAATAAAATATTTTTTTAAACTATTAAAAAAATTTGTCCTAAAGAATATACTCCAAAAGGAATTCCAGTGGGTTAACATTTTTAAAAGTATGTGTTTGAGTAAGCAGACAGAGCTGCAGTAAACACCTGAGAATCAAATCCAGATAAAGGCCCACTCTGCCATATTAGCAGGAGTATAAATAAAACTGTGCGGCAAAATTCGTCAAAAGTCTTATGACGTGCTTGCGTTTCACCTGGTAATTCTGCTTCTAAGAACTTACTGTGAAGAAATGATGGGACAGAGGTACTGAGATATATATACAGGGCTGCTCATCATAACACTGTTCACGATTGTAAAAAATGAAAACAAAAAAATAAAATTATTTGTTTCACCAATGGGTTTAGAAAAGAAATATCAGTCAAGGAAGACTATTTCTGTTTCAGAAATTCCATGTGTGTTTGGCACATTGAATATGGAAGTGGGGTGCACGATGGACTTTGGTTTGGTTTGCTTTCGTTTTCTCACAGCTCCTGGCCATCTCCCTTGCAATATTGTTTTCTCTCACCTCTGACCCTCCACATATGCTGTTTCTTCTGTCCCAGAACATGACCTCCAGCCCTTCCCTTTGATTTACTCTAACTCAATGGCCTTCTAGGGTCCTTCCTTGACCCTGAAGACTGGGTTAAGTGCACTCCTGCAAGATCCTGAAGACACGGGTGTTTACCACTCTCTTTACCTACATGGCCCAGAACTGTGAGACCCTGCTTGCTTCTCCTGACCCTCCAATGACACTGTCAGGGAAGTTTATGCACTATTTTATCTCCATTACACAGCCTCATTCCGGATGTAGCAGCAGGTAACCAGTAGTTACTGAAAGCTGACAACATAAATCTCTTAGAATCTCATAGATTCTCATTCTATTGTCTAACAAGAGTATTTTCCATTTATCAAACTCTATATTTAAATTACCCCAGAGAATCCACGTGAATGGTGAACATTTGGAAATAGGAGATAATTCATAAAGATCAGGAAATTTTTTTTTCATACTATTTAAAAAATATATTGAACTTCCCCTTTTACTATCTTTTATATGATTGCTTATAATACACACAAAAAAATGATTCAGGGATCTACTTTAAATTTTAAAATGTTACTAGAAAGAAAAAGATGCTATTACACTTTAACATTTTTGAAATGTCTATAAAACAGAAAACATTTTTTCCCTTTCTCACTGCCATACTCTATCTCCTCTGTCGAGGACCTGTGAGCAGCACACAAAGATAGCTGTCGTGACCATTAAACATTAGGGTTTGAGGACTGCAAAATGTTCCTTCTCCACAGGAATTTAGACTTCTAAGCAGCACAAGCAGAAGGTGCAGTTCCACACAGGGCCAGGCACAGTCACGTTTCAGGGTTCGCTGTGCCTGCTGATCTCAGCACCTCCTTTAGCCTTTGGTTTATTTTGGTCGAGGAACTTGCACTCCTAATTAGGGAACGAGGCTATGACAACTCTGCCACCACCACACTAGGGAGCTCTCCTCCTACCCCCAACATTGCATGTAGCAAGACTGGAGTTATAATACTTATCTGTCACTAATGTTCTTTTGGCTACCTCTGAATATATTTTTAAGCTTGTAGAGAGGTAGCAATAGTATTCGATGGCTACCATTAACAGTAGAAAAGCCAAGATGAGTAAATAATGTGTACCTAAATTTGTTAAAATTTGGAACGATAGAGGCATAGCCATCCTCACTGTGAGTCATCAAAACTGAATTGTTTGGCCAAACTGGATTAATCTCAGCTTCCGTGCATTCCTCTTCACTCGTCACTCTACCTAGAATGTTCCTCTCCCCATCCTCCCTAAGAACTTTATCCATACACCTATTTGTTCATTTATGTGTTCACTCAATGGACTTTTACCAAAGGCCCACTGCCCCAGACAATGCTCGCCCCTTGCTCTGTGATTTTGTGTAGACACACGTTTTAATTTCCCTTGCTAGAGAGAAAGCTCCTTGGAGGCAGGTCGCACATCGGATTCATTTGTATCCCACAAGACATTTTTGGTGTGGATACTATTAGTTGCTTGCCCAGTATGAGTTTCCTCCTTTTCCCTCTTTTCCAATAGAACTCCGTATTGTTTAGGTAACCCCTCGCCCATGCAGATCTCAAGAAACATCTCACATCATCACATGCTGCCTCCCTTCACCCTTTTTCCTTCCTTCCTCCCTCCCTGCCCACTGTTCTTCCTCTTTCACTCCTTTCTTCCCTCCAGTTACTCAACTGTTACCAAGTTAGGTATTTTGGGTGTGCTAATGATAGAAAAGGGAGTTAAGAGAAATAGTCTTTTCTTGGTGAATCTTTGGTTGAGATTTCTAATGACTCTTCCAAAATCCCCACACCTAACTAAGCTCAACTTCCTCATGAGGAACCTGAAGGCTTGAGGTTCAGTCACATGTCCAAGTTCAGAAAGCAAGTGGCAGAGAGGAGGTATATGTCTGCATATATATGTGTGTACGCACGTATATATGTGTACACATTTTTTTAATCTTAATTCACAACTGAAAAAGTGAAAGAGATTAGCATTGCAAGACAGTACCTGCCCTCAAAGAGCACACAGTCTAATGGGAGAGGCAAACATGTTCTTAATTACAAAAGAGAGGGGAGGGGACCTGATTCTGTGGGCAAGGGAGCAGCTTCATAGAGCAAGGCACTCTGAGTCCTAAAGGGTGAGTTAGTCAGATAAATAGGGGAAGGAGGGCTATTCCTGGCAAAGGGTCTAGGACCCTGCAGCAACTCTGGGAACCTCAGGGTGTAGGTGAAGAATAGGGCTGCCTGGTGTGTAGCTGTGCTGCAAAGTGCCAGTGTGGGGCTTAGAGAGGATGCATTCAGTGCCTTTCATATCAGACTAAGCAGGTGTTACTTTATCCTACAGATGATAAGAAGCCTTAATGGATTTTACACAGGGGGTAATTAAATTTTCATTTTAGAAAGATCACTCTGATCACAGTTGGAAAAATAAACTGAAGGGGGTAAGCCCAGAGACAGCAAGACTTGTTAGAAAGTGTCTTTTTGTTTTTAAATCCAGGCAAAAAATAAGGGAGGCAGTGGGATATACCAAAGGGAACAGGCTTGTGAATTAAGAGATTGGCTTTTTAAAACTTGATCACAAAAGGAAGGATCAAACGTCATATTTTTTCTATCAGGTATGTTTAAAAAATTTTTTTTACAATTTCTTTAAAATAAATACTATTCACATGAGTGCCCACTAAGTGATCACCTGGAGTGAATAGAAAAGCTATAAAAATCCTACAAAACATATACATGTAAAAGGTCCTATTAATATTCAATACACAGTAGAGCTTTTAAAGGAGACGGTAAACACAAAATAACAACGCTGACAAGTACTCAACTGCAGGGGCTCATCTTAGAACTTGGGGTTAATTTCACTTCTAGTTAAGTATCTATTAGTCACCTGGCCTTGACCGTAAACATTCCCAGTGAGTGAGCTTTATGTGATATAATGTCCCGAATACGCAACACCGGAGGCTATTTATAATGGCTAGCTTCAAGAGGTTCCCATCCTGGTGAAGAGGTGAAGTTGCCACTGACTAATTCCAGATGAAGAGGAGAGAGAGAGAGGAAGAAGAGGAGCAAAAGTGATTTTTTTTTTCAATCATAAACATTTAAACACCAGGCAAATGTGATTTGCTGGCCTACCTCTGTACGCCCTGGAAGTCATGGACAAAGTTTACTAATTCTAGCAATCCTTGATTCAGCTCTTAAAGTATACAGCACATTAGATTTGACCAAAGGGAAAGACACGAGTTATAAAACATCATTTCTTTCTGGCCCCCAAACAGAAAGCAGATAAATACCAGGAGAGTCATGGTATGAAGCACTGAATAAAAGTATTTCTTCTACAAGCAGACATGAATATTAATTGCAGCACAGTTCGTGATGTTGTAAAAAGCTGGGTCCAAGTCTATCAGCCAAAGAATGGATAAGTAAATTGTTGCATAGTTATACAATGAAATACCATTCACCGGGTAAACATGAATAAATTTGAGGTTTGAGTATCATGAAAGACTGAATATACAAACAGACAATGGCCAGCCCTTATGTAAAAACAGAACTCTTACCCACAACCTACAGCCACCTGCCCAGGAAACTAACCCCTTCTCTCCAATAAACAGCCCAGGAAGCCAGCCTGCTTTAAGTCAGATTTGCAGGAAGCCGGACAGCTTTCTTTAGTGACAATCCAGGAGGCCACACAACAACTTCTGTAACAATCAGCCCTAAATGGCCAGGACTTGATTAATAATTGACAGTTTCCCTAATTTTTGTCCCATTTTCAACTTAGGATCAATCAAAGAAAGCCGAATATGCACTCCTAACCAATCAGAGGAGGCCCTACTTCCGGTTAGCCTGCCCACAATGTCCCCATGCCAACAGCCTCCAATCAGGGCACACCTGAAGTCTTCCCTCGTTTCCCACAATAAAGATGTAAATATTCTACTTGACAAGACCAACACAATATCTGAAGCGATCGAGCAAAATGCCAGGTTTTGACAAAGCTGGACTGTAGGCTCATGGCCATTTCATTTTTCTCTATGCTTAAATCGTTAATGATACTAAAAAGAAGTGGTAATGGTAACTCTTCCAGTTATAAAGAAAAGATGTATCTTATGCAGCAATGGATGCCTCTACCTGCCACAAATACATCCTTAGTTAAGACTGCTAGACAGTGACATTTTAAAGAGAGAGACAGAAAGCAAGTATTTTCTGTAGTCCAACTTCCTTTCCATTTCAGAGGGATGGCAAGATATTGACAGCTGCTCTCTTTTTTTCCTTTTTCTTGGCTTTCTTATTTCCTTTTACTGAATGTATGAGTGTGCACACACGTGAGCCTTCATATGACCTCTTATGACCTCATCACTCTGTTCCTCAGCCATATATGACCCTCATGCATCTTTTTCCTTAAAAAAAACAAGACATATTTCCTGGTTCCAAATATAAGAATTATGTGTTCATTGAAGAAATTTTGGAAAATACAGGATATGTGTAAAGAAAGAAAAAGTATCCATATTCACACCATTCAGTACACATACTAGTAATTCCAATGTATTTTTTCCAGTAATTTTGTCTATATGTCTTAAAATAATGTCTTTAGATTTTTAATTAGTATTAATAAATGTTTCACTGAGATACTAACCTCAGGTAATAATACCTATAGCAAAAAATGCCCCTTATGGTGTAAACAACTGTAACCTGGGAGAAGAGGTTTACATAGAAGAATACTATGAATAAATGCATGAAATAAATGTGTGAATAAAGCAATAATAAGTTAGGCACAAGAGTATCATCATCTATATTTTTCTAGATGAAAAAATTTAAATATATATATATATATATATATATATATATATATTTCCCAATAGTTCCCCAAGGTTCACATAGTTAACACTGACTAAATTCCCTAAAGAATAAGTTATAAACTACAGTGTTGCCAATGTCCTTTAGGGAGGCGTCTGAAGAACTAAGCTTACTGTGAGGGATGCTATATTAAGCAGACACGATGTTTATTCAAGCTCAGGGGAAACCAGGTTACCAGCTTCAATGGTCTCTCAAGAATCTGGGCACTGATCCAATGTCATTCCTCTGCTTAATATTTGATTCTTTCCTGAACATGACCTGCCCTATAATTTTAAAAGAAATCATTAGAGTTCTTTACCTGACTCAGTGAAAGTCATTTTGATTCAATGTTACTTTCATAACATTATCTGTTATGTCTGAGGGACAATTACGGTTTATAGTTATAGAAGTTCACAGGGTTACAACACAAAATGGTTTAAATTAAGAATAAATAAAATGCAGAGAGAAGTCACTGACCACTGGGGAAAAGTCTGTGATGAAAAGGTCTTGCTCTACAAATCAGTCATATCAAAGGAAGAAAATGCAGATTTATCCCATTTTAATGCAACATGTCTAGACAGGTAATTTAATCACCCTGAAGTTCCATGTGATATGAAGTACTAGAATGACCTAAAATGTTGAGTGTATCATAAACTAAGTTTAAATTCTTAAGTCGAACATTTAGTCTGTTTCGTTTAAGGGAGAATTAATGTTGGTCTTTTTTTTTTAATATCTTTATTGGAGTATAATTGCTTTGCAATGGTGTGTTAGCTTCTGCGTATAACAAAGTGAATCAGTCATACATATACATACATCCCCATATCTCCTCCCACTTGCGTCTCCCTCCCACCCTCCCTATCCCACCCCTCTAGGTCGTCAGGATGGTCATTCGTTTTGTATGACATGTTGATCAACTCTCACGCTATAACACATGTCTGGCTTGGAGGGTGAAGGACAAAGGTCTAGGTGCAGCTCTGGCCTCTCTGCCCAGTGTGGCTCCACTGCCTGCTGCACACCCACCACTGCAACGTACGGTACCTGAACCTGAACTTGACTCTCCCCCAAAACGCTCTCTGCCTTCCAATCTCCATCAATGGCATCACCATCCTTACAGTTTCCCAGACAGCAGAGTTACGTCTCTCTCAGTTCCTCCTCTGAGTTTTTCTAACTCTCCATCTCCCGTTCTGCCATTCTACCCATTAGCCTATTAATCAGCAAAGCTCCCTGATTCCACCTCATAAAAATCCAGATTCTCCTCATCATTCCACCTGTACGTTCACTGCCTTGTTCTGTGACCTAATTGTCTGCAACAGTCCTTAACCCTAACCCTGAAGGCTGGCGCAGCTCATGCCTCACCTTGCCCTCCGCGTTGTCTTTTATAAAAACTCATCTCGTCGTGTGCCTCTTGAAAATGTCTGTTAGCTCCCTGTTGCTCCTTGGCATGACGTGTCAAGATCTTCATCATTTGACTGTGACCTATCTCATCAGCTCCATGTTCTGCATGACGTCGACCCTTCACACCTATGGGGCCCAGACGTGAATAGAAATGGAGGCCCACATGCATGAAGACAAAAACTCATAAATAAATCAAGCTCATAAACTGTTAAATATGCTCAAGCTTCCTATCTTAACAAACATAACTGCGTAACAGACTTGGAGGCTTGGGGTGAATTTAAAATTCTTGGGCTACTCAGAGTCTCACATGGGAAACAGCAGCATAGGAAGACTCCGGGCCCCCAGCCTGTACCCCCACTCCCCTTTTCTTCTATTCCTGGGTTCCAGCCATGAACAGTATGGTGGGCAGGCTGTGGACAGCCCTGGCTGATGTCAGAGCTCAACCACACTCCTCTGCAAACAGCCACCCCTTGGGCCAACCTCAGGTTTAGGGATGCCTACATCCACCAGGCTTCCCAACCCTCAAGGGAACTGCCAGTGCAGGTGTGCACAGACCTTGGAAGTGAACTTGGGGGTCATCTGAGCAGGCATGCCAAGGTCCCCAGGACCTGGAGCACAGGGGGCATGGGCTCCAGATTGGCAGGTACCCTGGGCCCTAAGGACCTCTTGCCAGAGTGACACTCCCCAAGGTGCAGGAGCCAGAACAAGGAGCCTATAACCCAAGTTTAAGGCCAGCACATCAGTCATTAAAACCATCATCAGAGATTCTAACGCACAGAAGGAATTTTATGATTCACGTTATACCTACTAGGGATGGTGGGTATTTCTGGTATCAGGTAAGGTGGAACCTCCAACTGTCAAGGGCATAAATACTTTATAATTTGCTTGGCCAGCCAGCTTTGAAATTACATAATTCAGATGATTTTAAAATTTGGTATATTTTCTTTTTTCAAATTTTACACATTAAATGAGATTCTGCTAATATTTACTAAGTCACACTTTAAAAATTCACATAGTTTAAAATTCATAAAATTTGACAGGGTTGTGTATTTTTAGCTGCTTTCATAAATTTCCAACACGTGGGCTATACCGCAAAATTTCACATTGCAGAAGTGAAAAAGGCAAATTGCAAAGGAATGGAAAGGCTGTAAAGGAGAAGAGGAAACAATTGTGACAGAAATGAGCTAGCCATGAACCACAGCTGTGTCCTCTTTCATCTGGGCACACAGTTGGACCCCAGTCTCAGTTTTCTCACATGTGACTGAATTCTGCCCAAGGAAATGTGAGTCAGTGATGTGTGCCATGGTCCTTAAACATCATCAATCCTTCATGCCCCTTCTCCATTCATGGTAACTTGGAAGCCTTGTATCAGAAACGGCAAAGCCACAAGATGAAAGAAAGCTGAGTTTCCAAATCATTGCCTGGAGGGGTACCACCCACTAATCAGAAACACACATTATATGACCAAGAAATAAACTTCTGTTGTGTTCAGCCCTTGAGATTTTCAACTTCATCTGTTGTACAGTGGCCAGGGTTACCATATACAATATAAATGCCATAAAATATCATCAAGAAGCACCAGTACCTTGATTCACAAGCTTGGATCGGAGTAATATGTTTTGGAGGATTTGGTAGCAAAAACATACACTTTTTCATTTCTATCTTACTTGTGCTAGTATTAAAATTTTGCCTGCATTTTCTAAATCAAAACCTATGGTACAAGAAAGTGGTTCAAAAGCATACTGTATGAGAAGGAAAAAACTAGGTTCTAATATTCACTGCAGAAACTCTACAAATTGGGAAATTTATATTAGGGGAGAGCTTTACTCAACCTGAACCACATAAGAAACCATACCTGCAGTGGCTCTAACAATGGCATAAGAAATATAAAAAGAATGAAATTTTGCAGTAACATGGATGGACTTGGAGGGTATCACACTTACTGAAATAAGTCAGACAGAGAAAGGCAAATACTATATGTTATCACTCACATGTTGAATCTGAAAAAACAAAACAGGGCTTCCCTGGTGGCGCAGTGGTTGAGAGTCCGCCTGCTGATGCAGGGGACATGGGTTCGTGCCCCGGTCTGGGAAGATCCCACATGCCACGGAGCAGCTGGGCCCGTGAGCCACGGCCACTGAGCCTGCACGTCCGGAGCCTGTGCTCTGCAACGGGAGAGGCCACAACAGTGAGAGGCCCGCGTACCACAAAAAAAAAAAACAAAAACAAAAAACAAACTAGTGAAAATAGCAATAAAGAAACAGAGTCACACATATAGAGAACAAACTAGTGGTTACCAGTGAGGAGAGAGAAGGGGGAAGGGGCAGGATAGGAGTAGAGGACTAAGAGGTACAAATTTACTGTGTATAAAATAACAAGCTACAAGGATATATTGTACAGCACAGGGAACATAGCCAATATTTTATAATAACTATAAATGGCGTATATTCCAGTTATAAAAGTCTTGAATCACTATGTTGTACACCTGTAATTAATATATTATAAACCAACTATACCTCAATAATTAATTAATTTTTTTAAAAAAGGAAATATCATAACCAAACCTGGTGGCATCATTTCAGTGATAGCTCTGCTCTTACAAAGGACACTTCTTTAGGGCTTCCCTGGTGGCGCAGTGGTTAAGAATCCGCCTGCCAATGCAGGGGACATTGGTTCAAGCCCTGGTCCCGGAAGATCCCACATGCCGCGGAGCAACTAAGCCCGTGCGCCACAACTACTGAGCCTGCACTCTAGAGCCCATGAGCCACAACTACTGAGCCCACGTGCCACAACTACTGAAGCCCACATGCCTAGAGCCCGTGCTCTGCAACGAGAAGCCACCGCAATGAGAAGCCCACGCAACAAAGAGTAGGGCCCGCTCGCCGCCAACTAGAGAAAGCCCACGTGCAGCAATGAAGACCCAACGCAGCCAAAAATAAATAAATAAGTTATCAAAAAAAAAAAGGACACTTCTTTAGAACTTCCGAGCACTTGAAGACTTCTATCAAGGTGATGAAAGGAGGGACAGGATGATCACAGAAAGAGTGCCAGATTAAAAATATGCTACATTATGTTGTCACATTGAGGAGTGCCTCAAACTTGACCAGAAGTACCTTGAATGTGCAGCACTACTATTACCAGTCATAAAAAGGTGACCTGTTTTCTGTAACCAATATATTCCTTAACCCCATCAGGTTTCCTACTCCATGGAGTTCCATGATATTGCGAAAAAAGATGGGCTCTTGGGAGCCACTGGAGATACAGAGTGGTCTATCTGTGCACAGACGCTACTCCTATGTCCTGTTTACTTTGGGGACATTGGGAAGACCTGGTACACCATGAAGATGCTAGAGGACCCAGATTGACTCAGGGGTGGATAAGAGGAAAACTAATATCACTCCTCATAAAGAAAACTGTAACTAACGTTTTAGATGGCAGCTACAATATAATAACTTTCTTCACAGGATCATCTCCATCCCTGGGGGCCAACGTAGCAACATTTTGATATTGCTTTTGAGGTGGTATGGCATAAGCTCCTGTTTTTCCCCTTCTATCACCACAACTGAACAAACTAAACTTTACCTACCAGCGAGTAGTGGTGAAAATTCAGCTTAGATGGAAAGGATCTTTTAACCAATCATAGACAATGTGTAAACTAAACTAAATGCAACTCAACTGAAGCCTAAACAAGGCAGACAGCAAGAATCAAGACTCATCCCGTGCGTAACCACTTGAGAAAAAGGATTTGCATGTTTTAGTACAGCCTCTGGCATAGAATACATGAAAACCACCAAGCCAGGCGGGAATGGGTTTGGAGCACAGTGAGAGAGATGGGTACATATCCACCATGCATCATTAGCAGCAGTAGAAACCACAGATCAAATCCCCAGGCATGATGTCAGAATGGTTCTCACCAGACTCCCAAGGGTTTCTAATCTTCTCAGATTCAAAATTATCTTCACTTACTTACCACTGTACATAGGGAAGGAAGAGCGGAAAAAAAGAAGCATTGATTAAATACCAGTTAATCAGGTCTGATTACCCATTTTGGTTATTGGAAATAGAAATGCCTATAATTAATTTTGAGTTTAAAGGGAGCCAGTTCCCATGGCAGGCACTGATTGCATATGTTGAAGCCAAATGTGCTCTAGAGTTTTGAATAGAGCTCAGAATGACTCTAAGGTCATTATAGCGAAGCCAATGAGAGTTGGTATGAAAGAATGATGTAGTAGCAATCAATGCTCTCTCACCTCTTTCTCCATTACACTAAGTCCTCACTAGACTTGAAATTCTGTGGGAGTGAGGGTTGTGCATCATCTAGTTGAGGACCCCCCAAGCCCCCAGGAGCGTGAATAGCACAGCACAGGCATCAATGCTCACGTATCTGGCATGGTTCTGGAAGGTTTGCTGGAGATCTTGTGGCTCCAGAAGATCCAGGCAAACCTGAACCATCCTTAGCTCCAAGCACCTCGGGAAGTTCAGCCCGGGATCCTTGAATGAAGCCAGCCCTGGGCTGCACTAAGTGGTCAAGAGCCACGTCTAGGTATTTTCCCAGCTCCTCATCTCTCGGGACACAGATCACAGTGCAGCTCAATTGCTGCATTCAAAACTCCAGACTACTTCCCCTGCAGTGAACACTGTGGTATATGTCTCCTTCTGAATTTCGGTTTTCTCAGGCTATATGGTAGAAAACCATAACTCAAAAAGAGTCATGTACCACAATGTTCATTGCAGCACTATTTACAATAGCCAGGACATGGAAGCAACCTAAGTGTCCACAGACAGATGAATGGATAAAGAAGATGTGGCACATATATACAATGGAATATTACTCGCCATAAAAATAAATGAAATTGAGTTATTTGTAGTGAGGTGGATGGACCTAGAGTCTGTCATACGGAGTGAAGTAAGTCAGAAAGAGAAAAACAAATACCGTATGCTAACACATATATACAGAATCTAAAAAAAAAAAAAAAAAAGGTCATGAAGAACCTAGGGGCAGGACAGGAATAAAGACGCAGACGTAGGGAATGGACTTGAAGACACGGGGAGGAGGAAGCGTAAGCTGGGACGAAGTGAGAGAGTAGCGCTGACGTATATACACTACCAGATGTAAAATAGCTAGTGGGAAGCAGCCACATAGCACAAGGAGATCAGTTCGGTGCTTTGTGACCACCTAGAGGGGTGGGATAGGGAGGGTGGGAGGGAGACGCACGAGGGAGGGGATATGGGGATATACGCATACGTATAGCTGATTCACTTTGTTATACAGCAGAAACTAACACAACGTTGTAAAGCAATTATACTCCCAATAAAGATGTTTTAAAAAAAATTTTAAAAAGGAGTACTTCCCCTACATCCTAAAACTGGTAGCTTCGGACTTCCCTGGTGGCGCAGTGGTTGGGAGTCCGCCTGCCCATGCAGGGGACACGGGTTCGTGCCCCGGTCCGGGAAGATCCCACATGCCGCGGAGCGGCTGGGCCCGTGAGCCATGGCCGCTGAGCCTGCACGTCCGGAGCCTGTGCTCTGCAACGGGAGAGGCCGCAGCGGTGAGAGGCCCACGTACCGAAAAATAAAAAATAAATAAATAAATAAAAATGGTAGCTTATACTATCCTCATAAAGAGTTCACAAATATACCTTTGTTCCTCAACCACAAAATGAAAGGTTAAGTATCTTTCAGTAGACAGGAATAGTCCAAGAAACTTCACCAACAGATTTGACAAATATTATTTACTGAACGTTTACTATGTGCATGACAGACACCAGGTTAAGTGCTAAAAACACAATTATGAGGAAAACCAGACAGGATCCCTGCCCTCATGTGGCTTTCAGTCTAAGAGGAGAGACAAGCATTAAACAAATAAACATGAAGAAAAACATGTAGTTGCCAATGGTGACAAGTGCTCTGAAATTCAAGAATAGATTTAGGAAGTGATGAAACAATAAAATGATGCACTTAATTGAGATTGAGGCTTCTGGGGAATGTTATTTGAGAAAGCGACATATAAGATGAACAGGAGTTGGCCGGTAAAGAGTTGGAAGTACGGAGCAGCACAGATGTCAGGTGGGAAAGGGGCTGCTCACCTGAGGCTCCAGCTCACCTGGAGCTCTGGCTCCCTCCCACCTTTGCCAGCATCTCCAAACTTTCCTCCTTTTATCCCCACTGAGCCCTGCATTTTCAGCCTTTTCCTCTCTCCTTTCCTTTTGCGTGCATAGAACTGTCTTCTTCCGCCAACTATCCATGGACACTACCAGCTATCTGTGGCCCCAACTTGAAAACTTCAGTGAGCACTTTTTTTTTTTTTTTTTTGCAGTATGCGGGCCTCTCACTGTTGTGGCCTCTCCCATTGCGGAGCACAGGCTCCGGACACGCAGGCTCAGCGGCCATGGTTCACGGGCCCAGCCGCTCCGCAGCATGTGGGATCTTCCCGGACCGGGGCACGAACCCGTGTCCCCTGCATTGGCAGGCGGACTCTCAACCACTGCGCCACCAGGGAAGCCCGAAAACTTCAGTGAGCACTTTTGAAACCTATGTGACCTGATGTCTGCAGCTCTTGACCCTATCCACGGTCCCCTGCTTTTTAGCACCTACTCCTCTCATGGGTTCAATGACAATGCTTTTTCCTGTTTTACTTACCTCTCTAGATACCACTTCTTTGGTCTGTCACTTAACTATCGGTGAGACCCCATATTCCGTCCTCCATACGCTTCCCTTCCCATCATGAAACATTCTTCCCAGAAGATTTCCCCCACTCCAACACGTCTAACTACAACCAACATTCTCAGGATTCCCAGTCTGCAACTTCTCTCCAGAGCAAGAATCCTTGCCATGCTTCCTCTTGGTTGTTTCAAAGCCTCCAGAGTCACTGTGTCCAGTGTTGGAGATGGCTGTGTGAAAGGAACATGCTCTGTCACTGTCCCCATGCTTCCACCTCTGACCATGGAAGAGACAATGAGCCTGCCCCACTGTTCCACCCCCTCACTGTTTCTTCCCCAAAGGAAAAGCTACAAATTTTATCGGTCAGCTCTTGAAACATTCATTGGGCCCCATTTTAAGGATGGATGAGGTGACCGTTCTTTGGAGACAGAATGGGGCTTCACCCACTCGGCTGCCATTTTCTAATTCAGAGGTAAGTTTTCTCCCAAGTCTTGCTTTTTCAGGGAAAGTACTACTGGGCAGGACCTGGCCCTGCGGGGCAACCAGCCAGCCTCCTCCTTCTGGTCTCCTGAGTTAGAGAACCCAGCATCTGCTTCCCCGCTTGGATTCCCAGATTTAAGCCTCATCTCTGGGCTTGCTCTGGGGTGCAGGATGCTTACCTCATCACTACTAAAGCAGTGCTTTTTGTCTTGTTAGAGTTTGAATGGCACCTCCCCAACTCAATAGTAACTGCCTAACCTGAGTGGTCCTAGCGCCTTCCTTCTCCAAGGTCAGTTACCTTGACCTTCCAATTCTTTTTTTTTTTTTTTTGCATTTTTTTTGTTTATTTCCCTCCCATTAGAATCTTAGTCTGCATGAGATCAGACATTCATCATGGGCTTGTTCAGACCAATCTAGGATCTCCAGGTTCAGATTATTGCTCATCATTCCTGGCTCTTCTGAACTCTAAAAAAAGATTCAAGGAGTAGAACTGTCCTTCTCCGTTTCCTCAGCTGGGGCTCCAGCACCTCACACCTGGAATATTGCAAGGCTCAGCCTCAGCCTTCCCTCCAGACCAGCCCACCTCCAATCCTCTGTCCCAACTGATCTCTACATGAAAACTCGATCATATTACTCTCCTGCTTGAAATCCTGTCTCCCCAAAGTTTCGAGGGCAAAGGCCAGCTCTTCCATGACACAGACCTCTGCATCCTCACCTCCTCCCACCCTCAGGTGTAATTTTCAGGGTAGACTACACACATGTTCATCTCTCTCCACCATCACACTCATTGCCTTTTTTGTCCATCTTTTTTGGAAACCATTTCTGACCACCCTCTCCCACCACTTACCTAATTATTCACTCACTGCTTCCCTGTGTTTCCATAGCACCCTGAATGCTCCTGTGTCTCCCAGCTAATCCATGAGGCCCACAGGAGATAGGACTCTGTATTCCTATCTCTGCTTCTCTTGGGCTTAGCACAAGAGATGAGTATTTGCTGAATGAATAACTGAACAGAGGCCAGAGTAAGAATGACATGTTCCCGAAGAGGCAACTTAAGCACATAGTGATAACCACGGCTCTGGAGACAAATGGCTTCTGTGAGCCTAAATGTTGGTTGAATGAACTTACAGTCAACATTGGGATTGAAAAATAAATGACTGTTCTTTGCTGTTAAGCGGTGCCTAGAGGAAACTACATGGTGATAAACTTGATCAAACTATTACCTGTTTACTTATACGTCAAGATCATTCCCATGAATAAAAGCTACCATTTAAATATCACAAAAGCAAAAATCAATATTTGCTACATTCACTCTACCACCCCCCTACTGACAACTGACAACTTGGGACCTTTTTTTTTTTTTGGCTGCGTTGGGTCTTTGTTGCTGCGCATGGGTTTTCTCTAGTTGCGGCGAGTGGGGTCTACTCTTCGTTATGGTGCACAGGGTTCTCATTGCGGTGGCTTCTCTTGTTGCAGAGCATGGGCTCTAGGTGCGCGGGCTTCAGTAGTTGCGGCACACAGGCTCAGTAGTTGTGGCTCGTGGGCTCTAGAGCGCAGGCTCAATAGTTGTGGTGCACGGGCTTAGTTGCTCCACTTCATGTGGGATCTTCCCGGACCGGGGATCGAACCCATGTCCCCTGCCTTGACAGGTGGATTTTTAACCACTGCACCACCAGGGAAATCCCAAGGCATGAAACCACACTTGATTTAGAAGATAGAAAAATCTCTTAAGGAAGGACCCAGTTTTCTTTTAGAATACGTGATTTTCAACTTATCATCTGACTCAAATCTCCTACAGAGTAGAAGATTACTGAAATCATTGCTAATTATAGAAATCTAACTACTGTCTACCTTCTCATTAGCCACATTTTCCTCTGCAAGTCACCTTCAAATTACTCCTTACTGCGATAATTCAAAAATATTAAAATTACTGAGTAACACTGATAAGAGTTGGAAATTTGAAAGTAGCAAGTATTAGGTAGGATAGCAAATGAATGCTTTTTTTCTGAAGTTTAATACATGTTACTTGGGTAGGAAAAGGGTGACAGAGAAGGAGAAGGGAAAACATAGGAAAGAGTTGTCTGTCCAACTGTCCTACAGTGTTTATCAAAACTAACATTGCAATTAACAAGAAAGTTCAACCTAAATGCCCAATTATATTTTTTAAATCAATATTTAAGATTGAGTGACTGAAATGTGGGACTAGATCAGCCTTGAAGTGGATACTTGTTCAACTCTCTGAACTTTTCTTTCTTTACCAGCTGGTAAACTATCTCAACATAAGTATTTGTAGAGCCTTGGTCTTAGTAAACTTTTGACTTTTTTTTCATCCTCTCATGTTGCTACCTCTTTTTGCCTTTACTGTTATTCTTCTTCTTGTTATTAGGAAAAGATTAAAAAAAAAGTTTAGGATGCTCATAGAGACGCCCTACTCTGACTCCTAGAATTCAACTACTGTCCCACTGTCCATTCCAGACCCCTGTGCTTTGCTCATTCCTAAATGTTTCCATCTCACTGCATACTGATGCAACCTTATAATGCAAATTCTTTACTAACTTCACTTTCAGTCCTATTCAGCTGAAGTGGGAACATCAGAGACTAGCCAATCAGCAGGGTGGTGAAAAGAGTTACTTTCATCTGCCCTGGCCGTGCACTGTAGCATGTACATCATCACGGCCACTGCTCTTGTTCTCACAGCCTTCATGCCGGTGTGAAAGGGAGCTTGACCCACGGAGGAACAGGCAGCGCTACGTGACGGGATGCACCTTCAGCTCCTCACTGCTTGATTATTCTATGCATGCCCACCAACCTGTCCATGCCAACTCCTGCAAACCTATGTGAGGGCCTCAGCAGAGAGTTAAAACTTCCCTAAACCTAAGGAGAAAGAAAAGTCTCAGAATAAAATAAAACTGGCTAGTTGCCTACATGTATGTACAGTATGAGGCAAATGGAGTGAGCTAAATGGGGATACAGTATCAAGGAAACAATCTCTCCCTCCTTCTACTGCAAGGAACACAGAAAAGTAGTATACTCTTCATACACAAAATGCAGGTGTGGATATAGAAGCACCTGAAGCTTTTATAGCATGCGTACAACTTTTTGAGGGCAATTCCACAGACAGGGAACTGGAGGCTCATAGAAGTGAAGCACCTTGTTCAAATCCAATAACCATAAAAGTGAAGAGTTTTGAATCAGCCTAAGGTCTGTTAGACATAATTATCTTCTCTCTACACCATCACCTAATCATTACGAGAGCTGCTGTTGTTCCTGTTATTGTCTTTTACACAATAAAACTATCTATCCTGAAACCAGGCCTTCAGAGAAACTGTAACATTCAAAGTTAAACACTGATATATCTCAACAAAATAAAAGCCATATATGAAAAACCCACAGCATGCATCAAACTAATGGCGACAGACAGGAAGCTCTTCTGTAAGATCAAGAACAAGGCAAGGGTGCCCACTGTTGCCACTTATATTCAGCACAGTACTGAGGTTTTTGTTATTGAATTGTATGAGTTCTTTATTTTGCATATTAATGCCTTATCAGGTATATGGTTTGCCAATATTTTTCCCATTCCATAGGTTGTCTTTTCACTCTGCTGATGGTTTCTTTTGCTCTGCAGAGCTTTTTTTGTTTGCTGTAGTCCCACTTGCTTATTTTTGACTTTGTTGCTTGTGCTTTAGGTGTCAGTTCCAAAAAATCATTGCCAAGACCCACATCAAGGAGCTTCTTTCCTAATATTCTTCTAGGAGTTTCCTAGTTTCAGGTCTTAAATTTAACTCTTTAATTCTTTTTGGGTTAATTTATGTGAGTGGAAAAGGTAAAAAACTCCAGTTATAAATAACTACAAGGGATGTAATGTATAATATGATGACTATAGTTAACACAGCTGTATGATATATAGTAAAGTTGTTAAGAGAAGAAAGCCTAAGAATTCTCATCACAGAGAGAAACTTTTTTCTTCTCCTTTTATTGTATCTGTATGAGATGATGGATGTTAACTAAACCTATTGTGGTCATCATTTCAAAATGTATGTAAATCAAACCATCATGCTTTACACCTTAAACATACAGTGGCATATGTCAATTATTTCTCAGCAAAACTGGGAGGAAAAGGAATTAAAAAATAGTACTGGAAGTCCTAGCCAGACAAATGAGGCAAGAAAAAGAAATAAAAGGCATCCAAATTAGAAAGGAAGAAGTAAAAATACCTCTGTTCACAGGTAATATGATTTTCTATGTAGAAAACTCTAAAGATTCCACACAAAAATCTGTTAGAACTTATAAACAAATTCAGCAGAGTAGCAGGATACGAAGTCAACACAAAAAAATCAACTGAATTTCTATTTACTATGAACTACCCAAAAGGAAAATTAAGAAAACAATTTCCATTTACAATAGCATCAAAAAGAATAAAATACTTAGGAATTAACTTAGCAAAGGAGGTGAAAGACTTGTTCAATGAAAATTACAAAACATTTCTTAAAGAAAGTAATGAAAACATAAATAAAGGGAAAAACATCCCATGATCATGGATTGGAAGACTTAATACTGTTAAGATGTCGATACTACCCAAAGCAATCTATACATTCAGCTTAATCCTTATCAAAATCTCAATGACATTTTTTACAGAAATGGGAGACCCCATTCTAAACATTATATGGAATCTTCAGGGACCTTGAAAAGTCAAAACAATTCTGAAAGAAGAACAAAACCAGAGTTCAAACATTTCCTGATTTTAAAATTTACTACAAAACTACAGTAATCAAAACAGTGTGGTATTGGTATAAAGACAGTCATATACGCCAACAGAATAGACTAGAGAGCCCAGAAATAAACCCTCACATATACAGTCAAATGATTTTTGACAAAGGTGCCAAGACTATTCAATAGGGAAAGAACAGTCTTTCCAAAAATGGTGCTGGGAAAACTGGATATCCACAGACAAAATAATGAAGTTGGATCCTTACGTAACACCATATACAAAACTCAACTTTAAATGGATCCATTACCTAAATGTAAGACCCAAAACTGTTTTTAAAAACTCTTAGAAAAAACATAGGGCAAAACCTTTACAACACTGGATTTTTTAAAAATATAATACCAAAGGCACAGGCAACAAAAGGAAAAAATAAACAAATTGGACTTCATGAAAACTGAAAGTTTTTGTGCACCAAAAGACACTATCAACAGAGTAAAAAGGCAACCCACAGAATTTGACAAAGTATTTTCAAATCATATATCTAATAAGAAATTAATATCCAGAATATATAGAGAACTCCTAAAATTCAACAACAAAAAACAAACTAATTCAAAAATGGCTACAGAATTTGAAAAGACATTTCTCCAAAGAAAATATACAAGTAGGCAAGAAACACATAAAAAGATGCTCAACATTACTAATCACTAGGGAAATGCAAATTAAAACCACCTCACACCCATTAGGATGGCTATTACAAACAAAAACCCCATAAAACAGAAAACAAGTTTTGGCAAGGATGTGGAGAAATTGGAATCCTTGTGCATTATTAAATAATTCTATTTAAAATTGAATTACCATGTGATCCAGCAATTCCACTTCTGGATATATACCAAAGAATTGAAAGCAGGGTCTTGAAGAGATATTTGTACACCCATGTTCATAGCTGCATTCTTCAAAATAGCTAAAATGTGAAATCAACTCAAGTGTCCATTGATGGATGAATGGTTAAACAAAATGTGTACATACATGCAAAGAAATTCTATTCAGCCTTAAAAAAGAAGGAAATCCTGCCAAATGATACAACATGGATGAAGCTTTAGGAAATTATGCTTAGTGAAATAAGCAGGGTTTTTTTAAAAAAAGAGACAAGTACTGTATATGATTCCACTTATATGAGGTGCTTGGAGCAGTCAAAATGACAGAGACAGGAAGTAGAAAGGTGGTTGCTAGGCAATAGGGGGAGAAGGTCATGGGGAGTTACTGTTTAATGGGTACAGAGTTTCAGTTTCACAAGATGAAAAGTGTTCTGGAGATGGATGGTGGTGATGATTGCACAACAATATAAATGTGCTTAATGCCACTGAACTGTACATTTAAAAATGGTGAAGATACTAAATTTTATGTTACGTGTATTTTACCGCAATAAAAAATGAATTAGAAAAACACGTCCAAAAGAAATGAAATACTGATACTCCAAAAATTGATACCAGTCCTTTCAAAAAGAAACACTAAAAGAACCGTATAGTTAACCATCAAACTCATCTTTAGCATTCCCAATATTATTCTTCAAAATATTAACCCACATCAATTCCTCTTTATCTATAGGTTTCTATTTTTTTTAACCTTATACCTTAAGGCAGGCCTGAGAATCACATAATAGACGAAAGGAATATAAATATGTGTGAATGATTAGAAAGTAAAATGAAATATCAGTGCAATCATGTACTGGTTCATAACTGTGACCGACATGAAGCACAGACCGTTACTGGCTGCGAACTGGAGTCATTCTTGTAATCATTAGCTCGCAATCAGCCCATTAGGCTCTCAGCGATACACAGCATAGCCAAGCATCTTGTTTTGACTATTGACTTTTCTATTTTCTCCTGCTGGTATTGCTATTCCCACCATAACCTATTAAATCTTCTCCCTCTAGGCTTATTATTTTCTGTTTCTCCTCTCTTTTCATTCCTCATTTGTTGTTGCTTTGCATTCATGTAGTTACAAGTATTTCACTCCTCACTCGAGGCCGCTTGGGAGGAAAGATGATCTACATTCATCTCTACATTGCACATTCTGTACACTCTTACCAATAGGATCATAATATACTGAATTTTAGTGCTATTAGGGACTTTTATGATCGCTGAAGGTGGTAGAGGTTAAGAGACTTGGCCAAGATGATATAGACAGTTGGAAACTGAATTGAGACTAAACCAGGAGTCTTAATTCCCTGGATCATGGCAAAAGGTCCGTGGTTAGGAACAGCCATATATACTTCAATTTTTTTTCCTTTGGGTTCCTAGGATTTTGTCAAGATTTTAACTTCTCCTAGTAAGCTCCAAAGGTCTAAGCTATCTTCTCTTCCAAACTTTTTCCTCCATTTGCTCTACGGCTCAGGAAAGAATCTGGGCCACATCCGGAGGCAGCTGCGCCTAGAAGAATCTGCATGGGGGTGGTATAGCTGCAGACCTCTGGATCAGGAGTGCCAGCCCTGATGGCTACACAGTCTGTGATTTGCCTGCATATTTGTATAATGAGGATGAAATTCAGTTTGTATTTAATTATTGTTTTCATAATCTGGTGGTTTTAAATCATTTGCCAATGGTATTTTAAAATTCCTTTTCCTTTGATTTTATCTTTCCTCTTAATGTGGCTATTAAATACCACTGATTAAGGCTCACAAATGGAAAAAATTAGCAATGCTCATAAAAATAAAAATTGTAGGAAATGGTACAATGGACGTAACAGCTCCTTCTCTCGGAAGATGCCCAGCGATGAAAGAAACTTGAGAAAGCAAAAAAAGAGGAGCATTTAGGAATTTCACAAGCTGAACGTCAGGATGCAAGGGCCCCAAAGAGAAGCTGGAGGGTAGAACCAGAAGGGGAGGGACGCTTTATGCTTGAGACCCGGGGACATTAAGGATGAAGCGGGTAGAGAGCAGCGGGGGATGATATGGAGGCAGCAGTCTTGACAGCTGCCCCCCCGGGCCTCCATCATGCCCCAGTAAATGCTGTCAGGATCACAGGATCCAACAAGATCCATCAAAGTTCATAACAAAGATTGAAGGAGAGTCTGGCCATTAGACTATCTGGGAAAATGTTGGGAAGGTTCCTTCCAGAACAGGTGAAACTTCGAGTTCTAGTAGATTTTCAGTCTAAAGAGACTCCTTACGCAGGTCATGCAGGGCCAGGAAGGCTGCTGTGAACGGTCATCATGTTTCCTTGCAGAACAGAGATTAGTCAAGGATGGGATCCTTCCTTCTTTGGAGTTCTTCTGGGCAACTTCCTCTTCCATTTCTGCTTCTTTTTGACAAGAGTGTCCACAGTACACACATTTTGCCTACCCTGTGTTATTCATTCATTTTTTTTTAGTAAACACTGAGTGCCTCGTATGTACCAGGCACTGTACCATCCCCTGTGGAGTGAAGATGAATGATCCGTCCACTCCTCCCTAGGCCCTCACAGCTCAGCAGAGAGGACAGCCAGTAAGGCCAGGCATTAAATGATGTACAGGAGACACAGGGGAGGGTTTAACTCTGAATGTGGCAGGGAAGAAGGAACAGTGAGCAATGGACATAATTAATTGAGAATTTATAGTAGAGAATTTATAGATGAGGGCATTTTGAGCTGGGTCTTGCAGGTAAAAAAGTTTCTCAGGGAGACAAGGAGGGGTTAGATTAATTAAGCAGCAAAGGCGGAGTTGAAAGGGAAAGTCTGAAAGTTTTAAGATCTATGATTTCCCTCCTGTTCTAAAAAATAGATGTTTTAAAACTCAGATGGGGGCTTCCCTGGTGGCGTAGAGGTTAAGAACCTGCCTGCCAATGCAGGTACACGGTTTCGAGCCCTGGTCCGGGAAGATCCCACATGCCACGGAGCAACTAAGCCTGTGCACCACAACTACTGAGCCTGCACTCTAGAGCCCGCGAGCCACAACTACTGAGCCCGTGTGCCACAACTACTGAAGCCCATGCACCTAGAACCCGTGCTCCACAACAAGAGAGGCCACTGCAATGAGAAGCCCACGCACCACAACAAACAGTATCCCCCGCTCGCCACAACTAGAGAAAGCCCGTGCACAGCAACAAAGACCCAATGCAACCAAAAATAATAAATAAACTTAAAAAGTAAAAAAAACTCAGATGGGTTGGAACATCAAAAGCTCCTAATGATTTTTCATTGATTGACTGTTGAGATTAGTGTGGATCTGCGACAAATAGTATTTTCAATCATTAAAAAAGATTAATTGGCTTATTATGGAATAGACTCCCATTCTGTTCTGTTCTCCAACATTCTTCCAGAAACTGGAAGTCTAGATAATGCTTGCTTCAATCAGAAGATTCCTGTTTCCACATGTTTTCAGAATACATTACAGAGAGCTGGGTCAACTGAGCCACATGCAAGCTGTCAAGCTCCGAGTCCAATTCCTAGCTTGCATCCTAAATTTTTAAAATTATCATGGTTACTTCAATCAAGAAGTGGGTGGCTATTTGACCTTTGATTATATTCACAAGCAAAATGTACAGATGAAGCAGGCATAACAGAAACAGCATCTTACAGTACAGAGCTCTCAAATTATTTCTATTAACAATTGTGAGCTTAGTGGTCATGCTTCTTGGGGTACAAATGGTCTCCTAACTCTGGTATTGAGGATGCTATCTTTCCATTCTATAAGGCTTCCAGGGTGTCCTCATGGAAATTCCAACTCTAACCAGAGCCACTGGTGTTAGCCAGTTTTTCCTCTATTATTGTTTGATATCTACTTCACTGGCTCCACTGTCTATCAAATCTAGAATCTTTTTCAACTAAGCACAAAATACTTCCTATGTAAAGACTGAAACTCATAAAAGAAAACAAGAGGCATTAGATTGGACAATCGACGTGCAGAGCATCTATCTAATTTCAAAGATCTACAATCCCAAATCCACCAATTACTATTTATGAGGACCAGGGTTAGGTACTTAACTTTGTGCCTCAGCTTCCTTCTATGTGAAACTGTAAATACTAATACTTTGCAGGGCTCTTGTATAGTTTAATTCAATAACACATAGCTTAGTGCAGACCTGACCCAGAGAAGGCACTCAGTAAATGCCTATTTACTTTGGCTCATGATAGAAATTTTTTAAGCCAACAATCTAAAGACATGGAATAAAATCTAATGGTAGGAGTTAATAAAAATATCTTTCCTTTATGCTTACATTCATTACTGACAAGTCATAACTAATGCTTTTGATACAAGAGAAAAAACATTTCAAAAGAAACGTAATCAAACATAAAATACCTATGGGAAATAGAGAAAGTGCAAGATTGCATGAATAGTGGAAAATTATATTTATAACATACTTCTTAATTCTGAGTTAATGAAAATAAAAGTGAATGTCACATGTGGTTATTTTAATGGGCGCCTACATCAAAGTGGATAAAAATAGTCAAATTTTCAGAAACACTTCTTCTGCATTCAATTAACATTTGCATCAAAGTACAATTTTTTCCCATGCAATTCAAAGCAATAAAATCAACCTATCTTTGGAGCAAACAAATATTTTGTTCACTGACTTCCACTCTATAAAAGGCTTGCTTAAGCCCACAGCTAAAGAGTAAATAAAATGTGAAGGTCTTAGGAACCCAAAGAAGGGGAGACAAAGTTAATACTATTTCAATTCATTAAATCACTCCTGACACATAACAATTCCAACTGCTAATGAACGACATTCTGAGATTCTAGGAATTGATGAAAATGTTCCCAGTGCAATTCAATCTGTTTCTTTATGAAAACTATTTTGGGCTTCACATGCACCACAGGATAATTGAACAAGTATAGAAACTGGCGTCCAAGTGGTTCTACAATGGACTCACAAACACCCACAAACTGCCTCTAGTCTTCCCTCTAACCTGGGGGTGGGTTTCGAGAAATGTGAGATACGGAATCCGCTGTCAGGAGCGAAACAAATAATAACACACCAGACCACTCTGCGCCTCTAAAAACAATTTTTCCAGAAAATTTATTTTAAAAGTAGACATCATGAAAGATGTTGGCTGATATGCCCTCACCCCAACATTTTTCAAAACCTGTACCTGAACTGTCTCTCTTCCAGGTTCAATTGCCCATAATTAGTCACAAATATTTTCAAGACACACAATCTAACAAGGAGCCCCTGGAGATGTCTCAGAATATAGAAAAGGAAGCCAGGAGGTTAAAACTTTCTCTTCACACTTTTCTTCCATCAGGTCGGCTATGAAAGGGAACTATTTTCATTTGCGAGACCATTAGCCACACAAACAAACTGATTTCATCCATCATGGTAAAATGGGGTGAAATTGAATATTTTTTCATACTGAAAGTAAATTCCAGGCCACCAGGGAAGAGATGGAGAAATGAGATCCTAACATCCAAAGGACATCTTAGCTCCTCTAAGGACATCGTGACTCATAATGCGGGGAAGTGAAAAGTAGGAGACCCATGTTCAGCATATATCTCAAAATGCTTCAGCACACGTAACTCTCATTGGTTTCGATTATTAAAATCAGCGAATGAATAAGCCCCCCAAACGCATCCATTCCTGTGCACAGGATGCCTCACACATTACTGGAGAGAGAGTTCAGCCTATTATGAGTAGGAATGACAAGATGCATACTTGCTGATGGACTATGAAACTTCACCTCTAAGTTAAGAAAAGACTTGGGGCTTCCCTGGTGGTCCAGTGGTTAAGACTCCATGCTTCCACTGCAGGGGGTGCAGGTTCAATCCTTGGTCAGGGAGGTTCCACGTGCCACGCAGTGTGGCCAAAAAACAAGAAAAAAGAAAGAAAGGACTTGAATACATCAATGATACCATAAGACAGGACCAACAACTTCATTCAGCCAAGATGCTGATACTGGAAGTCTCCTGCATTTATGCCAGCCTTAGTAACAGCCTCTCATTCAAGCTCTTAAATTATTCATTTATTAACTCAGCAAGTATACTGTGAGACCAGCACTGTCCTGGGCTGTGGGGAAGTGAACCATAAACATGATTTGAGTGCCTGCAGTCAAGGAGCGTTCTGTCTAGTGACAGAAACAAAAGAAGTAAACAGGCAAATACGACACGCAGGCGCAATGCAGTGAAAGCAGAAGAAGCACCAGGGCCACCAAGAGGGGGAGAGCGCGTAAGCAGAACCAAGAAGAGGTGGTTGGAAGAGCGGCAAAAGGAAGGCTGCTTTCAGGCAACTGAAACAGAGGGGAATGAAAGAACGGCCCATGCTCACATCCTCAGGGCTGCTAACCGTTCAGCAGGGCTGTAAGTTAGGGCTGAGTTGAGAGAGGAACGGCAAGAACCAAAGCAGAAGAGGTCAGCGTGGCTTAGGCTTCTGAAGGGTTGCATATGCCATGCCAAAAAGTTTAGACTTTTCTTAAGGGCAACGCAGAGAAATTGAAGGGTTTTAAGCAGGAGAATGACGTGAGCAGATTTTTATTTTAGAAAGATGACAGTTTGGATCTGAAATTGGATGGAGTTCGGAGTGGATAGCTGGAAAGAACGACTGCAATAACCCAGGCAATCAATGACAATGGCCAGAAGAAGGCTGTGGCAGTGGAGGTGGGGAGAATGAAACAGAGTCAAGATACATGAGGAAGGGTACAAAACAAAATAAAAGAAATACAGGGGACAAAGCAAATTTGGAGAGATGGTTAGGATACCGCATGTTCCATTCATAACAGGCTGGATTTGAGGTCAATATTAATCCCTCGTGTACAATTAATCAGTGCACAGCAGTAAGGTACCTACCTGAACCCCAAGGCTGGTTTGAGGTGGGTCTAAAGTTGGAAGAATCTCTAAGGCAAATGATTATTCAAAGGGTGGCAGAAACAGCACTGGTAGAAAGCACAGAGTTAAGAGAAAAAGAGCAGAAGAAAAAAGACTAAGGAACAACAACAATTTAGAAATGGGCGTCAATGGAGGAGCATAAAGAGGAATGGCTAAGAAGAGACAGGAAGAACCTAAGAGAGGATGAGGAAGCCAAGGACAAACATTTCAAGAAGGCAGGCTTCCCTGGTGGCACAGTGGTTGAGAATCCGCCTGCCGATGCAGGGAACACGGGTTTGTGCCCCGGTCCGGGAAGATCCCACATGCCGCGGAGCGGCTGGGCCCGTGAGCCATGGTCGCTGAGCCTGCACGTCCGGAGCCTGTGCTCCGCAACAGGAGAGGCCACAGCAGTGAGAGGCCCACGTACCGCAAAAAAAAAAGAAGGCAGTCATCGTCACAATCAGCAAATGCTGCCAAGCTATTAACTGAAATTAAGACGGGGAAATGCAGTGGGTTTAATAAAAAAGAGGTGGATGACAGACAAGGGGGGGCCCTGGTTGTACAAATGTGTGATTGGACTCAGTCAGGATGCATATCTAGGAAGTGAAGAATTCAAGATGAGACTGTAAAGACCATTTTCATGAACTCTGAAGGTCCGCTTCTGGAAACGGAGGCCCATGGAAATAAAAATGTCGGACATGGCATCACTCCAAGTGGCGACGAGCTCCAGGATGAAGTCAGGAGGTTGGACGGTTGCAGAGAAGTGAAGGTGAGGGTCACTGGTATTGACAAGGTCAAGGAACCAAAAAGCTAGAATGCTGAGTGCATCATCTTAGCTGCCACTTAAGTTCCTCCAGATTCAGTGTAGCAGAGAGGATGGAGCCAGAGAGCAAAGCCGTTATGAAGAGGGGGATAGAAGTGAGGACAGCTGCTGAGGATGTTTCTTCCAATAATGCTAACGTTTAAATGGCTGGGCTGAGAGGGGACCTTCAAGATGGGGGAGGAGTAAGACGTGGAGATCACCTTCCTCCCCACAAATACATCAGAAATACACCTACACGTGGAACAACTCCTACAAAACACCTCCTGAACGCTGGCAGAAGACCTCAGACCTCCCAAAAGGCAAGAAACTCCCCACGTACCTGGAGAGGGCAAAAGAAAAAAGAATAAACAGAGACAAAAGGATAGGGACGGTACCTGCACATCGGGGAGGGAGGTGTGAAGGAGGAAAAGTTTCCACACACTAGGAAGCCCCTTCACGGGCGGAGACTGTGGGTGGCGGAGGGGGGAAGCTTCGGAGCCACGGAGGAGAGCACAGCAACAGGGGTGCAGAGGGCAAAGCAGAGAGATTCCTGCACAGAGGATCGGTGCCGACCGGCACTCACCAGCCCGAGAGGCTTGTCTGCTCACCCGCCGGGGCGGGCAGAGCTGGGAGCTAAGGCTCGGGCTTCGGTCGGAGCGCCGGGAGAGGACTGGGGTTGGCGGCGTGAACACAGCCTGAAGGGGGCTAGTGCACCACAGCTAGCTGGGAGGGAGTCTGGGAAAAAGTATGGAGCTGCCGAAGAGGCAAGAGACCATTGTTTCAGGGTGCACGAGGAGACAGGTTTCCTTCCCCGTCTGCCCACACAAGGCAGGGCACCACCTAAGGGAGCTCCAGAGATGGGCATGAGACGCTAAGGCTGCTGCTGCTGCCACAAAGAATCCTGTGTGCAAGCACAGGTTACGACCCACAGCCTGCAGCCCACTACTGCCAGGGTCCCGAGATGTGGGCACAACATCCCTAGGAGAACACACAGCGCACCTCAGGCTGATGCTGGCCTCTGCCGCTGCAGGCTCGCCCTGCATTCCAATTATGACTACTGTACCCCTCCCTCTCCCCAGCCTGAGAAAGCAAGAGAGCCCTAATCAGTCACTGCTTTAACCCCATCCTCTCTGGGTGGGGAACAGATGCCTGAGGGTGACCTACACGCAGAGGCGGGTCCAAATCCAAAGCTGAACCCCAGGAGCTGTGCAAACAAGGAAGAGAAAGGGAAATCTCTCCCAGCAGCCTCAGGAGCAGCAGATTAAATCCCAACAGCCAACTTGATGAACCCTACATCTGTGGAATACCTGAATAGACAATGAATGTTTGCAAAAGTGAGGCACTGTGTAAAGCAATTATACTCCAATAAAGATGTAAAAAAAAAACAATGAGGCAGTGGACTTTGGGAGCAACTGTAGACTTGTGGTTTGCTATCTGTAACTGATTTGTTTCTGACTTTTATGTTTATCTTAGTATAGTTTTTAGCACTTGTTATCATTGGTGGATTGTTTAATGGTTTGGTTGTTCTCTTTTTAAAATTTTTATTATTTTTTTATTTTATTATTATATTTCTTATTTTATTTTACTCTTCTTTTTTTTTCTTCCTTTTTTTCTGAGCTGTGTGGCTTGACAGTGTCTTGGTGCTCTGGCCAAGTGTCAGGCCTGAACCTCCGAGGTGGGAGAGCCGAGTCCAGGACATTGGATGACCAGAGACCTCCTGGCCACATGTAATATCAATCGGCGAGAGCTCTCCCAGAGATCTCCGTCTGAACACTAAGATGCAGCTCCACCCAACAGCCAGCAAGCTCCCATGCTGAATGCCCCAGGCCAAACAACTAGCAAGACAGGAACACAACCCCACCTATTAGCAGACAGTCTCCCTAAAATCATACTAAGTTTGCAGACACCCCAAACACACCACTGAACATGGTCCTCCCCAGCAGAAAGACAAGATCCCACACAGCAGAAACAGGCACCAGGCCCCTGCACCAGGAAGGCTACATAAGCCACTGAACCAACCTAATCCACTGGGGGCAGACACGAAAAACAATGGGAACTATGAACCTGCAGCCTACGAAAAGGAGACCCCAAACACTAAGTTAAACAAAATGAGAAGACAGAGAAATACGCAGCAGTTGAAGGAGCAAGGTAAAAACCCACCAGACCAAACAAATGAAAAGGAAATAGGCAGTCTACCTGAAAAAGAATTCAGAGTAACAATAGTAAAGATGATCCAAAATCTTGGAAATAGAATGGAGAAAATACAAGAAACGTTTAACAAGGACTTAGAAGAACTAAAGAGCAAACAATGATGATCAACACAATAAATGAAATTAAAAATTCTCTAGAAGGAATCAATAGCAGAATAACTGAGGCAGAAGAACAGACAAGTCACCTGGAAGATAAAATAATGGAAATAACTGTCTAAGAGTAGAATGAAGAAAAAAAAGAATGAAAAGAATTGAGGACAGTGTCAGAGACCTCTGGGACAACATTGAATGCACCAACATTCAAATTACAGGGGTTTCAGAAGAAGAAGAGTGAAAGAAAGGGTCTGAAAAATATTTGAAGGGATTATAGTTGAAAACTTCCCTAACATGGGAAAGGAAATAGTCAATCAAGTCAAGGAAGTGCAGAGAATCCCATACAGGATAAATCCAAGGAGAAACACACCAAGACACATATTAATCAAACTATCAAAATTTAAATACAATCAAAAAATATTAAAAGCAGCAATGGAAAAGCAGCAAATAACATACCGATAAGGTTAACAGCTAATCTTTCAGCAGAAACTCTGCAAGCCAGAAGACAGTGGCAGGACAAATTTAAAATGATGAAAGGGAAAAACCTACAACCAAGATTACTCTACCCAGCAAGGATCTCATTCAGATTTGACGGAGAAATTAAAACCATTACAGACAAGCAAAAGTTAAGAGAATCTAGCACCACCAAACCAGCTTTACAACAAATGTTAAAGGAACTTCTCTAAACAGGAAAAACAACAGAAGGAAAAGACGTACAAAAACAAACCTAAATCAATTAAGAAAATAGTAATAGGAACATACACATCGATAACTACCTTAAATGTAAAAGGGTTAAATGCTCCACCCAAAAGACACAGGCTTGCTGAATGGATACAAAAACAAGACCCATATATATGCTGTCTACAAGCAATTCACTTCAGACCTAGGGACACATACAGACTGAAAGGGAGGGGATGGAAAAAGATATTGCATGCAAATGGAAATCAAAAGAAAGCTGGAGTACAACTCTCATATAAGACAAAATAGACTTTAAAATAAGGACTATTACAAGAGACAAAGAAGGACACTACATAATGATCAAGATCAATCCAAGTAGAAGATATAACAAATGTAAATATTTATGCACCTAACATAGGAGCACCTCAATACATAAGGCAAATACAGCCATAAAAGGGGAAATCGACAGTAACACAATCATGGTAGTGGACTTTAACACCCCACTTTCACCAATGGACAGATCATCCAAAATGACAATAAATAAGGAAACACAAGCTTTAAAGGACACATCAGACCAGAAGGAATTAATTGATATTTATAGTACATTCCATCCAAAAACAACACAATACACTTTCTTCTCAAGTACTCATGGAACATTCTCCAGGATAGATCATATCTTGGGTCACATATCAATCCTTGGTAAATTTAAGAAAATTGAAATTGTATCAAGTATCTTTTCCGACCACAATGCTATGAGACTAGATATCAATTACAGGAAAAAATCTGTAAAAAATACAAATACATGGAGGCTAAACAATACACTACTAAATAAGCAAGAGATCACTGAAGAAATCAAAGAGGAAATAAAAGAATACCTAGAAACAAATCACAATGAAAATACGATGACCCAAAACCTATGGGATGCAGCAAAAGCAGTGCTAAGAGGGAAGTTTATAGCAATACAATCCTACCTCAAGAAACAAGAAACATCTCAAATAAACAACCTAACTCTACACCTAAAGCAATTAGAGAAAGAAGAACAAAAAATCCCTAAAGTTAACAGAAGGAAAGAAATCACAAAGATCAGATCAGAAATAAATGAAAAAGAAATGAAGAAAACAAGAGTAAAGATCAATAAAACTTAAATCTGGTTCTTTGAGAAGATAAACAAAATTGATAAACCATTAGCAACTCATCAAGAAAAAAAGGGAGAGGACTCAAATCAACAGAATTAGAAATGAAAAAGGAGAAGTAACAACTGACACTGCAGAAATACAAAGGATCATGAGAGATTACTACAAGCAACTATATGCCAATAAAATGGACAACCTAGAAGAAATGAACAAATTCTTACAACAGCACAACCTTCTGAGACTGAACCAGGAAGAAGCAGAAAATATGAACAGACCAAACACAAGCACTGAAATTGAAACTGTGATTAAAAATCTTCCAACAAACAAAAGCCCAGGGCCAGATGGCTTCACAGACAAATTCTATCAAACATTTACAGAAGAGTTAACACCTATCCTCAAGCTCGTTCAAAATATAGCAGAGGGAGGAACACTACCAAACTCATTCTACAAGGCCACCATCACCCTGATACCAAAACCAGACAAAGATGTCACAAAGAAAGAAAACTACAGGCCAATATCACTGATGAACATGGATGCAAAAATCATCATCAAAATACTAGCAAACAGAATCCAACATCACATTACAAGGATCATACAGAGGAGGAGCTTCAAGATGGCATTAGAGTAAGATGTGGAGATCACCTTCCTCCCCACAAACAGATCAGAAATTCATCTACATGTGCACCTACTGAACGTTGGCAGAAGATCTCAGAACTCCCAAAGGGCAAGAAACTCCCCACATACCTGGGTAGGGCAAAAGAAAAAACAGAGACAAAAGAATACGGACAGGACTTGCACCAGCGGGAGGGAGCCGTGGAGGAGAAAAGGTTTTCACACACTAGGAGCCCTTTTGTGGGCAGAGACTGCGGGTGGCAGAGGAGGGAAGCTTCGGAGCCAGAGAGGAGAGCGCAGCAAGAGGGGTGCAGAGGGCAAAGCGGAGAGATTCCCGCACAGAGGATCGGTGCCGACCAGCACTCACCAGACCGCCAGGCTTTTCTGCTCCCCCGCCAGGGCGAGCAGGGCCTGGGAGCTGAGCTCGGGCTTCAGAGGTCAGATCCCAGGGAGAGGACCCTGGTTGGTTGCATGAACACAGCCTGAAGGGGGCTAGTGCACCACAGCTAGCCAGGGGGGAGTCCGGGAAAAAGTCTGGAGCTACCAAAGCGGCAAGAGACTTTTCTTGCCTCTTTGTTCCCTGGCGCGCAAGAAGAGGGGATTAAGAGCGCCGCTTAAAGGAGCTCCAGAGATGGGGGCAAGCCACGGCTATCAGAGCTGACCCCAGAGATGGGCATGAGACACTAAGGCTGCTGCTGCAGCCACCAAGAAAACTGTGTGCAAGCACACGTCACTATCCACACACCCCCAACTGGGAGCCTGTGCAGCCCGCCACTGCCAGGGTCCCGTGATCCAGGGACAACTTCCCCGGGAGAACGCATGGTGCACCTCAGACTGGTGCAACATCACGCCAGCCTCTGCCGCCACAGGCTCGCCCTGAACCCCGTACCCCTCCCTTCCCCCGGCCTGAGTGAGCCAGAGCCCCCGAATCAAATGCTCCTTTAATCCAGTCCTATCTGAGCAAAGAACAGATGCCCTCAGGTGACCTACATGCAGAGGCGGGGCCAAATCCAAAACTGAACCCCAGGCTGTGCGAACAAAGAATAGAAAGGGAAATATCTCCCAGAAGCCTCAGAAGCAGCGGATTAAATCTCCACAATCAACTTGATGTACCTGCATCTGTGGAATACCTAAATAGACAACGAATCATCCCAAATTGAGGAGGTGGACTTTGAGAGCAATGATATAAATATTTTTGTCCCTTTTTCTTTCTTTGTGAGTGTGTATGTGTATGCTTCTTTTGTCTGTGTAGCTTTGCTTTTACCATTTGTCCTAGGGCTCTGTCTGTCCCGTTTTTTGGGGGGGAGTTTTTTGTTGCTTTTTTTTTTAGTATAGTTTTTAGTGCTTGTTATCATTGGTGGATTTGGTTTTTGGTTTGCTTGCTCTCTTCTTTTTTTTTTTTTATTACTTTATAAATTTTTCTTTTTAATAATTAATTTTTATTTTTTATTTTAGTAACTTTATTTTATCTTCTTTCTTTCCTTTTTTTTTTCCTTTTATTCTGAGCCATGAGGATGACAGGCTCTTGGTACTCCATCCAGGTGTCAGGGCTGTGCCTCTGAGGTGGGAGAGCCACCTTCAGGACACTGGTCCACATGAGACTTCCCAGCTCCACGTACTATCAAATGGTGAAAATCTCCCAGAGATCTCCATCTCAACGCCAAGACCAAGCTCCACTCAACGACCAACAAGCTCCACTGCTGGACACCCTGTCTCAAACAACTAGCAAGACAGGAACACAACCCCACCCATTAGCAGAGAGGCTGCCTGAAATCATAATAAGGCCACAGACACCCAAAAACACACCACCAGACATGGAAATGCCCACCAGAAAGACAAGATCCAGCCTCATCCACCAGAACACAGGCACTAGTCCCCTCCACCAGGAAGCCTACACAACCCACTAAACCAACCTTAGCCACTGGGGGCAGACACTAAAAAAAACGGGAATTATGAAACTGCAGCCTGCAAAAAGGAAACCCCAAACACAGTAAGTTAAGCAAAATGAGAAGACAGAGAAACACACAGCAGATGAAGGAGCAAGGTAAAAACACACCACACCTAACAAATGAAGAGGAAGTAGGCAGTCTACCTAAAAAAGAATTCAGAATAATGATAATAAAGATGATCCAAAATCTTGGAAACAGAATGGAGAAAATACAAGAAACGTTTAACAAGGACGTAGAAGAACTAAAGAGCAAACAAACAGTGATGAACAACTCAATAAAATGAAATTTAAAATTCTCTATATGGGATCAATAGCAGAATAACTGAGGCAGAAGAACAGATAAGTGACCTGGAAGATAATCTAGTGTAAATAGCTACTGCAGAGCAGAATAAAGGAAAAAAATGAAATGAATTGAGGACAGAGACCTCTGGGACAACATTAAACACACCAATATTCGAATTACAGGGGTCCCAGAAGAAGAAGAGAAAAAGAAATGGACAGAGAAAATATCTGAAGAGATTATAATTGAAAACGTCCCTAATATGAGAAAGGAAATAGTTAAGCAAGTCCAGGAAGCACAGAGAGTCCCATACAGGATAAATCCAAGGAGAAACATGCCAAAACACATATTAATCAAACTATCAAAAATTAAATATAAACAAAAAATATTAAAAGCAGCAAGGGAAAAACAACAAATAACATACAAGGGAAACCCCATAAGGTTAACAGCTGATCTTTCAGCAGAAACTCTGCAAGCCAGAAGGGACTCGCAGGACATATTTAAAGTGATGGAGGAGAAAAACCTGCAACCAAGATTACTCTACCCAGCAAGGATCTCATTCAGATTTGATGGAGAAATTAAAACCTTTACAGACAAGCAAAAGCTAAGAAAATTCAGCACCACCAAACCAGCTTTACAACAAATGCTAAAGGAACTTCTCTAGGCAAGAAACACAAGAAAAGGAAAAGACCTATAATAACAAACCCAAAATAATTAAGAAAATGGTAATAAGGACATACATATCGATAATTACCTTAAATCTAAACGGACTAAATGCTCCAACCAAAAGACATAGACTGGCTGAATGGATACAAAAACAAGACCCATATATATGCTGTCTACAAGAGACCCATTTCAGACCTAGGGACACATACAGACTGAAAGGGAGGGGATGGAAAAAGATATTCCATGCAAATGGAAATCAAAAGAAAGCTGGAGTATCAATTCTCATATCAGACAAAATAGACTTTAAAACAAAGACTATTACAAGAGACAAAGAAGGACACTACATAATGATCAAGGGATCAATCCAAGTAGAAGATATAACAATTGTAAATATTTATGCACCCAACACAGGAGCACCTCAATACATAAGGCAAATGCTAACAGCCATAAAAGGGAAATTGACAGTAACACAATCATAGTAGGGGACTTTAACACCCCACTTTCACCAATGGACAGAGTATCCAAAATGAAAATAAATAAGGAAACATAAGTTTTAAATGATACATTAAACAAGATGGACTTAATTGATATTTATAGGACATTCCATCCAAAAACAACAAAATACACTTTCTTCTCTAGTGCTCATGGAACATTCTCCAGGACAGATCATATCTTGGGTCACAAATCAACCCTTGGTAAATTTAAGAAAATTGAAATCGTATCAAGTATCTTCTCCGACCACAATCCCGTAATTGATTTCCTAGATATCAATTACAGGAAAAATGTATAAAAAATACAAACACATGTAGGCTAAAAAATACACTACTTAATAACCAAGAGATCACTGAAGAAATCAAAGAGGAAATCAAAAAATACCTAGAAAAAAATCACAATGAAAACATGACGACCCAAAATGTATGGGATGCATCAAAAGCAGTGCTAAGAGGGAAGTTTATAGCAATACAATCCTACCTCAAGAAACAAGAAACATCTCAAATAAACTACCTAACCTTACACCTAAAGCAATTAGAGAAAAAAGAACAAAAAACCCCAAAGTTAGCAGAAGGAAAGAAATCATAAAAATCAGATCAGAAATAAATGAAAAAGAAATGAAGGAAACTACAGCAAAGATCAATAAAACTAAAAGCTGGTTCTTAGAGAAGATAAACTAAATTGATAAACCATTAGCCAGACTCATCAAGAAAAAAAGGGAGAGGACTCAAATCAATAGAATTAGAAATGAAAAAGGAGAAGTAACAACTGACACTGCAGAAATACAAAGGATCATGAGAGATTACTACAAGCAACTATGTGCCAATAAAATGGACAACCTGGAAGAAATGGACAAATTCTTAGAAATGCACAACCCTCTGAGACTGAACCAGGAAGAAATAGAAAATATGAACAGACCAATCACAAGCACTGAAATTGAAACTGTGATTAAAAATCTTCCAACAAACAAAAGCCCAGGGCCAGATGGCGTCACAGGCGAATTCTATCAAATATTTAGAGAAGAGCTAACCCCTATCCTTCTCAAACTCTTCCTAAATATAGAAGAGGGAGGAACACTCCTGAACTCATTCTACGAGCCCACCATCACCCTGATACCAAAACCAGACAAAGATGTCACAAAGAAAGAAAACTACAGGCCAATATCACTGATGAACATAGATGCAAAAATCCTCAATAAAATACTGGCAAACAGAACCCAACAGCACATTAAAAGCATCATACACCATGATCAAGTGGAGTTTATCCCAGGAATGCAAGGATTCTTCAATATACGCAAATCAATCAACGTGATACACCACATTAACAAATTGAAGAAGAAAAACCATATGATCATCTCAATAGATGCAAAGAAAGCTTTTGACAAAATTCATTACCCATTTATGATAAAAACTCTCCAGAAAGTGGGCATAGAGGGAACCTACCTCAACATAATAAAGGCCATATATGAAAAACCCACAGCCAACATCGTCCTCAATGGTGAAAAACTGAAACAATTTCCATAAGATCAGGAACAAGACAAGGTTGCCCACTCTCACCACTATTATTCAACAGAGTTTTGGAAGTTTTAGTCACAGCAGTCAGAGAAGAAAAAGAAATAAAAGGAATCCAAATCAGAAAAGAAGAAGTAAAGCTGTCACTGTTTGCAGATGACATGACACTATACATAGAGAATCCTAAAGATGCTACCACAAAACTACTAGAGCTAATCAATGAATTTGATGAAGTAGCAGGATACAAAATTAATGCACAGAAATCTCTTGCATTCCTATACACCAATGATGAAAAATCTGAAAGTGAAATTAAGAAAACACTCCCATTTACCACTGCAACAGAAAGAATAAAATATCTAGGAATAAACCTACCTAAGGAGACAAAAGACCTGTATGAGGAAAATTATAAGACACTGATGAAAAACATTAGAGATGATACAAATAGATGAAGAGATATACCATGTTCTTGGATTGGAAGAATCAACACTGTGAAAATGGCTCTACTACCCAAAGCAATCTACAGTTTCAGTGCAATCCCTATCAAACTACCACTGGCATTTTTCACAGAACTAGAACAAAATATCTCACAATTTGTATGCAAACACAAAAGACCCCAAATAGCCAAAGCAATCTTGAGAAGGAAAAACGGAGCTGGAGGAATCAGGCTCCCTGACTTCAGACTATACTACAAAGCTACTGTAATCAGCATAGTATGGTACTGTCACAAAAACAGAAATATAGATCAATGGAACAGGATAGAAAGACCAGAGATAAACCTACGAACATATGTTCACCTTATCTTTGATAAAGGAGGCAAGAATATACAGTGGAGAAAAGACAGCCTCTTCAATAAGTGGTGCTGGGAAAACTGTACAGCTACATGTAAAAGAATGAAATTAGAACACTCCCTGACACCATACACAAAAATAAACTCAAAATGGATTAAAGACCTAAATGTAAGGCCAGACACTATCAAACTTGAGAGGGAAACATAGGCAGAACACTCTATGACATAAATCCCAGCAAGATCCTTTTTGACACACCTCCTAAAGAAATGGAAATAAAAATAAACAAATGGGACCTAATGAAACTTAAAAGCTTTTGCACAGCAAAGGAAACCATGAACAAGATGAAAAGAAAACCCTCAGAATGGAAGAAAATATTTGCAAATGGAGCAACTGACAAAGGATTAATCTCCAAAATTTACAAGTAGCTCATGCAGCTCAATATCAAAAAAACAAACAACCCAATCCAAAAATGGGCAGAAGACCTAAAAGGACATATCTCCAAAGAAGATATACAGATTGCCAACAAATACATGAAAAGATGCTGAACATCGCTAATCATTGGAGAACTGCAAATCAAAACCACAATGAGGTATCGCCTCATATCTGTCAGAATGGCCATCATCAAAAAATCTACAAAGAATAAATGCTGGAGAGGGTGTGGAGAAAAGGGAACCCTGTTGCACTGTTGGTGGGAATGTAAATTAATAAAGCCACTATGGAGAACAGTATGGAAGTTCCTTATAAAACTAAAAATAGAACTACCACATGACCCAGAAATACTACTACTGGGCATATATCCTGAGAAAACCATAATTCAAAAAGAGACAGGCCCCACAATATTCATTGCAGCACTATTTACAATAGCCAGGACATGGAAGCAACCTAAGTGTCCATCGACAGATGAATGGATAAAGAAGATGTGGCACATATATACAATGGAATATTACTCATCCATTAAAAGAAACTAAATTGAGTTATCTGTAGTGAGGTGGATATACCTACAGTCAGTCATACAGAGTGAAGTAAGTCAGAAAGAGAAAAACACATCCTGTATGCTAACACATATATATGGAATCTAAAAAAAAAATGGTTCTCATGAACCTAGGGGCAGGACAGGAATAAAGACGCAGACGTAAAGAATGGAATTGAGGACATGGGGAGGGGGAAGGGTAAGCTGGAACAAAGTGAGAGAGCATTGACATATATACACTACCAACTGTAAAATATGTAGCTAGTGGGAAGCAGCTGCATAGGACAGAGCAATCTGCTCAGTGCTTTGTGACCACCTAGAGGGGTGGGATAGGGAGGCACAAGAGGGAGGGCATATATGTATACATATAACTGATTCACTTTGTTATACAGCAGAAACTAACACAACACTGTAAAGCAATTTTACTCCAATAAAAATATTTTTTTTAAAAAAAGCAAAAAAAAAATTGCTTGGCTTTGAGGAAAGCAGATTACCCTCCATAATATGGGTGGGCCTTACCCAATCAATTGAAGTTCTTAATAGAACAATGCCCCACCTCCCCTGGGCAAGAAGAAATTCTGCCTGTAGATAGCCTTTAGACTTGAACTGCACTATGGCTCTTCCCTAGGTCTCCAGCCTGATATCCCTCCTTGTATGTATGTACTATATATATAAACATATAAATATATGTATATATATACACACACACACACATAGAGAGAGAGTGAGAGAGTATCACATGATGGATTCACGGTGTGGCCCCATCTGTGTTAACAGTATCAAGGAAAGCCTACTCTTTTGAAGTCCCACGTTTGGCACCTTCCCCTGGCATCCCCTCAACGTCACTCGTTCTGGTTTGTTCTCTGAGAAATCACCCAGTTCAGCTGGCTTTAGAGGTCACCTGTGAACCTCCCCAAGATCAAAAGTCAATCTTCAGATTGGAGCAACACCAGTTCGGATGGGGTCATGCTCATGTCAAAAGCAGCAAGGAAGTGCCACCGTAAGAAATGGCAGCCAACTGGTGGGAATGTAAACAGGTGCAGCCACTATGTAAAACATCATGGTGACTCCTCAAAAAACTAAAAACAGAAGTACCATATGGTCCAGGAATCCCACTCCTGGGCATATATCTGGACAAAACTTTAGTTTAAAAAGAGTCATGCACCCCTGTGTTCATAGCAGCACTATTCACAGTAGCCAAGACATGGAGACAACCTAAATGTCCATCAACAGATGAATGGATAAAGAAAATGTGGTTTACATATACAATGGAATACTACTCAGCCATAAAAAGAATGAAATAATGCCATTTGCAGCAACATGGATGGACCTAGAGATTATCATATTGGTACTAAGTGAAGTAAGTCAGTAAGAGAAAGACAAATACCATACGATATCACTTATATGCGGAATCTAAAATATGACACAAATGAACTTATCTATGAAACAGAAACAGACTCACAGACATAGAGAAAAGTCTTGTGGTTGCCAAGGGGGGAAGGGGTTGGGAGAGGGATAGACTGGGAGTTTGGGATTAGTAGATGAAAACTATAATAATAGGCTGGATAAACAATAAGGTCCTACTGTATAGAACAGGGAACTATATTCAATATCCTGTGATAAACCATAATGGAAAAGAATATGAAAAAGAATGTGTGTGTATATATATATATTTAACTAAATCACTTTGCTGTATAGCAGAAATTAACACAACACTGTAAATCAAGTATACTTCAATAAAATAAATTTTTTAAAAAAGAAAGAAATGGAAGTCACACCGCCTCAGGGACAGCAGGCCACCTAGTTGCTCATGCACTTGCTAACTGGAAACTTCCGACACCAAAAAGTCCTGCTCCTGTTTTTAAAGTCCTGCTCCTTAATTCCAAGGCCATCCTCTTCCCATTGGACTCAGCCTGGACCCAAGCATGTCAGGCAATTCCGCCTGGTCTTGCCTTTGCTCATGCTTTCCCTCTACATGGAATGCTTTCTTCCCTTCTTCTACCAGAAAACTATTCATCCTTCCAACCTTGCCTCAAATGTTACATTTTTGTCCAGTCTTTCCTGACCCCAGCCAGAAAGAAATTAATTACTCCTTTAACTGTGTTCCCAGAGGCATCTGTATTTCTTCTGAAGATTAAAAAGGACACAAAAAACATGGTCATATTGGCCAAACATTCAAACGCCAGCCCAATGAAAGTTGTTCTAGAAAACTAGTATAAATATGAGAAGGTGCAAGTTTTACTGGTTCTGTTCTATTCTGCTTTCAGTTCCAGTCTTTATACATGCAATTTGTAAACAGAGGTTCACAGCACTGAATAACTCCAAATGATACGATGCTTTTTAGAGATTAGTTAGCTCCTAAATCAGACATAACCCTTAAATACAAGAAATCCCAGTTAGAAAAACTTACGGTGCAGTGTTGGTGTGGTGGGTACTGGTCATTTTTCTCAAGACAGCAGGGTGTGAACTCCATGATTATAATAGTTTATATTATAACCAACTTAATTACCTCTATGCTTTAGAGCCTTCATCCACGAAAGTGAGTGGAATTGTACTGTCTTGAAAATAGTTCAAGCAACTATCAATTTATTCCAGTGGAATGTCTGAATAAAATGTCCCCTCTTGCTGGGAATTTTCAAAACTAACACAGGTCAGATCCATTTAAATGGCAGAGAAGTTGTTCTCCCTCAGGCTGATTTTAGCACATATCATGTGCTCAACTTAAGAGGTGATCTGCACACGAAATCATAAAACTGAGCTCCTCATGGAAAGAGATGTCCGATGGGATTAACAACGGACTGTGGTAAGAACTACCATAAACACTGATTTTTGCAAAGTTCATCTCTCGCCTGGAGCCCCCAGGGGACAGTAATAACAATAACACAGATAACATCTGTGCAATAACACAGATGATTCATAGAAATATCACATTGCAGAAGTAGCAAGTTATGTAGAGTAGGAAACAATTTTTTAAAATTATTTTAAAAAGCAAAATTGATCAAAATATTGCTCAGGAATACAAACATGAAAGCTTTTAAAATAACTTCAAAGAGAATGATAAATCCCAAAGTAAGACTAGTGCTTACCAAAGAAGGAAGGGCTAGGAATTGCACACAAGTGGAGGGATTGTTTGGGGTTAGATTCTATTAGGTTTAGGTGCACATATTCTGGTTAAGCTGGGTTCCAGTTAAGTTGCCTGGTTCCAGTTAAGGAGGTAATATAAGAATATAGGGCTTCCCTGGTGGCGCAGTGGTTGAGAGTCCACCTGCCGATGCAGGGGACACGGGTTCGTGCCCCGGTCTGGGAAGATCCCACATGCCGCGGAGCGGCTGGGCCCGTGAGCCATGGCCGCTGAGCCTGCGCGTCCAGAGCCTGTGCTCCGCAACGCGAGAGGCCACAACAGTGCGAGGCCCGCGTACCTCAAAAGAAAAAAGAATATGCATTTATTTTCATAACTTACACGTCTGCTTCCATATTCTGTATGTATCAAATGCTACAAGATAAAAACATTTGAAAGAAAAATGTTATACTTCTTAGCATGATAAGGAGCAGTCCGTTATATACAAATATACAAGGAAAATATTAGAAATGCAGCAGATAAATTGTCAGGTAACAAAGAACAATTTACAAAAGACAAAATGCAACTGGAAAATAAACATGGAAAAAGATTTGATCTTAACTAACAACCAAATAATTGCCAATTAAAGCCAATTAACACCTTTAAAAACATTATCAGCTATTGTATAGTTTAATTTGTATCACTTAAAATCCTGGAAGTACCTCATGCTGGGATACTTTTGAAAAGTGAATTATCAAAACATTTTAGCAGTCTAAAAACACACGGTTGAGTTTTGAATAATGCAGAGGTTAGGGGACCAACCATCCAGGCAGCTGAAAATCAGCATATAACCTATGGTCCTCCATATCCATAGTTCCTCCATATCTGGGGTTCCAGATCCACAGATTCAACCAACCTTGGATTGTGTAGCACTGTAGTATTTAACACTGAAAAAAAAAATCCACATATAAGTGGACCCATGCAGCGCAAACCCATGTTGTTCAAGGGTCAACGGTATTTAATCTCAATATCCTACCCTGAATAATCCTTACTTTTGTAGTTTATTTACAATAGTGAAAAGTAATGTTCAATGATGTAAAAAATATTGTAAATCATATGTCTCCTCAAAGGAATGTTTACAGGCATTAAAGCTGATAGTTTTGAAGATTATATAACAACAAAAACACAATGTTAATAAACATTAGGTGAAAAAGAATACTAAGATGTGTGTATATCATGATGACAGCTATATTTTTAAAAAAAAAAAACAAGCCTGGGCTTCCCTGCTGGCGCAGTGGTTGAGAGTCCGCCTGCCGATGCAGGGGACACGGGTTCGTGCCCCGGTCCGGGAAGATCCCACATGCCGCAGAGCAGCTGGGCCTGTGAGCCATGGCCACTGAGCCTGCGCGTCCGTAGCCTGTGCTCCGCAACCGGGGAGGCCACAACAGTGAGAGGCCCGCGTACCGCAAAAAAAAAAAAAAAAAAAAAGAAAAAAAAAAAAAAAAAGCCTATAAAAAGGAATGGAATTAAATACAGCGGCCCTCCATAACCAACAACTGAATTTTACTGATCTAGTTGGTTGAATCCATGGAAGTGAAACCAAGGATACAGAGGACCAATGGTACCATGCACTTTAGGGATCAGAGCATCTGCAGAGTTTCATATGAGCATAGGAGAGCTGGGGCAGGGTGGGGTGGGGGGTCCTGGAACTAATCCCACAGGGATACCGAGGGACAACTGTACTTCAAAATTATAATAGTAGATTTGTTGTGTTGATAAGACTACAAGTAACTCTTTACTTTTCTCTATATGCCAACATTATCACATGTGAATTATATTTCTTTTATAACTTAAGGAAGTCAACAGGAAAATGAAAAACTAATGCTCAAATATTAAGCTTACCTTTTCCAAACAAATTAGTTTTCCCTTCCCCCCAAAGTCCTAGGAACATTACCCAGGTTAGTACTAAAGAAAAGCAAGCATCATGAAAAAATAAAGTGAATTTAAAACCCCATAAGAACTTAAAAAGAGAGAAAGCTAAATTTAGCTGAAACTGTGGATAAAATTTCTAGAGAAATATTTCCCTGAATTCAAATAAAAGGACAATATGAAGAAAAAAATTGCAAAACATTTTCTCCCCACACAGATTGGTTCATTTTTTTTTTTTTTTTTGGAGAAAAGAACACCAAATCCTAAGGCACATTTTCCAAATGAGAAATTACATCAATTTGAACTTGACTTTTGAGGTACAGACATTTTAAAACAACAGGACACAAAGGTAGGGAGTTGGTGTGCTTATCTATTAGCAGACAGCTGCTTATAATTTTGGTTTAGAGCTGGAACACTATTCTTGGAAAAACCAATTGCATTCAATTTATAACAGATGTAACCAAGTGTTTATTACAGTAAAATGCTAGTTTCCATAAGTCAAAAGTTCAATGAATAAACAAGCCCTGTATGTAAGCAGAATGACATTTATTGTTCCGAACCAAAGAATTCACTCTAATCAGTGGTGGACGTTAATTATTCCATTGACTACAGTGTTCTGCTTTTACTCTACTTGGAAGAAACTGGTGGTGGGGACAACTAGCTCCTTTGCTATGTTATATTTAATTATGTCTTATTCACATAGATCCCAAACATGATTGCAATCAAAAAGTTAAACGTGGGAAAATACGTAAACATGTCACTTCAATCAACATTTCACCCACGTAACAGTCTTTAAAGAGGCAAAAAGGTAGAATTCAAGACCTGGTTCATGGTTTCTGTAGTCTTTACCTTGAACATCAAATCGTGCCAGCCTTCCTGCCAAAATGGCTTTCTATGTGCCTTTAATGGATGTCCCTAGCTCTGCGGTTCTCCACTTAAACCCTTTTCACAGACCACTCTCAGAGCAAGTTTCCACAAAGACTAGACTATCAGTCACACTGGAGGCTCCTCAGAAAAGTAAAAACAGAGTTGCCATATGATCCAGCAATCCCACTCCTGGGCATATACCCAGACAAAACCATAATTTGAAAAGATACATGCACCCCTGTGTTCATAACAGCACTATTTACAATAGCCAAGACATGGAAATAACCTAAATGTCCATCGACAGATGAATGGATAAGGAAGATGTCGTTTATATATACAATGGAATACTACTCAACCGTAAAAAAGAATGAAATAATGTCATTTGCAGCAACATGGATGGACCTAGAGATTATCATTTTGGTGCTAAGTGAAGTAAGTCAGAAAGGGAAAGACAGATACCATATGATATCACTTATATGTGGAATCTAAAATGGACACAAATGAACTTATCTATGAAACAGAAACAGACTCATAGACATAGAGAACAGACTTGTGGTTGCCAAGGGGGAGGGGTCTGGGGGAGGGATGGAGTGGGAGTTTGGGATAAGCAGATACAAACTATTATATATATGTATAACTGGATCACTTTGCTGTACACCAGAAACTAACACAACATTGTAAATCAACAGTGCTTCAATAAAATAAATTTTAAAACACATCTTCAGTTTTCAGTCTCACTCCATGGAATAGGATGAACCAGGGTGCTGATGGCAGGATAGCAAGAGTCCAAATTCAGTTTTGAAAGGAAGAAAAATGCCAGAAACATAGAAGCAGTATAGTTGAAGCCATAAGAGTGAAGAAAACCTGTGAGGTCAGGAGCACTGTGGAAGAAACACTTTTGTAAAATACTGGGTGTATGGAGGCTCCCATGGTATAGAACTGAGGCAGACCCAATGGCTTCAAGTGCTGGAAGAATGAACTTGGAGAGCTTCACTTGCACAAGGTTATGGTCAGATATGCAAGTCCTGGGTGTGGAACAGACTGAAGGCAAAAGTCATCAGATAAACATGGCATATCTTCCTGGTGCATCAATTAACTCCATGACAAGCAATCAAAGCATAACTCATATTACAAATAATTACACACATTATGGTGGGGAATACAAAATTTACATAAAGTTTTAAATCGCAACACAAAAGCTTTGATGGGCTTTTTGGAACCATTTAGGGCTAATAACCACACAAGTTATGGCATTATGCCTTCATTCTCTTCAACCTTTAGGGATACTTAGGGATAAAATTTGAGACAATCTGCTAGGTTATCCAGTCTGGCAACAGAGATCTTCCACAATCAGCTCCTTGTTCACCTTCTGACCTCATCTTCCACTACTGATAAATCAAGTATCACCGTGAAAAATAGCTTGGATAGCATCTTAAGAACGCTAAAAATTCTAATTCTACTAATTTCATAATAGTTTTGAAAAACATAGAAGTATGATATAGTCTTCTGTATAACTTCAAATATTCACAACTAGAAGGCAGTCTCAACAACTGAGAAACCTGAGAAGGAGTAAATGTGCAAAAACAAATCTCAACAACAAAAAGTGATGATACAAGTTGCATGCATTAAAGCTCCTGCTTTTTTTTTCCCTTGGTGGACAGACCACCATGCCATTACTATTAGTCTCTCTTTAAATTTTTATATAAAAGCCTAATAAAGTAATATTGTTTCATTTCCCCAGGTCACAGCAGCTAGGAAGCAGATAATCAAATAATCCGAGGAGGAATGGGCATACTGCTGGGAGGAAACACACTAGCAGAAACTGGAAGTAGCAGTTTACGGGGTCAGCTAGGGTTAGAAACTGTAATAGGCCAGATACAATCATGCAGGAAGCACAGAAGCACAGGGCCGTTCAGTGCAGAAGCAGATGGAAAACATTAAAAGCCCTAAGGAAGTGGCATGGGACATGAGAATCAGACAGGCTAAAACAGCCACTTGACCCCACATTATAATTTAAATTCATCATTTTCTGCTGGCGACTCTAAGAATGGACATGTGAACCAATCCAGGCCAACGAGGTGTGCGCTGAAGTCTACTGAAGGGCTGTCTGGTGACATTCAAGAGTTCCTTTCACCACTTGCCACCAGTCTGAGAATGGGGCCAACACACTGTACAGGGCAGAATTAAGGGAGGAACAGAGGAACAGCTAGATCCAAGATTCAAGACCCAAAACCTGCCCATTAGGAACTGGAATATATGAATTATATTATGGAAGCCAATTTCCATTGGGATTTCTGTTACATGCAGTCAGTCCAAAGCTTCTTATTACACAGACTAAGCTCAATTCCCAGCTTTGGCATGGGGTGATCTGGAGTAAGGCACTTAATTTCTTTGAGCCTCGGTTTCCTCATTAATAATTGTGAGGATTTAACGAGAAAACAGAGCTAAAGCATACTGCATCACTTGTGGTCTGTGACTCCAAACGATGGCTCACCATGAAAACCAAGACTATAAATAGACGATATTTAAGAACCTAGATACATCTGGAAAATATTTTTATCCAGAATTATTTGAGTTTTAAAATAATTAAAAAATACTGGCAAAATGTTTTTCTTTAGCATGACAATGAGCATTTATTCTAATCCAAGAGCTAATGATTGGCTTCATGGAAAAGTGCTAACACCATTTACATATGCATATATATATATATATACACACACACACACACATATATACAATTTTAATTGTAAAATACATATAAAATTTCCGATTTTAACCATTTTTAAGTGTACAGTTCCGTGGCATTAAGTACATTCACACTGTTATGCAACCACTACCAACAACCATCTCCAGAACTCTTCAACTTTCCCATCTGAAATTCTGTGCCCATTGAACACTAACTCCCCACTCCCCCTGCCCCCCAGCCCATGGCATCCACCATTCTACTTCTGTCCGTTGAATTTGACTACTTTAAGTACCTCACATAAGTGGAATCACACAGTATTTGCTTTTTTGTAACTGGCATCTTTCACCTTAGCACAGTGTCCTCAAGGTTCATGCATGTTGTAGTACGTATCAGAATTTCCTTCTTTTTAAACACTGAGTAATATTCCATTGCATATATATATGTATAGATGTGTGTGTGTGTACACACACACACCACATTTTATTTATCTATTCCTCTGTTCACTGGAATTTGGGTTGCAACAGCAAAATATTTTTAAGGCATAAAAGGTAAATCTGAATAGAAACAAGAATAATAAAAGAAGACAAAATATAGGAAACCTTCTGTGCCTGATTTCATGGAAAAGCAAAATTTCAAAATTTTATTAGAAGCACCCACTACATGTGCTAGGGTTGATTTCTTTTAAACTCCAACAGGTGGGTTTATGCTAATTTACTGTATTGTCTCAGAAGGCAGGTAGTCTAATTTCTAAATGAGGGAAATTTTTCTGGAAAATTTGAACAACTTATTTATACTGAAGGTAAACATACTCAGAGAACATTTTTAATTACCTCCGTTAGTTCAAACTGGTTTAGGTAACCAAGAACATGGATTATTTATTTACTTATACTTTTATACACATTGAAAAGGAATAGCTTACACCAGCAGTGAAAGCAATAGCAGTAGTTCATCACATGTTTTTTTAAAAAGGAATAAAAGATGTTATTTATAACAGTAACCCTAACTCCTACAGATGATAACGCTTTACCTATTATTTTACCCACATGCTGTGCAATGCATGGGGTTTGTCACAGCCAGTCGGGTGAAAGGTGACAGCTCTAAGATATTAAATTAAAATAATCCTGGGGACAGGAAGCTCTAACCCACTTTCCAACTTGCCCAGTGCTTGCACTTTTGGGGCAGAGTGGTCAGAATGGGATGATGGCAATTTGGAATTCCCAGAGTCACTTTGGAAATTCCACCTGACTTTTCAAGGGTACTCTCTCAGGGAAACTAGCTAATTTCCCAGGTGTTTTACAAAGTTCTCACATATTTCATTCTAAAAATGATTTTTTAGTGGGCCTAGAAAAACAGTACTTAAAGATGACAAAAGCCTATACAAAATTGGGTGCACAGACGCTATTAATGCCCTGAATCCAAAAATATTCTTAGGTTCTTCGATACATTAAAAAGGTGTCAGTAGGATTCATACCTTTCATTTTAATTTTCTAAGCAAAACCTAGACTCACAGATTTTTTTATCCCTTAGAGAACATGAGCCATTTCTTTTTTTTTTTTTTTTTTGCGGTACGCGGGCCTCTCACCGCTGTGGCCTCTCCCGTTGCGGAGCACAGGCTCCGGACGCGCAGGCTCAGCGGTCATGGCTCACGGGCCCAGCCGCTCCGCGGCATGTGGGATCTTCCTGGACCGGGGCACGAACCCGCGTCCCCTGCATCTGCAGGCGGACTCTCAACCACTGCGCCACCAGGGAAGCCCTTGTGCCATTTCTATATGAATGTCCTATGCATGTTCGTGGAATAATTCTAGGCTTAAAGTAGTTAATATACTTACATTGAATTTTTATCTATGAAATTTAGGAGGGATTTTCCTACCCCAGAACAGAATATTCTTACAGTAGTTCCAAGATGTAGCTGTGAGATTCCAATATCCTTTTTTTTATTTAACCAAGCAGAAAATTGAAAGCAAAGGAAGTGTTTAGAGCAAGTGAAAAACAAAATAGAGAGGAAGTAACCAACTTTTGAATTCCTGGTACCTCCACATCCACCTCTGGGTTAAGTTCTTTCTACGATGCTCCAGTACTTCAGCTCAGTCCCTCTGCATGTCTCACCTCGTTGTCCCCCGCCCACCCCCGCCAATTCAATTTCATTAATCTAGTCACCTCAGCCTCGAAGTCCAGCTCAAAACTCATTTCCACAGAGATTTCTTTAAATAACCTTCAATATTCTAAAGGGGTTTTACTCAATATTTCTCCAGGATTTAAACTAACACAACACTGTAAATCAACTATATTTCAAAAAAATTTTTTTTAACTTCTCCAGGATTTAGATATTTCATTATTATTTACTGTATATTATTATAAAATCTTGGTAAGCAAACACTTTTTAAAATTTTAAAATTAATTTCATCAAGTGACACACATAGTTTAGCAAGTTAAATGCTATTGCAAAGTTTAAAACAAAAATACTATGACACTGTCCAACCTCTCCACAAACCCCCATTCCTCTGTCCTGGAGGCAAACACTTCTGAATTTTTTGACTGTTTAATCTGGCATGTATGTATTTCTTTATTCCCACATAATATGTAAATATGGCTATTTCCTAATCTATTGAGGTGAAATTCACATAGCATTAAGTTAACCATTTTAAAGTGAATAATTTATTGGCATTCAGTACATTTACAATGGTGTGCAACCATCACCTCTAGTTGCAAAACATTTCCATCATCCCATCACGCCTACCCATTACACAGTTGCTCCCCCTTCATCCTTCCCCCTGGTCCCTAGCAAACACCAACCTGAATTTGGTCGCTATGGACTTACCTATTCTGAATATTTCACTGAAACGGAAACACATAATATGTAACCTTTGGGGTCTGACTTGTTTCATACACCATAATGTGCTCTGGAGGTTCATCCGTGTTGTAGCATGCATCACTACCGCACTCCTAATTATGGCTGAATAACATTCTATGGTATATATATACCACGATTGTGTAACCATGCATCCACTGATGGACATTTGGGTTGTTTCCACCTTTTGCCTATTGTAAATAATACTGCTGTGAATGTGTGTACATATATTTGTTTGAACCCCTGTTTTCAGTTCTTTTGGGTATAGGAGTGGAACTACACTCCTATAGGAGTGGAACTACAGGGTCATATGGTAATTCTAGGAGTGGAACTACAGGGTCATATGGTAATTCTATGTTCAATTTTTTGAGGAGCCATCAAACACAAACAACTATTTTGCATGCACATTCTAACTAAATAAGTTTCTTGAAGGGGAGGAAATCCTTGTCTTTAATTATGTTTGTATTTTGCTTTCTTTCTTTCCATCCTTCCCTCTCTCTCTTTCTATATCTCTCTCTCCAAGTTATATGGCTCCTGGTTTTTTTTTAAAAAAAAAAAAGGTATAGATAGGAACTTTCCATCTCTGTAAATTTATTTCAAGTCAGACCAGTCTTGATGTTTCTCCATCCACATACTCTTCTCCCCAGATAAAGGACTTATCAGTAAGTAAAAAATAATGCAATTTAAAAACTATTTTAAGCTTGTGATGAATAACAAAGCAAACAAAAAATTATTTAAACATGGAAAAAAACTTGGGACAAATCCTGAATCACAGAACATTTCCCTGTGACACAAAACTTGCTTATAAACAAGTGACCCCTCAGAATATTTCTGCTATCCTGTAAACCACGTTTAAATAGTTTGAAAAAGAAAAATGAGAAATGAAACTATTCTTATAAGGACTAAGATATTTAATACATGAAAGGCCATGTCAAAGGCAGTCACTGATTTTAACTACTGGCACCACAATTTGTAGTGAGTATATAATAAGGTGGGGAGGAAGTGAAAACTCACATTTATTCTGCCCCTACTGAATCATTCACTAGTAGGCTAAAACAGAAAGAAAGAGGATTTAGGATAACCAGTAGGGAAGCCCCATCATAATGGCTTTGGACACTAAAACACAGCTCCAGAAAGCCAGAAAACCCATATGAAAAACTTTTTGAAAAGATACACATATTTTAAGGGGATTTATATGTAATTCTCTGTGATCACTGCTATGAGGGTCTGGGTCTCATTATCAGGATAACTGCACTTTTCCTGTTTTCAGATTGTAGACGCAGTGAATGACATCACTGATGACATGTTTACCTTTGCATTGGCTGCACGTGAGTTCAGGGCCCGATTTTCTGATCCACATCTCCAAGGGTAGAGGATTTCGTAGCATACATTTTGTATACTGATCTCATCATAAGTTCATTTTTTTTCTTATCCCTATTTCTACTCTCATTGTATGTATCTTCTTTGCTCTGACTTAGAATCTATTAGGAACAATGTAACAATAAAGAAATCAGCCTCTCTAGCCATTCCACTCCCAAGTGGACTTTGATTCTAGGACTCTAACCTTAATTGGCACATTTCCAGCAATCTGTAATTATTCAATAGGTTCGGGTGATCTTAGGGTAACCTGTATTATCATGCTTGAGAGCATGGGCACAACTTACTGTGCCTCATTTCGCTTAGTTATCAGTGGACAAAATTCTTACCTCCTCATGTGGTTGTGGAGCATAACTTACCATAATTCATGTGAAGAGCTTAGCACATGGCCTGGATGATAGTAAGTGCTCAATAAAAATCAGCTCTTATTGGCTATTGTGTCCTCCTGTGAGCTTAATTTAGAACAAACATTTGTATATACATAATTCAAACTACTTCATTTTAAAATGCACTAGCACAGGGGTAACCAAGTATTTCTTAATACCAAGAAGCATTTTAAGTTCACCAACCTAGAGGTGAAAATAAGGTGAAGAAGTAAAGATAACGAGTGCAGAGAACTCTTCCAAAAAGTCAGGTTGTGAAGAGAAGGGGCAAACTAGGTGGGAGGTTTTAGTATTGAAGGAGAATTTAACTGTATATATTGAATTAATTTATAATTTATAATCCAAAATTTTTACATATTGCATAGATTTAGCACAAGGGATGCTTATCACAAAAGGATGATGAGTTTACCTATTTAGAACTACTACAAAATGTGTGCATAAGAATCCAATACCAAAGGGATTCCATGATCCAAAACTAAGCCTTATATTGTAAATCAGAGTTTTGTTTCAGATGGATTTAAAGAAAGGTATTGCTCATTTATTTCATAAGGAGAAGGTTTCCAAATGCCCTGAGCAAATTTTGTTTCATTTTGTGTGCACAGAGTCTATATTTCCTATATTTTAATGACATATCCTCATCTAATGGAAATGTGAGCGTAAGTTTCCTATATACAGCATTAGTCAGAATGCTTCCATAAAAGCTATTTAAGGCATAAAAAGAACAATAATGTCTTTCAAAATTGAAACATACATTTATATCATTTGTGTCACAGTTTCTGCTTTCTCATCACTTGCAAATTGGGGCAAAGTGTTCCCCTTTAAAACAAAACCCTTTCTTTTTTAAAGATCATGAATTTCAGAGGTCATTTTGGCAGACTGAGTAATGACATTTATCTTTTAAATGAAGTGTTGTAAAAGTTAAAGCTTTGCCTTTTTCTTTCACAGGCAGGTTTAATCGTTAAAATTTGGGTAATGTGACTACTTCCTTTAGAATCAGTTCTACCTTATTTTTAAGAAGATAATATTTATAGATGAGACAAAGTAAATATATATGTTTTGACACTGAAATTCCCAAAGTTACATGTTAGCCCTATGCTTAATGCTCATTTTAAATCTCTCTGGTATATATTTGAAACTTCACATTGTGAGCCACAAAATACTAAAGGTAAACTCTTAGAAGCTACACTGAAGAGACTCTAAAATTGATACAACTTTTACCATTCTGTCACATAATACTCAATAGTAAAGAGGAAGTAAGATAAAAAAGGAATCTCCTTGTTAAGAAATCATCAACGTTTTTTAAAAAATAAAATTTTAAAAGCTTCTGAGCCACAGAATTTAAAAAATGAACAAAATTAGAATCTAAGGCTTATATTTTTCAAATGAACAGTTGGAAACAGTGGTTAATTATTCTGGAAATAGAGTCAATTTTAAAAAACAGATCCTTTAATAGTAATTATATCAAGAAATTTGGGGACCTATAGGAGGGGGATCAAGATAGCAGAGTAAGGGCTGCCCTGGTGGCGTAGTGGTTGAGAGTCCGCCTGCCGATGCAGGGGAGACGGGTTCGTGCCCCGGTCCGGGAAGATCCCACATGCCGCAGAGCGGCTGGGCCCGTGAGCCATGGCCGCTGAGCCTGCGCGTCCGGAGCCTGTGCTCCGCAACGGGAGAGGCCACAACTGTGAGAGGTCCGCGTACCACAAAAAAAAAAATGATAGCAGAGTAAGACGACATGGAGCTCACCTCCCCGGACCAAAAAAAAGAGAAAATAAGAATAGCAGGCTTGGGCTTCCCTAGTGGCGCAGTGGTTGGGAGTCCGCCTGCCAATGCAGGGGACACGGGTTCGTGCCCCTGTCTGGGAGGATCCCACATGCCGCGGAGCGGCTGGGCCCGTGAGCCATGGCCGCTGAGCCTGCGCGTCCGGAGCCTGTGCTCCGCAACGGGAGAGGCCACAACAGTGACAGGCCCGCGTACCGCAAAAAAAAAAAAAAAAAAAAGAATAGCTGGCTCAATAACCTAAATTATTTAGGACATAATATGGACAAAATCTGGTTACAGTACTTTCATCCAATTTAGTTACTCTTTCACTCACTTCACTGACTTAACAAATTTAGGGCTAGCCACCAAAGGGATAAAATGAAGTCTCTCTCCTCTACCATCAAAAGGGAGAGACAGTCATGCAAATAGCAGCTGTAATACAATAAAATAACTGTTATAATCGAAGTGGGAACCTAGTGCTAGGGGAGCATAGGGAAAAAAAGGTAGCTTGGGGTAAGAGGAACCACCCAAGCCTGAACTGACAGGTCTTTGCAACTAATTGCATATGGAGGTGAAGTTAAAGAAGAAATCGAAGAAAAGTTTAGGTAGCTGACTGGGACAATCTCTTAAGTAAGGATATATAGAAAGGGGAGCAGATCTGGAAGAGTGCAGATCTGGAGGGATGATGATTTCAGATTGGTACGGATTAAGCGTGAGGTGCCTATGAAACAGCTGGGTGGGGTACCTAACAATCAGCATAGATACAAGTCTGCATTTAGAAGGAAGTTCTGAGCTGAACAGATTTGAGAGTAGGTTTGAAGTCAAGGATATAAATAAAATTGCCTAGAGGTACCAAAAAATAGGAGATCATGAGGCATTAATTTTGCTGGGGAATAGAGTAAACTAAATGGACTAATTTTTAGAATGCCTTCAAGTCCAGAATCACATCACATATTCCAGTGCGAATTAAAGCTAAACTTTATTAGAGATACTAAAGAGTTTTAGTGGGTGTCTTGTGAAAGAATAACTACTACTGATAACAAGAATAATGATAATAACATCAGCATGCAAATCAACACAGGTTCCTAGACAGAGAAATTAGGCAGAACCTTAAAAATGGAATTACATAGGGAATTCCCTGGCACTCCAGAGGTTAAGACTCAGCGCTTTCACTGCAATCCCTGGTCGGGGAACTAAGGTCCCAGCAAGCTGTGCCGTGCAGCCAAAAAAAAGAAAAAAAAGGGACTACATTAGAGCAAAACTTCCATATTAACTGAAAACATGATTTGCACAATGGTTACTACTATTGACACCGTCATTCCTATGAGGCTGGTAAACATGCAAAGGACTTTTAAAATGTTTGCTGACTGATGCATGTTTAGAGAAGAACAGTACTTAGACCTACGTCTGTTCAATGATAGTCTGCCTGAGTAGGCGTCAGACTAATCTGTTGCAAGTACAAAAACAAAATCTCAAATGATAAAATAACACTGAAACCATCAGTGACTGTAAACGGAAACTAATAGCTCTTGATATGGGCCTTGAGGTCTTAGAAATGGAGAAATAATGCAAAGAGCCAAATGAACACAGGTTTACAGACCAGAACATGTGCTAGATGGGCTTGCAAGAGCCACCTGGGTACCTGAGCAGGTAAACGCAACCCAAAGTATGATAGCTTCAAACTGTTCAAACATTCAGTGATGCTCTAGCAACTTGCTCCCTGCCCTAACTCCTGCTACCTCAGTTAATCCATGACACATCCCTCCCTTGCTATTTTCCAAACACTTAGTTCATGGTTAGAAACCTCTCCGCTCAATTTACAGACATTCCTACTGACCCCCTGGTGTTAACTTCGGCTGTCCCCGACCTTCATCCTCTGAGAGCACACACAGAACCAAATATTCCGGCTACTACACTCCACCCTAACCACTGCATCCTCTTTGCTGCTTCTGGCAGAACATAAGCAATTCTATACTCTTAAGAGGCAATTAAAGATTGAACTAATAGGTGACATGCAAATCGTCTAAAAACACCTGACTGAGAGCAAAAGAAATAAGGCATGCTGGCTGAGTTGATTCTTGCATTATTTAGTTAAATGGTATTTACAACTATTAATAATTAGATAACAGTTACCTGCGCAACTTCATCAAATTTTAAAAAGTAGAAATCATGGCATGATAACATTTTATCTCTCCCAGTAAACACAGAAGTTCAAAGGCCCTATGAAAATAAAATTCAACTGCTTCTGACATTTGCAATGAATATTAATTTCGCTTAAATTATTTGTTAAAAGCTTCAAAGACAAATGTCCTTGAAATAATGTAGGTTCAAAATAGATACCTGGTAAATTGTAGTTAAGTAGTAACACAATCATTTTAAATTTATCCATTAATATTCAATTCCACATCCATCTCCAATCTCTTGGGTACCAAGTTCACTGAACAACTGTGCAGTGACTTAAAGAGTTTGCCAGTATGTCCACTGACTGGGCCCATAATGGTGGCTACAGCCCCAAGGTCAAGAGAACAAAGGGACTGGGGGTTGTAGGGAGGAATGTTTATGTTCCTCTCCCCGCGTTCCTCCCTCAAACTAGAGAGAAGCAAACTTCTGTCATCGTTTCCTCTTCACCCTCTGTGCCAGATACTGTTGGTACTCTGTATACTTCAGCCTGGAGCTTCGGAGGAGTCTAGAAACTACCTTTCTCCCTGGCCTGCAGGGTCCCTCTGAGAGTCTATCACTGAGAGGGCCTCCAATGAGATTTGCAAGGTGAAAGTTTTTGGGTTTGTTTTTGCCTTTTTTTTGGAGCAGAGGAAAGTTTATTGCAGGGCCATGCAAGGAGACGCGGTGGTTCATGCTCTAATAAAACCCCCGAGCTCCCCGAACTGTTTCCACAAAGCATTTTTAAAAGCCAGGTGAGGGAGGGGGGTCGCAAGGTATGTGATCGGCTCGCGCACAGTTCTCTGATTGGCTGATGGTGAGGAACAGGGCATTGTCACAGGAGCTAACGTTATCAGTCCTTAGGCTCCAGGAACCCTGGGGGGCTGGGTGCTCATGGCCATCAAGTACTTAACATCTGCCATTTGGCGGGGACAGGTTTCACATCTGTTAAACAACTCAGGAAATGGGCAGAAAGTTATTTTTTGTGTTGGCGGCTGCAGGCAGACAGCAGAAGGGAGGAATGCCCTATAGAACGGCACCCTTCTGAGAGTTCTGCTTCCAGATTTCCTAAGAGTGGTCACCGTGTGCTTGGCTCTCCCATCTTGCCATGGCTGTGTAAGTCTCAAATTCTCGGAGTTAAACTTCTTCCCACTGAAACACTTTAATTAGTTTCTGTTTTCCCTCACTCACTCTTTCCCAAAAGAGGGGAGTAGTTGGTTTGATCTGCTGAAGTTTGCCATTAACTGGATAATAGCTTACTAGCGGGCAGGGTTACTTCATCTTTCACTTTCTGGGATGGGACCCAGAGGGCTGTGCTTTGTTTCTTGTTCCCTTCTGGTAAACACATCTGAGCAGGTCCCCAAACCTTCTGTATTCGTTTCTTAGGGCTGCTGTAAAAAAATCACAGACGGAGTGGCTTAAAGCACCGCAACTTTATTAAGAGTTCTGTTGGTCAGAAGTCTCACTGGGTCAAAATCAAACTGTCAGCAGGGCTGCAATCCTTCTGGAGGCTCTAGGGGAAAATCAATTTCCTTGCCTTTTCCAACTTCTGTAGACTGTCCACATTCCTTGGTGCGTGGCCCTACATCACTTCAACCTCTGCTTCTGTCATCACATCTCCTTCTGTGACCCTCCTGCCTCACTCATATGAAGACCATCATGATAATATTGTGTCCACCCGGAGAATAATACCCAAAATAATAATAAAACCCAAGATAATCTCCCCATCTCAAGATCCTTAACACAATCGAAGCCACAAAGTCCCTTTTGCCTTGTAAGTTAAAATATTCCCAGTTTGGGGGAATTAGGATGTAGACAGTTTCGGGGGTGAGGTGGCCATTATTCCACTTATGACACTTTCTTTCTGGAAGCAGCCTGCCAGCCTCATCCATATTCAAGCAAGTGGTCTTGGAGTCTGTCTGAAGAGCTGGTCCCTCTCTCCCTCTGCAAGCACACCTGAGCTTGTGGGGTCCAATTCTAAATAACGAGTAGAAGTAAAAAGTCCCACTTTGGATGAGCCTAAAGCATATATTCTAATACAGATTTCACAAACCTCTGCACTGAGGATTCTACAGACAAGCAAAATCACTGTTTATATTTTCCATCAGGCTCGCACTCTTGCTTGGCTGGTTTGCTTTATCGATCAGAACCTTTGAGAATGAAAAGGGTAGATGGTGACCCGGTCCCCTAGACTCATTATACCCACTCCGTAGACATTTGATGAACTATCTGACGGTTTTTTTTTTTTTTTTTTTTTTTTTGCAGTACACGGGCCTCTCACTGTTGTGGCCTCTCCCGTTGCGGAGCACAGGCTCCGGACGCGCAGGCTCAGCGGCCATGGCTCACGGGCCCAGCCGCTCCGCGGCATGTGGGATCTTCCCGGACCAGGGCATGAACCCACGTCCCCTACATCGGCAGGCAGACTCTCAACCACTGCGCCACCAGGGAAGCCCCTGACGGTTCTTTTGTAACAAACTTTGCACTGTATATATTCCGCAATTCGAATTTTATACAACAAATTTTTCAAAACCAAGGCACACCTGCGTAAATCTACATTTGAGTAAAAGTTCAATGTAACTTGAATCATCTGCAAAATATAAAGAATTTTTCAGAAATACCCTCACCAACTGAGTTATTTGTAGTGGGGTGGACGGACCTAGAGACTGTCATGCAAAGTGAAGTAAGTCAGAAAGAGAAAAACAAATACCGTATACTAACACATATATATGGAATCTAAAAAAAAAAAAAAAAAAAGTTGTGAAGAACCTAAGGGCAGGACAGGAATAAAGACGCAGACATAGAGAATGGACTTGAGGACACGGGGAGGGGGGAGGGGAAGCTGGGACGAAGTGAGAGAGTGGCATGGAGATATACACACTACCAAATGTAAAACAGATAGCTAATGGGAAGCAGCCACATAGCACAGGGAGATCAGCTCGGTGCTTTGTGTCCACCTAGAGGGGTGGGATAGGGAGGGTGCGAGGGAGGGAGACGCAAGAGGGAGGAGATATGGGGATATATGTATATGTATAGCTGATTCACTTTGTTATAAAGCAGAAACTAACACACCATTGTAAAGCAATTATACTACAATAAAGATGTTAAAAAAAAAATACCCTCACCACTGGACACTAAAATACCGTAAAATCATAGCACCCAGTAAGTTTCAACTTCATATCAGCACAGAATGAAAAGCCTGTGAAGGCTCATCAAGGAGGCTACTCCACTCTTTCACATTGGATTAACCAGCATACACCGTACTGTTCACACCGCTGATTTCCTCAGCCAATACAATCCTCCTTAGCTATAAATAAAGCCGTCTCCATCACATTCATAATTGAATATTTAAATCAATATCAGATGCAGAAATGTCCTTGGTGACAGCAGAGCAACTGTGTTTAAAGAGCATAATACCTGCCAGCACAGGAGCTTCATCATCTTTTTAACTGAGAATAGCATTATTTGATTAGAACACATCGAAGGATTAATGGAAATTTTAAAATCGTACGATGGCAAAGCTAGAAATTACACTGGCCTGAATTATAATGCAGCTCAGGGAGTCTCTGGCCTAGAAAAATGCTGCCTGCATAAGGTGACAGAAAGCCTACCCCACTCCTGCCACTGCATTTTCTTAGTCCTTCAGCCATCCATTCGTTCACTCACGTTCATTCATACCTTCATTCACTCATTCTGCATCTATCACGTACCCAACACTGGGGATATGAAAATAAACAATACACAGACCCTGCCTTCAATTTGCTCACTCTCTACCAGAGGAGAAAAACATTCAATTCACTCTCTGCACAATATAAAAAGAGCTATAACAGAGGTCACGAGAAGCAAGAGGAGGGGTCAGGAATTCTGCCCAGAGAGTTCCCAGCAAGAGGCAGCACAGCCTCATATCGCCATGCGCCAAACAGAGATACGACAGCACTTGAGGCAGAATAAGGGCTATCTAGTAATAAGGGCTAGAGAGACATAGTAAGTTTCACGGAAGAGGTAATATTTGACACCTGCTTTGAAGAATAGGTAAGCACATGTCCATCAGGAAAGAAGAAAGCGCATTTCAGGTGGAAGGAAGTTTCTTTTTCTCCATGAATTTTCACCCACTACTGGTGGGTGAGGCAGCATCTGGTCAAAACACCTGGAGAACAAGTCATGAACACCTTAACCTAAAACTTTGCACTTCTCAGTACATCTGTTTCCAGAATAACCCATCTCCCTGGAGGGGATCCACATGACCCTCCTTCTCTAGTCTAAACACACCCAACTTCCTCTTGGAATTCCCACCAATGCCTTAAAGGTCACATCTGCAAGTCCTGTCGATTCTAACTCCAAACCAAATCTCTAGTCTGTCCGCCTTTCCTCACCCATCTCACCTCTGCAGAGTCACACCTGGATGCTCCACCTCGACCCCACTTAATCTCTCCAAAAGTAGCACGTCATCTTCGTAACATACAAATCTTTTTGAGTTGCTCCCCTCCTGAAAACTGTTCACACTGCACTTGGAATAAATCCACACTCCTTGCCAGCCCCCAGGACTCTGTGATGAAGCCCCACCCAACTCTTCCACCTCGGTTCTCACTGTCTTCTCACTCATTGCTCCAACCAGAGCTGCCATCTTTGAAGCCTCCAAACAAGCTCTCTCCTACCCCAAGGCCTCTGTATATCAGGCGTCCTCTACCTGAAACCTCCTTCCCCTCATTCTTTACTTGACCAGAAACTCCTTATCCTTTAGAGCTCAGCTTGAGGGATAGTGCTGACCAGTGGAAAGGGCACCCAAAAGGGAGGTGGGCAGGTCTGCCTTGTGTACTGGCCCTGACGTCTCAGGCTACGTGAGAAGGAAGTCGTCCCGTGTTTCTGGGCCTGTGTGTCCACTAGAAAATTAGGGGATGGGACCAAATGCGTGCTCATGTTTCTCCCATCCCCATCCTTCTTTTTCTACTGTTCAACTTAATCTTGTTGCCCTCTTACTCCCTTCTCCCCATCACCAGCCTAAAACCATTTTTCCTTCCCTCACTCTACTCCATTTCCCTCTCATCTCCACTTTGAGTTTCATAAAATGAAAGAGCTAAAATGGAAAGAGCAGAAATAATGAGTGATAGCACAACAGACATGGAAAAAGTGCTTCACAAAATCCAATACCATTTTATGATACAAACACTCAACAACCAGGAAGGGAAACGGAACTTCCTCAACCTGATCAAAGGCACCTTCAAAAAACTCACAGTTAACATTATACTTGATGGTGAAAGACTGAATACCTTCCCCCTAAGATCAAGGACAAGACAGGGATGCCTACTCTCATCCCTTCAATTTAAACTTGAACTACAGGTTCTAGACAGAGCAAATAGGAAGGAAGCAAGCAAGCATCCAGATTGAAAAGGAAGAAACACTAAAGAATAATTTTTTAAAATATATGCAACACTTATACCCTTAAAATTACAAAACATTGTTCAAAATATTAAGGAAGACCTCAATAAATAGACAGCCATGTCATGTTCATGTATCAGAAGAATTAATATTGTTAAGATGGCATTACTCTCTAAATTGATCGACAGATTTAACACAATTCCTACCAAAATCCCAGCTGGATTTTTTTAGCAGAATTTGACAAACAAATCCTAAAATTAATATGGAAATTTAAGGGAGCCAGATAGCCAAAACAATCTCAAAAACTAAGAACCAAACTGGAGGACTCACACTTTCCAATTTAAAAACTTACTACAAAGCCACAGCAGTCAAGGCAATGCATAAGAACAGACACTTAGATCAATGTAATAAAATTGAGAGTCAAGAAATAAATCCCACATTATAGTCAATTAATTTCAGCAAGGGTGCCAAGATAACTCAACCCTTTTCAACAAATGATGCCGGAACAACTGAATATCCACATACAAAAGAATAAAATTGGACACCTTCCTCACACTATGCACAAAAATTAACTCAAAATGGATTAGACCTAAATTAAGCAAGAGCTAAAATTACAAAACACTTAGAAGAAAACGTAAGAATAAATCTTAATGAATTTGAATTTGTTGCACAAGTGATGAAAGAAAAAACAGATAGATTATACCTCCTCAAAATGTCAAAACTTCTGTGTTGCAAACTAAACCATCAGAAAAGTGAAAAGACAACCCACGTAAAGGGAGAAAATATTTGCAAATCATGTATCTGACAAGGGACTTGTGTTTAGACAATTTACAAACCAATAATAAAACGACAAATGACTTTAACAATTGACAGTATATTTGCATAGACTTTACTTCTCCAAAGAATATATACAAATGCTCGATAAGCATATGAAAAGATGCTCAACGTCATTAGTCAATAAGGAAATGTAAAATCAAAACCATGATGAGATACCACTTCACATCATTAGGATGGCTATAATCAAAAAAAGAGACAAGTGTTGGTGAGGATGTGGAGAAAATAGAACCCTCATATACTGCTAGTGGGAATGTAAAATGATGCAGGCCCTCTGAAAACCAGTTTGGCAGTTCAGCAAAATGCTAAACATAAGAGTTATCATATCACACAATAACTCCACTCCTAGATATTTACCCAAGTGAAATTAAAACATATATACATATAAAGACTTGTGTGTGACTTTTCATAACAGTGTTACTCATGTTAGCCAAAAACGGGAAACAACCCAGATATCCATCAACTGATGGATGGACAAATAAAATGCGGTATATCCGTACAATGCACCAGGAGATGAAGTACTGATACGTGCTACAACATGGATGAGCCCTGAAAACAGTATGCTAAATGAAAGCAGCCATTCACAAAGGCTATACATTATATGACTCCATTTATATGAAATGTCCAGAATAAGTAAATCCATAGAGACAGAAAGTAGGTTAGTGGCTTCCAGGGGCTGGAAGGTAGAGAGGGAATGGTAATTGTCTGGTAAAGGTACGGGAATTTCTTTTAGGGGAGATGGAAATGTTCTAAAATTTGAATGTGACGACTGTTGCACAATCCTATGGATACACTAAAAAAAACTGAACTGTATACTTTAAATGGATGTATTTTAAAATACATTAAATTATATATCAACAAAACTGTTTTTTAAAAAAGGAAGGAAGAAAAAAGATGCCGAGACCATGCTTCTCCTTAGTCATCACTGAGATCACCATTCGCGGTGTCCTCACCTCCTCCCACCCCAACCCCCAAAGCCCTCATTCTTCCAACAGAGACCCAAGCTTGGCTCCTATGCTGAAATGCTCAGGATAACCTCACTCAGTCTGGGCTTTTCCTTTGAAATGTATGTATATATATATACATACATATATGTATGTGTATATCACACAATTTATGTTATATACAGAAATTCTAGATTATAAATTTATAAATTTCAAATTTCTAAAGTTCATATTTCCAAAGGCATACCCTGATCATCTATTCCAGGGGTCAGCAGACCCAGAGGCACAATCTAACCCTCAGCTTGTGTTTTGTTTTTTGTACTGCCCTTTAGTTAAGGATAGTTTTTACATTTTCAAATGGTTGTTTAAGAAAAAAAAAAGAATACGTGACAAAAACCAAGCATGGATTGCAAAGTCTAAAGTATTTATTTACTATCTGGGCCTCTGTAGAACAGATTTGCTGACTCCAGAATGTATACATTTTTTTTCTACTATTCACAGAGTTAAAAAGAAGAGGGATGTTTATAGTTTCCTTTGCTGTGCAAAAAGCTTTTAAGTTTAATTAGGTCCCATTCACTTATTTTTGTTTTTATTGTAATTACTCTAGGAGGTGGGTCATAAAAGATCTTGCTGTGATTTATGTCAAAGACTGTTTTGCCTATGTTTTCCTCTAAGAGTTTATAGTGTCTGGTCTTACATTTAAGTCTTTAATCCATTTTGAGTTTATTTTTGTGTATGGTGTTAGGGAGTGTTCTAATTTCATTCTTTTACATGTAGTTGTCCAGTTTTCCCAGCACCATTTACTGAAGAGGATGTCTTATCTCCATTGTATACTCTTGCCTCTTTTGTCATAGATTAGGTGACCATAGGTGCATGGGTTTATCTCTGGGCTTTCTATCCTGTACCATTGATCTATATTTCTGGTTTTGTACCAGTACCATACTGTCTTGATTACTGTAGCTTTGTAGTATAGTCTGAAGTCAGAGAGCCTCATTCCTCCAGCTCCATTTTAATGAAATATTACTCAGCCACAAAAAGAAATGAAATTGTGTCATTTGTAGAGATGTGGATGGACCTAGAGTCTATCATATAGAGTGAAGTAAGTCAGAAAGAGAAAAACTAATATTGTATATTAATGCATATATGTGGAATCCAGAAAATTGGTACAGATGAACCTATTTGCAGGGCAGGAATAGAAATGCAGATGTAGAGAATGGATGTGTGGACATGGGGGGGAAGGGGAGGGTGGGATGAACTGGGAGATTAGATTTGACATAAATACTCTACCATGTGTAAAACAGATAGCTAGTGGGAACCTTCTGTATAGCACAGGGAGCTCAGCTCGGTGCTCTGTGAAGACCTAGATGGGTGGGATGGAGGGGGAGGGAGGTCCAAGAGGGAGGGGATATACGTATACATATAGCTGATTCACTTCACTGTACAGCAGAAACTAACACAACATTGTACAGCAATTATACTTCAATAAAAAATAAATAATTAAATAAAATTAAAAATTTTTAAAAAGGAGAGAGATGGGGGTGTGTAAGACAAAGGACAAGAGGAAAACTTGTATCTTTTCTTTTACATCATTGTTTGCAATAAGAAGAGTAGAATACAGATGACAGCTTGTACAGATTTCATTAGAGTCAATTGTTAAATTTTGAAGGGTTCTGAGAGCCAGTTGACGTCATGCTGAAATAAGCTATGGCAGAAATATTTACAACACAGGAGTTAACAAGTGCAACAAGTCAGAGCTTTTTGCTTCTCCAGGAAGCCAGCACACCTCTAAATGAAAACCTTCGGTAAATGTTCTCACCTCTCTACTTTTCAGAAATCAAAGGGTAGGGAAGAAGCTTTGAATCTGCTTTTGGGTCTACAGGGAATGCGTTCATGCAACACCATGGAACAAAGCTAGAAATGGGTAAGGAAGTACTCAGAGCAAGGTACGAGGTCCTCCAAAGAAAAGAAACCTCAGAATCTCACAGTGACTGTCTCTCATCCCCCTTCTCCCTGTCCCTACTGTGCTGCGACCCCCATTCTCTGCGTGAGTGACCAGGATAGTCTCCACTCCCAGGTCTCTGCAGACTGTTGTGAGGGGAAGGGCCAGCTAACTGCCCGGACTGTACGTAAAACCAGCTCCTGGCATTAACCAAGGCAATGGGTTGCCAAGAGAGTAGAGCTTAAATGTTCTCACCACAGAAAAGAAATGGCAAATATGTGACACGATGGAGGCGTTAGCTAATTCTATGGTGATAATCATTTTTCAATATATGTGTATCAATGGACTGTCAGTAGAGCTTAAATGTTCTCACCACCAAAAAAAAAAAAAAGAAAGAAAAGAAAGAAAAAGGCAATTATGTGATGTGATGGAGGTGTTAACTAATGCTATGGTGGTAATCATTTGTCAATATATAAGTGTATTAAATCAACACACTGTATACCTTAAATGTACACAATGTTATATGTCAATTATCTCAATAAAGCTGGGGAAAAAGGCAACAGAGAAGATTTCCTGATCACCACTAGAGGCAGCACGGGTCACACTCTGTGTAAAGGCATTTGAGAGACCTGAACGCTGGGGTTTAACCATAGAATGAGGCCAAAAGGAAGGAGAGGCGATGAAGACTGTAGGAAGGAGAGAAGGAGGACGAAGTAGGAAGGAAAGGATCATTGTTTTGTTACTTCTACAAAGGGAGTGCCAGATGCCAGCATCCAATATTAGGGATCTGGTGAGCAAAGGACACAAGTATGTTTGAGAAAGGTGGGATCAGGACTCTCAGCAAGTTTCCAGCAAGCTAAGCACCCTTCTCCTCTGCAGAACAGGGCCACAGCAGAGGCCTCAGGGTGGGAGACTAGGAGAGCACCTTATTCCTTCCAAAACCATGAGTGCCACTGATGCGTGGATATAGCAACACTGAGATTTGCCTTGTGTGCGTCTTAATTCTCAAGGATGTCTACATACTTAATGTTGATTATATACTTTTATTTACGCTTTATTAATTTAACATGAGTTTATAAATTGATCTGTAAAAGTTGGTAAACACAGGTGATCCAACATTATCTATTTAATAGAATAACTATATATATTTATTATATGTATATATAATATACAGTATGTATGATTTTAATATATAGTATAATTATATACTATAATACATATATTATAGCATATGTATTACATTATACTATGTATTTTACATATAATATATATACTACATATTATATGTATAATTAATATATATAATCTCTTGGTCTGTTGACTATACCAATGAAGAGTCAAGGAAGAGATTACTTGCAAATTGCCTGCCTAGATCTTTTGGCTGTAACACGATGGAAATTAGAATTTTATTAACTAGAAATTAATACTCATTTTCTCATATGAAGAAACAAACTATAGTATCATTTTTTAATGCTCAGCAATGAATTAAATAGGCTTTTCCCAAGGCAGCTGGGAACCTAAATTCCACATGTAACATTGTCTCTAGGAGAAAAAAATTTCCAAACAACCTACTTATTAAAAACATTTAGAACAAAGTGTGTTTGTAAAACAGGCACAAAAAAATTGTGTACACAGTTGTTTGGAAAGCTAAAAGTCACCCCCTCTTTCCTTTCAGTGTTACGATAGTTTGGGTTTCTATCCTAGAGTCCCCAACACACACTCACAGTCTCTTGAAAAGTTGCTCTGGCTGCATGTCTCACAGTTGTAAGAAAATGGATTTCTCACGGCTCTACTTCAAGGTTCTTGGCCCCATTTTTGCTGCTTTGGTAACTTTTCCTGGCTCCAGAAAAGCTACTCTAAAGTAATGCAAATTGGACAAGGTCACAGAGCATGCTAAGAACAGATCTGGTAACCCGCAAGTACTAAACACAAGGTGTTCCTTCTATTTCTAGAGCAAAACATGGGCACAACATAACATTATTTTTCTGTTAAGGCAAAACCATTATGAACACTCAGGATTACAAATACTATCTGTTGAGTAAACTCATAAAGTGTGACTGCTCTGAGCTAGTAGGAATTATGAGCTATAGGGTTTAGTATGGTAATTTTATAGAAATATAATAGTGTACCCAACTTTAACACACAGGCACAATATCTGCTCACAATGTCCTGGTAGAACCGTAAAAAACATCCTATCAGCTCAGCCAACAGTGCATTTAAACAGGCACAGCCTATTCTTAAGCTGTGTTTTTATAATTAAGGAGTGGTATTTAGCACACAGGCAATTCTAAGCCCTGGGGATAGCTTTACTGGGGTCCATTTTAATTAATTATTATTTTTTCATGTAGTACCTCATTGGTTAATTGATATGGCCTCATAACTCGTCCTCAGCTAAAATTCGTTGGGCCAGGAGGCAACCAATGAGAACAGTCATGTTAAGACAAGCAAGAAGCAAACCCAGCATTAAGAGACAAGAAAAGTAGTTAAAACTCAACCTCGGTGGCCAACTAGTGACCTACACAGTCTCTCTCTGTCCCTTCTCATGTTTCTGCTCTCAGTCCTGACTTCATCAGATGACTCCATTAAGAAAGAATGTTCCAGAAACAGCTGTGTTGTCCAGTTTGGCCCTGATCTCCACTTTTGGCCCCCAGAATACTACTCTTCCTATCCTCCCACTGCCACTGCCATTTAAGAACTACAATGTCGTCCCTTAGGGGAAGAAGATCCCTGCCCCACTCCAGAAGGGACCGCATGGAGTTCGGGATAGACTGTGATGCTCTCACCCTGAAGATGGAGCTTACAGCAGCCGCCTTCCAGAAGCCCCAGGACAGAGGGTATGTCACGGAAAGAATTATGCCATATCTTAGAGAGTTAACAGCACTTATTTCCTAATTATTTCCAGCAGCACATATAAACAACCCCTGGGGCTCCTTCAAGGTCATTTCTAAAAATAACAACTAAAGATCCTGGGAGAGCAGGGCTTCTGACCACAGTCTGGGTTAAAGGAGGGACAAAAAGTCCAGGAGACCAAAAATGACAACATAACAATCACGTCTGATACTAATTAAGCATGTACCACGTGCCAGGCGCTGTGATTAGAACTCAACATGCATTTTTATTTAATCTTAACAAGACCCTACGCTACAGGAACTATTTTCTCAATTTATTTACTTGACAAACATTTACTGAACACCTACTATGTGCCACACATTGTTCTAGGCACTAGGAATACAGAACTGAACAAAGCAGACAAAATCTTTACCTTCATGGAGCTTGCCTTCTAGCGGGGGAAACACAAGACAGAAGCAGGTAGAATTTATGGTCATAATAGTCACAAGAGCGAAAAGGAAATTAGTGTAGAAAAGGGGGATAAAACCTTATAGGGGTGTCATCTCAAATACGGTAGCCAGGAGAGGCCTCAGTGAGAAGGGGAATTTGAGAAAAGAGGGAGGGAAGGAGTGAGTCAAGCAGGTGACTGGGAAAGAACATTCCAGAAAAAGGGTACAGCAAGTTCAAAGTTGCTTAGAAGAGAGCATATGTGGTGCGTTGTAGGAACAGGAAGGTGGTCAGTGTGATGGAAGTACAGTTATGGGGGGGCGGGGAGTACAAGAAGCCAGAGAGTTAGAAGGGGCCAGACAGTGTAGAGCCTTACTCATTTAATGTACTGGAAGGACTTTTTCTTTTCCTCAGAGAAGAGATGGGAAGACATGGGAAAAGATAAGCAGAGGAGTAGTATGACGTGACTCATGTGCTCACAGTACAGCTCTGGCTGTGTGTGGAACCTAGACTTTGAGGCGGGGCCAAGATGGAAGCCAAGAGAGAAGCTAGGAGACCACCGCAGTAACCCAGCTGGGAAATGGTGGAGGCCCAGTCCAGGCTGGTGGCAAGGGAGACAGCAAGAACTGGTCAGATTTGGAATGTATCATGAAGGCACAGCTACAGGATTTGTAAATGAATTCGATGCTGACTGTAAAGAAGAGGCGTGAAGGACGACTCCAAGGCTTTTGGCCCAAGCAACCAGAAAAATGGAGCTGCCCCTTGCGGAAAGGAGTAAATGCGAAAAGCAGGTCTGGGGAAGGGGCACACCAGCGGCTCATCCATCCAGAAAGGGACACTGGCAAAGGGAGCAGTATTTTAGGTTTAGAATCTCTAAAAGGATACGGCTCTCATATTAAGAATTCCAATTCTACCTAAATGACGCCTCCTTCACTCAATCATTATTATACTCACTTGCTCATTCATTCATTCCTTTATTCAACAAATGTTTATTGAGTGTCCACTCTGTACCCAACAGTGTGCTAAGTCTCAGACATGCAGTCAGCAAGAAATTTTCCACTCTTTTTCTTACAAAACTTATAGTCTAAAGGGGAAACAATAAACAAATAATTATGCAAATACATCTATACCCATATGTAGGTAATTACCTATAAACAAAAGTCTAATAATAAATAAAGAGTAACTTGCCCAGGGGCTTCCCTGGTGGCGCAGTGGTTAAGAATCTGCCTGCCAGTGCAGGGGACACGGGTTCGAATCCTGGTTGAGGAAGATCCCACATGCCGCAGAGCAACTAAGCCCATGAGCCACAAGTACTGAGCCTGCGCTCTAGAGCCCGTGAGCCACAACTGCTGAGCCCGCATGCTGCAACTACTGAAGCCTGCGCGCCTAGAGCCAGTGCTCCACAAGAGAAGCCACCGCAATGAGAAGCCTGCCCACCGCAACAAAGAGTAGCCCCCGCTCGCCGCAACTAGAGAAGGCCTGTGCACAGCAATGAAGACCCAGTGCAGCCAAAAATAAACAATTAATTAATTTAAAAAAAAAAGAAAGTAACTTGCCCATGTAGCTGGGGAGAGATAGGGTTGGAATATAAGCACAAGTTGTCTTCCGCCAGAGCCCACACGCAATAATCCAGCTGGGAAATAATGGAAGTTCAGTCCAGGCTGGTGGCAAGGGATTGACCTCCAGCCAGAGGCGCTCAGTGGAGACAGAACACAAGCAGCCAAGGAGAATCAAACTCAATTCCTGAAGTCCTTACCCTACAGTATCACTGTCACAGAGCCCTTTCTGGAGTGGAGTTCCCTCCTCTTTAAAATGATCTATACAGAGACCAGAAGATCTCTAAAGCCCCTTCCAGCTCCAAACTATGATTCTGGGACACGCATTTGTGTCAAAATGTAGGAAACGAGATATGGCGAGCACCCAATGGAAACTTATTTCACAATTCTGCCGAGGCACAGACCCGTGTGTGGGGCTGGGAGGCACGGAACCCTGAGCAATTCCTTTGCTGCTCTGTCCTGTGAAAGACCTGGAAAGGCAGCAGGAACAGTGAGAGTTGGGGGCTGGCAGGTCGGATTCCTCTCAGAGATGGAGCCAGGAGGAGAGTGTGACCTGGAGAGAATAAGAGGAAAGAGGAAATCCAAGGATAGCAGCAGATCTATTAATTTGCCCCTGTGTTTAAGTGCCTTGAGGGCGTGCTTTCCTTTCAAGCCTGGAAGGGACGATATGTGGGACTCTTGTGCATCTGAATGGGATCCTGGGAAATTCAGAACCTTAACCGTTTTAGCTCCTCATTTTCTCATCTGCAGAAATGGGGCTAGATAATTTCCAAGCTCAGTAATCTATGACCCCACACTCCTAACTCTCAGCATTTCTGTACCCTGACTACATTTCTAAAATAAAGGTTCTGCCCTCCAGAATGTACTCCTTGTTCACCTGTAAGATTCCTTCAGTCATTCAAGCTAACAGTATGATTATGGTAATAATCCAAATTAAACAAGCACAACAGAAGAAACTGCAGTGTTCGGTTAAAGAATCCCAAACTTTAGCTACTTTTTTAGTATTTACTTACATTTACTTCTAAACATAATTTTAATCACCATGCATTGTCCACGATCACAATACTCTTTCTAGCACTCTGACAATGTCCTAAAACATCTACAAAATACCTAATAATGGAAAATACGGATTTTTTTCTATTCGTTAACTACAAATTGCTCGTTGGTGCACTAAATTAATGACATCAACTACAGAATACAATGCCCAAAATAAAATAGAACTCTACATTGACATATTCTGATTTTAAATGCCTAATTAAATCATTCAAGTAAAATAATCTTATTTTGTAAGTAGAAAAAGTGAGGTTTACAAAAATTTTAGAGTGGCTCCAAATCACATTTCACTGAGAAGGTTCTAAATCCGGGATTACTGCCTGTAAACTCATGACTCAAATCACTGAATTATTATTACCATTAATAAATACTTATTCTTAAAAAGTAAGTAGTAGTTCTGTTGTACATGTAAAAGAATATATGACGCTGGTAAATATAATAAAATTAAATTAATGGGAAAAAAAGTGTTTATCACTCATCTTAGAACCTGAGTGCACCATGAGTTACTTTACAGTCTGTTACCACCTTCTACCTGAGTGCAATGGTAACCTCCGTTCAAATAATTAAACCAAGGGCAGTCTTGCATATATATGCTTAATCTTCATTGGTAAAATCTATGTATAAATATTTTAATCAAGTTTAAATTAAATATGGTTAAAGCACAGGGGTAGAAATGTGCACATGAAGCAGCAAAATATTATGAGACGTTTGACGGAATGATCTGGGTAATTCTGAAGTATTTTTTCACCAACCTGTCCCACTATCCTAGACACATCCAAATCACCATATTATCAACATATTCACATGAGCATGGCATTATGACCTCCATGGTAAATTAACAGAGACCCTGCTATAAAAACGTTATAATCTAAATAAATATCCAAAGAGATGTGTGTATTTCATAGAAAGAGAAACTGAGTTGGGTGATGCTAATTTCCATTGTGTGAAAATGGGAAACAAAACCTGTTTGTTAAAGAATATATACTTTCAAATGTTTATGAACCCTAGCTTCTTTTCTTTCTTGCCCTCTCCAGCTCTATTTCTCCTCCTTCCAAGTCATTCTTTTTCTTCTTTACATGTTCCCCCAATTCTTTTTCCTCTTTACATGTTCCCCCAATAATACTTTTCACTATTTATAATTCATCCATTCATCCATCCATTTAATGGATCTTATTGATGACCTACTATGTGCCTGGCAAAGGGTTGTCCTCTGGCCATCAAAGATGAATAACAATGGCCCTGACTTCAGGGAAGTCGAAATCTAGCAGATGTTGGACCCCATGGTTAAGGAGCTGGAAGTAAGTCATTATGAAAATCAGATATCACCTGCCCTTACCTGTAGAACTTGTATTTTTTCCATCTTCTTTCGAGACCACATCTCTTACAGACTGTAAGCTCCCTGAGTACTGGGACCATACATCAATCACTTCTATTACCCCAGCATCTAACACAATGCCTGGCACATAGTGGGTCTCATAAATTATTTTGCATTATTAAACGAAAGAATCTGAGTAAATGAAAATGGGTAAACACTATGCATCATGAATGACCTCAAAACACTGGAATTTAATTAACTACCTCCCTCTCCCCACAAAGTGCATCCTTGGTACCAGAAGCTGAGTGGGATTCTGGTTTCTTAAGCACAGACGGTCCTAGTCTGGAAAATGATGCCTTCGTTGCCTTCCCAGAATAATCGCATGCCATTAAATATAAAATTCCCTGAGAACCTTCCCCAGTTGAGAAGAGGGTGGGCAATGTGCCCGCACCGCCCTCCTCTGCCCTCCTCAGGGCTCTGCTCCAGGGAGGAGCGCATCTTCCACGAACTTTTCTCCCCGTTCGAAGTTTAGTCAGTTAAAGAATAAAAGCTCCTTCAGGAGGCCGGTTAGAGAAGACAAGAGCTGAACGTACACCGAAAACAAGTGAACAGAACGCCGAGGGTGTCTTTTGAGTACACCGGGTCTCCCCGGCCCTCGCGGCTGCTGGGAACAGCCTGACGACTGCGGGGACGCGCGGCAGCGCGGGGAGGGCGGGCGGGGGGCGCAGCTGGGAGGCCCGAGCGCTCTCGCCCTCGGAGAAGCCGCCTAATTACAATTAGCCACCGAGACTCCAAAAGCACCCAACAGCTGCTGTAGGGGCCCGGAGCGTCACACCCGCCTTCTCCCTGGACCGCTGTCTCCCCCGTCGAGGCTGGGGCATCTCAGAAGACCCCAACTTCCCACTCCGAGCCCCTGGATCCGGACTCCCTGGCGCCCCGGCGTCCCGACCCTTCAGCGTCGCTGCCTGGGGCCAGGTTCTGCCTCCTCCTGCCCTCGTCTTCCAGCATCCGGCAGCGATGCTCCTCGCGCAGCCCCGAGCGAGAAGCCACGCCATCTCCTAGGCGCACCCGTTTCCAACCTCTGAGAAGCCCCTGGCTCGCCACTCCAGGGGGGGCACGCCACTCCAGGGGGGCACGCCAAGGTCACCAGCGTAGGTGTGACAACCAACCTCCACCTTCACTCTCTCCAAATCCCTCCCTTTCCGAGATCTCCAGGGCCAGGTTCCTTTCGCGTCCCTCTCCGCAGCTGGGGGTCTCCTCCTCTGACACCCCCTCGCCCCACAGGGATCCCACCCTGCCTTGGCCCTCCGGGTCCTCGCCCGTCCGGTGACGCTCACCTTCTCTCCCGGGCGAGGCTCCCCTGTAAGTCCGCTATCCTCAGCGAGCTAGGGTAGGAGATAAACCTCCCACTCGCTCCAGGGAGGGGCGGGGAAACCGACGCAAACTTCTGCTGCACTTACTTCGGGCCGAGGCTGCCGCCCCCTCGCCTCTCCTCGCTCTCCCACAGGCAGCTGCTCCACGGCGGTGACCTGGAGCTGACGCGCTCGCATTCCCCGTACCAGCGCCGCCGCGAAATGCTCAGGGCTGGGGGGGGTCTCTCCCGGGCGAGCGCGCCCGGAGCCGGAGTCCTGGGGCAGAGGTCCGGCCGCCGCGCCGGGCGGCGAGCTGAGCGGCTGCCGCCGCCAGCCGCTCGGGGAGGCTGCGCACGGCGCCGCGCGCACGACTCCTCGGCTGGGTCGTTTCTGTCCGAGTTGCAGTTTCAGTGCCTGCCAGGACTGCAGCACCCTCTCCGTCCTCCCCCGGAAACGACTTTCAATTCACCTGGCGGCTCGCTAGGCTCCCCCGCGAGCTAGCAGCGCGACAGCGGGTGCAGAGGAGAGGGAGGTGCGCAGCAGTGGCGCCCGCCCCAGTGCGCCTCCAGCCTCCAGGGCGAGGAGCGCGCGGCCCTCTTCAGCCGCTCTCCTTGGGACTGCAGTCCTGACGTCACCCCACCCCCACCCCCACCCCCCGCCCGGCGGAGGAGCGGCGCAGAGGGTGGGGTGCGCTGAGCGAGGACGCGGGAGTGTGAGTGCGTGTGTGCGCCCGCGCACGTGTGCCTCGCTAGCCCGGGGCCGGTTGGAACCGCAGCTGGATCTTATAACGAGCCAGAAACCGAGCTCCCTGCAAACAGGAGCCGAAGGGCGGCCGTGAGCAGCCGGGGGCGCTCGCTTCCAGGTTGGGGCGGGGATACTACGGACGCCGAGTTTGGATGCGACCGAAGGAACTGGATTAACGCGAAAGGGGCGTCGGGAGAGCGGGAGTTGGGCACTGTCTTTCCCCAAAGTTGGAAGATGCACGAGACGCATTTAAAAAGCTGCGCTAGAGGTTTGAGAGGAGGAGGGGAGTAGACTGGGAGGGAGAGTTGATTTTCACGCTCCAGTAGGAAGGAGGTGGGATGGGGAGCTCTCAGAGTACTCCTGGCCCCCACTGCCGCCGCAGGGCCCTTGAAGGGAGCCCGCTTCGGTGCGCTCTCCTCTTCGGAGCACACCTCCAGCCCGCTGCCGCTGTGCACTGAGAAGTTGCTGCCCAGGGATCAAAGGGGCCGGGCCTTCTCCACTTAATTCCTCGCCCCGCGTGACCCTGGGGGAGTTTCCGCCAGAAGCTGGGCCAAAGCACCCGGAACCAGAGAAAGGGGTCAGGCCAAGGCCGGGCTCCGGATGCCCCACACCCTGCCCTTGGGTGTTGGGTCTGAAGCCACGGTGGCTAGAACACCGAGCCGAGTTCCTCGAGATCATCAGGGTGAGTCTTTGCCACCCTCCGGGAACTTACTCACGAAGGGGGCCTGAGTAGCCACCTAACTTCGCTCGTTCTCTCACGGTATCCTGGGCCCAAAATGGAAGAGACTTTCTGCGGAGGCGCCAAATGAAGGGTCTTTAAGAGGTTCTAGGATAGCTAAAGATTGTCCCTGGAGAGTTTGTCCTCAGCAGCGACCCAGCCGTCTCATGGAGCAGAGTGCGCGGCTCCGTGCGCCCACGGCGCTCTGTACTCTGCGGCGGTGCCCAGCCTGGGGCCGCCTGTAGCCTCGGGGCGGGAGGAAAATGTGCAGGAGCTCCTGCCCGGGCCGGATCCGCTATCAGCAGCGAGGCGTCAGACACGCATTGCAGTGACCAAGAGAGCAGCCAGCAATTTTGCTCCGGTCTAGTGGCAGTGGTTTTTAACAGCAAGCGTTTTCCTTCCTGAATCCAGAACACTGATCGCCGAGATGCCTCGTTCATGAAAATACTTGTTTAAAATGGAAAAGGTGAGGGTAGGAAGCGGGAAGTAAACAGAATGGGTGAAAAAGATCCCCGGTCCACAAACACACTTTTAACTTCAACTTCTCAAAGTTACTCAAAGTAATATAAGACCTGGTTGAAGCAGCTGAAAGTTTCATTGCAATCTTGAATCTCAAAGGAAGTTGAACAAAATAGACGGAAGTGTGGAATCTTGGTCTACTGCCTTACGTTTAATAATCTTAGGAATTCCCACATTTGAAAACTAGAATTCTAGCTAATTAGGCAATGTTATGGATACCCTTAACTACAGGTTGGAGTCAACAAAGATACAGCATTGTTCCTAATTAGAACACAGAACAAGGGAATTTCAGAGAAGGACGTCGGGTACCAGCCTCCAAGTCCTCTTGCAACTGACCTATTTTTTAATATATAAATTTAAAAACACCCTGTCATCATGAAGGAATTACATAACCAAGTCCTAGTGATGCATGTTTCAGAAACAGCAATTCCTCAGTGGGAATCACTGTTCCTGAAAATGTTAATTCAGATTAATAGTGTGGGAATAAGCAAGTCATTGGCCAAAAAAAAAAAAAAAAGGTTTGAAAACAAGATGGTGAACTGGCAGCTATGCTGGTACATATGAACCTTCTAAGTTGGGCCGCAAGTTTGTTTCTAAGTGTTCAATGTCAACAGCTAATTAGTGATGCTGTATTAGCAGTTCCAACAACCTGGCAGACATAGCCACAGTAAGTAATGGCTATTTGATGTGGCAGGCCTAAGTACTCCTTCCTCTGCAGGGTTAACTTTTTTCACATTCTAATGTGACTGGTTGTTTGCATATCTGTCTTGCTTCTAAATTTATAGTCTTCAGGGCAGTAATTTTGTCTTCCTTTCCATGGGACCCAGTGCAGTGCCTGGTAAATGACAGGCACTTAATAAATGCATGTTGATTTAATTAATTGTTTTTTAAATAGTATAAAATAACTACATTTAAAAAATGTTTAAACTGACTCATATATATAATATACATATTTATATATGAAATAGAAAGGAGAGGAGCAAGAAGGGGAGGGGAGAAGAGGAAAAATAACTCAAAAGAATAACTGTCATAGCTGAGTGGGCGTTTAAATTATCCATAGAAATATCACCTGCTGCTCTTATTCGATGAGAATTCTTTCATGTTTGTCTATTGACATGTACATTTAAAAGTTTTGTGTTTGGAGAGTGAAGCAAGTCAGAAAGAGAAAGACAAATACCGTATGCTAACACATATATATGGAATTTAAAAAAAAAAAATGTCATGAAGAACCTAGGGGTAAGACAGGAATAAAGACACAGACCTACTAGAGAATGGACTTGAGGATACGGGGAGGGGGAAGGGTGAGCTGTGACAAAGCGAGAGAGAGGCATGGACATATATACACTACCAAACGTGAGGTGGATAGCTAGTGGGAAGCAGCCCCATAGCACAGGGAGATCAGCTCGGTGCTTTGTGACTGCCTGGAGGGGTGGGATAGGAGGGTGGGAGGGAGGGAGATGCAAGAGGGAAGAGATATGGGAACATATGTATATGTATAACTGATTCACTTTGTTATAAAGCAGAAACTAACACACCATTGTAAAGCAATTATACCCCAATAAAGATGTTAAAAAAAATAAAAATAAAAAATAAATTAAAAAAAAAAAAGTTTTGTGTTTGGAACTCAGAAGTGCTGTCCAAAGTGAAATATTATCCTATTGTTCAGAATGCAGCATATCATTTAAGTTGGGTGTATGCATTTCTGATAAGGGAAGAAACATTGTTAGCTCAACTCACCCTGGACTTTGCCTTAATCAATGTGGTAGTTCACAAAAGTTCATGCACTGCCAATATGGCCCAATAGGCTGCAGACCAAAGTTTGTATGACGTGCCCCCAAATAGAGGCACTATAGTTGACAAGGCAATTCAACTATCAGGCACATTTCAGAGACCAGGTGGAAAATTAGCTACACACACACATGCATGCACGCACACACACCAATCCATAGCTACCATAGAGCCAGAACATCAAGTTTACAAAGAAGGAATAGCTCTGTTGGGAGTAGGGGTGGTGGTGTTCCAGGGGAGGGACACTATTTTAATATAGCAGTGGCTTTTCATAACATAGTCTGTAACCATTAATGTCTCTAAATCAAACCCTCTAGCAAATACATGTTGGCAAAGCTATGGAGACCCATAATTATGGCCTTCCAGAAGCTATCTCCTGAGCAAAACAAGCTCAATACACCTTCTCACTTTCTGCCCCCCGCAAAAAGAAATGGCAAGAATAAGGATAAAAATTATTTCACATAAGACTTACCTAAAAACCAGTTAACACATATATCTTAAATATACTGTTATCTATATATCTCAGTTATAGATTATGGTCAAAATGATTTTAATAAATCTGTTCAATTATGTAATACATTTTCTAGAGAAACATTTAAAAAGAGCCTAAATAGCTCATGATAAAGAGAACATTATCAAAAATTTTAAACACTGTCTTTAGAACATAGCAAATTTGGTATTAAACACTGGAATTTTCCCACAACTTCTCTCAAGACTTGGATTTGCTCTCAATATTTCATGCTTCATGATATATTAATAGCTTTGTATTTGAACTTCTTGTGTAGTGCCCTCTAATCTTAATAGAGTTAACCCCAAAGACAAAATCTAAGTGGCTGATTTCTTTTAAGAAGTTGAAGTCCTAAACTGATAACTTCAAATTTCAAAACTGTCACAACCAAGACAGGTAGTTGTCATGTAATTACATTAATTTATAGCAAATACTCCTAAAGTACTATTACAGAATAGCAACAAGTTTGTGATGAAAGTTGGATTTTGGGCTGGTATTATTATATCAAAAAATAATGACATTTTCCTTATACATGTGTTCATATAGAGTAATTATACTTCACCATAGATTTCTAAATAGCACATAGAGCATTCCCTAGGGATGTTTTCTCATGAATTATGGAGTACTCATCCTAAATGGGCTGTATGGGCACCAAAGAACACTTTGGTCACATTATAAAGCCTAAAGAGCAATAGTAAAGAGACAATTTGTTGTTGTTTTCAGTTCACATTTGAAGGAGGGCTTTCACAGGGGTAGGTTTCTTATAGCGTAGATTTTTATAAGGGGCACTCCTGTATGTGGATTTGCTTATATGTGAAAACAGTGCTGCTAGTTACAAAGGCTTCATTTTTCCCATCACAGGTATCAAGGCAAGAAAAATCCTAGCCAAGAGAATGGATGCAGAAGGTCAAGTGCCTATTAGACTTCATTCCTGCCTTCAAACAACCTACAATCTGGTATCTTTCTATTTTTCTGCTTTCTTTGTGAAGCCCCTAGGAGCGGTGCTTTGGGATCTAGGAATCCATACAGCTAGACCTGGGCCAGTCGGGTACAGCTAAATTTACAGAAACCAATTGAAATTTATTAGTTTCAGGAAGTATCTCTAAGTGGATTTAGTTACAGTATTTGATTCTCCCTGAACTGTTAAGAGCAATTTCAGCCTAAGTCTAGAAGGACACGCACTTTTTATCCTTTGGTCCTTCAAGAACACTTATTTCGTTAACCCCATTTTCTGCCTGGCCCCCTTCCACTTTTGCACAGAGTAGCTTTTTTTCATTTACATTGTCTAAGTCAGGCAGTTAGAACTGAGGCACCTCTGGGCCGAGCCCTTGTCTGCCTACATGTTTATCAAGCATTATATACACTTACTGCACTCTATAAATAATAATAACAGTAAGCACCTTCTATGCAAAATTAGAATGTGAGCATATTCATCCAGTCTAGAATGCTGATTTGCTTTAGTGCATCGTAATTATCTCATGAAACCAATGGTATAACGGGCACTACATTATACAACCTTCCAAAAATATGTTACTATATATTCTGGCAGGGAGATGCACCTGCAGGTTTTTCTCCACCCACCTCTAAGATACAGAAAAGACAGGGTGATACTTAAGTTGCATTCATGTTGCAAAGTATTCAAAGTAATCTCCTTTTCAGCCTTTTCCATCCAAAGAGCCAGCCAGTACTAAGTATGTTTAAGACATATTTGTCCAGGAGGAGTAAGTTGAACAGGAAGATGGGAATGTATAATTTGTCCCACATAAAGGACATGAGAATTATAGATTGCCACGCACTTATTGCAGGAAACGTAGGGCCTGGGGGCATTTATATAAGTGTTAACCATTGATAACTGCCAATGGCCACCATTGTAAGCTGGTTGAACTTTCATTGTTCGATTAAACAGCAATCAGAAAATTAGCCTTGACTTCACTGTAAAAACAGGGAACTTCCTCCCATTTTCAAACTCAGAGGAAAGAGCAAAGAAATTGCTGGAAACATTGTCAAAAATACTTCCTGGTTTGTAATATGCAGAGCTGCCATCTCTTCCTGCAACAAACTTACCAGGTTGAGGCAATTAAGCTGGAACTGCAGCTTAAATCATTAAGCAGACAGGTCATATGCCCAAAATACCTGTGACATTTGAAAATATATAGTGTTGAAAGAGCTGTACTACATAAAATTGAAAAACACACACGATTTTACTACCTAAGAAGAGGAAGCTCCCTTGCTTTTTGCCCAGAGGTTTTCTTCTGATGCAATAATGTTATTTTAATGTGTCAGGATGGAAACCTTGGTCAGAGACTTCTGCAGTCACAGATTCCAGTGTCTCTGGCTGTATTTTTAGTCTTCTGAATTAATTGGATATAGCACCATATAGTAAGAAATCCCTTTGACACTGCTGCAGAAATATACATAAGGCGTAGTTCCCAGAAAGAGCCGCTGGCTGGCCATGGAGCAGAGAGATGGGCAAAGGCACCAAATCTGCACAATCCCGGCTCTTTCTCTCCAGCAGAGCAAAACCCATTGATTTTTACAGTACATGGAGCTGACTTGGGAGGATGTTATCATTTGAAACATTATCTAGTCCACCATAGTAATCATTAGGTTTGTATGTCTTCACTCGAAACTGCTTAAAAAAAAAAAAAAAAAAGATGCTTGACCTAGTCTTCAGATTTGTGTGTAAAAGACCATGGCAAATGAGAAATGCAAGTCAAGCTGTCTCCAGGACATTCCCATTATTTACAATAGCCCGGAGATGGAGGCAACCTAAGTGTCCATCATCGAATGAGTGGATAAAGAAGATGCGGCACATATATGCAATGGAATATTACTCAGCCATAAAAAGAAACGGGGTTGAGCTGTTTGCAATGAAGTGGATAGACCTAGAGTCTGTCATACAGAGTGAAGTAAGTCAGAAAGAGAGGGACAGATACCGTATGCTATCACATATATATGGAATTTAAGAAAAAAAATATGTCACGAAGAACCTAGGGGTAAGACAGGAATAAAGACACAGACCTTCTAGAGAACGGACTTGAGGATATGGGGAGGGGGAAGGGTGAGCTGTGACAGAGCGAGAGAGAGGCATGGACATATATACACTGCCAAGCGTGAGGTAGATAGCTAGTGGGAAGCAGCCGCATAGCACAGGGAGATCAGCTCGGTGCTCTGTGACTGCCTGGAGGGGTGGGATAGGGAGGGTGGGAGGGAGGGAGATGTAAGAGGGAGGAGATATGGGAACATATGTTTATGTATGACTGATTCACTTTGTTGTAAAGCAGAAGCTAACACACCATTGTAAAGCAATGATATAAGGAGAAATGTATAGTACCCGTTCTCTAGCAACTACTTATGAAGTTCGAAATTAGACATCTTAGTTAAGACACCATCAGAAGATATGTCCTTCTCAATGCTCCGCATCAAGGGGGAAATATTTATAGCCGGGGGGATGGGTGAGGTTAAGGTGAGAGAGGACATTTCGGGCTTGTGTGTAAGCTTATATCCCAGAGGTCTATTGGCAAGAGGGGTGTATCAGTCAAGGTTCAGGATAGGGAACAGAAATTACTCTGGGTATTTTAAGGAAGCCATGATTCAATGTCTAGAATTTGGTACCCCAAAAATCATTGGAAGATCCATTGGAAAAAGTTCTGATGGGAGGCTTGAGACTCCAGAAATGACATGCAAAAAAATACAAACTGAATTCCCAAGCCAGCCGTGATCTCTGAGACTGCCACTGGAGCTATGAGTTCAAAAATAAGTACTTCTGGGCTTCCCTGGTGGCGCAGTGGTTGAGAGTCCCCCTGCCGATGCAGGGGACACGGGTTCGTGCCCCGGTCCGGGAGGATCCCGCGTGCCGCAGAGCGGCTGGGCCCGCGAGCTATGGCCGCTGGGCCTGCGCGTCCGGAGCCTGTGCTCCGCAATGGGAGAGGCCACCACAGTGGGAGGCCCGCGTACCACAAATAAATAAATAAATAAAAATAAGTACTTCTGGGACTTCCCTGGTGCCGCAGTGGTTAAGAATCTGCCTGCCAATGCAGGGCACATGGGTTCGAGCCCTGGTCTGGGAAGACCCCACATGCTGCGGAGCAACTAAGCCCGTGCACCACAACTACCGAGCCTGCGCTCTAGATCCCAGAGCCACAACTACTGAAGCCCACCCGCCTAGAGCCGGTGCTTTACAACAAAGAGAAGCCACAGCAATGAGAAGCATGCGCACCGCAAGGAAGAGTAGCCCCCGCTCGCCACAGCTAGAGAAAGCCTGCGCGCAATAACGAAGACCCAGTGCAGCCAAAAATAAATAAATAAATTTATTTAAAAAACAAAAAGTACTTCTGCTGCGCTGCTGTGCAGCTGTTTCTGGACATTTGGAAAGAGGCCTCTGAATGGAGGTGCCTGGGCTATTGGAATGCAGATATGTGGGTGAGGGTGACTGGTCTTGGGGGCCCTGAGTCCTTGACTGCAACTCCCTCTAGAAAACTGCAATGACGTGCTTGTGCACCAAGGCTGGTGTGATGAGGACAGATTGCCCCATGGGGCCGACCAGGCAAAGCCTTTGTAATTAGCTGGCCCTGAACAATCCCATGTAGGGTTTTGGTCTGGAGCTAGACTCCTCAGGGGCATGTAAAGAATGCTCTGTAGGTGGAGGATTAAAGCCCTATAACAGAGTTTGGGTCGGAGTGCAGGGGCGGGGGTGTTATATAAATACTACAGGTATATGTATGTGTTCCTTTGTTTGTGTGTGCACTTGTGTGTGTGTATATGTCATTAACTCCCTGCTCTTGTGGTGGCCTGGAGAAACAGATTACGTATTTTTAGACTACATCCACATAAAGCTATAGAAAAAGGTATTTAAAAAAAAAAAAAACTCCAAGATACCCACGAAGAAAGGGTATTCTTTCAAAGTTTACTTGCTGATTTGTTCTCCAAGACTCCAGGAATGCCTTAAAGCAGCAGTCCCCAACCTTTTTGGCACCAGGGACCAGTTTCGAGGAAGACAGTTTTTCCACGGACCGGGGCAGAGGGGTATGGTTTCCAGACGATTCAAGCGCGTTACATTTATTGTGCACTTTATTTCTATTATTATTACATTGTACTGTATAATGAAATAATTATACAAGTCACCATAATGCAGACAGGAGGCGGAGCTCAGGCAGTAATGTGAGCAATGCAGAGTGACTGTAAATACAGGTGAAGCTTCGGTAGTCCGCCGCTCACCTCCTGCTGTGCGGCCCGGTTCCTAACAGGCCACAGACCGGTACCAGTCCATGGCCCGGGGGTTGGGGACCCCCGCCTTAATGTATAACAGCAATGTTAACAATGACCCTGGTGTATGGATTTTTTTCTGGAACTTCTGAATCTTTTGAAAACAGCAAAAGGAAACCAGGTGAGGGAAAAGCCCCAAGACCCAAGCACTAACTCTTCTTGAAACACTTCAGAGGTGGTCCATGTCTGCTCATGTGCTAATCACATTTGGCCCCCTTTCTCCATTTTCTCTATGACTTTCTGGAAAAAGATGCAGTTTGGACAAAGGGAAATAGGTCATTTCTTCTCAAACTTTTGATGGAGACTTTCTGCATCCCTTAAGCTATTTTTTGTTTTTGTATCTTGTCTTCCTGAATGCCACCTACGTACACATTTTTGAAACTAAAGTGAATCAGAGGGACATGGAGATGGATGTATATCCTAGATTAAAACACAGGCCTTTCTTGTCTTGAGGACTAACAAAAAGATTCTTATACATCTAATTTAGGGAGTTTCTTTTAAAATATAGCTGAAGCCCAATTATTTTATGTTGAATATTTTTAGTATTTGGCCTATATATGGGACATGTTTCTGGCTGCCTAACACTTTTGAAAACCCTTCTAATTTTGGGAAATGTTCCATTTTGTAAGTTCCACCTTTTCAGGATTAAAAAAGTGGATGTCTCACTGCCTCAACCTCCTTTGCAGCTAGAACACAGGCAGTTAACTTGGCACCAGTAGTCCTTTACACCCACAGGAGACTTCAGTTCAGAAGTGAGCTGTGTGAGAAATAACCTCTGGCTGAAGTGTCCATATTACTGGAGAGAGTGATGGAGAAGACTTTCAGCTTTTAGCAGAAGCTGTGATTGCAAGGCAAAGTATAAGAGGAATCCCTTTTGGCAGCAGGAGCAGTTGAAGCCAAGAGGAGTTGCTGGCAGCCTTGCAAAGCCCAGTATACCTAATGCAGTGGCAACTGTGGCCATAATTTCTCCTAAAACCAATTCTATGGCGTGGTTTAGAAGTTTTAGTAGAACGTTAGCCCTGGGCTTACTTTTCTATATTAGAATTATGTTGAATCTGTTTGATCAATTTGGAAAGAATTGATATTTTAACAATTTTAAGTCTTCCACCCCATGAACACAATCTCAGCACGGATTGTAGTTTTCAGTGTGTAGTTTTGCACGTTGTTTGTCAGATTTATCCCAATATTTTATTATTTTGGTGCTACTGTAAATGATACTGTTTTTCAATTTCAGTTTCTGATAGCTCACTGCTAATATATAGAAACACACTGACTTTTGTATGTTGATGTTGTATCCAGTAACTTCTCTAAATTCAGCTTTTAATTCTAGCAACTTTTTTTGTCCCTTTCCATCAGATTTCTCCCATAGGTAATCATGTGAATAAAACTGGTTTTACTTCTTCCTTTCTGATCTTGATGCCTTTCATTTCTTTTCCCTGCCTGGCTGCAATGGCTAAAAAGTCCATATGATGATGAATAGAAGTGGTGACAGTGGACATCCTTGCCTTGTTTCTTATCTTAGGAGGAAAGTACTCAGTCTTTTACCATCTGTGTGATGTCAGCCAAAGATATTTTTATATACTCCCTTTATCAAGTTGAGAAAAAAAATTTTTAATCAGGAATGGAATTTTGTCAAATACTTTTTCTGTGTATGTTGAGATATTCAGATGGTGTTTCTTTTTCACTTGTTTATATGATGAATTATTTTCATATATTTTCAGATGTTAAACCAATTCTGCATTCCTGGGATAAGCCTCACTTGGTCATAATATATTATCTTTTCTTCATATACGTTGTTAGATTTGATTTCTAGTTTGGTTAAGAATTTTACATCTATGTCTACCAGGGGTATTGCTCTGTAGTTTTCTTTTCTGTGACGTATTTGTCTGGTTTTGGTATACACGTAATGTTATTCACATAGAATGGTCTGGGAACTATGCCCTATGCTTCAGTATTCTGGAAGAATTCATATAGAATTGGTACTACTTACCCCTTAAGTATTTAGTAAAATTTACCAATGAAAATGGAATTTTCTTTTTAGGGAGAATTTTAACTATACATGCAATTACTTTGATACATATAGGGCTATTCAAGTTATCTACTTCTTCTTGGGTAAGCTTTAATAGTTCATGTCTTCCAAGAGATTTGTTCATTTCCTCAAAATTGTCAAATTTACTGGCATAAAGTTGTTCATAATATTTCCTTATTATCCACTTCTTATCTGTAAAATCTGTAGTTATGTAACCTCTTGTATTCCTGATATTGGTCATTTGTGTCTCCTCTTTTTTGTTTCTGATAAATATGGCTTGGAGTTCAATTTATCTGTCTTTTCAAAGAACCAGCTTTTGGTTTCACTGATTTCTTACTATTATTTTTCTGTCTTCCACTCTAATCTTCAATTATGTCCAATCTCCTGTTTACTTTGGGTTTAATTTGCTCTTCTTTTTCTGGTTTCTTAAGGTGGAAACTGAGGTCAATGATTTGAGACCTTTTTTATTATCTAATAATATTGACATTTAGTGCTATAAATCTCCCTCTAATTACTACTTTAATGGCATCCCACATATTTTGATACTTTCTGTTTGTACTCACAGCCAGTATAAAATACTTTGTAATCTCTTTTTGATCTCTTGACTGACTCATGGATTATTTAGAAATGTGTTATTTCATTTCTAAATATTCAGATATTTTCCAGAGATCTTTCAGTTATACATTTCTAATTTAATTCCATTGTGATCAGAGAACTTGAGACTTTCTTATGACCCAAAACACAATCTATCTTAGCAAATACGTGCCTTTGAAAGGAATGTGTATTCTGTTGCTGTTGAATCAAGTGTTTTATAAATATAAATTAGGTCAAATTGATTTATAGTGTTATTCAAATCATCTACATCCTTACTGATATTCTATTTGTTCTATCAATTAGATTTAATTCTCTGATTATATTTGTGGATTTGTCTATTTCTCTGTGCAGTTCTATCAGTTTTTGCCTCGTGTATTTTGAAGTTCTTTTATTAGATATATAAACATTTAGGACTGTTACCTAGTCTTGATGAATTGAAGTCTCTATCATTATGAAATAATCCCATTTATCCAACATAGTATTCTTTGTCCCGAAGTCTGCTTTGATATTAATATAACCACTCAAGCATTCCTTAGATTAGTATTAGCATGGTATATTCTTTTCCATTCTTTTACTTTTAACCTGTTTGTATTGGTTTCTTGTAGACAGCCAATAGTTGAGTCCCACTTTTTTAGCCAATCTGAAAGTTTCTGCCTTTTAATTACGGTATTTAAACCCTTTAGTTTTATGTGATTAATTATATGTTTAGACTTAAATTTACCATCTTGCTATTTGTCTCATCTGTTTATGTGCCTTTTCTTCATTTCCTGCATTCTTTTGAATTAATGAAAAATTGTAATAGTTCCATTTTATCTCCTTTGTTGGCTTATTAGACATAACTGTTTTGTTATTTAGCAGTTTTTTAGGGGCTTTACTATCATCTAAATATCTTTATCTTTAACTTCAAGTGATGTTATACCATGTCACATATGGTGAAAGAACCTTACAACTTCCATTTCTCCACCCTGTCTTTTGTGCTATTGTTGTCATTCATTTTATTTCTACATGTTTTAAATATATGTAAGCATAATTGTTTTAACAATTCATTGTTACTGTTTTTGCTTTACATAGTCAATTTTCCTGTACAAGATTTAAGTAAACAGGAAAAAGGCCTTTTATTTTTAAGCACACAGTTACTATTTCCAGTGCTCTTCATTCCTTTGTATACATCCATATTTCCATCTGATATTTTCATTCTGTTTGAAGGACTTCCTTGAACATTTCTTGTAGTGTATCTCTGTTGGTAATGAATTCTTTCAGCATTTTTATGTCTGAAAAAGTCCTTATTTTATGTTTGTATTTAAAAGTTATCTTCACTGAGTATAGAATTCTCATTGATAATTTTTCTTCCACTACTTTTGAGATATTGCTCCACTGCCATCTCACTTGTACTGCTTCTATTGAAAAATCTGCTGTAATTCTTATCATCATTCCCTTCTACTTAATATCTTTTTTTCTCTGGCTCCTTTTGAGATTTTCTCCTGATTGTAGATCATAGTTTGGAGAGTTTGATTATGATGTGCTTTGGTGTAGTTTTCTTCATAGATTTTTTGTTTTGGCTTGGTTTGCTTTGGTTTTTTGTTTTGCTTGCTTAGTTGATCATCTTGGATATATAGATTTCTAGATTTGAAAAAATTTCAATCATTATTTCTTTAAATATTTTTATCTCAACCTCTGTGTGCTTTCTTCTGTAGACTTCAAGTTCACACATGATAGGCCATTGCAGTGGTACTACATCCCAATAATTCTCCTGGTCTTCTTATTTGTTGTTGTTATTGTTTTCTCTTTTTTGTCTGTTTTTCATTTTGCATAGTTTCTTTTGGTATGCCACCAAGTTTCATAATCATTACTTCTGCAATGTTTAATCTGCCAATAATCCTTTCAGTGAATTTTTTCCTCTCTGAGATTTTAGTTATCATCCTTAGAAATATGATTTGAGCTTTTTTATTTATAGCATATCTCTACTTGTTCAGTCTTTCCTCCAGCTTTTTGAACATCTGGAATACAGTTATAACTATCTTAATGTCCTTGTCTGCTAATTCTAGCATCTATTTCAATTCTGGGTCCACTTCGATTGATTTAAGTTTTATCCTCATTACGGATCATATTTTCTTGCCTCTTTGCATGCCTGGTAATTTTTGATTGAGTGGCGGGCATTAAGAATTTTACCTTGTTGTGTGCTGTTTTGTATTCCTATAAATCTACTTAAGCTTTGTACTTGGATACAGTTAAATTATTGTAAAACTGTTTGCTTTGTTTGGATCTGGCTTTTCTGACTTGTTAAGCAGAGTACTGTCTAGTCTAAGGCTAATTATTCCCCATTTCTTAGGCAGGATCTTCCTGAGTGTTCTACCCAGTGACCCCAGAATTATGAGTCTTTTCATTTTGGCTGATGGCAACAGGCCCCATATAAACACCAAGTATGTTCACTCCAATCTTTTTAAGTGTTCTTTCCCCTGCTTTGGGGAGTTTTCTCATATGCATGTGTTTATCAGTGTCCTGCAGAATATTCAAAAGGTACCATTTGGCGATCTCTGGAGTTCCCTCTCTGCACAGCCTTCTCCTCTCTGGTATTCTGTTCTGCAAACTTTAGCAGACATAACATCTCCAGATTCCCAACACCATCATGCATAATACTCACCTCATTTGTTTCCCATTTCTCAGGGAAAACGGTTCTTCATTAACTATTGTTCAATCTCTTGAAAACCATTGTTTAATACATCATTTTTAGGGTTTTTGGGTTTTTTTTTTTAGTTGTTTCTTCCAGGAAACAATGCCTGTTACTCCATCTTGACCAGGAGCAGAAGTTGAGGTCTGCTGGATAATGCATGCTGACTTAGAACACCTTTGCAAAGTTCTCTTGACTGTTTCTAGGAGGCTTCAAAAGGTGTCTTGTATGTGTCCTCCACAATTATCTGGGATGTTCCACCAGGGATCCAGTCTCATGTGTAACAATCCCAATCAAAATCCCAGAGGAATTTTTACAGATGTCAACAAGCTGACATAAAATGTATATGGAAAGGCAAAAGAAGTAGAAGAACCAAAACACTTTTGAAAAATAAAAACAAATTTGGAGGCCACATATTACCTGATTTGAAGGTTCACTCTAAAACTACAATAAGGCTGTGACATATTGGTGAAAGGATGGATGAATGGAATAGGATATAAAGTACAGAAATAGACTCACACAAATACGGACAATTTATTTCTGATAAAGGTGCAAGGAAATCCAACAGTGAGAGAATCATCTTTTCAACAAATGTTGCTGGGAAAATCAGACATACATACATGAAAAGAAATAAACCTTGACCTATACCTAACATCTTTACAAAAATTAATTCAAAATGGATTATAGATCTAAATGTAAGATGTAAATCTATAGAACTTTTATAAAAAAACATAGGAAATCTTTATGACCTTGATTAGGCAAAGGATTCTTAGATATGACACTGAAAGTACAATCTGTACAAGAATGAATTGATAAATTGTATCTCCTTAAAACTAAGAACTTCTGCTCTGTAAAAGCCAGTATTAAAGAAATGAAAAACCAAGCCACAGACTAGGAGAAAATATTTGCAAATCAGACATCTATAAATGCACTGATATGTCCAGAATAAATAAAGAAATCTTGAAATTCAACAATAAGAAAATAAACAGCCCTATAAAAATGCACAAAATATTTCAAAAGATACTCCACCAAATAAGATATATAGATGGCAAATAAGTGTGTGAAAAGATATTTAGCATTATTAGTCATTAGGAAAATGCAAACTGAAATCACCATGTGATACCACTATTCACCTAGTAGAATGACTTCAGAAACAAACAAACAGGGACTTCACTGGTGGCACAGTGGTTAAGAATCCACCTGCCAATGCAGGGGACACAGGTTCAAGCCCTGGTCCAGGAAGATCCCACATGCCGCAGAGCAACTAAGCCTGTGCACCACAACTACTAAGCCTGCGCTCTACAGCCCGTGAGCCACAACTACTGAGCCTACATGCCGCAACTACTGAAGCCCACGCACCTAGAGCTTGTGCTCTGCAACAAGAGAAGCCACCGCAATGAGAAGCCCACGCACCGCAATGAAGAGTAGCCCCCACTCGTCGCAACTAGAGAAAGCCCACGCACAGCAACAAAGACCCAACGCAGCCAATAAATAAATTAATTAAATCTATTTTTTTAAAAAAAGAAACAAACAAATCCTAATAATATCCTGGTGAGGTTGTAAAGCAACTGGAGCTCTCACACATTGCTGATGAAAATGCAAAATGGTACAGCCACTTTGAAAGCAGTTTGTCAGTTTATTACAAAGTTAAATATACATTTACCATATGACCTAGCCATCTCACTCCTAGGGGGTAGGATTGAAATGAAAACCTATTTTCATAAAAAGGCCCATATGAAAATGTTTGTAGCAGCTTTATTCATAATCACCAAAAACTGGAAACAATCAAGATGTCCTTCAACAGAGGAATAGATGAACAATCTGTGGTACATCCATATAGTGGAATGTTAATCAGCAAACAAAGGAATGAACTGTTTGTTGATGTATGTAACAGGATGGATGATTCTCAAATGCATTATGCCAAATGAAAGTAACTGGACGTGAAAAAGTAAAGAAGAATGATTCCATTTATATGATATTCTAGAAAAGTAAAACCTTAGGAATGGTAAAGATATCAGTGGTTGCTAGTGGTTAGGGCTTGCAGGAGAGATTGACTACAAAGGACAAGCAGGAAGCTATTTTGGAGGATGAAGGAGCTGTTTTATTTCTCAATTGCAGTGGTGGTTTGAAACTCTTTGCATTCATCAAAACTCATAGAATAAAACCCGAAAAGAGTGAATACTACCTTATGTAAATTAAAAAATAAAATTTAAAAGACTATATACTGAATATCGAGACACCCACCACTTTTCCATGACTCAACTCCAAGAATGCAGGCAACTAGGCATATTCCCCAAGGCTGGAGACTAGAGAATTCTTTTCTCTTGAGATATAAAAAGACTGAGTGGAGGATGAACGGAATATTTGCATATACTGACATTTGATAATACACACTGAAACAGCTGGGCCTCTGCTAGGAAACTCACATGGAGCCCTAGTCAATATGGCCTGCCTTTACACACACATATTCCAAACAGCTTCTTAATATAAAGAAGCCATGGGCAATCAAGGGAAATAACACAATCCGGAAAGTTGAAAAAAATTTTAAAACATGCATTTATTTAATCTCCTCAAAGAGCTAAGAGAAAATACTGACTCCATAAAAAATAATAAAAGACACAGATAACAATAAAGAATTCACGGAAATTAAAAACAGGATAGACAAAAAATAAATTAATAAAATAACAGAAGGGCTGGAAGATAAATTGAGGAATACCTCCCAGAAAGTAGAATTTAAGATAAAGAGACACAAAACAGGAAAGAAAAATTCTGGAAAGTTGTGTGATTAATTCAAGCTTCCACATCCAAATAATCGCTAATACAGAAAAGGAAAACAAAGAAAACACAGGTGAGGAGATTTGGGTAATAACAAATACAAAATAATTTCCTGGGATTGAAATAATGAACCAAGCAAAATAAACAAGAAAGGACCCAAGCAAAACTTGTCATAATTTTTAAAACTCCAGAGATTTTTTTTTTTAATCCAGAAAGCTTCCAGGGAAAAAAAACTTGTTAATTCAAAGGATAAAGAATTAGAATAACATTAGACTTTGTATCAGAGACATTGGAAACCAGAAGACAATGGAGCAATACCTTCAGAATTGTGAAAAAAAAAAATTAGGATCCATACCCAGGCAATCTACCAGAAGTACAAAGGTGATATAAACACATTTGCAGACATTCAAGGTCTCAGAAATGTTACTTGCCAATTCCCATGCACTCTTTCTCAGGAAGCTACTGGATGATACTGTGCAGCAAAATAAGCGAGTAAACAAGGAAACCAGAGAGCAAATGTAAGGAACAGGGGATCTAAGACAGTAGTGAGGCACAGGGGAGTCCCAGGATGCCATGTCCGCAATAAGCCAGATCATATCATCCAGAATAGGAGAGAGGGCTAGATGCATTGAAAAACTATGCCTCCAGGGGGAAACACACTAGAATTGGTAGGTTACCTGCTATGTTTCCCCTTGTAGAAAAGTAATTAAAATAGTATCATGGGTTTTATAGTTCTTGTGAAGAGTTTCAGAAAAATTTGTGATGGGAACATGAAAAAAAATTAAAAAGCAAGTAATAATGAATCAAATGTCAATTCCAAGGAACATAGAAAGTTTCATTAAAAAGAAAATACAGTCTTGGAACAAGATTTTCCTCAGGTGTGAATGATACTTTCATAGCCATGAAAATGTAACATTGGTTATTGATCTTATTGAAAAGTTATATAAATATATTGGGAAGGTGGAGGAAGTTGAGGGTTCGGGTGGTCTTATCAGAGTTTCAAATGCTCATCTTTCATACCAAGAAGTCAGCAATCAGTGCCTAAAACTGAAAAATCGAACTGAGAGTAGCATTTTAAATTATATAGGCAGTTATCAGAAGAAATAGCTAAAAGAAATAAAGAGCGTGCTTCTGAGAAACCCAACTCAGATATTAGAGCAAGGGAGTACAGTTTTTTATTAGATGTGTTAATTTCTTTAAACTTCATGTGTGTTTTACTTTGCTGAAAATAGAATTTAAACATTTTTAACAGAAATTGCCTGTTGTGAGAATGTCAGAGTGGAAGTCTGCAAGTTAATATTTTTGGAGAAAAGAGAAAGCTGTTTTCTGTTTTGAAAATCTGCCTGGGCATAGAACTCTCTTAGTTATTCTAGAAAGACAGAAGCTCAGCATGAATCTTAACTTTCACACCTTCTTCTTATAGCATTGTTTTTTTCAAGGGTGCAAACTTTATATTTTAAACTTTGCTTTTTAACTATTTTCTTTTTTGTAATATTTTATTTTTTTAAACATCTTTATTGGAGTACAATTACTTTACAATGGTATGTTTCTGCTTTATAACAAAGTCAATCAGCTATACATATACATATATCCCCATATCTCCTCCCTCTTGTGTCTCCATCCCTCCCACCCTCCTTATCCCACCCCTCTAGGTAGTCACAAAGCACCAAGCTGATCTCCCTAAGCTATGTGGCTGCTTCCCACTAAATATTTATTTTACATTTGGCAGTATATATAAGTCCATGCCACTCTCTCACTTTGTCCCAGCTTACCCTTCCCCCTCACCATGTCCTCAAGTCCATTCTCTAAGTCTGCATCTTTATTCCTGCCCTGCCCGTAGGTTCTTCAGAACCTTTTTTTTTTTTTTTGGATTCCATATATAAGTGTTAGCATACGGTATTTTTCTCTTTCTCACTTACTTCACTCTGTATCACAGACTCTAGGTCCATCCATCTCACTACAAATAACTTGATTTCATTTCATTTTATGGCTGAGTAATATTCCATTGTATATATGTGCCAAATCTTCTTTATCCATTCATCCGATGACGGACACTTAGGTTGCTTCCATGTTCCAGTTATTGTAAATAGAGCTGCAATGAACATTGTGGTACATGACTCTCTTTTTTTTTTTTTTGCAGTACGCGGGGATCTCACTGTTGTGGCCTCTCCCGTTGCAGAGCACAGGCTCCGGACACGCAGGCTCAGTGGCCACGGCTCACGGGCTCAGCCACTCCGTGGCATGTGGGATCTTCCCGGACCGGGGCACGAACCCGTGTCCCCTGCATCGGCAGGCAGACTCTCAACCACTGCACCACTAGGGAAGCCCCATGACTCTTTTTGAATTATGGTTTTCTCAGGGTATATGCCCAGTAGTGGGATTACTGGGTCGTATAGTAGTTCTATTTTTAGTTTTTTAAGGAATTTCCATACTGTTCTCCATAGTGGCTGTATCAATTTACATTCGCACCAGCAGTGCAAGAGGGTTCCCTTTTCTCCACACCCTCTCCAGCATTTATTCTTTGTAGATTTTTTGATGATGGCCGCTCTGACCTGTGTGAAGTGATACCTCATTGTAGTTTGGATTTGCATTTCTTTAATGATTAGTGATGTTGAGCAATCTTTCATGTGTTCGTTGGCGATCTGTATATCTTCTTTGGAGAAATGTCCTTTTAGGTCTTCTGCCCATTTTTGGATTGGGTTGTTTGTTTTTTTCGTACTGAGCTGCATGAGCTGCTTGTAAATTTTGGAGATTAATCCTTTGTCAGTTGCATCATTTGCAAATATCTTCTCCCATTCTGAGGGCTGTCTTTCATCTTGTTTATGGTTTCCTTTGCTGTGCGAGAGCTTTTAAGTTTCATTAGGTCCCATTTGTTTATTTTTGTTTTTATTTCCATTTCTCTAGGTGGTGGGTCAAAAAGGATCTTGCTGTGATTTATGTCATAGAGTGTTCTGCCTGTGTTTTCCTCTAAAAGTTTTATACTATCTGGCCTTATTAGGTCATTAATCCATTTTGAGTTTATTTTTGTGTATGGTGTTAGGGAGTGTTCTAATTTCATTTTTTACATGTAGCTGTCCAGTTTTCCCAGCACCACTTATTGAAGAGGCTGTCCTTTCTCCACTGTACATTCTTGCCTCCTTTATCAAAGATAAGGTGACCATATGTGCGTGGGTATATCTCTGGGCTTTCTATCCTGTTCCACTGATCTATCTTTCTTTTTTGTGCCAGTACCATACTGTCTTGATTACTGTAGCTTTGTAGTATAGTCTGAAGTCAGGAAGCCTGGTTCCTCCACCCCGTTTTTCGTTCTCAAGATTGCTTTGGCTATTTGGGGTATTTTGTGTTTCCATACAAATGGTGAAATTTTTTGTTCTAGTTCTGTGAAAAATGCCAGTGGTAGTTTGACAGGGATTGCACTGAATCTGTAGACTGCTTTGGGTAGTAGAGTCATTTTCACAATGTTGATTCTTCCAATTCAAAAACATGGTATACCTCTCCATCTGTTCGCATCATCTTTAATTTCTTTCCTCAGTATCTTATAGTTTTCTGCATACAGGTCTTTTGTCTCCTTAAGTAGGCTAATTCCTAGGTATTTTATTCTTTTGGTTGCAATGGTAAATGGGAGTGTTTCCTTAATTTCTTTTTCAGATTTTTCATCATTAGTGTATAAGAATGCAAGAGACTTCTGTGCATTAATTTTGTATCCTGCTACTTTACCAAATTCATTTATTAGCTCTAGTAGTCTCCTGGTAGCATCTTTAGGATTCTCTTCATCTGCAAACAGTGACAGCTTTATCTCTTCTTTTCTGATTTGGATTCCTTTTATTTCTTTTTCTTCTCTGATTGCTGTGGCTAAAACTTCCAAAACTATGTTAAATAATACTGGTGAGAGCAGGCAACCCTATCTTTTTCCTGATCTTAGTGGAAATGGTTTCAGTTTTTCACCATTGAGAACGATGTTGGCTGTGGATTTGTCATATATGGCCTTTATTATGTTGAGGCAAGTTCCCTCTATGCCTACTCTCTGGGGAGTTTTTATTATAAGTGGGTGATAAATTTTGTCAAAAGCTTTTTCTGCATCTATTGAGATGATCATATGGTTTTTCTCCTTCAATTTGTTAATACTGTGTATCACGTTGATTGATTTGCATATATTGAAGAATCCTTGCATTCCTGGGATAAACCCCACTTGATCATGGTGTATGATCCTTTTAATGTGCTGTTGGATTCTGTTTGCTAGTATTTTGTTGAGGATTTTTGTATCTATGTTCATCAGTGATATTGGCCTGTAGTTTTCTTTCTTTGTGACATCTGTGTCTGGTTTTGGTATCAGGGTGATGGTGGCCTTGTAGAATGAGTTTGGGAGTGCTCCTCCCTCTGCTATATTTTGGAAGAGTTTGAGAAGGATAGGTGTTAGCTCTTCTCTAAATGTTTGATAGAATTTGCCTGTGAAGCCATCTGGTCCTGGGCTTTTGTTTGTTGGAAGATTTTTAATCACAGTCTCAATTTCAGTGCTTGTTATTGGTCTGTTTATATTTTCTGTTTCTTCCTGGTTCAGTCTTGGAAGGTTATGCTTTTCTAAGAATCTGTCCATTTTTTCCAGGTTGTCCATTTTATTGGCATATAGTTGCCTGTAGTAATCTCTCATTATCATTTGTATTTCTGCAGTGTCAGTTGTCACTTCTCCTTTTTCATTTCTAATTCTACTGATTTGAGTCTTCTCCCTGTTTTCTTGATGAGTCTGGCTAATGGTTTATCAATTTTGTTTACCTTCTCAAAGAATCAGCTTTTAGTTTTATTGATCTTTGCTATTGTTTCCTTCACTTCTTTGTCATTTATTTCTGATCTGATCTGTGTGATTTCTTTCCTTCTGCTAACTTTGTGTTTTGTTCTTCTTTCTCTAATTGCTTTATGTTTAAGGTTAGATTGTTTATTTGAGATGTTTCTTGTTTCTTGAGGTAGGATTGTATTGCTATAAACTTCCCTCTTAGAACTTCTTTTGCTGCATCCCGTAGGTTTTGGGTCATCGTATTTTCATTGTGATTTGTTCCTAGGTATTTTTTTTGTTTCCTCTTTGATTTCTTCAGTGATCTCTTGCTTATTTAGTAATGTATTGTTTAGCCTCCATGTATATGTACTTTTTACATATTTTTCCTGTAATTGATATCCAGTCTCATAGCGTTGTGATACTTGATACAATACTTGTGATACTTGATATAATTTCAATTTTCTTAAATTTACTGACGCTTCATTTGTGACCCATGATATGATCTATCCTGGAGAATGTTCCATGAGCACTTGAGAAGAAAGTGTATTCTGTTGTTTTTGGATGGAATGTCCTATAAATGTCAATTAAGTCCATCTGGTCTAATGTGTCCTTTAAAGCTTGTGTTTCCTTATTTATTTTCATTTTGGATGATCTGTCCATTGGTGAAAGTAGGATGTTAAAGTCCCCTAATATGATTGTTTTACTGTCGATTTCCCCTTTTCTGACTGTTAGCATTTGCCTTATGTATTGAGGTGCTCCTATGTTGGGTGCATAAATGTTTACAATTATTATATCTTCTTCTTGGATTGATCCCTTGATCATTATGTAGTGTCCTTCTTTGTCTCCTGTAATAGTCTGTTTTAAAGTCTATTTTGTCGATATGAGAATTGATACTGCAGCTTCCTTTGATTTCCATTTGCATGGAATATCTTTTTCCGTCCCCTCACTTTCAGTCTGTATCTGTCCCTAGGTCTGAAGTGGGTCTCTTGTAGACAACATATATATGGGTCTTGTTTTTGTATCCATTCAGCCAGTCTATGTCTTTTGGTTGGAGCACTTAATCCTTTTACATTTAAGGTAATTATCAATATGTATGTTCCTATTACCATTTTCTTAATTGTTTTGGGTTTGTTACTGTAGGTCTTTACCTTCTCTTGTGTTTCTTGCCTAGAGAAGTTCCTTTACCATTTGTTGTGACGCTCATTTGGTTGTGCTGAATTCTCTTAGCTTTTGCTTGTCTGTAAAGGTTTTAATTTCTCTGTCGAACCTGAATGAGATCCTTGCTGGGTAGAGTAATCTTGATTGTAGATTTTTCCCTTTCATCACTTTATATATGTCCTGCCACTCCCTTCTGGCTTGCAGAGTATCTGCTGAAAGATGAGCTGTTAACCTTATGGGGATTCCCTGGTATGTTATTTGTTGTTTTTCCCTTGCTGCTTTAATATTTTTTCTTTGTATTTAATTTTTGATAGTTTAATTAATATGTGTCTTTGTGTGTTTCTCCTTGGAGTTATCCTGTATGGGACTCTCTGTGCTTCTTGGACTTGATTAACTATTTCCTTTCCCATATTAGGGAAGTTTTCAACTATAATCTCTTCAAATATTTTCTCAGTCCCTTTTTTTCTCTCTTCTTCTTCTTGGACCCCTATAATTTGAATGTTGGTGCATTTGTTATCCTAGAGGTCTCTGAGACTGTCCTCAATTCTTTTCATTCTTTTTTCTTTATTCTGCTCTGCAGCAGTTATTTCCACTATTTTATCTTCCAGGTCACTTATCCGTTCTTCTGCCTCAGTTATTCTGCGATTAATTCCTTCTAGAGAATTTTTAATTTCACTTATTCTGTTGTTCATCGTGTTTTTGCTCTTTATTTCTTTTAGGTCCTTGTTAAACGTTTCTTTTATTTTCTCCATTCTATTTCCAAGATTTTGGATCATCTTTCCTGTCGTTACTCTGAATTCTTTTTCAGGTAGACTGCCTATTTCCTCTTCAAATTTTTGGTCTGGTGGGTTTTTACCTTGCTCCTTCATCTGCTCTGTTTCTCTGTCTTCTCATTTTGCTTATCTTACTGTGTTTGGGGTCTCCTTTTCGCAGGCTGCAGGTTCCTAGTTCCTGTTGTTTTTGGTGTCTGCCCCCAGTGGCTAAGGTTGGTTCAGTGGGTTGTGTAGGCTTCCTGGTGGAGGGGACTAGTGGCTCTGTTCTGGTGGATGAGGCTGGATCTTGTCTTTCTGGCAGGCAGGTCTGCGTACGGTGGTGTGTTTTGAGGTGTTTGTGACCTTACTATGATTTTAGGCAGCCTCTCTGCTAATGGGTGGGGTTGTGTTCCTTTCTTGCTAGTTGTTTGGCTTGGCGTGTCCAGCACTGTAGGTTACTCGTCATTGAGTGGATTTGGGTCTTAGTGTTGAGATGGAGATCTCTGGGATAGCTTTCACTGTTTGATATTACGTGGAGCTGGGAGGTCTCTGATGGACCAATGTCCTAAACTCGGCTCTCCCACCTCAGAGGCACATGCCTGACACCCTGCCGCAGCACCAAGACCCTGTCAGCCACACGGCTCAGAAGAAAAGGGAGAAAAAAAGAAAGAAAGAAAAAAAGAAAATAAATTCATTAAAATAAAAAATAATCATTAAAAATACAGAAAAATTTAAAAGTAATTTAAAAAGGAAAGGAAGAAAAAAGAGAGCCACCAAACCAAAAAACAAATCCACCAATGATAACAAGCACTAAAAAGTATACTAAAAAAAAGGACAGACAGAACCCTAGGACAAATGGTAAAAGCAAAGCTATACAGCCAAAATCACACAAAGAAGCGTACACATACACACTCACAAAACGCGGAAAAGGAAAATATATATATATATGTAAAAGAAAAGAGAGCAACCAAACCAATAAACAAATCTACCAATGATAATAAACTCTTAAATACTAAACTAAGATAAACATATAACCAAAAACAAATTAGATGCAGAAAGAAAACCCCAAGTCTACAGTTGCTACCAAAGTCCACCGCCTCAATTTTGGGATGATTTGTTGTCTATTTAGGTATTCCACAGATGCAGAGAACATCAAGTTGATTGCGGAGATTTAATCTGCTGCTCCTAAGGCTGCTGGGAGAAATTTCCCTCTCTCTTCTGTGTTCGCAGAACTCCTGGGGTTCAGCTTTGTATCTGGCCCCGCCTCTCCGTGTAGGTCGCCTGAGGGCGTCTGTTCCCCACCAAGACAGGATGGGCTTACAGTAGCAGCTGATTAGGGGGCTCTGGCTCACTCAGGCCGGAGAGAGGGAGGGGTACGGAATGTGGGGCAAGCCTACGGTGGCAGAGGCTGGCATGACATTGTAACAGCCTGAGGCGTGCCGTGTGTTCTCCCAGGGAAGTTGTCCCTGGATCATGGGACCCTAGCAGTGGCAGGCTGCACAGGCTCCCAGGAGGGGAGGTGTGGATAGTGACCTGTGCTTGTACACAGGCTTCTTGGTGGCTGCAGTAGCAGCCGTAGCGTCTCATACCCATCTCTGGTGTCTTCGCTGGTAGTCACAGCTCGCGCCCATCTCTGGAGCTCGTTTAGGTGGTGCTCTGACTCCCCTCTCCTCACGCACCCCAAAACAATGGTCTCTTGCCTCTTAGGCAGTTCCAGACTTTTTCTCAGACTCCCCCCCACCCTGGCTAGCTGTGGCGCGCTAGCCCCCTTAAGGCTGTGTTCACACAGCCAACCCCAGTCCTCTCCCTGGCGTCTGACCTCCTAAGCCCAAGCCTCAGCTCCCAGCCCCCACCCGCCCTGGCGGGTGAGCAGACAAGCCTCTTGGGCTGGTGAGTGCTGGTCAGCACTGATCCTCTGTGCGGTAATCTCTCCACTTTGCCCTCTGCACCCCTGTTGCTGCACTCTCCTCCCTGGCTCCCAAGCTTCCCCACCACCACCCACCGTCTCCGCCAGTGAAGGGGCTTCCTAGTGTGTGGAAACCTTTCCTCCTTCACAGCTCCCACTGGTGCAGGTCTCGTCCGTATTCTTTTGTCTCTGTTTTTTTCTTTTTTGTTTTGCCCTACCCAGGTACGTGGGGAGTTTCTTGCCTTTTGGGAGGTCTGAGGTCTTCTGCCAGCATTCAGGAGGTGTTCTGTAGGAGCTGTTCCACATGTAGATGTATTTCTGATGTATCTATGGAGAGGAAGGTGATCTCCACATTTTACTCTTCTGCCATCTTGAAGGTCTCCTCTGTAGTCTTTCAAAATATAATTATTTTCTACCAATATAGTCACCAACTCTTTAATGCCAATATTTTGCTACCCTAGACAGCTGACTACCAGCCTATATAATAAGATTGGACCTGACGCTATGAAATTAGCATAACTGAATGTCACAACGGGTAGGAAAATGTGGAATCAGATTTTAGTAAAGTCAGCCCTTAGGCTCTCCAAGAAAGAACTCAGCCCTCAGAAAAGGTCCCAGATTGACACCTCAAGGTTGAAGTCCTATGCCAAGGTCCATGATGCTCTAGTAGTGAAGAGCTTTGTACAAGCGTTTGTTTTAGTGGTCAATTTTATGGAAACCAGAGATACTGCTCAAGGAACTGCAGGGCTGTCCTAAAATACCTCACACCCTCAGGAAAGTGACTGATGAAATAAAGACATGCCTGTGCAGGTCTCCAAGAATCTTAGAGGCAAAGTAAATTTGACTTGTGTGACATTTGTTGGCTCAGACGTCTGTGAATTTCTACTGTATTAGGTACCTTACTACCCAGAGACAATGGACATAATTTGGTTAGTTTAGGACAGGTAAGCCAGGTGAAAATTTCCATCAACTTTTACTTGTAAACAATATATAAGTGGATTTTTTTAAACACCAGACTATCAGTCTGTGCATTTAACATTCATTGTTTCTTCCAGATTGTCAAAATGTACTGAAACATGTTATTGATAGTATTCTCCCATGTTCTCTATCTTTGATGCACCTCTAGTTGTGTTCTTTTTTCATTCATGGTATTATTCATTTGTATCTTCTCTATTTTTAACACTCTTACAGAGATTTACCTATTTTTAATTTTCAAGCAACCAACATTTGGCTTTTTTATGCTCTGTACTGTGTCTTTCCTTTTATTTTTGTTGATTCCTGCTCTTATCTTTACTATTGTCATATGCTACTGAATTTTCTAACTTTCAAAACTGGCAGTTGCATTAGTTTTCAACCTTCTCCTTTCCTAATACACATTTTAGGCTAAAAATTGCCCTTGAAGCATCTCTTGGGTTACATTCTCCAAGTTTCAATATATGATGTTTTTCCTGTCATTTAGTTTTTGTATTTTTTTAATTTCCACTTTGATTCATCTTTAATCCATGAGTTATTTAGTTATTTTAAATTTCCAAATACATGGAGATTTTTAAACTCATGGCTTTATTTTTAACTTCTCATTTAATCAGGTATGGTTAAAGAATGTGATCTATATGATAACCATTTATTGAAATTTTTTGAGACTTTTTGTGTACCCTAATATGTGATCGATCAGTAAATGTCCATATTGTTGGAGAATATTCATATTCTCTAAGTGAATTTCCTGTTGTCCGTTGAATCAAGCTTGCTAATTACATTGCTCAAGTTTTCTATATTTCTGATATTATTCTTGATCTATAAATAATGAGAGGTAGGTTGAAAATTTTCACTCTGTGGTTAGTATACATCAATTTATTCTTGTAATTCTATTAATTTTTCCTTCATGTATTATTAGTCTATCATATTACATACTTAGAACTGTTGTGACTTTCTAATGGATATATTTTCCCACTCTCTAAATCATACGCAGAAGTCTACTGTTTTATTTTCAATCACTGCCAACCCATTCCCCAGCTTACATTCAATGTTTGTCCAGTCTTTTAGCTCCATATTATTTATTGTGACACCCCACAATTTAGACATTATTGTTTTATACTCTCAATAGTGAGCAGATTTAGTGATATATTTATGATTTTATTTGTATGCCATTTTATTCCCCATAGCTCAGATCTTTTTGCAGATTTCTTCCTTCCACTTGAAAAACACCCTTTGGAAATTCCGTAAGTGAAAATTTGTTGCTGGTAAATTCTTTCAGTTTTATTATACAGAAAATATTTTCCTCTTGCTTGTGAAAGATAATTTTGCAAGAACACAATTCTTGTTTTACAGTTGTTTTCTGTCGGTACTTTGAATATTTTAATATTCTACTTTCTTCAGTCTTCATTGTTGTCGATGACTCAGCATTCAATCTAATCATTATTCCTTCTTGGGTAAATTGCCTTTTTTTCCTCTGGCTGCCCTTAATGATTTCTCTTTATTTTTTGTGTTCTGTAGTTCCACTGGATGAGTCTAGGTGTAGATTTCTTTTTATTTATCTAGATAAAGATGTGTTGGTCTTCTGGATTGGAGGTGTGCATTTCAACAATCCTGCAAAATTCTCAGGCATTTGACTTTCCTTTTCTGTTTTCGTCTTTTTCTCTAATCAGCATTCCTCATAATTCTCTCTTCAGCTATGTTTTTATGGCTCTTTAGCCATCCCATTAAGTTCTTTTTCTAAATCACACTTTTTTTCATTTCTAGAATTGCAGTTTGTTTCTTTTTCAGATCTGTCTGGTCACTGCATAGCCTCTCTTTCCTTACTCTTTTAAAGCATTCTCTTTCTTTAAACATATTAAACCTCATTGTTTTACTGCCTCTGATAATTCTTTGTGGATCCAGCTTTGTGTTTGCTATTTCTGCTAAATTTCATTCATATTGGCATCTGTCTGTGTGTGTGTGTGTGTGTGTGTGTGTGTGTTTAACTAAGGGTTTTACAGTTGTGGGCACTGTCTTTTGTGGGAGGCCTAAGTAGAGGGTACACTACTCCAGGAAGAAGTTGACTCTCCTTCTGAGGTCAATAAGTAATGTTTAACCAGAGTCCCCTTTATGTTAGGATTTTACACATCACACAAATAGTGCACATTCAGGGCTGAAACTTCACCCCTTGTCAGGGCTGGTGACCTTGAAATCTTCAGAGAAGATTCTTTGTCACTCCCACTCAAAATTGAGACTGGTGGAAATTCCCTGGCAGTCCAGTGGTTGGGACTCTGTGCTTCCACTGCCGGGGGCCCAGGTTCAATCCCTGGTCAGAGAACTAAGATCCTGCAAGCCGTGCAGTGTGGCCAAAAAAGAAAAAACAATCGAGACTGAGACAGTTTTCCTTGCTGCCTGAGTGTTCTGGGCTTTTCTTCTTGATCACCATTTTTCTTTTATATTAACACTTCCTAAAACCCTTTCTGGGAAAGCTCTAAGTGTGAGGCTCTCTAGATGTCCTCAGAGATGACAGCAGTTTCAGTAATTCCTTCCCACCTTGGACTGACTTTCTCACTTTGTCTGACCTCAGTGATTTTCTTGACTTTCCATGGATATGACTTTTTAAGTATATTTCTCCCATGCCTAGAATTCTTTCTCATTTGCAGAAGGAATTTTCCTTGAATTACAGCACTGCATCCATTTTATCCAGAAGCCTTTGGTGCTTGCGTCACATGGTGATTTTTTACCCTTGGGGTGGATGTAGAGCACAAGGAGACCAGAAGGAAGGGTGTACTAAGTCCATTTTAAGCAAGTAGCAGCTGCTTCAGTATCCTCTGTATGTACCTCATCAGATCCTTTTCCTCTAGAGCCAAACCCTCCAGGATTAGATCAAAGCTGCGTCTGATTCAGCATTTGACAGGTGGTCATTGCCAACATATAAGCCTCAGATGGAGATTCAATGGAGAATGTCACAAGCATCACATTGTTGTGTGTTGCAAGGATGGAAGATGATTCTAATTCATTCACTCGGTAAATATTTATTGAGTCCTGGGCACCATGCTAAATTCTGGAACTGCAAATTGAAATAAAATTCAATCCCTGCCTTCATAGAGTTCACTAATAGGGAGAAGCAATGGACAGTAAATAATCAAAAGTAATGCAACTAAGCTATGCTACAAGGATTTACTAGGATTTTTGGAAGACTGGAGAACAGAGATGTCACTGTGGCAGCCCAAAGGGAAGGGATGTGTTTTCTAGTCAAAGGATAGAAAGCAAAAGGGATGGAAGAAAATCATGATGACAACCGGCGGTAGAAGGAGTTAACGAACTTTCTCCCACGCTGTTCTACATCCCTCTCGCTCCCCCCACCCCCATACAAACACAGAACATTAGAAAATTTGCCTAGTGACTTTATTGGAAATGGAAAGAGTAAGTTAGATAGGCAACAGGAACTAAACTTGGTGACTTTCTGTAAAACAAGAAGAACTATCAGGGCCCAACTGACCCAGGGAAACAGCACTATGAAGGGGAAAACCATCCAGGCGAGGCAGAACTAAAATGGAATTCCTGGCTGCTGTGATATTCAGAGCAGGAAGCAGAATTCCAAATTGCAGTTGGCGAAACTTGGCTATGAACTGCCAAAGAATTTGGACCAAACTTGGTAACAGAGACCCACTAGGAGGGGTAATTGATTTCAAATGTTATCAAGACAGGAGCATAGAGGACAAATTTGAGGTGAAGGATAAGAGAGATGAAGACTAAACATCCACTTCCCATAAGCTCTTCAAACCCAGAGCAGCTGATTCTGGTTCCAGTTCTTCAGCAACAGAAAGATCCCCATGATCCAGTGAGCCTTCCTGACACCCCCTGGTAAAGATGGCAGCCTCAAACTCCTGAGGGAGTTCTTGGCTGGCTAACCTGAAAACCCTGCTTTCCATTCTTCCTTAAAGCTGCCTGCCCTACTCTATAGTCTGTGTTCCATCATCCTCCAAATCTGATGACAGAAGAGGCTGTTTCCCAAGCTTGAATGGACCGTTCACTCTTAGAGGGCTTACCAGTGTCTCTGTGGGGAAAAGGAGATTTTTTAAAAGACTATAACTTGGGGCAATTATATGAGTTCAGGGAATCTTACAGTGTCTTCATGGCCAGGATCTCTGGGCTATCTCCTAATTCCCATTCTTAATGTCTGGGAACTTCAGAAAACTCCCAAGATTCCAAGAATAAGTATTTCAAGCATCCCTCTTCCTCAGATTCTGAACGTAATGGGAAGTCACTTTGTTCCCACAGCCCTACTCTCAGAAATCCCTAGTCTAGCTCTGGTCTTGCCTTCCTTTGCCCACTTTTTGCTCTAAAGGGGTTTCTCTCCTCTCATTCCCCTCTCACTCCTTTACTTTTCCTCTCCTCCAGTTCCATAACCCCAACTAAAGTTCTTTTCTCCAAAAGTGGTTTCTGTGGCATGGGCAGGTCCCAGCCATAGGTTGTAGGTGACTCCAGGTATGCCCCACCCACCCCTGGTAAGAAGAGGCTGGACTTGATCTCTTGACCAGAAGTCTTCACCTCATGAAATTTCAAACAAATACGGAGATTTTCTTGTTTGTTCTGTTTTGCTCTGTTTTAAGATTGTAGAACAAAGTAAATTCTAAGACTATTCTCTTACAAAATCAAACTGTCACAGAGGGGGCAAGAGACCTTGAGAAGCCTCCAGGGGTCTTTAGAAAGAATGAATGGGGAAGTAGCAACTTGAAATGATATTATTTCTGCTTTGAGTCAGCATACTACCAATAAGCCCTTAAAAGCATGTTTATTGCCTAGCTAGGTAACGCTCTTAAAATGTTCCAAAGTACAGGACCACATTGCAGCCAAAGGAATAGGATTAGCTGTGGCTAAATATGCTGAGAATTCTTTATCATTTACAGAAGAAGGAATTTTCCTTGCATTACAGCACTGAAAACAGAGCTAACTTGTTCTCATTGGCTTCCTCATTATTTCTTTTTCTTTCTTTCTTTCTTTCTTTATTTATTTAGGGCTGCATTGGGTCTTCGTTGCTGCACTTGGGCTTTCTCTAGTTGCGGCGAGCAGGGGCTACTGTTCGTTGTGGTGCATAGGCTTCTCATTCCAGTGGCTTCTCTTGCTGCGAAGCACAGACTCTAGGCATGTGAGCTTCAGTAGTTGTGGCCTGCAGGCTCTAGAGCACACGCTCAGTAGTTGTGGTGCAGGGGCTTAGTTGCCCTGCAGCATGTGGGATCTTCCCTGACCAGGGATCAAACCTGTGTCCCCTGCATTGGCAGGTGGATTCTTAACCACTGTACCACCAGGGAAGTCTGGCTTCCTCATTTTAAGTGAGATAATGTGTTTCTGAGCAGTTGAGTAAAACAAGGAACCCGTATGAGGCATGCATACTTAGAAAAATGGGAGAAAAGCAAGACCAGAGTGCCTTAAAGTAGAGAAGAAAAGTCTAAATTACTCGATAAGAATTATGTCTCTCATTTCTCGGGTTTGGACTTCACTGGAAATTCACTGAGACATTCCGTGCCCTAGATCAGAATTTGTTAAACTATATCCAAAAAGGCATAGTTACTGAAATACCCACCTGATAAATTATTCTTACTTATAAGTATAGCAGTCATATTTCTTAGACTTTTCTGGGACAATTCCAGTATAAATTTATTTTATTCTTTTCTATAAAGGCAGTGCCTTCAGTGTCTAACCAAGTGTAGTTTCCTATTATTCAGTTTAGAGATTAGAAAACATCTATTGCTGGACCACATGTTCTGATTTTAAGTTTAGAAAATTAGGTTACCATGAACCCTCAAAAAATGTTGAAGTGATATTCCACTATATTTATAATACTCAGAAATCAGAGCTAATTTAGCTTAGATTCACAAAACCATTGGAATGTAAAAGCACTGGTAAGGTAGCATAATTTATCCTTCTCTTTCAGATAGTCAGTCACACCTGAATCATCCCAGACTAATGAGAATTCATCCTGTCTCTAAAGACAGTCAGAAAAGCAGATCAACAAATCTCTTCCATTACACTCTTCCTCTGAATGCATAGCCGTGAACTGAATGAGAGAAAATGTAAAGTTCTAGACCTAATCTTCCCCCACCTGTGGTGAGGGCTGTTTGCCCCACATCTAACTGGTGATAGGGTCCAAATTCTGTTTTTTCCCTAAACCATTTCCAAAGTCAGCAAAAATTACTATATATTGTACTAGCAAATTTGTTACAATATAAAAGACCCTGCTTGTGTCCCTGTGCTATACTTTCTCTCACCTCTCACTGGTACCCTCAACTGCTCTGTAACCCATGGACCCTCTTGAACTCTCCATACCCAGTAAATAAGCTCCCCAATATCATTAACTTGGTCACTGAACACTTATTCCATGTCCTTCCTTAACTAAAATCTGTCTCTACTCTGGAGGACACTGCATTCCCACCAGCCACTGGAGATGCTCATCTCCCATCAGTGTTTTTCTAGGATCAGGGGTTAGAGTTGTCATTTTTCATCTACCTTCCTGTAAAAATACCTTCCTTTTAATGCTCATGCCACCTTACTCTACCACCTTCTTCTCCCTCCTCTGTAGGTTTATTGCTGAGGTCATGATAACTTCTGTCACTCATTAAAGACATCTGGTTCACATACTCACTTTCTAACCCAAGTCTTGCCATATTGTTCATTCTTAATGTGGATGACCCTCAACACCTCAACTCCAGTGGCTTTCACCTCTAAACCTTTCAGCCTACATTACCATCACCACAACACAGATCTTGTGGTCATCGATAAACATGCCTCTGAAGTCTTCAACTCCAATTTTCTACACATGACCTAACTTTTTCTTCTAGGTCTTTCATGACCTCAAGTTATTGATTACCTGAAGGACTCCCTCGCCAGCTTATTCAGTTTCCTTGCATCCCAGGCCTTTTGCAGCAGCTGCTTGGGGCTACGACCCTGGATTTCTGCTGCAATACACCTTCTCCAACTCCATACCCAGATAAATAAACCTTCTGGAATGGCAGCTTGAAGCCATTTCAAAGCCACGGTTTCCAACCTCAGCTCTGCCCCCAGTCTCACCATCTGGGAATCCTTTAACTATCATTGGTCAGTCCCCAAACGATCATTTCAGACCAACCCTACTCTCCTCTTCACATCTTCCAAACACTACTCTTCATCTTTCATTCCCTCAATTTCAGTAGACAAACTGGTCTCTTGCTACTTGGAAAAGAAATGAACTACCTGATATGACTTTCCTTAAATTTTGCTTCCCTTCTCCATGCCTTTATAAATCCTAGCTTCTCTCACACCTGACCTTGCCTCATTTCCTCTGGTCCCAGGCAATGAGCTACAGTCCATGGCCAGTCTCTCTACCTGTGCCGTTGAGCTCACGCTTTTATGCCAACTTCAGGGCCTTTACCATCAGCCATCTTCAGTTTCTCTTTGTTACCTTCAGGACAGCAAAGTCCATACTTCCTATCATGTCTCTTACAATCTCATCTCTTTTCACTCTCATCTACTCTTCTGTGTTCTAGAACTGCATTGACCAACATGGTATCCACTAGCCACATGTGGCTATTTAAATTTCAATTAATTAAAATGAAATAAAATTAAAATTCAGTCACTCAGTTACACTAGCCATTTTTCAAGTGACCAATACCCACATATGGCAAGTGGCTACTGTATTGGACAGCACAGACATAAAACCTTTCCATCTTAAAGAAAGTTCTCTTGGATGGCACTGCTCGCCTTTACTGAAAATCTTGCATATGCCTGAAAGAACCAAGGTTTTTCATGTCTCTGAACCTTTGCACAGAGAGATGCAAGAACTATTTCTATGTCACACCATTCACTCTGGCATCCTACACGTATTATGATGTGGATATCCACTTCCGGAAGCAACTTCTGGTGTTGCAAAGAAGCACTGAAGTTCTTAACACCAGTCTTTATGGGGTAATTAGTGTACCGTTAAGGCACCCCGTGCCCTTAAGGCACTTTTACCCATCTCTCTGGGTAAAAGTAAAGACTAGGAACATGTACTAATGGAGAGATGGAACATTAATACTGCAAGGAGGGTTTTTAGATTCCATTGTGCCATTCTTTCCCAATTTCCATATAATCAAAATTTGAACTGTCATTGTCAATAGAGCAGCCATCTTACCTTCCAGCTTATTACAGCCTTCACCTGAAAAAACTTTTTCAATTTTTTGAAGACAGAAGCTACAATAAACTACCTAATTACTTTTGTTGAAACTTTGTTTTTAGTGCATCCAAATTCTCATGCAGCAGAAAGAATATTTGGACATACAACCACAACACTATTTTAGAGAAGTTGCAATGAGAAAGAGTAGAAAAGTGAATTTTTTCAACTCTACATATTTCCCTAAATTAAGTCTTTGCTGTATGACTTGATTATTTCATTTAAAATGAATTCCTAAATTCACTAATAAGACCAGGAATTGCAACATTTCAATATAAATATAAAACAAATTCAAAAACCAAATATCAAGCTTGTGATAATTACTTAACATTTTGAGTATGCTTCCCAGATATCAGGACTGGGTAAGAGACAGGAGACTGGGTCTGCCATCAGCTGGGCAGTTAGCTTCAGCTCGTGGGCCTCAGTCTCATGAATTAAAGTAACAGAATCAGTGTAGATTGGAAGTTCCCTTTCCACTTGAAAAGCAATGGTATTGCTGGGTTGTGGGGAGGAAGGACATTCTTTAAAAGAATCAATGTGTTCTCAATTTTATGTAAAGAGCAATGTAAACCCACCTTCAAGCCGCTCTCCCTACGAGATTGGCACCACTTAGTTCTTTTGCATAGACATTCTGGAGTCTCCATCACCTAAAATGAGAGAAATAAATATGAGTGCAGTGCATCTGCAAGAGCAATTTATGGAGACAGGAAGTGGAGGGGTATAGGAGGAGATTGTAAGACACGACAATTCACAGGCTGGTGTGGCCTCATTAAGACCAGTGGGCATGGGGAATTCCCTGGCGGTCCAGTGGTTAGAACTCCGCGCTTCCACCGCGGGGGCGCCTGGATTCCATCCCTGGTCGGAGAACTAAGATACCGCAAGCTGAGTGGTGTGGCAAAAAAAAAAAAAAGACCAGTGGGCAACGCCTTCTGTCTTCAATTAAGATGCATTTGCCTTGGCAGTACCTAGCACTTGACTTTATTCACCTTGGTTTTTCATTTGTATAGAGGCACATTTCTAGCATGAAATAGTCTTTTAAAAGTATTGCAAATACACAAACATTATTTGTAAATGTCATTTCAAAAACATTTAGTTGTTTCAACATCTTAGAGTTTGTATATACTAATAAGTTTCATCTTAAATATTTCAGGCAAGAAGGTTAGACATGAAATGCTGCTCTGGTTTACTGTTTTTCAGTATTATGGTGATACATGAGTCGAGAAAAGGACACGCACCAAGGTGGAGGAAAGAGTATATTTTTCTTCTGCAATGTGAAACTTTTAATTATTTTAAATGTGTGACTTAGTCAACTTGGAACCAGTCCACTTCACAGTAAAATAAAAAGAAATGAAAATTGATGATACAATGGTTCAGTGACTAAAAAATGTAAAGTTATTATAAATGGAGTATAAACACCTGTCTAATCTAAGCAGTTGCTGCTTCTGGGGTGTGTGTGTGTGGTGTGTGTGTGTGTGTGTGTGTATTCAGTTAAAATACCATTATACAGATTATTTTTATTTTCTTTGAAGACAAAAATAAAAGTTATTTTTAATGTACCTTATAGATACATATATTCTTTAGAAAGCATCTTATGCCACACAATTATTTAAGGAACAATTATATACAAACGGCACTTAGCAGTACCACACGCTCCAATGCCCTCCTCTCCAAACAAAAATAAAGAGGCTTGTTTTGCTTTGAAATGATTCTGAATTAACACCCAAAGCAAGTCTAACTTTCCAAATTAATTGGTGAAACCATAAGGTTAGGTGGCCTCTATATTTTGCTAGCTTTAGTGAAGATCTAAGGAGGAAAGGTGAAATTTCTACTTTTTAAAATTATCCACCATATGTGCATAGATATTATAAAAGCAAAACTTATAAACCACTAAATGTCTATTCATACTGCATTGACTAAATAAACTACCATGTAACCAGCCATGGAATATTATACCACTGTTCAAAGGAATAAGATGATCTGTCAATGATAAACGAATAAATATATTTTAAAATGTTTTAAGTGCAGAAGTGTATACTCACATTCCCTGAGTAAAAATACTAATTTAGTCATAAATTATAGTATAGCACATGTATATTTGTGTGTGTGTGTGTGTGTGTGTGTGTGTGTGTCTATAATACAAATGATGCCAATGGTTACCACTGGAAGACAGGAAAGAGAATAAAGGAGAGTCTCACTTTCTATATAGTTTTGAATGATATCATTTTTTAATGATCGAAAATTACTTTTATAATCAGAATAAATATTAAATGTCCTATAATATGGTGCTGATTCTCCTGCCAATAAAATAAGAGGGTCTGGGAGTTGAGTGGGTAAAATGCGAGTGGTTCCTTTCACTATGACACCTAATTACTCACTTGTAATATTTTTGCTTCTCATGACCATGATTTTGGAATCTTTTTTTTGGGTCATGTGGCACGTGGGATTTTAGTTCCCCTACCAGGGATTGAACCCATGGCCCCTGCATTGGCAGCACAGAATCTCAGCCACTGGACCACCAGGGAATTCTCATTACCATGATTTTGAACTCTTCTGGCTTACATGTCTTATTTCCCAAAGAAGGGCTCCTTCCAAGCTCCTTCCTCCTATGACTCAATGATTTCACTGAACTTTGGGGTTCTCTTGCTGCTGAACTAATAGACAAAGAAGAGATTCACTGCTCTAATCTGAGTGATTGACCTTGATTACCAAACAGAAATAGAGTTACTGACACATACCAAGGCATGAAGGAGTTTTTATAACCCAGAGAATCCCCTAGGGTGTCTCCTAGTATTTTTATATCCAATACTAAGGATTATGGAAGACCACAGCAACCCAACAGAGGTAAAGCCAGGAAGAGCTCAGGCACTTAGGGATGGAAGGCTTGGGTCACCCCACCAGATATAGAACTCTGACCATGGAATTGCTGGCTGAGGGCAAATAGATACAGAAAATTGGTAGTGGGCAAAGGAAGGTATAAATACCAACTATATTCTTCTGACTTATTGCAGGACTGAGGAATATAATAGCTCTACATACTCTTCTTCCTTGCTTTGTTATGTATATATTTGTATGTAATTGACCAATTTTCTATTTCTTTCCTCCTCTTCACTTCTGTTTCTATGCGGTGATGGTTAACTGTAATTTGATTATGAGGTTATTGGATACAAAAATAGGTTTGTGGCTGAACTAGAAAAGGAATGAACATCTTCAGGGATGGATACAGCGTTTAATGGGGTTTGGGCCTTTTCTTTGTGAAGAGGGTGTGTTTTATTTGCATGGGGGATGGTTGCATAATGCGAGTACTTGCTGCTGTTAGGAAGACTCCATTGCATAAAAATTTGCTTATGGATATCGATCAGGCAAAGGTTAACCTGTGATAGAGTGGTTTGACTCTCAACTTTGACTTCATACATTTTTTTCTATTTGGAGATACTAGAAAGCTAAAAACTACATTCCTCAGACTCTTCTTGCTGCTTAGGATTCTGGATGTAAATTTGGTTCTGCCAATTAAACACATTCGTCAGAGCTTTTTTTGAACACAGAAGAAAGATATACCATCTTTCTGCAACATTGTGGACAGACAAGCAAGCTCTAAAGGGTGGGGGATTTGCAGTGGCCATATGTCATAACCCCACTGTCTAATCACCAGCTACATGGGTGGCAGTGGAGGTGATGTCAGCAGCTCTTGGAAAAGTGGCTGCAGCAATCACCAAATCCTGGGATCACACTAAGAGTGGTTGACATTGAAGTCAAAGTTTCAGTGAAATACCTTGACTTCCACACCTCCATCACTTACAGTTATTTAATCGACAACTTATTTCTATGTTAAATCCTTTTATGTGTGGAAAACCTAGAGTATCTTTCCTGAATTAAAGCCCAATTGATATAAAACCCTAGAGTTACACTTGTTTGTGCTCAAAAAGAGGCACGTAAAGAATGCTCACTTCAACACTGCAACAGCTCCAACACCATGACCTACATGTCTAATCACAGGAGAATGGGTGAATAAATTAGGGCACATATCTACTGTGGGATGCAACAGTTTAAAAGAATGAAGTGAGGGCTTCCCTGGTGGCGCAGTGGGTGAGAGTCTGCTTGCCAATGCGGGGGACACAGGTTCGTGCCCCGGTCCGGGAAGATCCCACATGCCGCAGAGCGGCTGGGCCCATGAGCCATGGCCACTGAGCCTGCGCATCCGGAGCCTGTGCTCCGCAACGGGAGAGGCCACAACAGTGAGAGGCCCATGTACCGCAAAAAAAAAAAAAAAAAAAAAAAAGAATGAAGTGAATCTGTACATACTGACATGAAAAACGTTCTAAGACATACTGGCCAGCTAAGGAAAAAGGGAGTTACATAATAATTGTGCCATATTAAACATATTAAATGTACTTATTATAAATATTGCACGTATAGCACATGGTTTGGTATATATGCCATGCATCACCATATACTTGAAAGAATATATACCAAATTCATAATAGCAATAACTTCTTTGGAAGGTATTGGCATTGACAGTGGTGATAAAGGAAGACTTTAATTTTATGTACAATGATTGAATTTTTAGAATTAGAATATATCCCTGTATTACTTGATGATTAAAAAGAAATTTTAAAAAATAAGAACAATTAATTACACCTGTGAAGAGTAAAGCAATTATAAACATTTTTAATATAAAAATGTGTAACATTTTAAAATTACCTGGAGCTACTTGAACAACATCTAGGAGAGGACTGGAGAGAGAGGGATGTAAAACAAGCTAACTTTTGTCTTCTTTGGGAAGGAGAGGGCAACAGAGTGGGTGAGAATGCATAGATATTACTTTGTTCTTGAGAATGACAGGGAAATTTAAGTTCAAATACATTTTTAATGTAAGGGTAGTAACAGAATAAAAATTGGACATCTAACTTTTAAACACTTGAGAAAGAGATCAAAGGAAACTTGATCAATACAACAAAAGACAGCAAGGGAACAAAAGAAGCTAGAACACACAGTAAGGAGATGATTTTCTGCGAAAATGTAGAGCATCAAAATTGACTCAAGAGCATATCAAATTCGCATAGTGTACTAACTATGCAAACCAGGAAAGAAACTGAAAAGCTTAAAAATAATAATACTGTAATGAAGAAAAGAAAAGGCAATAGACCCATATGGTTTATGGACAATTCTCTCCATTCACTGAAGGTTTGATTAAGTCCCTATGTTATTTGAGCAATTACAGAAGATAGAAAAATCAGAATATTTCCCAGTCAATTTTATGAGGTTTACATTGCTTTAAAGTTAAAAATGAACAAGAATAGCATAATAGAAGTGAACAATAAAAGACCAATATCAGTTATAAATACAGTTGTAAAAATCCTATATGGAACATTATAACATTAAATTGAATTATATTAATTCCAAACTTGAATTATTTCTAAGAATTTAGGAATGGGTCAACTTTAGGAAATCTGTTTGTGTAATTCATTACTCAAATGAGTTAACTGAGAAAAATATGAATATCTTCATAATTGCCACAAAGGTACTTGATAAAATTCAATATCCAATCCTTAGGGGAAAAAATTCTTTGCAAGCTAAGGAATAAAAATATATTCTCTTACTGTGACAAAGAGTATCTATTAAAAACAAATAGTAAATATCATAGCTAACATAAAACATTAGTGGCACTCCCACTGAAATTAGGATTAAAACAAGGATATAAGTTTTGGGGTGTTTTTTAACATCTTTATTGGAGTAAAATTGCTTTACAATGGTGTGTTAGTTTCTGCTTTATAACAAAGTGCATCAATTATACGTATACATATATCCCCATATCTCTTCCCTCTTGCATCTCCCTCCCTCCCACCTTCCCTATCCCACCCTCCCTATCCCACCCCTCTAGGTGGTCACAAAGCACTGGGCTGATCTCCCTGTGCTATGTGACTGTTTCCCACTAGCTATCTATTTTACATTTGGTAGTGTATATATGTCTATGCCACTCTCTCACTTTGTCCCAGCTTACCCTTCCCCCTCCCCATATCCTCAAGTCCATTCTCTAGTAGGTCTGCGTCTTTATTCCCGTCTTGCCCCTAGGTTCTTCATGACCAGTTTTTTTTTTCTTAGATTCCATATATATGGAATATATATGGTATTCCATATGTTATATGGAATAACATACGGTATTTGTTTTTCTCTTTCTGACTTACTTCACTCTGTATCACAGACTCTAGGTCCATCCACCTCACTACAAATAACTCAATTTCGTTTCTTTTTATGGCTGAGTAATATTCCATTGTATATATGTGCCACATCTTCTTTATCCATTCATCTGTTGATGGACACTTAGGTTGCTTCCATGTCCTGGCTATTGTAAATAGTGCTCCAATGAATATTGTGGTACATGACTCTTTTTGAATTATGGTTTTCTCAGGGTATATGCCCAGGAGTGGGATTGCTGGGTCATATGATAGTTCTATTTGTAGTTTTTTAAGGAACCTCCATATTGTTCTCCATAGTGGCTGTATCAATTTACATTCCCACCAACAGTGCAAGAGGGTTCCCTTTTCTCCACACCCTCTCCAGCATTTATTGTTGGTAGACTTTTTGATGATGGCCATTCTGACTGGTGTGAGATGATATCTCATTGTAGTTTTGATTTGCATTTCTCTAATGATTAATGATGTTGAGCATTCTTTCATGTGTTTGTTGGCAGTCTGTATATCTTCTTTGGAGAAATGTCTGTTTCAGTCTTCTGCCCATTTTTGGATTGGGTTGTTTGTTTTTTTGATATTGAGCTGCATGAGCTGCTTGTAAATTTTGGAGATTAATCCTTTGTCAGTTGCTTCATTTGCAAATATTTTCTCCCATTCTGAGGGTTGTCTTCTCATCTTGTTTATGGTTTCCTTTGCTGTGCAAAAGCTTTTAAGTTTCATTAGGTCCCCTTTGTTTATCTTTGTTTTTATTTCCATTTCTCTAGGTGGTGGGTCAAAAAAGATCTTGCTGTGATTTATGTCCTAGAGTGTTCTGCCTATGTTTTCCTCTAAGAGTTTAATAGTGTCTGGCCTTACATTTAGGTCTTTAATCCATTTTAAGTTTATTTTTGTGTATGGTGTTAGGGAGTGTTCTAATTTCATTCTTTCACATGTAGCTGTCCAGTTTTCCCAGCACCACTTACTGAAGAGGCTGTCTTTTCTCCACTGTATATTCTTGCTTCCTTTATCAAATATAAGGTGACCATATGTGCATGGGTTTATCTCTGGGCTTTCTATCCTGTTTCATTGATCTTAAAACAAGGATATAAGTTTTTAAGACTTTTTGCTACATCATTGTGGAATTATTAGCAAAAAGATCAGAAAAGAAATAAGGTACAGAGTCATAAGTTGAAGGGATAAAACTGAAATTATTTGCAGATATATGATTTAGTTCTAAGAAAATTAAGGGAAACAACTAAAAATATAATAAAACTAATAAAAGGTCAGAATGTCAGCTGAGTGCTGAAGATGCAAATGAAACACATAAATCTCAATAGAATCAGAAAAGAAGAAGGAGGAGAAGAGGAAGAAGAAGAACTGAAATGGAAAAAAAATTCCATTCACAATAGTAAAAAAATTATAAAATGCTTAAGAATGAAATATTCAAGATACAGAGAAGAAACAACACTTTCCTGGAGAGTATTAAAAAAAAAAAAAAAACGGGCTTCCCTGGTGGCGCAGTGGTTAAGAGTCCGCCTGCCTATGCTGGGGACACAGGTTCGTGCCCCGGTCCAGGAGGATCCCACATGCCGCGGAGTGGCTAGGCCCGTGAGCCATGGCCGCTGAGCCTGCAGGTCCAGAGCCTGTGCTCCACAACGGGAGAGGCCACAGCAGTGAGAGGCCCGCGTACCGCAAAAACAACAACAACAACAACTTTGAGTTAATGGAGCTACATTAGATGTTCCTGAATGGAAAGATTCAATCCTGAAATCATTCAATTCTCTCTCAATTTGGTCTATACATTTATTTTCAGCACAAATTGCTTCCTGTTAAAAAAAATTACTTTTGAAGCCATCACATAGCTACAGAAAAGGTGAAATACAATAGAAAACCTGCTTTTTTCTGGAATATTTGAGAGTAAATTACTTTACCATTTTCCTATCATCTAAAAACTTTAGTGGGTTTTTCCTACAAACAACGATGTTCTACATAATGTCAATATAGCCATTAAAATCAGAAAATTATTATTGTTGTATTACTGTCTTCTAATCATTAAACTCCATAATCGTTTCAACAATTATCTCAATAATCTTTTACAGCAAAAATGCCCATTTCAGAATCATGCATGGCATTTAGTTATGCCTCCTTAGTCTCCTTCAATCTTTAATAGTTCATTCCTTGACTTTCATGACCTTGATACTTTAGACGACTGTAGGCCAGTTGTTTTGTAGAATGTCCTTCAATTTGGGCTTGTTTCATGTTTCCTCAAAATTGAGTTCAACTTATGCTCCTTTTCAGGGATACCATAGACATTGAACCACGTTCTGCCGATCCCCCGGCTAGGCTGTCCTCGCTTTATGGATGCCCTCCAGGTCCTACTCAGGCTTTGACACACAATATGAAGCAACAGCTCTGCATGTTTCCTTCTTCACTCTACCTGGGCTCTAACATCCCACTCCAGACTTCCTATATGAGCATCCTTCTTACCCTCCTCTGACTCTGACACCCCATGGCAGGACTGTATAAATTTAGTGCAATGCCAACCATAATTCCAAACAAAATCTGTTTAGAACTTTAAAAAATGATGCTAAAATTTTACTTGAAGAACAACTTGAGATGAGTCAAGATATATTTGAAAAAGAAGATTGAAAAGACTTACTTTACCATATGTTGTAACGTAAAACCACAAAAATTGAAATAGATTCTGAATCAGGGACATATTCATGAAAAAATAGAGATTAGAGAAAACAGATTGAAGAATATTGTGGTATTTATAGTCAGAGTAGAAATAACAAGTTTCTTGAACAATGTTATTTGGAGAAGAGCATTAATTAGCATTCTGTATAAGGATTTACACAAAAGTTTAAGTGTAAAAACCTAAAATCATAAAGCAATGTTGATTCATAATATTATATTTCTGGGCTAGGAAATACCTTGCTGGACATAGCAAAGGAGAAAGGAAAAGACTGAAAACTTAGACTACTTACAAATTAAAACATCCTATATAGTAACAAAACAATGGTGGCTCCATTTGTCTCCTGCAGTTGCCTTCATATGGAAAATGAGGGCTTTGGATAGATGATTCTGAAGATCTCTTCAAGCTCTGAAATGATAATTCTCAATACTTTATGCATATGATTGTACTTCCATTGTGTTCATGTCTGCCTTACATCTGTCACATAATGTAACCTCCTTGAATCATATTTTTTAAATCCATTCTTCCAATCTCTGCCTTTTGATTAGAATGTGTTATTTACATTCATTGTAATTATTGATAAAGTACGATTTATGTCTGTCATTTTACTGTTTTATCTTGTCTTTTTTCTTCTTTTGTACTTGCAACAAAGAATACGGGCTTTGGGGCTTCCCTAGTGGCGCAGTGGTTGAGGGTCCGCCTGCCGATGCATGGGACGCGGGTTCGTGCCCCGGTCCGGGAGGATCCCACATGCCGCGGAGCAGCTGGGCCCGTGAGCCATGGCCACTGAGCCTGCACGTCCGGAGCCTGTGCTCCACAACGGGAGAGGCCACAGCAGTGAGTGGCCTCAAAAAGAATACAGGCTTTATAGAATTAGTCCAGGAAAGTTGATAAGCAAATAAAACAAAGGGCAGCAACTACAACCTACAGCAAGAACGACAATCCGCTGGGGGTAAAGCGTGATCTGATTTGCAGAACTGCCACTGAAGTCTCTGCTGAGCTTGCTAATGATTGGACAGAGATTTTCTTAAATACCGGTAAGTCTCTCAACCTTTGCCAAAGGGTCCAGGTACATTATAGCATATCTTCAATGCTCCAGCAGTTTATAACTCTGCTTTAATCGTCACTTCCTACTTGCACAGTCTCAAAGTAAGGTGGAGATGAGAGATTAGGGTCTTCTCAGGTGTTTCCTGAACGTGAGCACAGCCCTGCATGTGTGTGGCCTTCCAGATTGTCAGAAATAAGTTTTCCTAGTGCTCTGTGCATATCTCTTTCCCATGCTTTTTCTTTTGAGTCTTTTGGTCAGCCTCTTGCATATCCCCACTTGTAACCCCATCTCAGGCAGTCGTGATGTTAAATGATTTCCACTGATCATTTTCAACAAATACCCTGACAATAGGCTCTCCACATAGAGCAAGTTCTGAGTCCAGTCAAATACAGACAAACCTTGAGAATGGGGCTGGAGCAGCCAGACAGATCAAATAGAAACAATTCTCTGGGGAGAGAGCTTTTGCGGCAGCTCCAAACTTGTCTGCTGCCTGCAGTGGCTGCTAGGATGTTGGCTTTCACAGTTACCATGGTTACAAGGCCATTAGTTTTCAAGGCTAGGGGAGAAGGGGAGAGAGCAATTTACAATGCCACCAAACTCGCTGAGTTTCCAAGATGCAGCTTTTCTTCTCGCATTGAGGTTCCTTGGATTGCTGTAAACTTTTGGTTACTTTCCAGAGTTCTGAAAAAGTTTATTTTTGACAATTTTTGTCAGTATTCTGACTGCTTTTATGGAGGAGTCGTTTTCTGAGATCCTTACTCCTATCATTTCTTGAGAAGCCAATGTGCTTTTGCCATTTTTGGTTTTTTTTTCAGATTCTTTTCTGTTATAGTTTATTACAAGATATTGAATATAGTTCCAAAGTCTTCTCTTTTAAAACTCCTCTCCTCCATAGAATCACACATTTTTATGTCTTAGAAGGAAGCTCCTAGAGTCCAGTTTTTTCAAAACTTCTAGAGTAACAGAACCCTTTCTCTGAATGATACCTAGAAGCCCCCAAATTACTACTATTACTACTACTATTGTTACTGCTGTTGCTGCTGCAGCTGAGTCTGATTTGGTTGAAGCGAGGGTAGACAGGAGGGTCACAGACTTCTATCTGTTTGGTCCATTTTTGTTGGCTTGTTGTCACCTTCAAAGATGCTTTATTTAATCCCAAGGGATCCTGGGAGTGGAGGAAACCAAGGTCCAGAGATAACTGTCTTGTCCAAAATCATTAAGCCAGTTAGTGCAGAGCTGGGACTAGAAGTTAAAGTTTAGTGCCCTTCAGGTCCATCACCTGTACCATCGTTATCACCACCTGAGACCCGGCTTATTGCAATACATTCTTAGCTGTCTCTGATCTCCCCTCTCCTACGTCCTCATTTACAAAACATATGGTATTTTGTGTTCTTTGTGTCTCTCCTCTGCACAACAGGCTTCTATGGCTCTCCATTTCCTATGAAATCAAGCCCCAGTCTTTACGGGTTCATTTCAGGTTCTTCATAATCCAAACTTTTTCTTACATTGTTCCCCAATCCAAAGCCACTGTGCCAGCCTGTCTGCTTTTTTCACTGATCCTTGAATCACCCCCAAGTCTTTCCTTATATTTTTCCCTCTACCTGGAATGCTGACTTTCCATTGAACCTGTCCTTCAAGACTCAGATCAAGATCCTTGAAGCCTATTCTAACTATGCAGGTTCACAGTTACCCCTTTTGTCTTTTTGAGGACCATATGCATTCTGTACCATTTTTTGGCTTTTAAATTTCACATGGGTAAGAATATGCATTGTCTCATGAGTAAAAACGTAAGTTCTGCTAGGACATGGACCATGGCTTATTTTGTATGCAATACTGACGTGGTGCTGTGTGAAAACCAACTGTGTTTTGTGAGTGAATTAAGCATAGTCAAAGACCTTTAGTTCCTCCTCAAGGGCTATAGATAACATTCTGAGCCGTATCCTTTGAGCTATCTTATAGATACTTAAACCCCTTCCACCAGGTGGAAGAAGTTAACTACATGATGACCAGACTATAACCATGACATAAGCTGCCACAGTTCTGAGCGCTGGCCTCAAAGAAATGGGAACAAACTGACCCTGGAACTGAAGATTAACTGTACTTAAAACAATCAAGAGGATGCTGATGAGACCACTGCATGACCAATTTCAAGATGACTGTCAGAGCTGACTGTGTTGTTTCTGCACATAGCCCCCTCCCTTCACCTAAAATAAGCTCTTGCCCACTCATTGTCAGTGGGGAGAAGTCAGGCTTTGAACAGGAGTCCACCTTCCCCCTCAGGTTGCTGGCCTCTGGAATAAAGGACACGGGTTCGAGCCCTGGTCCGGGAAGATCCCACATGCCGCGAAGCAACTAAGCCTGTGCGCCACAACTACTGAGCCTGCGCTCTAGAGCCCGCGAGCCACAACTACTGACCCTGTGCGCCTAGAGCCCGTGCTCCACAACAAGAGAAGCCACCTCAATGAGAAGCCCGCGCACCACAATGAAGAGTAGCCCCCGCTCACAGCAACTAGAGAGAAGCCCACACGCAGCAATGAGGACCACCACAGCCAAAAATAAAAATAAATTTTTAAAAGAGAATACTGTTGTCATATATTGTTTAAAAAAACATTTTTCTTTAGTCATAATCTCATGGCTAAAATATTTCTAATGAATTGAACCTGAACTTCCCATTTTACAAAAGACAACAAAGATACCAATCACACAAATGGAATATACATTCACACACCATTAGACAGAACTGTCACAATCCTCCAAGACAATGACTGATAACAGAGTCCCAGACAAACACTTCCCCAACACAAATGGTCCTCGACATCAGAACCAACTGGCAAAATGCCCAAATGACACTCAGTGCTCACAAACGGTCCTCAGTGTCAGATGCACGTCAGAATCAATTGGCAGAAATGCCCAAATAGCACTTCGTGCTCAAAAGAGAAGTTTGCCCGGCTGCACACCCGTGGACTTACTTGGTCACGGAGCTCGTCAGTTTGTCCAGCATGTTTCCGTTCCACCAAGGAAAAGCGTACGTTGACAGCCAGTGCCGAGCAGGGGAGAAACAGGAAGGATCCCCCAAACACACGGTTTCGGCAGCTGCTAGGAGCGTCCCCCCAAACCCCCTTCCCGGGGCCAGCGAGCCTCGAGCGGCGGCTCCTCACAGCCATCCCGGCGCGTCATCATGGCGGCTCAGCTCGGCAAAACCCCGGGAGCAGATATCGCGAGAGTCCAGCAGCCCCAGGTTGGGAGCCAGAAACTGTAACCGAAAATGGGGTCGGGCTGCTCGCCGCTCTAAAGCCAATAAAGAGGCCAGGTTGGTGGGAAGGAAAGTTTGCTTTATTTCAGAGGCCAGCAGCCTGGCGGGGAAGGGGGCAGAGGCCTGTCCAAAGGCCGACTCCCCCCACTGACAATCAGTGGGCAAGAGCTTTTCTAGATGCGGGGAGGGGGCTACACGCAGAAACAGCGCAGTCAGCTCTGACAGTCATCTTGACGTTGGCCATCGGTGGTCTGATCAGCGTCATCTTGATTGTTTTAAGTGCAGTTAATGTTCAGTTCCAGGGTCAATTTGTTCCATTTCTTTAAGGCCAGCTCTCAGAATTATGGCAGCTTATGTCATGGCTACAGTCTGGTCATCATGTAGTTAACTTCTTCCACCTGGTGGAAGGGGTTTAAGTATCTGTAAGACAGCTCAAAGGATACGGCTCAGAATGTTATCTATAGCCCTTGAGGAGGAACTAAAGGTCCTTGACTATACTTAATGACAAAAGTATTATTACTTAGTCTGTTGGACTGTTTTCCTTTGTTTCTGCATTTTCTCACTTCTCTGATTAAACTTATCCTTTGGCTAAAGTTTTTCCACAGACAGAAGGCAGGCTGAGGACATAGGGGGCAAGCACCATAGGGTCCTGCTCTGTTTCACTATGCCTGTTCAATTTTTACATCAGGGTTATGCTAGCTATATAGAGTAAATAAAAGAGCTTCTCTTTTTCTTTCTTAATACTCTTCAACAGTTTAAAATAGTAATTATCTGTTACTTGAAGGTTTTGCAGAACTCATTCATAGATGGCCTATTGCCTTTTGGGAGGTGTTGATATTTATCTACTTTTCACTATCTACTATAGTTAATGATCTAAACAAATTTTCTCTTTTAGAGCCAATATTTTTTTTTTAGATTATCATTTATCTCACCTGGATTCTCTAAGTTTGAATGCTGCCGAGTAGAAAGTTAGACTAAAAAAACCACCGTAACAAAACAAAATGTTTCAAATAAATGGACTAATGAACATTTCCTTGTTTGGATTAAAGATTACATTGCTTCTTTCTACTTGACAATGGAAAAAAAAATCCCAATTTAGATAATACTTGGAGGAACTATGATTCAAACCACATTTCTGTATTAAGCAATTTATAAAACAAAACAATCCGGTTTCAAGTGTGTCTTGCTCGATACTAAATTGTGTTCTAATTGTCATAAGACAAACCTACATATGCGGATTATGTAGTTTCTTACATTTTAGATGAAAAATTAAACCCTTCAATAATGGAGAAACAATGAAAAGGTACTTGAAAATAGGTGGAGACATTGAGATTCCTGACAAATGGTGAACACTGCTTTAGAGATGTGGACATCGCAGTGGGGTCACAAGCTCCAGGAGCACATGGTGGGTGATTCTGCAGTTGACATGGCACGCCCGAGACTGCCACAGAACAACCAGAGAGAGTGGGTGTTCATGTCATGGTTGTTTGCATAGTGGCCTCTATAGTGTCCCTCCACCCTTTCCCAGCTGCGGGGCTGTCCATCCACTCCCTCCCAGCTGCAGGGGTGAGGCCCAACTAAACCACTCAGGCTAATCCCATCTCTGCTGTTAAGACTGGTTCTGGGGCTTCCCTGGTGGCGCAGTGGTTGAGAGTCCGCCTGCCGATGCAGGGGACACGGGTTCGTGCCCTGGTCCGGGAAGATCCCACATGCCGCGGAGCGGCTGGGCCCGTGAGCCATGGCTGCTGAGCCTGCGCGTCCGGAGCCTGTGCTCCGCAACGGGAGAGGCCACAACAGTGAGAGGCCCGCGTACCGCAAAAAAAAAAAAAAAAAAAAAAGATTGGTTCTGGTAACCAGACTGAAGCAAATCATCCCAGGACATTTGGACATAACATTTATGGGGTTGCACTGTTGGACCTCTGCTCTGGTTTTGAATTATATTCTTACGTCTGTACCTCTAGGGTTCTAAATAATTTTTGAACAGCTACACCAGCAGAGTTCAGCACCTGGCTTTACTAGTGGTATCTCCTGCTTCTTTGGGAGAGGACATGACAGTTTCCTAGTCCCCCTGGGCTCAGGCACAGGCTTCAGAGGTAACAACTCCAGATAAGAATAGGCACATCTGGTTTCAGGCATGATCTAGGTGAGATAGGGACTTTAATCAGGGTTTTTAGAGTTGGGATTCTGGGGTTCTAAAACATGCTTAAATTGCTTCCAAGATAAAGTGTGTTTTCTTGGGAGAAGGTTTATTGTTTTTATTGGATTCTCCAAGGAGTCAATGAATTGAAAAGTGTTAGTGTATTAGTGAGGGTTTTCCAGAGATACAGAACCAATAGGAGATCGGAGAGGAGGGGGGGAGGGAGATAAAATGAGAACTTGGCTTATGCAATTATTAAGATTACTAAGTCTCACAAATCTGATGTCTGCAAGCTGGAGACCCAGGAAAGCCAGTGGTGTGATTCACTCCAAGTTCAAAGGTCTGAGAATCAGGGGAGCCAGTGATATAAATCCTAGTCCAAGGGCAGGAGAAGACGAAATGTGATGTCCCAGCTCAATCAGTAAGGCAGGGGAAAAAAAGGGGACAAATTCCTCATTCCTCTGCCTTTTGTTCTGTTCAGTTCCTCAACAGATTGGATGATCCCCAACCACTTGGGGAGGGCAATCCACTGATTCAAATGCTAATCTAATCCAGAAACACCCTCACAGACACATCCGGAAACAATGTCCAATCTGGGCACCCACGGTCCCGTCAAGTTGACAGATAAGATTAACCATCACAGTTAAGAGCCTTGGTAGAGGTATCGTAGACCCTTTTCCTTGAGTTCAGGCAAAAGTGCAGAAGCAGTAATCCAAGGCTTGTGAGAATCAGCAGAGTAGAGTCAGGTTTGTACCACAGGTAAGAGACAGGATGTAACTCAGCCGTTCTGGCAGTGGTTCTCAATCTTGGCTGCAAGTCAGGACCGCTGGGGAACCTAGAGGAATTCCTGACGTCCAGAGAAATGCCCTGTGGGTTGAATAAGACCGCATTGTATCCGGGTTGGAGGTGTTTGTGTTTCTGTGACTTAAGTATTCTCATCAAGGGAACCTTGAGCAGATTCACCCAGAGAGGTCAAGGTCCTGCCTTCAGCTCTGCAGCCCCTCAACAGATCAGATCATAGTTCTTCAAGAAAAAAGTCCCCTTCCCTCCAAGCAGGTGGAGTCAGACAATTTATACTTCTAAAGAAAATTACTTGGGAGAATAATTACTTGTGATGGAATTAAAATTCAGTGTTTATGCACAGATACCAAAGTCTTACCTGCTCAGGATCTAAGGGATAACATTAGAAGTGTGCTTCATAATACTCTTGAATGGCATCTAGAAAGCACTAGAATGTATCCTACTGAATAAATAGCCTCATGTTTGTGTTGAGGCTTAACTGATATAAATACTCAGGACTTGTACCTGTTCCCCCACGAAGACTTCCACAGAGTCTAAAAGTTTAAAACCTTGTATTTTCTTGATATTCATCACAAATTTTCCAGTTTCTGGTCATCCCATTACTTCCAGTGGCAACCTCTTATATCACATTATCTCAACAAATCACTCATCAGAGTGATTATTTCAGAGAGAATTCTTTCTGAGCAAAAGCATTTATTTCTAAGATTTCCATTCTCTTTGCAGCCTATGAAGACTGATCATTGTAATTAGGCATAGTCACTATTGAATTTTGATTAGTGATCTACAAAGTAAACTGTAGAAACATGAAATATCCAAATCAGGACATAGTCTGAATATAAGGCATGTTAGCAATATACTTTGGTAAAATATTTAAAAGGGGTTTATTGCTTAGCTGTTTTTAGCATTTATCTTAATTATTTAAAACCCTATTTTTTAAGCATTTAAATAATGCTTGTGGCAAACCCCCCTTTGGTTTGAAGGTAAGTAGGCATTAACTTTTTTTGCAGATGCTAACAAAAGCTTGAAATTAACTGCCCCATTCCACACTCACTGCGGTTTTCCCCCGTCTCCCCAATATATTATATATCTTTGAGTTTCTGATCTTTCTGATGTAATGCATCAACTAAATTCTGCATTTTTAAAAAATAAGAAATATCAAACCAGACAAGCCTATGGTGAAAAGTTCATCAAGCACTTGAATTCAGTGTAGCAATTTGTCTGCCTCTGAATTCTAATTGGATAAACACCAGTTTTTGATGACCAGTTTAGGAACTGAATGATGGTGGGGGGTTTAAGTGACACATCTAGGGAGCATGAGGACCCTACATCCCAGAGTGACTGACTTCACTCTCAAAGTTCTGGATGCTTGAGGCACTAGACAGGCAGCTCTTCCTCTGAGCTGTCCTCACCGCTGGGAAATAAATCAACAGAAAAGGCTCAGACTTCAGAGCCATCCATGTAGCCCGGGTTCACATCCCCTTTCGGTCACCCAATGCCCTGTGACCCCTGTGAAGCTCACAAACTGTGAAGCTCAGTTTCCCATTGGCAAAATGTGATTACTAATACCTACCTCAGAGGATTTTTATGGGGATTACATAAGATATCTGGCCGGGGGAGGGGGAGGCAGGCAATAAACAGAAATGATCCTTATTGCATATTCCCAGAGTCTACTGGCATCACTGCATTTTCTTTCAGCAAAGAAAAACTTACTAAAATCCATTTAAGAATACTCACTTGTAGGGCTTCCCTGGTGGCGCAGTGGTTGAGAGTCCGCCTGCTGATGCAGGGGACACAGGTTCATGCCCCGGATCCCACATGCCGCGGAGCGGCTGGGCCCATGAGCCACGGCTGGTGAGCCTGTGCGTCCGGAGCCTGTGCTCCGCAACGGGAGAGGCCACAACAGTGAGAGGCCCGCGTACCTAAAAAAAAAAAAGAATACTCACTTTTATATAACTGTATCTCCTAACATTTTCTAGACCAATAACTAATATTTATTGAATGTCTGCATTGTACAAGGGATGGGGCTTGGTACTAAGGGTAGAGAAGTGAACAGGACAGACCCCAGCTTGCTGCTCCTGCACTTCACAGATAACAAAACCCATCCATTTACTTTGTTCATCTTCGGTGGTTTCAGCAAGGAGTCTAATAAGCCCTCCTAGTTTGAAAAAAAAAAACAAAAACACACAGAAAGTATATTATTCCTTTTAGGAATTTACTGAATGATCACTGTCATAAGCATTTGTATCTTAATTCAGCTAATCCTCAAAATAATCCTATGAGGCAGGTTCTATTATTATTGCCATTTCACAGAGGAGAAAACCAAGGCACAAAGAGATAAGTGATGTGTTCACATCATAGCACAAATACATGGCTGACCTTGGACTGTGGACCCCGGCAGCCAGGCTGCAGACCCTGGCACTTAGCCCCTGCCTCCCCTGAGTCACACAGGTGGAGCCAGGCCCGGAAGCAGCCTCGTCTTCTCGGCCTTCAGGACACAGGGCACATGTAGGCATGTCGTGCCATGTGCCATGGATGCAGTTTGGACAAATGTCCATAGGCTCTGGGAAGAAAGAGGACCCGAACAAATTCTTGCTATCAGGTGGTTCTAGCTCTAAAATTCTCAACCAGGAGGGGAAGGTGGGCAAAGGCTCACCCTTAAAACTTCTGGGAAGGGTTCAATGTGCAAAGAGAACTCACCCTGAGATGTGCTGGATTGTCCCGAAAACTCGTGTTTCCTTCCGGGAGAGAGGGACTTTTATTAACAAAAAGTGGATTAAATGAGTGTTTCTTTACTGGGGACATCAGGAGACAGAAATAGTGGGGCCTTCCCATAAATTGTGGCTCTGCAGTTGATGCTTTGGGGGTTGTTTGAAGTGGAGGGCCATACACGAAAGGAAGAGTTACATCAGGATCTGTAGCCAAGAACCCTAACACTGACCCAAGAAGAATGGCTACGAGAAGAGCACCCCTGCCAAGTTCGGAGCCGTGCATGGTCCCTACAAGTGACTGGCGCACCCATGGCCCCCGTCACACCGAATGCGTGCGTTCTAAGAGGCAGCAGCGCTTGCCGGGGCTGTAGATGGCTGCACCAAGGCCAAACTCCCAGCTCCACAAAGCTGTCTAAGCTGGTCAGCAGTCCTCCTGGGGCCTGGCGAGAAAGCTCTGCCCAGAAGAGGGCTCCCCACAGAGCAGTGACTGATGGGCCTCACTGGATCCATTTCTTACAGAGTTTGTATGTGACACATCCCGAGGGAATCAGCACTATAGGAGGCCAAGCACAAGTGGAGAGACACACAGACACATTAAGAAGAACCATAACATGGAGAGACGTTAGCTATTAGCTCAGGAGCGGCAAAAGAGACGGATACTGGCTGAGACACCCTTCGCCGTGGAGCAGTGGACCCACGCAGCGATGCCCAAGGTGAGGTTTGCAAGATGATCCTCTGTGACATTAGAAGAAAATATTAGAGCACCTATTTACATTTCTTTATCTCATTGCTTCTTCATTTTTATTTTTTGCATACATTAAAAATACATATATTGGGGGGGAATCATCCTCAAATTTTTTCACTTTTGAAGGATCAAAAATGTTTGGAAGCCACTGCAAAAATGTATACAAAGCAGTAGATGCCCACATCTGCAGGGACAGCCACCAGAGTGATGTTACATCCAGAAAATGTTCCCATTTGCCATAAGACCCAGACCTAGGGCTGCTGTCCGCACCTATGTCTCTCCCTGCACTTCTGTACATTAAAGACCCACTAACGAGGTACTGCAAGTGAATCTCTGGAAATAGTCCGACCAACAGACAGGGGCCAATTTTGGTCTATGGTTTCATGAGGGCAACAGCCATATAAGAAGCTGAGGAGGGCTTCCCTGGTGGCTCAGTGGTTGGGAGTCCACCTGCCAATGCAGGGGACATGAGTTCCAGCCCTGGTCCAGGAGGATCCCACATGCCATGGAGCAGCTAGGCCCGGGCACCACAACAACTGAGCCTGCACTCTAGAGCCCACAAGCCACAACTACTGAGGCCCACGGGCCTAGAGCCTGCGCTCTGCAGCAGGAGAAGCCACCACAGTGAGAAGCCCATGCACCACAACAAAGAGTAGCCCCCGCTCGCTGCAACTAGAGAAAGCCTGTGTGCAGCAACGAGGACCCAACACAGCCGAAAATAAGTAAATTAAATAAATAAATTAAAAAAAAAAAAGAAGCCTAAGATAGGGGAGATCAGAGCTACAACCTCAAAAGGAGACTCAAATGGTCACAGGGAGAAGATGCGAGCTGTCCATGGATACCATCAGGGAAAGGAGGAATTTGGAATTGAGGCTAGCATCCTGTTGACCTGCATTAAAAATTTCATCTTTTCTATCGTTCACCCCCTGTTGGATGTACACCTCTGAGGTGGTTAACTTGAATGTGTTACATTGAACTTCCAGGTAGCTACACAGTAGAGCTCCCTAGGGATCATTTAACATTAAATATTTAAAAAACAAAAAGAAATTTCAAGGCAAGGTCTCTAAAAGTCATCAAACTTTCATAGATTTTTATCAAATTTTCTACCTACTCTGTAGGTCTGGTAGCTGGAAAAGTTTTTCCCACAGAGAAAAACAAAGAAAAAGTTGTAATAAAGAAATGATGAGAAATCCACTGAAGAAACAAAAATAGAAGCCATTTCCAAACCAGAATTGAAAGGATTTTAGTGATTTTATTCCATATCCTTAAGCAAAAATGAAATAATTGCAAATATAATGTAACATGGTATTTTACGCATATTGTGTTCTAAATTCTGTAATTATTGCTGCTGATGGTTGAATTCATGAGCCTGGTAACATAGATCAATGGTGATTAGCCATCCTTTCCATGTTCTATACATGTGAAAACTTGGCTGTTTCTTCATAAATGACCTTTCTTGCAAAAGGAGAAAATATTTTCATAAATAATTTCAATAACCTTTCATCTGTGGATACCCTCCCTCTTTGTCGATTCCACTTGTCCCAAGTAAAAATATCTTAAGATGTTAACATACTGTAAGTTGTTATTACAGTATTCATGATACCTCTGCTCCAGAAGACCCATCCAACCACCAAAAGTTCAGTCAGGTTGCTGCCAAAACACCTCTCAGCTCTATTTATGTGTCCATGTCTATCCAGCAAGGCTGACAGACACAAAGAGAAATTAATCATGGTCTCTGGGCTAAAGGAGCTTGCACTCTAGCAGGGAAGATAAGACATGCACATAAATAATTATATTACAAGATCAAATATGCTGTAGACTGTACAAATGGCAAACATAAAATGTGGAACGATGTCAGGAAGGGAGCATTCACTTCCAGGGGAGGGGGAGGGGTGTCATAAGATTTACAGAGAAAAGTGCATTTGATTCAGGCATTAAAGGACAAATAGGACTTAAGAAGCCAGAAGAGGAGGAGAAGGCAGAGGAGAGGGAGAAGGAGGGGAGGAGAGGTGGGGGGAGCTGGGGTAGGGGGCAGGAGGGTAGGGAGAAGGGGAACCCGAAAATCGCAACTTCTAAGACAAAGAATGGAAAAACTTGGAGTCTGGTTTAAAAAAAAAGAAAGAAAAAACAACTTATGGGATAGAGTTAGCTCCAAAGTAATTAGAGACAAGTACAGGAGTAGGTAATAAAGAAGGATAAATTAGTTGGTTGGTTGGTTGGTTGGTTGGTTAAAAGGCTATGGTTAAAGCATCTTCTCTTACCTTTATCTCTTTCCTTCTTCCAGCCTTGTTTGTCCTCATTCCACTTTAGAAACCCATAAACTACTGGTTTTGTTTATTTGTTTACTTACCAGACTCTCTTCGTGGACCAGGAGCTCCCTGAGGGCAGGGCTGGTGTCATTTCCCTCTTTGTAGCCACAAAATCCAACATGGAACTTGGCACGCACCTGTCTGTGGGAAGAATGAATGCCACGCTGTAGGAACCATCTCTGTATAGTAGTCATCTGGTTAGGTTCAAGATTTTGTTATGAGTGACCAAGTCTAAATGTTAACAGAGGAGGAAAACAGGACAGCAGCTCAGCAAGGCACCTGGAAAGTCAAGCCAACCTGGGTTGGAGTCCATCTCTGCCACTTCCTCAATCTGAGCGAGACTTTACACAGACACTTCCCTGACAAACATACATTACCCTCATTTGTAAAATTTTCATAATAACACTTACCTCCTAGGGCTATTGTAAGGATTCAATAAGCTAATGTGTGCTAGACCTTTAGCACATTGCCTGGGACATAGTAAGCCCTTCATTTATATGTTATCTTATTATTTAACATTAAATACAGCTTGTCAGTGACGCTTGGAAGGCTGCTCAAGATATCAGCGTGACATTGGTTTTATGTTCAAAGCACAGAGGCTGGATAATAACTGTGCTTTTTTTGGAATCTAAAATAGTACCGACATGATTCTTTATCTGGTGGGTGTATTTCTAAAATATTGTATTTATTTTTACGTATGACACACACACACAGAATTCAAAAACACACAAATATACAGTGTAATGTATAATTATGTAGTAGATATGCTTGTAACCAATGTCCAAGATATAAAATCGAATACTGGTCGCTCCTCTGAAGCTCCCCCCCCCATAACACTTCCTATTCAAAATCCTCTTTCTCTCTCTGGAGGTGACCACTGCCCTGATTCTTATGGTGGGAGGTCTTGTCCTAGCTCTCCTAGTGTTTCTTTATAGTTTTATTCCCTACAAAGTGTGATTTCTCTTATTTTTCAATTTTATGTCAATTAGAAATATACTGTATGCATTCTTATGTGCCTTGCTTCTTTTGATCAATATTGTGTTTGTAAGATTCTTTTTAAAGAAGCTGTATTTTTTCATTTTACATTGTTACAGAATTGCAATGTGCTAATGGATGTACCACGATTTATTCATCCATTTAATGTTTATGGCCATTATACCGCTAATGGACATTTGGTTCATTTACAGTTGAAGACTATTATCAAAATTCTGCTTAGAACACTCTTATACATCTCCTGAGACACCGTTGTGTGCATTTTTCTAGATATATACCCAGGAGTGGGATTGCTATGTTGTGAGGTATGTGTAGCTCCAATTTTGTTGGAAAATGCAAACTGTTTTCCAAAGTAATTGTAGTCATTTCTCCTCCTACCAACACTGTATGAGAGTTCTGTAGTCCACATCCCAGCCAACACTTGTTATTATCAGATTTTTAATTTTGCCACTCTGGTGTGTGCACTGGGATCTCAGCTTGTACTTTCTGATAATTAATGAACTTGAGCTTCTTGGCATCTTCTTATTAGTTGTTTGGATTTCCTTTTTTGTGAAGTGCTTATTCAAGTCTTTTGCTCATTTTTTTCTTTGGGTTGTCTGTCTTTTTATAACTGATTTTTGGATACAAGTTCTTTGTCGATTATGTGTTGCAAATATCATCTCCTTCTGTGGCTTGTATTTTCACATTCTTTGTGGTGCCTTTTCATGAATTTGATTACTCAAGTTTAATGTCATTACAATCTTTTCTTTTTCTATCATATTTTAAAACCTTGTCCAATGGTACGAAGATATGTATAATCATATAAACACTTTTAAATGTTTCTCTTCACACTTAAGTTTATAACCCACATGAAGTTGATTTTTGTATGTGGTGTTAGGAAGGGGTCCGGTTTCATTCTTTTCTCCTTTAGATACTTAGCTAACCCATCATCATTTAACAAGAACACCGTCATTTCCCCAACTGTTCTGGACTACCTCCTTTATCATAAGTCATATCAGTCTATGCGTGAGTCTGTTTTGGCTATCCTTATTCTTTTTCAGGAGTCTGTTTATCTGCGACAGATCCACAGTCATGACTGATATCGCTTCACAAATCCTGATATTTGGCAGAACAAATCCTCTCTCCTCGTCACTGTTCTTCAAGAGTGGCATGAATATTCTTGGGATTTTTTTATTTCTTTGTAAAATTTAATATCAGCTGGCCGATATGAAAATCAGTCTCTGGGGATTTTTATTGGAATTCCATTGAATATGGATATTGAGTGGGGAAAAATTTAAATATTTAATATATCGACTCTTTCAATCCATGTACATGACAATATCACTCCATCTATTTAGATCTTACTTAATTTCTCCCAATAATGTTTTGTAATTTTTCTTATAGAGTGCTTGTACATTTTTTGCTAGATCTTTCACTAATGTAAATGTCTGGGCTCTTTTTACTGTATATCAAATCATTTATAATATCTTGCATTTACTGGACCCCTTCTGTTTTTCAGATATTACACCAGACACTTCAAATATACTATGTGTTATAATCCTCACAGCAACTTTATTATCTACTCCTACTATTATGCCCATTTTACTCATGAACATACTGATGCTCAAAAGGGTTAAATACATCGCTCAAGGTCTCACAGTTAATAAGTAGCCAAGCCAGAATTTGGAGCCAGGCTTATCTGATTCCCGAATCATTCTATGCTACTATCTCAGAGGGAGACGTGCCCTGAGGGAGTTGAATGCATTTCAGGTAGCTTTGATGGGTAGGAAAGACCGAGGACCTGGGGCACTGACCAGGGAGGATGGAAGGAGGGGAGGGATCCCAAGCACTCAGAAAACTGAATTAAGGTGTTGAGATGAGCAATGATGGGGGATCACATAAAGTAGGGAGGTGCTGAAGACAAACATTGCTCAAGCCGCCATATTTCTTAAGGCAAAGAGAAGTCAACCAATTAGCCTGGGTGGAGCTAATTGGCCTGGAGCTCCCGGGTGTCAGGTTTGCTTCAGTGGCATCACTTCTGGACACACAGAGGTCATATCAGCAGTCTATGTTATCCACTTGCTATTTTTAAAGTGAATTTTATTACCCAATTTTCCAGTCTCTTTCAACTGGTACCTTTCATTTGGATTTTCATCTTGGCATATGCATTTCCCCTAATGCTTACAGCTGTTTGCTCAAGCCAATTTTGAGACTAATTTTGGGAGAACTCATCTATACTGAATAGATAGGACATATGAGAACATGCCTCTCATATAGAAGATTTTTATGGACAAAAATTCTTTGATATAGTTCCTAACCATCAATCTGCATTTTTAAAATGTAGTTAAGAGTGCAACTGGCCAGGAACTCTAAGAAGCAGGATGACAGGACAGATGGTCCGAGATTCTCAGTGTCTGATGCTAGACTTGAAAATGCTGCTGTTCCACAGTGTTGATCTGCCTGCCTCTTGAATTCCTCAGAAAATGCATGTTGCCTTGTAGTTGATTTTGAAGAGAAATAGCTGTGTAAGGTGAGCAGCCGTTAAATGCAGCTTTGGAATAACTGGCCTTCCTCCGTTGTTCAATTCGTAATAGCTGCAGTAGCTCAGACTGCTAAAATAGATCCAATTATGTAGAAAAATATTAAAGGAACAGCAAGTATTTCCTCAGCTATCATACCTTGCCTAGAAAGTAAGCAAGGATTTTTTTTTCTTAGTTTATGACTCTACAGAAATGTAAGGTCCAATAAAATATAGAAACCCAGAAATAAAAATATAGAAGAAAACTCCCACTTAGCATAGGTTCAGACAATACTGAAAACTACAAAAGTAAAAGTACGATGGGGATGTGGCAAGATTATAAAAAGTAAGAGGCATGATTGGTTTAAGAACTTTGATGCATATTTAATACAGTGTAAGTTTTTGTCAGGAAAAGAACTGTAGTACACATTTGCACATATATCTAATATAAATACATAAAATTTTAAAATAAAAATAAATTAGTAAATGAATAAAGAGATTCATATATTTGATGTGTATTTTATCTCATGGTAGATGTACGTTATCTGAGATAAATGCTAATAGACAATGTCAGAAATTTGAGCATTAGTGTATTCAGTAAATTACTTAATCATTTCAAAGTATGTTCAGCTTCTTTCCCCATTTTGCCCTAATTTTAGCACCTCATTTTGTGAGCCATTTCTAATTTCACTTGTCAATTTTTGCATTCCTATTTCCCCTATTTGGGGAGATTTCTTAGATTCTTTTGATTGTCCTTTCCATAGCTCTTCAACTTTAAGCTAGCCCCACCTTATGATATTTTTTTAAATACTTTTTAAAATGTTAGAAAATTGGGAAGACACTTTCAAAAAAAATTATGTTGTTCGTGGTTGTTAGGTTCTCAGGCCAGTTCATCTAAACAAAACAACACAAAACCATTTCTTGCAAATTGTTTCTGGAGTTTAACTCCAATAATACTTCAGAGTCTATATACCACTTCTTACAATTATATCGTGGGAAATAAATTCCTTTTCAAGCTGAGATGTCAGAGATGCATTTTAGGGACTTCCCTGGCAGTCCAGTGGTTAAGATTCCGCGCTTCCACTGCAAGGGGCACAGATTTGATCCCTGGTGAGGGAACTAAAGATCCCACATGCCACGTGGCGCAGCCAAAAGAAGAAAAAAGAAATGCATTTGATTCCCTTACTGCAGTGGGACTTGGACCTCCCCTTCATCTGTCCCTTCTACCTTCTGAGGTCTGACAATGGTGAGACCTTGTCCAACCCAGGACACTTAGGGGGTCTTCTATAGGCTAGAGTAGGGGCTCCAGCCAGCAGGACCAGTGGTGGGCTGGAAATGTGGAAAATGAGGCAGTGCCTTGGGTGGAAGTTTAGGGAAGAGGTACAGGTTCAAGGTCAAGTTTCTGAGTCAAGGCTTTCTTTTGATATTCTGATTTAGCCTAGGTTCTGCCTCCTCTGTCAATGTTCTGTTCCTGATACTGTTCACAAGTAGTGGTGCCGCAGACTCTCTTTTCCTTTCCACTACCTGTTGCCTCTACCCAAGACGGCATTCCTCCCTGACCAAACATGAACAAGATCAATCTGCCTGCTTCTCCCCTGTAGCCTTCGTGCAAGGACATGAGCCCCTTGAGAAGTTCTTAAGGGTTTTGACCACTGAAGGTGATTGGGAAATGCATGGGTGATAAGGTGATTCCTTCTTTCTGTCTGTCTTCTCTTTCCCCCCAAAACATGGAAAGGAATATCAGGTCTGCACATACATGTTAATAATGAGTCTTGCACATAAAGGCTCAAGTCAGAGTTCTCCCATCTCATGGTGTCTGAAACAAAAGGCTTCTGGGATCTTCTTTCACTGAAGAAGCTACTAACTGCCCCCCTTACAGAAATGTGTGGAGGATGAATTAGGGTAACGTGGGTCAAAGTACTCAGCACAGTGCTTAGCACACAGAGAACGTCTTAAATAAATGATCACTTCTTTTCCATTATGGGCCTTTCAAAGTTTGGTCAAATGAGGGAAGCAGGGCTTCCCTGGTGGCACAGTGGTTGAGAATCTGCCTGCTAATGCAGGGGACACGGGTTAGAGCCCTGGTCTGGGAGGATCCCACATGCCGCGGAGCAACTAGGCCAGTGAGCCACAACTACTGAGCCTGCGTGTCTGGAGCCTGTGCTCCGCAACAAGAGAGGCCGCGACAGTGAGAGGCCCGCGTACCACGATGAAGAGTGGCCCCCACTCGCCGCAACTAGAGAAAACCCTCGCACAGAAACGAAGACCCAACACAGCAAAAATAACTTAATAAATTCCTACCCCCAACATCTTCTTAAAAAAAAAAAAATGAGGGAAGCAGCTATTTTTACAAAGCCAACAACCACTTGGCAGGTTTAATTTGAAAATTAACACAGCAGTATGTATTCTGCAAATCCCGTTAACAGAGGCTGTCAAATAGCGGGTCCACTGAACTCATTACACTTGACATTTTTAACAAGTAAGCAGAGATGGCAATTTCTAGTCAACGGTAATCTCAGATCAAACTATTTTAGCATCAAAATTTGACTTATTATGAATTAATCTTCTCAGTTTGGGGTTTTCTTTTGTGTAGAAATATTTGCTCATGAGCTCTCTGAATACAAAGAAACCCGAAAAACTAAAATGTAATTTTTGCAGTTAACAATAGAACACAAGTAAGCTAAATTCTGCCATAAAGGGTATTGTTTTCGGGATGAAGTTCATAATATGGGAAAAATTACAATATAAATGATGTTGTCAAGTTATATTTTTTCATGCCATTACTCTTTGTTTGATGTTGTAGCAGGAAAAAAAATGAAACTAATAGTTTCAGAGGGACTTCTTATGGGAGGTAGGAATTCGGGTTTGGAGGCCTCTGAGCACATCAGGTTTTCTTCACTGGAGAATGGAAAACCATTTCAAGGAGGTAACATAAAAAAAGGACTGGGGATGAGGCAAAAGGGAATAAAAATGGGACAAAGGCGTTAATGGCAGGTCGTCTTTGTTTGAATTCCAGTTCACCACTCAGTAACTCCATAATGGTGAGCAATTTAAACTCTGTGGATCTTAATTTCTTCATCCATAAAGGGGGAGTAATATCTGAACTGTAGGCTATCATGAGGATTAAGTAAAGCAATCTATGTGCCTTTTGCTCAGTTTCTGACACACAGTAGGTGCTTAACAATGTTAATTCCAAATCCCCTCCCTTTCCAGACAAGGAAGTATAGAAAGCATGCCCAGAGTATTTTAATTTACTTTTTAATAAGAAAATATTTATGTAATGTTTACTGTGTGCCAGGGTCTGTCCTAAACACTTTAAAAATATTAACTCATGGGCTTCCCTGGTGGCGCAGTGGTTGAGAGTCCGCCTGCCGATGCAGGGGACACAGGTTCATGCCCCGGTCCGGGAAGATCCCACATGCCGCGGAGCGGCTGGGCCCGTGAGCCATGGCCGCTGAGCCTGCGCGTCCGGAGCCTGTGCTCCGCAACGGGAGAGGCCACAACAGTGAGAGGCCCGTGTACAGCAAAAAAAAAAAAAAAAAAATTAACTCATTTAATTCTCATCACAACCTGTGAAAAGTGCTATTATTCTCTCTCTTCTACAGATGAAGAAACTGAGGCACAGAGAATTAACAACTTGCCCAATGGACACAGCAGGTAAGCGGTGGGGTCACCTTCAAACCTTGGCCATCTGGTTTGCACTTAAATCCTACACATGCTATCTCTCATAGAAATGAAAGAAAACGTTCAATAGCATTCTTTGTTGTCAGAATTTCATTGTCAAGGGTGAAATATGATATAGAAGATGTCAAAGGGATGGCCATAAAAAAACATTATTGAAAATAAAATAATACTAAATATGCCCCCAAATATTGTACCTTAAGGACCCACCAGGCAAAGGGAGAAAGCGCAGTATGGGGATGAGAAGAGAGAGCATCATGGTGACAGAGGCAAGGGGTGGCAGGACAGTAGAGAAAGAATGTTAAGGCCAAGACTGGGACACCAAAGTCATCACAACTAACATGGTGCTTTCCCACTACCCAGGCGAGTGGAAATCATGGTTATGACAGAGCTTGTCCCCAACTTGTAGAAAACAGCACCACTGACACTGGGTGCCAGCCATCACTGCTTTCCTTGAGGCACAAAGATTTCTTTAAAATAAACATCTGTCCTAATAGAACGCTGTTTCTCTAGGTCCATGGGATGAGTTTCCTCTGGGTTAGAAAAGAAAACGGAAGAGTTTTATAATGAATGCTCCACTGCATGTCTCGCTGTCCCTCCAGGACGAAGAATTCCCCAGCTGCTGAACGTTCCGCTGGCGGAAAACCCTCACCTGCCAGGCCCCTTCAGGAACTGTCTCAGCCTAAGAGCCACTTCACCCAAGGCCACACCTCCTCAGGGCAGACCAATCCAAATCAACACAGAGGTATAAGGGGACAACACTGGGTCCAACTGGGACAACATTGAAGGACCATCCCCGCATCGGCGCGTCCCGGGGGTTGGCTAAGGCCTTCGTTGAGACTTCATCCCAGCCTGGCTTCTCCATCTGCCTAATCCTGCTGCTGTTCTTTCCTTCTCTCCCACAGGTGTGGATGCCACGGGCACCAGTAAGCATCCTACAAACTACTGTCCATCCAGAGTCTGTTCCCCAGGAAGCCCAACTTGCAACAATTTTTTTTCATGTACTATTGTATATGTATGTATGTATCTCTCTATCTATCAATCTATCTATACTAGTGTGGTAATCCCAAGTTCCGATAATCTTAACTTTAGCAGATTTCTAGTCTCTCCCTTCTGCACAGGCTGGATGCCCTTGAGGTGGGTGATTAATATGGCATAGAGAAACGACATCAGAAGCATCTCAAACTTGGGTCACACTTGGCAATCCTCACTGATAGAGGTATTTAACGGGTATCTCAGGAGACTGTTCACTTGAGGACACAGATGTGATACCATAGTCCTGGTCTGGAGATTTGCCTGAATGCTAAAAAATTCTTAGTAAAATGTTTTCACTGGAAAGAAAGCTAGTAGCATTCCTGAACAATACTAGGAATTGTAGGAATGGGCTTATGAGGAAACACATTGTTTTCCTAGTTAATTGGTTTGTGTGTATGTGTGTTTGATTTGTTTTGTTTTAGGTGGTGAGGGGCTGCACAGACTTTATAAGCATATCTTTGAAACAAGGCTGACCAAATTTCAGGCCTGCACATTTTTGTGGGCTCAGTGATGAAACAGTGCTGCTATTTTAAGAAGTGATTAAGAGCAGCTTTTTTTAGACCAAATATTTAATCGAGATTTTTCTTTCTTTGTCAATTGTTCTCTGACAAGTGACTTCATTTCCAAGTACGTTAGGCAGAATGAGATTCCAAGAGGCCCAGGAGTATCCTTCCAGACTCCCTCTCAACAAGGGAGACAGTGTCCTCTTCCAGATTAAAAAGCCCTCTTCAGAGGGAGCGCATAACAAGCCTGCTGGTAAGACCAAAAGCTGAGCAGGATCCTGGTGGGGAGCTGGCAAGGGGCCATGGACCAAGAATTCAAGTTTATGAAATCCTGATCCATTTCGCTCCTCTAAAGACAGCTGAAAGACATGCAGCTTCTTTTAAAACTCAAGATGTTGATCTACTGACATACAGTAGAGCTTTCCTCAACTCTGCTCTGTCACCTTTTCCATTTGGAATCTTGTTATCTAAGCAAAAGTGCTAATAAAAATTGACACCAGCACATTTTTTTGGAGCTTGGCTTGGCCAGCGTTCAAGAGCCACGATCTAATTGGAATAGTTCCTACGAGTGATATAACCACAGGGTGTGGGAAAGCATAGGACATGAAATGCAATATTCACATTCAAAACAAATACAGTGCAATAGGTTGTGACATATATAAATTCCTCTCTTATTCAATAGGTCTAAAGAAATCGACACATAGAAACTGACCTTAAGACTGATTATAGGATACTCAAGAGTAGTATTTTCCCATTAACGAAAAAAAAAGTATTAATATATATGTGATTTACTTTGGAAAATACTCTGATGTACCAAAATGCTTATAAATATGAATAAAAGGGTAGGTATCCAGTTTTCACAAGTCTCTTCCCCTCTTTTGCATTTGGTTAAGGAAGGGGAGTGAACGCAAGATCTTCTATCTGATTACAGAGAGTACCAGCAAGGGGGAGCTGGTCCAAATTACACGCCATGCTGTTGGATGGGTGCGTATAGTACAGACTTTCCCCTGCTGCTCTTTCACAATGCCCCCAACATTTCTCTCATAGGCTTGAACCTGCACTAATCCTGACGGCAGGGATTGTCATTCTCAAAATCTCTCTGGTAGAAGAATCCACATCTGAAAAGCTTAAGCTTGTCTCTTTCTTTCCATTTTCACCGTCCAGCATTTCCCAAAAGGTGGTCTGTGGGATGTTAAATGCATTACCCAATAAAATCTTCCATGGTCAAGTACATTTGAGAAAGAATGGGCTTAAATAAAATCCAGATTTCCTACTGCAGAGTGTTGCAGATTCTCCTACATGCTAATGTGCATTGCATCTCTCCAAGTAAGAAACAAAGTATGCACTGTCTCCCAAATTTACTGGACCATTTAACTTCTTTTTTTTTTTTTTCAGGGAACCACTTGTGGGGTTAGTGTCCCAAGGAATCTATTTTGGGAAATTTTATAATCATTTGGGGAAAATAAAAAAATCTTACAGTTGTTTCCTAAATTGCTCATTTTGTATCCATATTTAAAATATTTGGTTCCTGCATGTCATACATGTATTTATTGGACGGCATGTTGGTAGATATTAAAGAAATCAAATTAACATACTGTGCATTCTGAGTCAACTCACCCAGCATTGAGAAAAAGTCTAATTTTGTGTGCTCAGCCCTTTTAGAGGTTCAGGAAATTTCAATACAAGATTTCAAATAGATAAAAGGCAGTATTAGCATAGATTCTTAAGGCCTTGAATCAAAGACATCCATTCAGACAGCAAATTAGTTAATTCTTACTACCGTTCCATCACTATGATGGAAGGAAATACCCATGTGCTCGCCCTTTCCGAGCCACAGAGCCCTCAAGTTGATGAAGCATTATCTGATCTGCAGCCTCTGATAATACCTATCAGCCACCAGCAGCCGACTGTGATACACCGCTGAGGAGTGAGTTAAGCAACTCTCACTTGAAAAGGATCAGAAACAATCACAAAATCTAATGAGGTGCTCCTGACACGGCAGGAAGAGGGCGTAAAGAAGTGAAATATCAGGATGTGCTTTCATCAACCAACAAAGCCAGCAAGACTCTCCCTGAACACATGCAAGAAAACCCAGAAACATAATAGCAAACAAGAAAACAGCTAGTGTGCAGAAATCACTTAGATAATCCCTGTGCTATAGCTGTGTAATCCTTAAAACGAGCTATAGCACCAACATTAAGTAGACTTGTTATAAAAATTACATAGTGCTTAACACATATGCAGGAGGCACTCAATCAATATCATTATTATTATTAGAACAAAAGGTGAGCGACAGAAATGCTGTCAAAATTCTAGTAATTTGCTAAAAGTGTCAACAATCTCAAGACTCCCTCAGGATGTTATTAAAAAGCCAACAGTAGGAACTAGTCAATGGAAACGCAGATATCAAAGTAGAGGAACAGAGGAGGTAAATTACAGATGGAATTTTAATCCAAGAATCACTGAGATTATTTTTTTTCCCAGGGGGACTCGAAGTTTTGGCCGTCACTTGCAGTGTCCTCATGAGGGCTGCCAGTTGTTAAGTTTCCCAAGAGACTGATGATATGGCTTAAAGACATCCACCAAATAGTAAAAGAAAGCAAATTGGTGGATTTTCATCCCTGAATTGCCAATTTTTCTAATGCAAATTGCCTATGAAGGAATCAGCATGAAAATCTCAGCCCGGAGCAACAGGTAAGGAATCTTGGTTTCAGACACCCCAAGAGTGATGACATAGAAATACATTCAGAGGAGCTCTTCCTAGTTACCTTGTCTTCTATATTCTCTATACCCCTGCCCTTACTTGACCATCCTCACAAATAAGCCATTAGACCCTGCCCCCACGTGGAGCACGTTCAGCTACTATAGAGAAAACCCTGCTTAGTTTCCACTGCCACAGAGCTTCTTGTGCATCCTTCACCCTTAAGGCAGATGGAATACTGAGTTGGGGAAAAAAAAAAGATTATTTGCTGCACACTAAATTCCCATTTTTATCCCCAGGGTTTCTCTTTCTATACAAAAGCACAAGCTTTTGCTAGAATCGGGGGGAGGATCCTTTTCCTCCAGTGAAACATTTATACCAATCCTTGGCCATTCATGTATTTCAGGATCTATTTGCTGGACAGCACATTCCTCTGACTGTAAAATATTCTGTCCCCTTGGGACACCAGTTGTCTCCAAACCGGAAGACCTGACCTTCGTTTCAGCAGAGACCGGAAAGGAATGTCATTTCCTTGTGGTCTGTTAAACAATGTGACCTCTTGTTCTGCGTTGGCCTCTGGCTCCAGCCCACACCGCTTCCCTCAAAATCACTCACTCTTGAAGATCTCGCCTTAGACCTTTTTCCTTTGCTTGCTAAAAACCAGCAGTGGATGATGCTGCTGGAATGTGGTCAAATTCCTTATGAAAAGAATAGATTGATTTTTGACAATGGAAGGGGGCTCAGTCCTAAGCCAAAGGTCCCCGATGATGAAGAACACCCCTCTGCAAACTTAGCGCATCCCTGCAGGAAGACCATGCCTCTCGGGAGAGCAGCCACTCTGCTTTACTCAGGAACGAGCCTGATAATAGAAGGATCTAACTGAACTTGACGCATTCTCATTAGAGCGGCTGAAACAAAAGCACATATGGATCTTTCTGAATCATTGAACACACACTGCTTGATAAATTATATTCACATTTTCAGAGGCTCCATCTCAGAACGTCTCAGCAGGTAAGAGCCAGCCTTCGCTCTGCATTGCTACTTTTCGCCACCCTGAAATGGATTCAGTGGATGGGTGGGAAGGAAACAGGAAAAGGTGACTGTCAGCTGCTGGCAGGTTTGTCTTCAACAAGGCTTGCTAAGTGAACCCCAACATTGAACCTCAAGACACCAGTGCCTTTTCCAGAACTGCTGCTCTCCATAAAAGAATAGGAATTCAACTAATGTTGAAAGGGCTGGAAAGGGTGACATCAATCTTTTTCTTGAAACTATGCTTCTTTGACTCTGTTCTCTGAACACTTGGTGATTACATCATTCTCCTTTGGGCTTTGATTTGGGCAAGAAAAGTGTCCTGAGTGAAATCAGGTAAAAAGGAACAGGTCAGACTTGAGCAAGGCCACCCGCACAGGTGACTGCTTCTGTGCCGTGTGACAGGAGCTCAGGGCCAAATCTCAGAAAGAGCCTGTGCCCATGAAGATTTTATGGCTAGCAACGGAAACCCACTCCAAATAACGCAGCAGAAAAAGAACGTGCTGGAAGCACATTGAGTAGCTCCCAAAATTGGCCAGCAAGACCGGGGAACAAGGACCAGAAATGTACGTGGGTTCCTTTGCTGCTGCCGCTCCCCCTCCCCCGGCTCTGGACACTGAGCTCGGCCACTGGTCTTGGGAACTGGAGCGGTCCTGCTTCTGTGTCACTCGCTCCTCATTCAAAGTTCCAGTGAGAGCATGTGATTGGTCAAGCTGAAGCATGTTCTCGCACTTCGCTGGTGAGAGCGAGGTGGGGACAAATACCTGGCCCTTTGCAACTTCTTTGGTGGGAAGCAAGTGAGTTCGGATGTTCAACAGAATCTCCCCCCCCACCCCCCCAAAGAAGGAAAGGAGGAAGGGAGGGAGGAACCTGGACAAATGTTCATTCATTTGAGAACCCCTCAACAATTCTGACAAAATGTAGCATTAACCAGTTTCCACAGGAAAGGCCACTGCCCTCTCTGTATCATCTTCAATCCCTTCAAATTCTGTCTTGCCCTTACTAAGCAAACACAATTTGGAAAAAGCCATTGGCAATTCTGATATAAAATCTAACCCTAGTCCTCCAAATCCCCTGGGAATAACTGCCCTAAAACATTATTCAGATTCCTCTGCCTTACTGAAGTTTTACATTGCCTTTCTTCTAAACTGAAGGTTATTTTAAAAGGAAAATGTCTGAACTGTTTAAAAAGAAGAAAGAGAAAAAGGTAAAAGCAATTTGTTATTTTGAAGATAATGAAAGCAATCTCAAATCCCCAATTTTTCTTCCACCTGAAAAAAAATTCCTAAGAAAAAAGATTCTTAATTTCTCAGAATAGCTTTTAATTTTGTTTTTCTTCTCATTGGCATACTTTAATGACAGCCCTACAGGAAAAGATAACAGAGCTAAAAAAAGTGTTTCAGAATCATGACACAGAAAATTTTACTGTTTTTTAAATAGTAGAATGAATACTATTCTGGTTATAGAATCTGCAGAAGGAGAAATAATCTTAGAGGGAACAAAAACACAGAAAATATCTCTTTGGTCTTTTTTAAAAATATATGCCGTTGCCAAATTCCCCTGAGAAATGGATTCCCTGCTGGTTTTGCTTCCAGACAGGCAATAAATTACATAACCCCTGAAATTCCTTTTAGTGAGTCTTAGACACAAGTTGTTAACTAACCCAGCACATGGCCAGGCTCCCCCACCGAAGCAAACCGAAAACTTAGGCAAATTCCAGGGGATTCTTCCTGAACACTTCCCCTTCAATGGCTGCAAAAATAAAGCTCCTGATAGATAGCCTCATCCACCAGAGAGCAGAGAGCAGAAGCAAGAAGAATTACATCCTGCAGCCTGTGGAACAAAAACCATATTCACAGAAAGATAGACAAGATGAAAAGGCAGAGGGCTATGTACCAGATGAAGGAACAAGATAAAACCCCAAAAAAACAGCTAAATGAATTGGAGATAGGCAACCTTCCAGAAAAAGAATTCAGAATAATGATGGTAAAGATGATCCAGGACCTTGGAAAAACAATGGAGGCAAAGATCAAGAAGATGCAAGAAATGTTTAACAAAGACCTAGAAGAATTAAAGAAAAAATACAGATGAACAATACAATAACTGAAATGAAAACTACACTAGAAGGAATCAATAGCAGAATAACTGAGGCAGAAGAACGGATAAGTGACCTGAAAGACAGAATGGTGAATTCACTGCTGTGAAACAGAATAAAGAAAAGAGAATGAAAAGAAATGAAGACAGCCTAAGAGACTTCTGGGACATTAAATGCAACAACATTCACATTATAGGGGTCCCAGAAGGAGAAGAGAGAGAGAAAGGACCAGAGAAAATATTTGAAGAGGTTATAGTCGAAATAAATGCAACAACATTCACATTATAGGGGTCCCAGAAGGAGAAGAGAGAGAGAAAGGACCAGAGAAAATATTTGAAGAGGTTATAGTCGAAATAAATGCAACAACATTCACATTATAGGGGTCCCAGAAGGAGAAGAGAGAGAGAAAGGACCAGAGAAAATATTTGAAGAGGTTATAGTCGAAAACCTCCCTAACATGGGAAAGGAAATAGCCACCCAAGTCCAGGAAGCGCAGAGAGTCCCATACAGGATAAATCCAAGGAGAAACACTCTGAGACACACAGTAATCAAATTGGCCAAAATTAAAGACAAAGAAAAATTATTGAAAGCAGCAAGGGAAAAACGACAAATAACATACAAGGGAACTCCCATAAGGTTAACAGCTGATTTCTCAGCAGAAACTCTACAAGCCAGAAGGGAGTGGCACGATATACTTAAAGTGATGAAAGGGAAGAACCTACAACCAAGAACACTCTACCCGGCAAGGATCTCATTCAGTTTCGATAGAGAAATCAAAGCCTTTACAGACAAGCAAAGGCTAAGAGAATTCAGCACCAGCAAACCAGCTCTACAACAAATGCTAAAGGAACTTCTCTAAGTGGGAAACACAAGAGAAGAAAATGATCTACAAAAACAAACCCAAAACAATTAAGAAAATGGTCATATGAACATACCTATTGATAATTACCTTAAACGTGAATGGATTAAATGCTCCAACCAAAACACACAGGCTTGCTGAATGGATACAAAAACAAGATCCATCTATATGCTGTCTACAAGAGACCCACTTCAGACCTAGGGACACATACAGACTGAAAGTGAGGGGATGGAAAAAGATATTCCATGCAAATGGAAATCAAAAGAAAACTGCAGTGGCTATACTCATATCAGATAAAATAGACTTTAAAATAAAGAATGTTACAAGAGACAAGGAAGGATACTATGTAATGATCAAGGGATCAATCCAAGAAGAAGATATAACAATTTTAAATATATATGCACCCAACATAGGAGCACCTCAAAACATAAGCAACTGCTAACAGCTATAAAAGAGGAAATCGACAGTAACAAAATAATAGTGGGGGACTTTAAAACCTCACTTACACCAACGGACAGATCATCCAAAATTAAAATAAATAAGGAAACAGAAGCTTTAAATGACACAATAGACCAGATAGATTTAATTGATATTTATAGGACATTCCATCCAAAAACAGCAGATTACACTTCCTTCTCAAGTGCACATGGAACATTCTCCAGGATAGATCACATCTTAGGTCACAAATGAAACCTCAGTAAATTTAAGAAAATTGAAATCATATCAAGCAGCTTTTCTGACCACAATGCTATGAGATTAGAAATCAATTACAGAGAAAAAATGTAAAAAACACAAACACATGGAGGCTAAACAATACATTACTAAATAACCAAGAGATCACTGAAGAAATCAAGGAGGAAATCAAAAAATACCTAGATACATATGACAATGAAAACACGATGATCCAAAACCTATGGGAGGCAGCAAAAGCAGTTCTAAGAGGGAAGTTTATAGCAATACAAGCCTACCTCAAGAAACAAGAAAAATCTCAAGTAAACAATCTAACCTTACACCTAAAGGAACTAGAGAAAGAAGAACAAACAAAACCCAAAATTAGCAGAAGGAAAGAAATCATCAAGATCAGAGCAGAAATAAATGAAATAGAAACAAAGAAAACAATAGCAAAGATCAATAAAACTAAAATCTGGTTCTTTGAGAAGATAAACAATATTGATATACCATTAGCCAGACTCATCAAGAAAAAGAGGGAGAGGACTCAAATCAATAAAATTAGAAATGAAAAAGGAGAAGTTACAACAGACACTGCAGAAATACAAAGCATCCTAAGAGACTACTACAGGCAACTCTATGCCAATAAAATGGACAACCTGGAAGAAATGGACAAATTCTTAGAAAGGTATAACCTTCCAAGACTGAACCAGGAAGAAACAGAAAATATGAACAGACCAATCACAAGTAATGAAATTGAAACTGTGATTAAAAATCTTCCAACAAACAGAAGTCCAGGACCAGATGGCTTCACAGGCGAATTCTGTCAAACATTTAGAGAAGAGCTAACACCCACCCTTCTCAAACTCTTCCAAAGAATAGCAGAAGAAGGAACACTCCCAAACTCATTTGATGAGGCCACCATCACCCTGATGCCAAAACCAGACAAAGATATTACAAAAAAAGAAAACTACAGACCAATATCACTGATGAACATAGATACAAAAATCCTCAAGAAAATACTAGCAAACAGAATCCAACAACACATTAAAAGCATCATACACCATGATCAAGTGGGATTTATCCCAGGGATGCAAGGATTCTTCAATATACGCAAGTCAATCAATGTGATACACCATATTAACAGATTGAAGAATAAAAACCATATGGTCATCTCAATAGATACAGAAAAAGCTTTTGACAAAATTCAACAGCGATTTATGATAAAAACTCTCTAGAAAGTGGGCATAGAGGGAACCTAACTCAACATAATAAAGGCCATATATGACAAACCCACAGCAAACATCATTCTCAATGGTGAAAAACTGAAAGCATTTTCTCTAAGATCAGGAGCGAGACAAGGATGTCCACTCTCACCACTATTATTCAACATAGTTTTGGAGGTCCTAGCCACGGCAATCAGAGAAGAAAAAGAAATAAAAGGAATCCAAATTGGATAAGAAGAAGTAAAACTGTCACTGTTTGCAGATGACATGATACTATACATAGAGAATCCTAAAAATGTCACCAGAAAACTACTAGAGCTAATCAATGAATTTGGTAAAGTTGCAGGATACAAAATTAATGCACAGAAATCTCTGGCATTCCTATACACTAATGATGAAAAATCTGAAAGAGAAATTATAGAAACACTCCCATTTACCATTGCAACAAAAAGAATAAAATACCTAGGAATAAACCTACCTAGGGAAACAAAAGACCTGTATGCAAAAAACTATAAGACACTGATGAAAGAAATTAAAGATGATACCAACAGATGGAGAGATATACCATGTTCTCGGATTCGAAGAATCAATATTGTGAAAATGACTATACTACCCAAAGCAATCTACACATTCAATGCAATCCCTATCTAATTACCAATGGCATTTTTTACAGAACTAGAACAAATCATCTCAACATTTGTATGGAGACACAAAATACCCCAAATAGCCAAAGCAGTCTTGAGGGAAAAAAATGGAGCTGGAGGAATCAGACTCCCTGACTTCAGACTATACTACAAAGCTACAGTAATCAAGACAATATGGTACTGGCACAAAAACAGAAACATAGATCAATGGAACAAGATAGAAAGCCCAGAGACAAACCCATGCACCTATGGTCAACTAATCTATGACACAGGCAAAGATATACAATGGAGAAAAGACAGTCTCTTCAATAAGTGGTGCTGGCAAAACTGGACAGCTACATGTAAAAGAATGAAATTAGAACACTCCCTAACACCAAACACAAAAATAAACTCAAAATGGATTCGACACCTAAATATAAGACCAGACACTATAAAACTCCTAGAGGAAAACATAGGAAGAACACTCTTTGACATAATTCACAGCAATATCTTTTTTGATCCACCTCCTAGAGTAATGGAAATAAAAACAAAGATAAACAAATGGGACCTAATGAAACTTAAAAGCTTTTGCACAGCAAAGGAAACAAGGAAACAAGACGAAAAGACAACCCTCAGAATGGGAGAAAATATTCGCAAACAAATCAACAGACAAAGGATTAATCTCCAAAATACATAAACAGCTCATGCAGCTCAATATTAAAGAAACAAACAACCCAATCCAAAAATGGGCAGAAGACCTAAACAGACATTTCTCCAAAGAAGACATACAGATGGCCACGAAGCACATGAAAAGCTGCTCAACATCACTAATTATTAGAGAAATGCAAATCAAAACTACAATGAGGTATCACCTCACACCATTTAGAATGGGCATCATCAAAAAAATCTACAAACAACAAATGCTGGAGAGGGTGTGGAGAAAAGGGAACCCTCTTGCACTGCTGGTGGGGATGTAAATTGATACAGCCACTACGGAGAACAGTATGGAGGTTCCTTAAAAAACGAAAAATAGAATTACCATATTATCCCGCAATCCCACTACTGGGCATACACCCAGAGAAAAACATAATTCAAAAAGACACATGCACCCCAATGTTCATTGCAGCACTGTTTACAATAGCCAGGTCACGGAAGCAATCTAAATGCCCATCGACAGACGAATGGATAAAGAAGATGTGGTACATATATACAATGGAATATTACTCAGCCATAAAAAGGAATGAAATTGAGTCATTTGTTGAGACGTGGTTGGATCTAGAGACTGTCATACAGGGTGAAGTAAGTCTGAAAGAGAAAAACAAATATCGTATATTAACGCATGTATGTGGAACCTAGAAAAATGGTACAGATGAACCGGTTTGCAGGGCAGAAGTTGAGACACAGATGTAGAGAAAAAATGTATGGACACCAAGGGGGGAAAACCGTGGTGGGGTGGGGATGGTGGTGTGATGAATTGGGCGATTGGGATTGACATGTATACACTGATGTGTATAAAACTGATGACTAATAAGAACCTACAGTATAAACAAACAAACAAAACAAAACAACTAATATTAAACTTTCTTTGGGTTATTTGTATGGAAATATGTTAATATAAATGTTTCAAACATTACATGAAATTTCTAAAAATCTTATATGTTCTGGTATAATGTTATAAGTCATAATTCTAGTTATTACTTTAAAATGTATATCTCAGAAATAACTAAAAAAATAAAATCAATACCCTCAATACCAACACCAGTGGAACAACTTCAGAAACCAAGAGGTTTCTGTTGTCTCCCAATTAAGATGGGAAAAATAGCAACTTACACTTCTTCCCACCTCTGTCCCCATTTCTCGTTTGCAAGTATCCTCTGAGCTATGTTTCTGCCTTAAAGGTAAATTATTTTTTACATTAAAAATAAATAAATTAATTAATTGAAAAAAAATAAAGCTCCTTTGAATTAATTACTTTCCTTTACTTGTGGAGATCTGTTCAGAAGGAATTACTTTATAACCCCAGAATAAATGTTGACTTTTTGCATTGTCAGTAGTGATTTCGTTTTTTGGAGAGAGAACATCTTCATGTATCACAGGTAAAATTAAACCTTGATTTTAAAATGGAAGGAGTTATGTAGTTAGGATGATCTTTGCAGTAGTCAAGTAAGGAAGTTTCATAGGAACTGCACATTTTATGATGGTTATATTGGTTACTAATTACTGGTTATATTAATTAAGACTAAGCAATCTGATAAGTCTATGTGTGTTTTTCTAATGCAGGTGTAACAGCTGGGTCTTTCCAACATTATACCTATTTTGGAACCACTTTGTAAGTGTGATTCTCACTTGATCTACTTTATTACAGCACCCAGAGAATGACTACCCATATGGGTCAAGTCCACCTGGTCCAGATGCTGCTCTATACAATAACTGAAGAGAGTCTTCCAATTTGAAAATGTATTTGGTTGAGAATAATTAAACCTAATGATATTATCACAGATATAGGCAGCAAGTTATAAATAATTGAAGTCCAAGTCCAGCCTGGGTGTGGGATTATCTACTCATCTGTTCTCTCTTGGTGAAGACCCTGGCTGAGAGCAGTACAGCCAGAGTCATGACCTCACTGCTTCTGTTTCGTTTTCTATTCCTGCTTCTCCATCCTCAACTCACGTTCTTTAATCACGTGCTTCTCACTGGGGAGTGCTGGTTTGGTGGCTTTAACGTGTCATTGCAAAGAGTTCTGTCTCATTATCTTCAATTGCCCAAAGTTTAGCCCTGAGAGTACAATCTTTTGTCTTCAGAGTTCTTTCTATTACTAATGACTGCTGCACAAATCTCTACAATGTAGAAACTGCAGAAGTTGTGGCTTTTCTCAGGCCTTTCCAGCAAAAAAACAATGTAGTGTCACGTTTAAGAAACCTCTGTTTATGAAAATTTTTGACAGTTACTCCCTGTGTGATTTTGCACGAGTTATATAATCTCTCAGAACCTCAGGAATGTGAAGTCTGTTCCTGTGATTGGCACCCAATAAAGCACTCACGGAATGGTAACTGTTCCTATTACTTCTTCAGAGTGTCCCCTCCTGGAGAGGTGGGAGCAGGTTCATGGAAATGTAACGGCTTAGTTGAAAAATAAATATTGCCCAGTTGAATTGTTGCCTAAAGAATCTTCCTTATTACCCCAAACCCTTTTTCTTAATGGTTTTCTGAATCCACTGTAAATATCTTCTGTACCCACTCTTCCCAGGCAAAGGAATTATTTGCTCCCAAGACTGGGACTCAGTAGGTTATATACAAATATATGTTATTTACTATTTATGTATCACATGAACAGTGGGAATTTGAAACTTCAAGTATAGTTAATTATAAGTTGTTTATTCAATAGCACTCACTACTTGAAAAGTTCTAGGTGGTTCTGTGTTGCAAGGTCACTGACAAATCACAGCAGTTCCTCCAAGTGGCCTACTTGAACCCACAGAACCTTACAGATGAAGGCCCAGCAGACCTATCATATGGACGATGCCATGGTTGCAATTGTGCAAGTTAAAGTGCATCCTCGGCCTTACTTACTAAGAGATGTGTTTCTAAAACACTGACAGCTAAGACATGGAAGCAACCTAAATGTCTATTGACAGATGAATGGATAAGGAAGATGTGGTACATATGTACAATGGAATACTATGCAGCCATAAAAAAGAATGAAATAATGCCATTTGCAGCCACATGGATGGACCTAGAGATTATCCTACTAAGTGAAGTCAGACAGAGAAAGACATATATCATATAATATCACATATGTGGAACCTAAAATACAATACAAATGTACTTATTTACAAAACAGAAACAGATTCACAGACTTAGAAAACAAATTTATGGTTGCCAAAGGTGAAAGGTGGGGGTGGAGGATAAATTAGGAGGTTGTGATTAACGTATATACAGTACTATATATAAAATAGATAATCAACAAGGACCTACTGTATAGCACAAGGAACTCTACTCAATACTCTGTAATAACCTAAATGGGAAAAGAATCTGAAAAAGGATACATACATGTATATGTATAACTGAATCACTTTGCTGTACACCTGAAATGAACACAGCATTGTAAATCAACTATACTTCAATATAAAATAAAAAATTTTAAAAACCACTGATGAATCTGTGTTTGGTTACAGAAAAGGGCGGGGGTGGCAGGAGGATGAGGAAAAGTACCTGACAATAAAAAAGAAAATTGTGTAAGCACTTTGAGGGAAATGAAGAGTAAAGAACTCTGTTAAAGAAAGTGCCTTTTTTGAAGCATAAAAGGAGTAGTGTAGGAACCAGAGATGCGTTTGAAGGGAGCATGGGTCAAAGAGTCTCAAGTACATAACTTAGTGACAGTGAATCCGTTGTCAGTGAACATGTAATTAAAAGGTGTTCATTTGGGGGAAGGTTGATGGCAAAACTTATAATGGAGACATTAACCTAATACCACCTGCCCACCCCACCCAGTCTCAGCGTGACTAAAATAACTGGGACGGTCATCACCTTGTGACGTGACACCCGAGGAAGCACCGTACACCGCCCGGGAAGGAGTTGCATCTAAAATATTCAACCTGAATCTTACCAGTTTTCTAGGCCTAAATTTCAGTTATAGAAAAATATGGAGGACAGAAGAACAAATGTGTTGACGTGATGAGGTAGCATTGACCAAGTTCACAATGTGAGACATTCTTCAGGATAAATGACTGTTTCTCTAACAAACTAATGGCGTGAATAAATGGAGTGGATCAGGGTGTGTGGATTAAAAAGACCTAACGTTCATTAAATGCAGCATGGGAACCTTGTGTGGAACCTGCTAATAAATAAATCAACCATAAAAAGACAAGTTTGAGACAATCAAGGACATTTGAATATTGTCTTGGGTTTAAATGAAATTAAAGAAATTATTGTTGATTTTAGTATCTATGGTAATGGCATAGTAGTTATGTTTCTTTTTTTTTAAATAGGGGGAGAAAGATCTTGTTAGTTAGAAATGCATATGAAAGCTTTAGGTATGAAATAACATGATGTCTGGGATTTGTTTTAAAATACTGCAGCAAAAAAATGGGTGGCGGGACGGAGGCATAATTAGCTAAATGTTGATAACTGCTGAAGTTGGGTATATGTGGGTTTATTATACTATACTCTCTACCTTTGAGTATATGAAATTTTCCATAATAAAAACTGTAACAAGTGTTTGCTTTCCTAATTATCTGTATATTATAAATGTGCTTAAAGCTTAAAAATTCTATTTATTTACAACATAGTAGGAACTATATTTAAGCTACATCTTAGTTTGGGCTGTAATAACGAAAATATTATAAACTAGGTGGCTTATAAACAAATATTTATTTCTCACAGTTCTGGAGGGTGAGAAGTCCAAGATCACAGTACCAGCAGATTTGGTGTCTGATAAGAGCCCACTTCCTGGTTTATAGATGGTGCCTTTTTGCTGTGACCTCACATGTGGAAGGGACATCTCTCTGGGATCTCTTTTATTGTTTTTCTTTTTTAATTTTTTTTTTAAATTTCTCTGGAATCTCTTTCATAAGGGCACTAATCCCACCCTCATGACCTAAGTACCTCCCAAAAGCCCCACGTCTTAACACCATCACCTTGGCGGTTAGATTTCAACATATGAATTAGTGGGGACCCAAATATTCAGTCCATAGCAAGCTAAAAGTGGAAATTTCCCCTAATTGGGGGAGTCAGCAGTCTAATTTTGGAGGTAGGAAAGTTGTCAAGAGCTGTAGTTTCTTGGGCATAACTGACATACACACAGATTTTCAGCATCTCATGAAAAGAATACATATAATCAGTCTCCCTTGACATGTCAAAGTGAACCTTTATGATCCCCTCATGATAAATGTACTCTTTGTGTCCTGGAGATTTTACTAGAAAATGGAATGGCCCTGGCAAAAAATTGACTGGTTTTGTTACTAACACGCTATGATAAATTGGAAGCACTGATTTAATCAGAGACCGAATTGAAAAAAACATGTCTCTTTGAAAAGGAGTTATTTCCAACCCTATCTGCCCCAGTATTATCCCTGATACCAGTGAAAGAGGAGGCTCGGCTGTAGCACTTGGTTTAATATGTTAAATATTTAAAAGACTCAAAAGTCTAAGGAGAAAAAGTTATCCCTGGCAAAAAAAGTAAGAATACCTTTGTCAGCTGGGCAGGGCATATGAAGAGAAAATGATCAAACAAGTTTCTGAATGACGCCTTTACAGTGAGGACATGGAATCTGTCACGTCCAGGATATTAGGGGACAAGGAGCCTTCCCTTTACGGGGCCAACAGAAGAGGGGTGTCCCAGCTTGACATATACAGATGGAGGCTACCTTGCACACACTAAATGGTGTTGACATTTCCAGAGTCAATGGACGAAGGAATAAGATATAAGCCTTAACATACTTGACGGCTGCTTTAAACACACATGGGGTGTTGGTGTTAGGAATGACCTAACACTCCCAAGGTCATTTTTAGTATCCCTAGAGCTCCTAATGCCTAATTCTCAGTCCAACAGAAGAAGTTCTCCCAAAGTGCTCTGCTTTAGGGACAGTTCTAACGACCTCATTTCAAGATCATTATAAACCAATACTGAGACCTTCTGTTAACTGGAGGCCCACAGCTGACAGTCCTTAAATTTCAAGACAGAGAAATGAGATGCCACCATTCTCGGCCCAAGCCACATCAGGAAATCTAAGTTATCCCACAGCGATTTTGTATCACTTAGAATTTCTACCTAATATTTTATACTTAGTAGGAACACAATATTTTTAGAAAGAATGAATTTTCGTGCTTTTTCATAAAAACTGTTGTCTGTTCTTGATGGTACATCCCATCCTGTTCCTACTGGTCATGACATATCCAGCCTCTCTAGTCTTTTCTTTCAATCAGTCAGACACCCCCGTCACCTCCATTAAAAGCACTGGGCCATAGTCACCATCTCTTTCATCATCAAGCATCTCCTCTTATAGAGATGCCCGCTATGTCCAGCACTATCTTAGGTTTAGGAAGGTTTGGATGCGGAGAAGGATGAAGTATATGCTCTACCACATGAGCAGTTGGCAGTGACTGCCCTCCTGCATCTGAAAAGCTTTACATCTTGTCAAATCGTAACAGTATAGGCTTTGCATTTAAATAGTTACCGACAATGATACATTTCAAAGCGCTTCTTTGTTAAACTGATGTGGACATTCACTGGTGACATCTGTCATTTGGAATTTTTCCCTTAATAAAATTGATTGTGGGGACTTCCCTGGTGGTGCAGTGGTTGGGAATCCGTCTGCCAGTGCAGGGGACATGGGTTCAAGCCCTGGTCCGGGAAGATCCCACGTGCCGCAGAGCAACTAGGCCCGTACGCCACAAATGCTGAGCCTGAGCTCTAGAGCCTGCGAGCCACAACTACTGAGCCCGCGAGCCACAACTACTGAGCCCGCGTGCCACAACTACTGAAGCCCATGCACTTAGAGCCTGTGCTCTGCAACAAGAGAAGCCACTGCGATGAGAAGCCCACACACTTCAACGCAGAGTAGCTCCTGCTCGCCGCAACTAGAGAAAGCCCATGTGCAGCAAAGAAGACCCAATGCAGCCAAAAATGCATAAGTAAATAAATAAATTTTAAAAAAAGAAAATTGATTGTGAACAAGTAACAAAGAGCGACTGCTTCAGGACATCTGGCATGTGAAAATGGGCCCTTTGCAAAGAACTGGATGTTGATGTGTTTTCATTAAAATGGTACCTTACCTGAGCTACACAAGTGTTAACAGAGTAGAAGAATTTTTCTTCTGTCTAAACAAAGTCGCTATGTACAGTTCATGGGGCACAAATGCTTCATGGGAGAATGAACAAATTATGCCTCTGAAGAGTTGGTGAATATTTATTCTGACACAGCTTCCACAGGACAACCAGCAACCTCATTTGAAGTAAATTCCTTAGTCTGGTCCAATAAGAAAAATTGTGTTGGAACTGTGCTCCCTGCTCTAAAGAGGGCAAATCCATTCACTGCTGCAGAAAAGTCTCTGGGATGGATCTAACCTATTTGCTTTTGTGGGTTTTGATGCTGCTGAGTAAGCCAATGATATTTCAAGCGGGTGCCGGTCTGGACACAGTCGAGAGAGCTCTGTGGAGTGTTTTTTCTTCAACCACTCAACCATGACTGCAAAAACAAGACCAGTACCAGAGATGTGGAATAACTTGTCTTGACAGCAGTGAACTAATGAACATCCATCATTAGATTGTTCGAACATCTTTCACAATTGAAGAGCTGACTTTAAAAGAAATTGCAGTAAAGTCTTCAGCATTTTCATAGCATTCATTTGGAGCAACCTGTGGTGTTTATCTGTAGTTTAAATGCAAAAAGAAAAGAAAAATCACACGAATGTTTCATGCAAGGCTGCTTCTGGAACAAAATTAATAATGGCTGCAATTTGCAAAATGGTTCTGTCGCATTGTGGAGGCTAAATCTGACTAATTTAATTCCCTTGCAGTGATGGCTTAAAATATTGCAGAAGAAACAGTCAAAACACTGTGAACATGGCACAACTACACAGTCCTCTGCTGACCGAGAGCCTTCAGAGAATGCCTGCCAAGATTATTCTTAGCTCAATGATGTGTTTTGCTTTTCCTCGTAAACCGAAGAGTGCTTTTCCAGATTCATCCATTTTTATTTTGGGGGAATTCTAATTGGCTCCCAGTGAGGCTGGGCAGCCACCAAACTGATCATATGCCAGTTTAATTGACTCCAGAGATATTTAACAGATTGTTCACTATTTCACTGTGTACTGAAGGGTAGCTGTAACTATTCTTTTTTCCTGTCATAACCATTGTGGCCGTTATGACAGCCCTGCACATGATTTATTTTGTGGCATTTTCTATGCAGGGAAAATAATAATGCTTCACCACCTCCACCTCCTCCACCGCTGAAAATATGATTAAGATCAAAGGTGGACTCCTGCTTATACATGAAAAATAATGATTGCTAGCCTGTCAATTTGTAGAGCAAATTGTGACACAATTCCATATAACGCTGGACATCTACAAAGATGTATTGCAGTGAAATCGTTGTGTGATTGTTCATTCCATCCTTCCAAAACAAGCGTTTCATCGGCTTAAGAAAATGTAATAGACCTATTCATCAGATGTTTAATGAATGAGTTTTAAATAACAAGTGATCATAGAAAACATCTTTGAAACATTTGAATCCAAGCTTTTGTTTCTTTAAAAACGAATCCATTAGAGAAAAAAGAATTGCACTTCACCATATTGTTTATGGACTACAAAGATTTAACTTCCTGGTGATAATTTATAAAGCAGTGAAATGAAAATATGCAAATTTTCAGGAAGCATTCAACATAAGAGGCTTTTCTTGTTTAGAAAAGTTTAGTCTGTTTGATCCTTTCAATTCAGTGAGTTAACACTGAGCATCGCAGACATGTTACATTACAGGGAGAGCTGTGAGTTCTAGCTTGATTTTCGGCAAATGTGCAAACTGGAGGGACACGTGGGGGAGAAGCAAGCAAAGATCAGGAAAGACCACTCTTAAATGAGAATATGCTATAATCAGAGGCAGGAAGGTAGTCCTTCTGCTGACCTATGGGGCACAAAGAGCACTGTGTCCATTATATTGTAAGTGAGCCCAAAAGCCAAATGGCAGAAGGTGCAGGAAGCCGTCATAAATTTTATAACCTGATCTCCTCAAACGAGAGTTTAGTATTATGAAGCTACACTTTCATGCAACGAGCACAAAAGGGCGCTTCACCGAACCTCCAGTAACCATTCATTCATTTCTTTACTTTTTCTTCTTTTGCCAGCTCTTTTCCTTCATCAACTTCCCAAGCGTGTGCCACAATTCCACTCTTCCCTGTGTTTGCTCTGCTGGAGACGTGGTTGGACCAGGCATCTGATATGTTGCTGGAACTCAGCAGTCTGGGGCGCCTGCTCATTGTGAAATGGTAGCAACGGTAGGAAGCATGGATAGAGTCCAGGTTCCTTAACACATCTAGTAAGATCTTTCATGGTCTGGTCCCCACTGAGCATCATTTTGCTCTGATTCTCTTTCTTCTCTTCCTTTTTCCTCATCCTTGCTGCACTGGGTTTGAACATACTATATAAAGCATGAACACCACTTTAACACCTGCCTTAGGATATTTTCCAGAGAAACCTGTGCTAAGAAAATCAGAAAAGGAAAATTGTTCTAGAGCAGACACACAGGACAGGATCTGAGGGTTGAATTGCTGTTCATCTAAACCACTTCCTTCTACCTCTCAGGCTGCTTTTATTCCAGCAGAAATTTACTGCTGAACTCTTCTTTTTTGTTTTTTTTGTTGTCGTTGTTTGTTTGTTTTTTGACCACGCAACTTGTGGGATCTTAGTTCCCTGACCAGGGATTGAACCCAGGGCCTTCGGCAGTGAGAGCTCAGAGTCCTAACCACCGGAACGCCAGGGAATTCCTGCTGATCTCTTCTTATATTCTCCATATTTCCCATAAATGAGCTCATCTCTTCTCGTAGCTTCAAAGACTGTACTGATGATGATGATTCTAAGATCTTATCTCCAGCTCCCACAGTTCTCCGGGGCTATACGTATCCAGCTGCCTTCCAGACTCATGAATGCTTCAAACGCAATTAGTTCTGGCCTGAATTCATCATCTTCTCCCCACACCCGATCTTCCCCTACTATCCCTTATCTCAGAAAACCTGTAGTTGTTCTTGATTCCTCATCGCCTCCGCCTTTCAGATTCATCTAGGCATCAAGCCTTATCTATTCTTCCCCATAAATACATCTGAAAACACTATTTTCTCCATTCTCACCGTGACTACCCTGATTCACCCTATCAACCCACCATCCATTCCTGCCTGCAGTAATGCCATGACCCTCTCATTGGCCTCACTTTTTCTAATCTTTCTGCCTGCAAATCCCTTCTCCATGCTACAGCCAGAGTGATCTTTCTGAACTGCAAACCTAATCATCATTCTGCTTAAAATGCCCCAAAGTTTCCCCCGCTGTTTTCAGGAAAGAGTCCAATCTACCTAACAGGTCTGCTAAGATCCTTCATGAGGCTCCCTGCTGAGGTCACCAGCCATTGTCATCCTCACCTTCTATCTTAGCCCTGATGACAGTATTTCAGTGCCTTACCGGTAGCTTGTACCCTCTCTCCTCAGAGCCTTCACATAGGAAGCTCCCTTTACCAGGAATACTCTTCTCATCTCTGCCATTCCCTACGCCACCCTTCAGGTGTCAAATCTGGCATCCCTTTCTCCCAGAAGCCCCCTAGACTAGATGTGATCTATGGCTCCTTGCTCTTTTCGTCCTGTAATATGTCACACGTTACTGTGATTGCTTGTGTAATTGTTATTTCCCCCACCAGGCTGTATCACTTGTTTGCCTCACTTACAGGCCTAATGCAGGGCACAGGGCCTGGTGCACAGGAAACATTCCATAAATATTTGATGGATGAATGACCATCATTTTAAAGAGACAGAATGGCTCCCAGGCAGGGCTAATTTCACCATGATATGATTAAATATACTGACACGTCTAAATAAAGAATGTATCAATCATTAAAAGGAACTGGTCAGTTAGGAAATACAGAACAAGGTGAGTCACTGAGGTAGGTGTTAGAATGCCTATCCAAGCACATCTAGGGACGAAGGAGTATTAGCTAATGGACTTCAAATACTGTGGTCCCATTAGTAAGAACATCCCTTTTATGAAATGGATCAGCCTGATGCTATTAACTCCCCACTTTCTAATTCCATACTCATGTAGCAATTTTATAATTATTATTTGGCTTCCCATGTAAGTCTGTTTATAGGGAGAAAGACATGCAGATTCTGAGTATTTCAGGTCTCTGTGACAGTGATTTCTCACTGTGATTTAATGAATTCCCTTACGACTGTGGTGTGCACAGATCATGAGCAGACCAGGATGGGGTCCAATCCACTCTTTGCTCTGTGGACATTTCAATGGCTCTTACTTCACTTCTTAGTTTCAGTGGCCAATGGTTGCAGGAGCAAAAGTCCCTGGAAGCCCACAACAGAGGGTGGAAGGAGCTAGACCGGGGGCAGGGGTCATGCTCTATAACTGTCAGTTCTTTTCAGCCAGGATCCTTTGCCAAGAACCACAGCACACAAGCAGGCAGTTTTTGTAACATTTGGTTCTTTGGTACATAGAGTGAGTTATCTTAAAAATTTCCAACTACTGAAGCCCGCGCGCCTAGAGCCCGTGCTCTGCAACAAGAGAAGCCACTGCAATGAGAAGCCCATGCACGCTACGAAGAGTAGCCCCCTCTGGCCACAACGAGAGAAAGCCCACGCGCAGCAATGAAGACCCAATGCAGCCAATAATAAATAAAATAAATTTAAAAATTAAAAAAAAGGGGGGCTTCCCTGGTGGCACAGTGGTTGAGAGTCCGCCTGCCGATGCAGGGGACATGGGTTCGTGCCCCGGTCCGGGAAGATCCCACATGCCGCGGAGCAGCTGGGCCCGTGAGCCATGGCCACTGAGCCTGCGCGTCCAGAGCCTGTGCTCTGCAACAGGAGAGGCCACAACAGTGAGAGGTCCGTGTACCGCAAAAAAAAAAAAAAAGAACTATATTATCCAACTTTCATTTTGAAGGTTAAAAAAAAAAAAAACAGGAGACCAGAGAGAGGATTCAGGGTACCCATTGGCACGCAGCTGCTTAGTGGCTGAGCTGGGGTGGAAAACTCACAGGTCCTAAGTCCTACATCCCACATTCCCTCCAGCATACATGCTCCTCCAGCCCTAATGGAGTACAGGGAAATAACACTGACCAGCGACCCCGGGACTTGAGATCAGCCATAGGTGCTCATCAGATGTGTGACTGGAGGCAAATCCAGACAGCCTTGGAGGAACAGTTTCCCAACCTTTCAAACATGGGGTTGAACTCGATGTCTCTAGCTTCACTTCCACTTCTACGTTAATCTTAAACTGTAGCAATCCTCCAGTCGAGAATAATCTTCTATGTCATCTCTTTTTTTAAATCTGTTTTAATGCAAGTAAATTGTATTTATGTAATAAAGGAAGCTTCTGGCTGATAAGAGTTATAGAACCATTTTTACTACTGCTCTTCACCAGTGACTCATTCTCCTTGTGTGGCCCCAGCCAAACCCAGAAGAAGACTTCATCTTCAGACTATGCATCTGAATCTGGTGAGATGCTGGGACACCACACTCTACCTCAGGAAGTCCTCCCTGGGAGGTCCACCTGGAATGTTTCATTCTGAGCTGTGAGTTAGGGACCGTGGACTAGACAGGAGTCCCAAGTTCACTCTGGAGCAGACTCAAAGTGCCCAGGAAAACCTTGAATGTTGCTGTTTTCCAGAGGTGATTTAGGACAACCAATCTAAGGTAACCTTCACCCAAACTGAAATCTCCACCGCTGCCCATGCTGGGGCCAATGAGCAGACTTTCCAAGAGAGATACATGTCTTTAGTCTTCCTCAAGGGACTCTGAAAAGGGGCTGAAAGTGTCCCACTGAAGGGAAAATGAATGGACACATAGTTTACCATATGTCTCAGAAGAGTAACACTCAGACAAGAAATATTATCAAATGATTTCTGTTATGGGCTGAATTGTGTTTCCCCCCCATTCATATGTTGAAGCCCTAACCTCCAGTACCTCAGAATGTGACCGAATTTGGAGACAGGATCTTTAAAATGTAATTAAGTTAAATGAGTTCACTAGAATGGGCTCTAATCCAATATGACTTGGTGTCCTTATAAGAAGAGGAAATTTAGACACAGTTACAGAGGGAAGACCCTATGAAGACACAGAGAGAAGACAGCCAACTGCATGCCAAAGAGAGAGACCTCAGAGTGAAACCAACCCTGAATGAAACCTTGATCTTGGACATCTAGCCTCTAGGACTGCGAGAAAATAAATTTCTGTTGTTTAAGTCACTCAATTTGTGGTACCTGGTTATGGTAAGTACCGATTCCTCTGTTGATGGACACTTAGGTTACTTCCATACCTTGGCAATTGTAAATAATGCTGCTATGAACATTGCAGGGGGAGGGGGGAGGCATGTATCTTTTTGAATTAGTGTTTTTGGACAAACTGTAATTTTTAACGATTCCCTTACTTTTAGACATTTTAATTGTTTCCATTTTTATCATTATAAAAAATACCATGAAGGATATCCTTGAAAATGTATCATTATGCCTTGTTTCCTAAGAACGAATTTCTAGAAGTGGAATGGCTAAGTCAAATGTATACACATCATTAAGGTTTTAACATATATGTCAAATGTTCATTCTTAAAGGTTTTACCAGTTTATACTCCCCTTTCAGTGTATTAGGATTCTAGCTTCCGATAATAATTATTATTATTCTAATATTAATTGGGTATTTACTATGTGCCAGAAGATATATTCAACACTTTATTTCACTAATTCCCTCAAAAACCCTGTGAGGTGGTTACTAATATTAGCTACATTTTACAGATGACAAAACCAGTCTTCAAGAAAATAAATGAAATGCCCAAGTTCCCTTTGTTAGTAAGAGGAAGAGCCAGGAAACAAAACTAGCCTATCTGACTCTAGTAAATCCCCTTTATCCTTCGCCGATCTTGGGTATTACGATTTCTTATACCTTTGCAAATGTGATAGGCAAAAAATCTATTTTTAATTTGGATTTCTAGGCTTATTAATTAGTTTCAACCTCCCTTTTTCTGTGTTTTGGCCATTTTGTTGCCTTGCTTTTTCAGACTGAATTGCCTGTTTCTGTTGTCTTTTCTGCTATTAGTGTGCAACCTCTCAGCAACTAAATGTGGAAGTTGCCACATACTTGTGGTACTCAGGCAGACTCCCTGAAACCTCGTCTCACTAAGAATTGGAACAGACACTTCTGATGACTCACTGCAGCCAAAGTTTCAGGGTAGTCTCATCATCTTGCAAGTAAGATGTGTTTGGAGATAACCCACCCAGCTGCTCACTCCTTTGGTAGACTGTAAACTATTTTGATTGAGTGGTTTCCTAATTTTTCAATGAAATCCAACTTTATGGTTTTTAACAAATTTGACACCTTTCCCTCAAATTTTGAAAAGAAAGGAAAAAAGGGGGGAAGCACCACCAACCCTTCCTCGGGCTAGCTTTGCCTTTGTGTAATCACCAAAAATGTTACAGCACACCTGAAACTAACATAATATTGTAAATCAACTGTATGTCAATTTTTTAAAAATATTTATTTATTTAGGCCACCCCAGGTCTTAGTTGTAGCATGCATGAGGGATCTAGTTCCCTGAGCAGGGATTGAACCCAGGTCCCCTACACTGGAAGCGTGGAGTCTTACCCACTGGACCACCAGGTAAGTCCCTATATTTCAATTTTTTAAAAATGTTACAGCAGCCCAGCCCAACCACCGGAGCAAGGATGCACGACTTGCCTGATGGTGGTAACAGGGAGCCTGTGGGGAGAGGAGAACTCATTGTTTGTATCTGTTTTGTGCTACAATCAGTGGTTAGCCTTGCAGAAACATTTACCTTGGGGATAGGTTCAATGTGTGGGATGGATAATTACACGTCGAGGAGCTTAATTTTGGATGAGAGAAGCCACTAATTCATGGCAGTCACACAAGACTCCAGTGAGGCTCTGTGCTGTTGGGTCCAAGTGCTCCGTGGTGTGGGACGGAGTCAGGGTTCCATTAACCAAGTATAGATGAAGGCGGCAAAGAGACTCAAACAGCAGCTTGAGTCTGGATGGTAAGTAACAGCTGCTTCCCTGTTCAATATTTTAAATTCCAAATTTAGAATCAAAATACAGGGAAAACCCTTTAGCTCCCCTTAACAATTGCTTTGTTTGTTTCTTTTTGCTATATTTAAAGAGAAAGGGAAAGCTTCCCTCTCTGAAATCCCGTTGATTGGCCCTCAGTTCAGAGGACGTGCGCATTAAGACGTGTTGATCCTTTAATAATTAAGAGCAGTCTTGGGATTGTTGACCTCCAGCCTTATTCAGCCTATCAGCAATCACAGTCAGCAGTATCTGTGGGAAAACCAAGCCGAAGGGAGTTGAATCGTTTAGCCGGCAGCATCAGTGCCGACGTTGACAAGTCCCCTGGCGCGGCTCCCTCACCCGCTCACGAGCTGCCATTCACGACAGCCAGGTAGTCGATAAAGCACACGCATGGGAGTCACTCAGTGCCGACGTTCCCCTTGGCTCACGGGAGGAATCGTGTCACGCTGGGAGCTTTAGTCTACATTACTCTGTAACCACTATCAAATCATACAAAAATTGGAGGCGAAGCTGCTTTCATCAAATTCCAAAGGAAATGCCATTAATATGCAGCTGTGTGCCAAAGAATATGTAGTTAGTCTCTTTAAAAGGCTTTATAATCAAAAATAGCCAATTAAGATGACCTTAAAGTAGTCGTAGAAAGCGGTTCATACTCATCATTAGTGCCTCCAGAAGAGAGCTTACAAAGGAACGTGGCTGACAGAATGAACACTGTCAAAAGTGCAGCAATGTTCTCGTCCCATTGGCCTTCCTGGCAGGCCAGGGAAAGAAGGATGGCTACTGCACCCCATCAGGGTGCCCGGGTGCGTCTGCTCTTCTCAGCAGGGGCTCAGGGAGCCACACAGCTGTCCACACACTCAGAGAAGGATCAGCTAAAGCCCTGCTCAGCCCGGCTTTGCCGCTGACCTGGATAAATCCAGATAACCACTTCATTTTCCCTAAGGGGATAAAGGGAGACCTGCTCACACACTAGATGAATGCTATAGTCCACAAATATAATGTTTTACTGGGGTCTGTAAACACAGGTGGACAGGGACACTGCACTCTTTCTTTTCCAGACACCAGATATGGTGTAATTGGGATTCGAAAAAGAGATTAATCTAACAAACAGATCCAAAAGCCCACCTCGCTCAAATCCTCTCCAAAGAAAAGGTTACTATGTCCTAAATTAATATCTATTTTATCTAGCAAATAATTTGTCAAGAAACATTACTTTTTAATGCAATCAATGTGTTATCAGTAATCTTTCATAAGCAAAAACTGCTTTATATTTTAAGACAAAATGCAACACTATTTCCCTCAGAAGATACAACCACTATAAATTTGGATAGCCTGTTCTATAACTGCTTGGAAATTATAACTATATCTAGGTCTAACTAGGATATTCTTTATCCAAAATTATATCAAGTATGAAAACTGTGACTAACTTCTAATTACCAAGAAAAGATAATTACATGCAAAACAAATAAAACTAACCAAAATCATTAGCAGAACTTGCTAATCAATCACTGAAATCCGATTTGGCCATCCAGAAGCCCAAGAGTGTGCAGAGCAGGGAGGATGGGGCATGAATTAAAAGGACACCTCTGAGAATCCCGGAGATTGACAAAGGGGTGACAATATCCATGAATAATATTTGCAAAAGTGAAACTAGAGATAAAGGTATCAGCTGGGAACATGCTACTTTCTAAACTATCATGAACAAGGCCAGCCATTTCCTGATGGTTCTTTAATATGCTCCTAGCAAAGTTTATCTATTTATAGCTTCTGACTGCCACCCTACCACCCACATGGTATGGGACAAGGAAATACGGTCCAAAATAGTTTTGTCCTGTTTCCTTTCCTCAGAGGAAATGGGTTTTAGTCTTCAAAATCAGCCCCTCAGCACATGTCTCCTATGGACCCTTCCCCTGTCAGCTTGGGACGCCCTGCTCCACTCACCGGGAGAAATCTCAGCTCAGGATGCATTGACGTGCCCTCTCGGCACTTCAACTTAACCCCCTTATTTTAAAAGTGAAATGTTCTGAAAAGAGCACACAAAATACAAACAAACCTTCAAAAGGAACAGACAATGAGAAGCAAGGCAAAGAGGAGGCGAATTGTGATAAACAGTAGGAGGAACAGAAATAAAGATGAGAGAAAACAGTAGCTGCACGCAAGAAAATTCATCATGGGTGAAGAAGCAGCATCTAGGCAGTTGCCAGACTCAGACAGGGGAAGATGCCTCCTGTCAATAAAAGAATTAATCAGCAGGGAAATGATAGAAATGGAAAAGTAAAAAGTGCATTAAGGAAATTTAGTCACGTCCATTTCCTAGCTATAAGGAACTTTTTAAAAACATGTGAATATACCCCACTGAAGTAATGTCAGAGAAGGCCTAGTGGACAGTCAAAAATTTCACTACGGCCCAGTGGTAACAAGGCCAACCCCACTGCAGTATCTCTGGAGAGCTGGAACTCCCATCCCTGCCTAGGTGCAACTAGGAGCCTCCCTGCTCTGGTATCAACAGGTGCCAAATGGGGAATCTGGACCACCCAGATCCCCCTGGCAGTAATAAGGGTCCCCTTTCCCTGTGAGAGCACTGTCAGAAACTTCCAGCTAAAAACAGAGATTTATATAAGATCTAGAGTCTCCTAATACAATATGAAAATGTCCAAATTTTAATAAAAAGTCAATGGATACTAATCTCAAGAGACAGAGATGTTGGAATTATCCAACAAATATTTCAAAGCAGCCATGATAAAAATGCTTTCAAGACCAATTGTGTACATATTTGAAACATGAAAAAACAGAAAGCCTTAGCACGAAAAATTGTCTCCAAGAAGAATTAGGAGATAATGAAGAAAAAACAAATGGAAATTTTAGAACTGAAAAGCACAATAACAAAACAATAACAAAACAAAACACAACAACTGACATTAAAAGACCAGGGACTTCCCTAGCAGTCCAGTGGTTAAGACTTTGCCTTCCAATGTAGGGGGTGCGGGTTCAATCCCTGGTTGGGGAGCTAAGATCCCACATGCCTCGCGGCCAAAAAACCAAAACATGAAACAGAAGCAATATTGTAACAAATTCAATAAAGACTTTAAAAATGGTCCACATCAAATAAAAAAAAAAATCTTAAAAAAAAAAAGCCCATTGGGTGGATTCCAATAGCAGAATGGAGAAGAGAGAGGAAAGAATTAGTGAACTGGCAGACAGAATAATAGAAATTGTTCAACCTTAACAACAGAGAAAAAAATGAAGAGAGACTCAGGGACCTCTAGAACTATAAGAAAATATTTAATATGTATGTCATCAATTCCCAAAAAGAGAAGAGAGATTTTTCTTACTTTATTCTTATTTTTCAAAATTATTTTAGCTATGAGTTCCTTCGCCTTTTCATATAAATTTTGGCATAATCTTATGTATGCTTGCAGAAAACTCACTGGAATTTTGATATGATATATATTAAATCTGCATATCAATTTGGGGAGAATTGACATCTTTACTATGTTGAGTCTTCTAATCCATGAACACAGTATCTCTCTCCCCTTATTTACATCCTCTTTGATTTCTTTCATCAGTGTTATGTAGTCTTTTTCATAGAAGTCCCATACATGTTTTGTTAGCTTCACACCTAAGTATTTATTTTTTTGAATGATTGTGAACGGTACTGTATTTTTAGTTTAGGTATCCATGTATTCAGTCTACCTGATTTCAGGATGTACTATAGTAATCTATACTATCTGTACTGTACTACAGTAAATCAAAACTGTATGATATTGGTGAAGGAATAAACACATAGATCAATGGAACAGAATAGAGAACCCAGGAAGAGACCCTCACAAATAATGCCCAACTGATTTTTGACAAAGGTGCAAAAGCAATACAATGGAGAAAAGATAGCTTTTTCAACAAATGGTACTGGAGCAATTGGACATCCACAGGCAAAAAAATAAACTTCAATCTGTCTCACACTTTATACAAAAATTAACTTAAAATGTATCACAAACTTAACTGTAACCACAGGCAAAAAAATAAAAAATAAACTTCAATCTGTCTCACACTTTATACAAAAATTAACTTAAAATGTATCACAAACTTAACTGTAAAGTTATAAAACTTTCAGAAAAAATAGGAGAAATTCTTCAGGATCTAGGCAGACTTCTTAGACTTGACATTGAAAGCACAATCCATAAGTAAAAGTTGATAAGTTGGACTGCATAAAAATTATAAACTTTTACCGGAGACTGTGCTCCGCAACGGGAGAGGCCACAACAGTGAGAGGCCCGCATATCGCAAAAAAAAAAATTATAAACTTTTACTCTGTGAAAGACTCTACTAAGAGAATTAAAAAACTAGCTACAGACTGGGGAACAAAACTAGTTGCAAACCACATATTAGACACAGGACTGATATCTAGGCTATATAAAGGACTCTCTAAATTGTTCAACAGTAAAAAAAAGAAAAAAATTAAAAACAGAATTAGAACATGGGCAAAAGACAGGAAGAGACATTTCACCGAAGAAGCTATACAAATGGCAAATAAGCGTATGAGATGTTCAACATCATTAACCATTAGAGAAATGCAAATTAAAATCATAATGAGATACCCCTACACACATATCAGAATGGCTAAAATAAAAAATAGTAACAGAGACTTCCCTGGTGGTCCAGTTGTTAAGACTCTGCACTCCCAGTGCAGGGGGCCCAGGTTCGATCCCTGCTCAGGGAACCAGATCTCCCATGTCACAGTTAAGACCTGGTGCAGCCAAATAAATAAATAAATAAATAATTTTAAAATAAAATAAAAAATAATGACAACACCTAACGCTGCCAAGAAAGCTGAGAAACTGGATCACTCATACATCGTTAGTGGGAATGTAAAACAGTACATCCATTCTAGAAAAGTGAGGTAGTTTCTTAAAACAAACAAACAAAAAAACTAAACATGCAACTACCATCCAACCCAGCAATCACACTCCCGAACATTTAACCCAAAGAAAAGAAGACTTATGTTCATACCAAAATCTACACAAGAATGTTTATAGTATATTTATTTGTAATAGCCCAAAATTGGAAATGGGTGAATGGCTAAACAAACGACAGTACATCCATACCATAGCAATAAAAAGGAATGGACTGGGACCTCCCTGGTGGCGCAGTGGTTAAGAATCCGCCTGCCAGTGCAGGGGACATGGGTTTGATCCCTGGTCCGGGAAGATCCCACATGCCGCGGAGCAACTAAGCCCGTGCGCCACAACTACTGAGCCTGCGTGCCACAACTACTGAAGCCCGCGTGCCTAGATCCCGTGCTCTGCAGCAAAAGAAACCACCACAATGAGAAGCCCGTGCACGGCAAGGAAGAGGAGCCCCCACTCGCCACAACTAGAGAAAGCCCGCACGCAGCAACGAAGACCCAATGCAGTCGAAAATAAATAATTTAATTAATTATTTTTAGAAAAGGGAATGGACTAGGAATACATGCAACCACCTGGATGGATCTCCAGAGAATTACTTTGAAAAAAAGCCAATCCCAAAAGGTTACAAGACTGTATGATTTCATCTATGTAACATTCTTGAAACGGCAAAATTATAGAAATGAAGCCCAGATTAGTTTCTAGGGATTAAAAAGAGAGTGAGCGGGAGGAAAGTAGATGTGGCTATAAATGAGCAATATGAGGGGCCCTGGTGGTGATGGAAATACTTCGCATCTAGGCTGTATCAACGTCAATATCCCATTGTGGTACTGTTTTGTCCTTTTGCAAGATGTTACCATTGGGTGAAACTGTCTAAAGGGCACATGGGAACTCTCTAGTATTTCCTACAACTGCATGTAAGTCTACAACTACCTCAAGATAAAAATTCTAATTATAGGGACTTCCTTGGTGGTCTAGTGGTTAAAAATCCACCTTCTAATGCAGGGGATGAGGGTTCGATCCCTGGGGATCAATCGGGGAACTAAGATCCCACATGCTGGGGGGCAACTAAGCCCATGTGCCACAACTAGAGAAGCCCGCACGCCGCAGCGAAACATCCCTCATGCCACAGCCAAGATCCCGCATGCCGCAACTAAGACCTGATGCAGCCATAAATAAATAAATAAATACACTTAAAAAAAAAATTTTTATTATAAAAAGTATCAGGATATATTCTTCCCCCATGGGAAAATAAGGAGAAAGGATCAATGCAATCCATTCCAATGAAAGAAGCATTGAGATGAATTTTTCTGTAATATGAAATCATTCCTATATTCCAGAGCAAATTTTAAAAGTTGTTCATGGCAACAAAATTGTATTCATCAGATGCTTGCTGTTGTCCCCTGCAGTATCTATCTTGGGTAACACTCTATTTTCAGTCTTGGTGTATGGTGGTGTGTTCAATATTTGTTTGCCTTTATTAGTGAATTAATTTTTGTACTGTAATTTGAACTTAAGGATAGAACACTCTGTAACCATGGTGATCCCTGATTGTTTCTTGTTCACATGATATTAGAATGAGTGGTGGATTTCTTCCTGGTCACCCTGAGCACTGTCAACTGGATGCCAGGTGTTCAGTGAGAAGGAAAAAGCAGAGACAGTCACATGTCTCACGTAGGAGGTGAGTCTGCTAATGTACTGGAGGTGATGGTCATAAAGATCAAAAGGAAGGGGTAGAAAATAGACAAGACTTCACAGAAGCATAGTTTACATGAAGCAACAAATGGAAATAGAATTCTGAAGTTCAACCTTAGTCGAAAAAACCCAAATTTTCTTCAATGTCTTTTCATTCCACTTTGCACATCCCCTTTAATTCCATTGACTTATTCATTCAACAGGAATTTACTGAATACCTACTACATGCAAGGATGGCTCTGAGGAAAAGTTACAAATATGAAAGGGAAGCTCTCTTCCCTTGAAGTTATTATAACTTAGTGGGAATGACAGGAATATGAAAACAGGAATGTCCAAACAAGGCATCATTGACCCAAATACCAATAGAAATGTAAGCAGAATGTTCTGATAGCTCAGGGTAATAAATACCCCCCACCAGTCGTTGCTCAGCCCCTGTAGATGACCCACTTCTTCCCAGGGGTCTGAGTCTCCCATCATGACTTGTTTTTCTCCTGCACAACCTACCTCAGGACTCTAATCTTTGCTAGGGTTAACCAGATAAATTAATGCCAATGAAGGTATCAATGCCTGATTCTGGTTTAATCTATGATTCTTCCAGATAACATAATTCATGCAAATAGGTAGATGAGAGCTTCAGTCATCTCATAGTTACATCACAGTAGGAAGCAGAAAGCACAGGGTGTTTGAGGATTGAACAGGTTCTGGAGGACCCTGAACCTCCACAGAACAGGGGGCTGCCCCCAAATGACCTCATCTCTGAGAGGAAAGTTCTGGGTGAAGTTCAATTCACTAGAACAGATTTTGAATTTAATGCTGTTGTTGCACAAATATTATTAAATCAACTCTAGCTAAAAGCCAGAACATATCCATTTGTCATTAGCTTGAGTCGATTGTATAATATGACTCATTAATCTTTTTCACCGAACTAATCTTAGGTTGCAAAATAATTCATTCTCCTTGGTATCAGTCCAATCTTCAGGCTGTAACTAGATTTCTAGAGACTTCCTTGATTGTAATGAACTTTCCTTGCTGACGTCACCAGCTACATAAGCAGCAAGATCAATACAAAATAGTGACTTAGATGTTGGGCACATTTGAAAATAACATATAGGTCAAGTGCATTTGTTGAATACATAATGTATTCAACAGCCCTGTTTACATCTATCATTTCATTTAACTCCTATTAACTACCTGCTGAGATAGACATTTGAGCTCTACTTTAGAGTTGCAGAAAGAGAAATTCAGAGAGGTTGAATGACTTTTCCAAGGTCACACAGCTAGGAAGTGGTGAAGCCAGGATTTAAATTCAAGTCTGTCTGACATCGAAGCTTATGTACTTTCTGTGGCAGGTCCTAACCCCCAGTACTTAGGAATGTGATCTCATTTGGAAATGATGTAATTCCATTAAGGATCTCATGATGAGATCATCCTGGACTTAGGTTGGGCCCTAAATCCAATGACAAGTTTCCTTATAAGAGACAAAAAAGGAGAAGGCACAGAGACATAGAGTCCAGGTAAAGACGAAGACAAAGATTTAAGTTATGCAGCTAAAGCCAAGGAACACCAAGAATTGCCGACAGCCACCATAAACTAGGTGAGAAACATGGAATGGATGCTGTCTCAGAGCTTCCAGACAGTACCAACCACGCTACCACCTTGATTTTTTTACTTCTGTGCTCCAGAACTGTGAAAGAATAAATTTGTTGTTTAAAAGAAAAAAAAACTTTATGTACTTTCCTTTATATCCCTTTCCACATGCAATTTGGAGCCAGAAAGGCCAAATAACGATTTGTCTGTCATTTTCACTAAAGATGGAACAGGAATATGTGCCTTACATTTCAAAAGGTGGAAAATTTTCCCTAAATAATAATGCCTGTGAGCCATGGGGTTATGTAACCACAGGCTGTCTTTGAAATATTGTTAGAATAGATTGAACAATGGACTGGAAGTTCTGTCTAAAGAAGAGGTTGAGTTAGAACAGCATGCTTCTAAAGTTCACGTCTCAGATCCACCTTTCTATCTATACAGACTGTTGGAAAACTTTAACATTGTCAAGGTGGTACTCTCTAAAATTAACTTCTCTGTGTTTCCAATAGCTCAAATCAATCAAAAGCAGAGAAGTCATAATGAGTGTCCTCCACAGCAGGTCCTGAAGACTTGGTCACGCTGAGGTCACCAAACCTCTTTATCCCTTTGAAGTGAAGAAAAGGACAAACACAGCGAAAGTAGTTCCCAATACTCACTACTAGGTGAAAGGAAGAATGGCCATCCAGGCACTCTCTCTGACAACTTCCAGCCACTCCCAATCAAAAAAAAAAAAAAAAAGTGATAAGCAAGATATAATCTGGTTTTTTTGTGCATGGCCACAATTTTCTCCATGCTCCATCCATTCCTGCCTTCATATTCATTCCTTTGGTCTGAGCATCAGATCATAAATATAACTTATATAGTATTTCATTGTACATTTAGTCACATGATATAACATTTCCTTAGTTTTAAACAATGTATCGTTTTCACCATTAAAAGAAGACAATAAGCTTTAATAGCAAAAGCCATATGCCCCAAACCACAATTTGTCTCCTTTCTTACAAGTATGAGCAGATGGCTACAGGCCTATTAGGATGATTCAAACTTAATACATGATTCAGAATCATTTCCTTAGATGAGCAGAAGGGGTTCCAGCCCGAACCTAAACAGTCGTCATCCTAGGATTCAGACATTCTTATCATTTCTGGACGGGCCCAGTGATGGGACACCAAAAATCTATGGAACCTAGACTGAAGAGACTGGTAATCAGGCACACAAGCTTGGTTCAAGGTCAGGGGCCCACACCCAGCTGGACAACTGGAGAGGCAGGAGATGTTGAGCACAGTGCAGTCACTCGGCACAGCCAGCTACCCCGTCCCATGCAGACAGGTGTTTGTTGAGAGCCCAAGACGGTTCTCCTCTGGCCAGGTGAGAACGTTACATGAGGTTTAGAGACAGGGAAGAGTCTCCCCACTTCACTAGAGAATACAGCAGGGCTTCTGTGCATCTGCTACCACATCTTTGACACAGCATGCAGAATGTCAGTTGTGGCCCAACTGAAAGGCAGCATGACCCTGTGCTGGATGTGGCCATGTGTCACCCCCCACCCCCAGTGTCTTGGTGGACACCAGAGAACAGGCATCAAGTCACCGTGGAGGAGGCCCAGCAGCAGAGGGGGAGAAGTCAGACTCTGTGAGGAACCTAAGAGGACCATGCTTGGAAATCCACCAAGATGCCCTGGAGGGTTTTTTGAGATATGTGAGAAGGACTTCAAACTGAGAAATTAGGGATCTTACAAGAGTTGCTGTGTACAGGGAAGAGGAATATCACTGGCTACTGTTATCATCACCTTCATTTTAACCACTTAGGTTGCCTAGGAAACCCAGATTACAACCTGCTGTGCTGAAACCTGGGGTAATGGAAAAATACAACTGCAACCAGACCTTGGAGAAAGGGGAAGGCTGAAGGGAGCTTGACCAGCTATGAGTTCAAGAATATTCCAGTAGCTTCTTCATGAGGTGAGTCAAATCAAACAGTTAGTGGTGTTTTGTTTCCCCTTTATTAAAAAAAGAAATTTGCAACTATGTGAGAAGCTATGGGATTTGTTTTCAAATCCAATAATTTCATTTTTGGTCTCAATATCATATTCTTCTTCAAAAGAACTTATGGACCATTTGCCTTTCCATTGCCATTCTAAAAACGTCACCAAAATTAGGGGTACAATATTTGGTGTATACATCTCTGTCTTCATTTCTCATAAACAGCTCAGACACAATGCATCTAAGCAGATCTCATTATCTTTTTATCCAACTCTACTCCTCCCCCGTGCAGTTTCTATCTCAGTAAGTGACCTTCCTAGACATCAATAACCAATTAAAAAGCTAATTCCAGGTGGAATATCTACCCTCCCTCTAATGAATTAAACATATAGCCATAAATTCAATTAAAAGATTGGAAAACCCAATATTATAAAGTTAAAAATTCTTCAAAAATTAATCTACAATTTCAACAAAGTTCCAATAAAAATTTAAACAAAGTTCTGATGAAATTTGACAAGCCAATTCTAAAATTCAAAGGGAAGGGAAAAATGTGAAAGAATCACCAAGAAAATTTTAGGAAAAGGAGAAAGAGGGAAGACTTGCGCTACTATATAGCAAAACTATACTATCAGGCTACAGTCCTCACCATCGTGTGATGGCAGCACAAGAATAAACAAACCTAGTTCAGACACAGGTCCATCCGTATAGATGAGGGAGAAAGATTAGTGGGAAAAGGATGGCTTGAATCTTAAGTAAATAGTACTGATACATGGAGAACAGTATGGAGGTTCCTTAAAAAACTAAAAATAGAACTACCATACAACCCAGCAATCCCATTACTGGGCATATACCCTGAGAAAACCATAATTCAAAGAGTCATGTACCACAATGTTCACTGCAGCACTATTTACAATAGCCAGGACATGGAAGCAACCTAAGTGTCCATCAACAGATGAATGGATAAAGAAGATGTGGCCCATATATACAATGGAATATTACTCAGCCATAAAAAGAAACGAAATTGAGTTATTTGTAGTGAGGTGGATGGACCTAGAGTCAGTCATACAGAGTGAAGTAAGTCAGAAAGAGAAAAACAAATACCATATGTTAACATATATATATGGAATTTAAAAAAATGGTTCTGAAGAACCTAGGGGCAGGACAGGAATAAAGATGTAGACATAGAGAATGGACTTGAGGACACAGGAAGGGGGAAGGGTAAGCTGGGATGAAGTGAGAGAGTGGTATGGACATATATACACTACCAAATGTGAAATAGGTAGCTAGTGGGAAGTAGCCGCATAGCACAGGGAGATCAGGTCGGTGCTTTGTGGCCACCTAGAGTGATGGGATAGGGAGGGTGGGAGGGAGACGCAAGAGGGAGGAGATATGGGGATATATGTATATGTATAGCTGGTTCACTTTGTTATACAGCAGAAACTAACACAACATTGTAAAGCAATTATAATCCAATAAAGATGTTAAAAAAAAATAGTACTGATACAACTGGCTAAGCTTTTCAAAAAGATCAACAATCTATATTATATAGTATATATATATATTTATATTTACATTATTAACCCAATTTATTATACAAGTCAATAAATTCCAGATAGGTTAAAGATCTAATTATAAAAACATAAAGCTATAACATGGATGAAACTTAAAAATATTATGCTGGGCTTCCCTGGTGGTGCAGCGTATAGGAGTCCACCTGCCAATGCGGGGGACATGGGTTCGATCCCTGGTCTGGGAGGATCCCGCATGCCGCGGAGCAACTGGGCTCGCGAGCCACAACTGCTGAGGCCCGCCTGCCTAGAGCTCGCGAGCCGCAACTGGAGAAGGCTCACATGCAGCAGTGAAGACCCAACATAGCCAAAAATAAATAAAATTAAAAACAACAACAACAACAAAAAAAAGCATGTAGCACTGTGATGTACATAATGTGATAGGAAAGTGGTACAGCTACACTGAGATGTGCTAGTGGTTTCCCAAAAAAAAAAAAAAAAATTATGCTAAGTGAAAGAAGCCAGTCATAAAAGACCACATATAATATGACCCCATTTATATATGTCCAGAATAGGCAAAACTATAGAAACAAAAACTGATCACCTACGGTCGGGAGGTAGGGGCATGTTGAGGGGAAATGGAAAGTTGCTACAAATGGGCACGGGGTTTTTTAGGGGGCAGATGAAAATGTTCTAAAATTGACTGTGGTGAAGGTTGCACAATTCTGTAAATATACTAAGAACTATTGAATAGGAGAACTAAGAACTGCTTTAAATAAGGGAATGGTATGATAGGTGATATAGATCTCAATAAAGCTATTAATAATATGTAAAGCTAAAAAATCCAAGGAAAATATAGGAGAATGTGTTTATTACCTTGTACCAGAAAGCATTCACATACACACACACACACACACACATTTTTAAATAAACTGTATGACATAAAACCATGTAAGAAAAGACCTTATTAACAAAGTTAAAAATCAAATAATAACTAGAAAAAAATATTTGCAACGTATATAAGAGACAAAGAATTGATATATGAACACACTCACCTTCACACACATACAAACATACCTATAAGGAAAAAGCAACCAAACAGAAATTAATAATCGTTATAAATGAGACATTAAAATTTGAAAATCATTCAATCTCATTATTAATGTAAAATATTATTTAAATCAGCATTTTTTTGCACAGCAAAGGAAACCATAAACAAGACAAAAAGAAAACTCTCAGAATGGGAGAAAATATTTGCAAAACAAGTGACCAACAAGGGATTAATCTCCAAAATATACAAACAGCTCATGTAACTCGGTATCAAAAAAACAAACAACCCAATCAAAAAATGGGCAGAAGATCTGTATAGACATTTCTCCAAAGAAGACATACAGATGGCCAAAAAGCACATGAAAAGATGCTCAACATCACTAATCATTAGAGAAATGCAAATCAAAGCAACAATGAGCTATCACCTCACACTGGTCAGAATGGCCATCATCAAAAAATCTATAAACAATTAATGCTGGAGAGGGTGTGGAGAAAAGGGAACCCTCCTACACTGTTGGTGTGAATATAAATTGGTACAGCCACTATGGAGAACAGTATAGAGGTTCCTTAAAAAACTAAAAATAGAACTACCATATGATCCAGCAATCCTACTCCTGGTCATATATCCGGAAAGAAACACAATTTGAAAAGATACATGCACCCCAATGTTCACTGCAGCACTATATACAAAAGCCAGGACCTGGAAGCAACCTAAATGTCCATCAACAGAGGAATGGATAAAGAAGATGTGGTACATATATACAATGGAATATTACTCAACAATTAAAAAGAACAAAATAATGCCATTTGCAGCAACATGGATGGACCTAGAGATTGTTATACTGAGTGAAGTAAGTCAGGCAGAGAAAGACAAATAGCATGTGATATAACTTATATGTGGAATCTAAAAAAATGGTACAAATGGACTTATTTACAAAACAGAAATAGAGTCACAGATGTAGAAAACAAACATAGGGTTACCAGGGAGGAAAGGGGGGGAGGGATAAATTGGGAGTTTGGGATTGACATATACACACTACTATATATAAAATAGATAACTAATAAGGACCTACTGTACAGCACAGGGAACTCTTCTCAATACTCTGTAATGGCCTATATAGGAAAAGAATCTAAAGAAGAGTATGTATATATATGTGTATATATATATGTATATGCATAACTGATTCACTTTGCTGTACACCTGAAACTAACACAACATTGTAAATCAATTATATTCCTATAAAAGTTTTTAAAAATCAGCATTTGCTGATCCATCAAATTGGCAAAAATGATTTTAGACTGATACTATCCTATTGGCAAGGGTGTGGAAAAATGAGTATTTTCATATGTTGTTGTAGGGGCAGACATTTGTCAGAGTTGTTGGAGGGTAACTGTGGGGCAATTTATTAAAGCTTTATTTGTGCATCCAATTTGGTCCAGCAATTCCACTCTAGCTATCTGTTCTGAAGACATATTCCTACATGTAGATAACAAGCATGGATGAGGATTTTATCTGGAGTATCACTTGCAAAAGTGAAAATTTGGAAACATTTTAAATGCCCGTATTTTTGAACGTGGTTAAATCATCATATGCCTACATAAGTAGCTACATAAGTAGCTCCAAAAGATGGGACAGACTTACATTTACTAATAGAGAAACTAATACCAGTGGTGGGTTGGTTGGTTGTTTTTGAGGAGATTGATATGGATATCTTGCTATATCTGTGTAGATTTTTTACCCAAAATTATGTATAACTTATCTAATTAAAAATAAGTGGAAACAATAAGGTGCAATATATTAGTGAGGAACATTTTGAGAAAAATATCAAAACCAGACTTTGCATTGGTCTCCAGCAGAGATTTTAAAATGGACTAATGTAGTTAAAATAAGAGTGTTTAAGGATCCTGTGATCCCACTTCTTGAAATTTACCCTGAGGAGAAAAAGGCACATGTGCACCCTCCCCCAAAAGTACGCATCAGGATATCCATTCCAGAATTTTTTAGTTAAAAAAATGGACACAAATTAAAGGTTCACACATCAGGGGATGGGGATGGCTATATAAATTATGATGGGCATATCAAATAAAATTCACTACAGCCATTTGAAAAGATGCTGTAGATTTTTTTGACTTGGAAAATGTCTTACAACGTATACTTAAGTGAATAAATCAGACAATAGAATAGAATATATAGTTTGATCCCATTTACATAAAAAATGGTTTCCATAGCCTTGTGAATTCACATACATAGAGAAGTATCTCGAGGGATATTTAATGAAATATTGATATGGTAAATTAAAATTATAAAAATCATTTATCTAACTTTTTGTTTAAAACTTAATATGTATTGAGACTATGTTAAGTAACATACACTCATTATTTCATTTGATCTTCATTATACTATAAATTGAGAACTATTATTATCTCCATTTTTTTTAGGTTTGAAACTGAAGATAAAAAACTTATACAGGACCCTCCAGAGCTGGTAAGTGATGTGGCTGAAATCTGTCTTTCTAACTCTGAAGCCCATGCTTCTAACCTTATTCTATTTCTGTACTCCACACATTTTCTTACACGTATTTAAGTAATTTATTAATTGATGGTTACTGTGTTGTTTCTAAGCCTAACAGTTGCCAACCAGTAGGGAGTTACTGAGAACTGTACACAAGGGATAGTCATAAAGACTAGAAAGAAGTGGTCTGCGGCTCAGGCACTTGTCCTTCCCTTGCTCCTGGCAGACCCTGTTCCCAGCAAGGCCTGGGGAGAGTCTAACACTACGCTTGTAAATGCAGCCCATACGGTGCTGGACACACAACACACAAACACACACACAGTGGCATTTTGTACGGCATTTTGTGACCTCTCTCTTTTTGCCCTTTGAGAATCCATGGCGTCTTTAAGAAAAAGCTGGACTAGATACTCTCTCAAATACCCTATAACTGTTCTTAAAAAAAAAAAAATCTGTGGCAGAAGTCTTTAGCAGACATTAAGAATATATTTGGGGGTCTACTTAAAAATTCAAATTGTGGGAAATTCCCTGGTGGTCCAGTGGTTAGGACTCCATGCTCTCACTGCTGAGGGCCCAGGTTCAATCCCTGGATGGGGAACTAAGATCCCGCCAGCTGCTCGGCACAGCCAAAAAAAAAAAAAAAAAATTGCGATTTAACAGATTCCTTATAAATATATTGCCCATCCACCCTGGGACTGTTGGATAAATGCATGGCAAGTTACCTGCAGTTCCTGTGGCTAGGGTGGGTCCTACGGATGCAATATATCTGGATTTTAATAAAACACCTCATTTAAAAGCTCAAATAATTAGACATGCAACATACATGGTTCCTAGCAAGTTCAAAGCTGATTGAAATCCTCTCCTCACCCTCCCCCAAAAAGAATGCAGATAATTATCTGACGTTAGGAACAAAAGTATGTTGAGAGAATCATAGATAATACAAATACATAGAGAGATGGAATAATAAAATGAATGCTGCTGGAAGGACTATTAGGTTCATTTCAACTAAAGCACTAAGTACACAAATATTATCTTAGGAAAGAGAATTTAACACGCATGCATTCGTAACTAATACGATACATATTCCTTTGTGCTCATCTCATCCCAGGGTAGGAAAAGGCCATTCATAGGAGAGACGTCCTGTTGTTATAGTGATGACTTTGGGGGTCACTGAGAAATGGCAGTGGCAGACAAGGAAAGAGAGCCCAAGGCTATCTGTCCCCATGTAGTGCTCACCTCATGGTCAGTGGGCAACCGTTTTGAGTAACAGTGGTAATAACCCCATGGATGCCTGTAATTTGTACCCTGCTTGAAAGATTAACTCAGGCCAATGTGTCAAAAGTCCACAAGGAAATACAGAAATTAATGACAACAGTTATTTGATATTGTAATAAATATACACATTTAAATATATATAATGTTATAAAATAAATACAATAAAACAAAAAACTATTTTATAACAGAATGAAGAAAAAAGGGAACTAATATTTGTTAAGCACCAACTATGCACCAGATACTTCATGATGACAATTTCACATCAACACTGCAAAGTATCATCAACCCCATCTCACAGACAAGGAAACTGTAGTCCGGATAAGTGACTCACACAAGTCAAAAAGGCAGGGACAGAAATAGAACTCCAACCCAGGCCAAACTGGCTCTAGAATTCATGGTCTTTTCATGCTATGGCATCACTTCCCCAGATGGGGGCCTGAATTTCCCACCAAATAGACATACTTAATGTATATCAGTCTACTCGTAGTATGAACTGCTAAAAACCACTCACTGGGGTCCATCAGACAGAATGCTTGGCTGAAAAGGGGGAAGAGAATGAACATGGCAGTTTGGTCCTATTTGTTCCTTACAACACCACTAGGAATTATGCAATTATTTCTCATTACCTGGCTTTCTTTTCTGCAATGAAATTTTTATGAGTAACAAAATAACCTCATAAAGAAATACCTTGAAGTGAGTAATTGTTGAAACAATATATGTCTTAGAATCCACATCTTAGGGCAGTGGGCAGCACCTGCATCCTTCTGCAGAGTAAGCATGCTTCAGGGCCCGCAAAAACCTCCTTTAAAAGGCCCAGATGCTAAAATTGCTCTAAAGCAGTTCTGAGCAGCCTCCAGCCTAATAATGTGTTTTAATGCTCTTGACCACCCTGAAAATTAGCGATATTATCCCCATCTTAAAGATGAGGAAAGGGAGGCTCAGGAAGGCAGGACAGCCCAAAGCTTAATATCACAAATCCTCTTCCTTAACAGCTAGGGAGACAAGGCATCTATCTCAGCTTGGTTCCATCCTATGACATCTGCAACTCTTGTGCTGCTGATGGATGTGCCACTAGTAGGGTCTGACCGTTGGAGGATAAGCACTGATTGGATTTGCCTTGCAGGAAGAGGTATACTGTCTATTGGCTTGGAGAGAAGGCAGATGGTGGGGAGAAGGGATGATGATGGTGTGAGTCTGTCATTTTCCAAATGGTTGCTGCCAAGAAGAGAAGAGCAGCTGATGAAAATCATGTGTGTCAAAGTAAGGAGACTGGGAAATACTTCTTTTTTTTAAAAGACATTGTTTTTCCTATCTGCAATGGAAAACTCTCTTTTTCAGAAAGAATAATCCCAAAATGCACTATGTAATAAGCTGTACTTTATAGTTAAGTTGCTTACAAGGTCAGTAAAAGACAAAAGAAACAAGATTCACAAATGTCTTATTTAACAACAAAAGTTATTCAAAGTCACAGCATTATAAGATACTGTAGTGCATGCTACTATGTTGATCCTGAAATTTCAGCAAAAATTTTGTTAAGACTAGCAAAACAGTAACAGAGAAAAAGAGAAATGTTTCAAAATATTAACATGGAGCGCCTCCCTCCAAATGACCCAAGTGAAGATGACCCCACAATGAAGATCAAAATGAACAAGCCACATTTGCAGAGATTCTAATCAGAGTTTTAGTTCTCTAATCCCGATCATGAGAAGACAAATAAGGGCTGCCAGACGTATGAGAAAACTCTCTAATGTGGAAGATAAAGATCAGAGCAAACAGAAAACAAAACAAAACAAAAAACCAACTTGGAGGAAACAAACAATGCAAGGAGCAGAATGCTTTTAAAACAATTGTAATTAGTATCCTCAGAGGCACAAGGAAAATATTGCATTCCAGAAGCAAGAACAGAATCCTCCAAAAAGGAGCACTCAGAAAACAAAAAGTTTTCTTGAAATTATAAAAAAATGATAACATAAATAAAAGTTTTAATATAAGGATTACAAGACCCAGAAAACTGGGGGAAAAGATAAATAGAAGGACAACTAAAGAAATAAGAAAATTAAGAAACAATTCCAGGAAGTCTGGCATCAGAATTATCAAATTATCAGAAAAAACAGAGACAACAAGGGAGAGGAAATCATAAGCAAAATTTTTTAGAACTAAAAGGCATCAGTTTCCAGATTGAAAGGCTGACTAAGTAGCCAAGACGGTGGAAGAAACTGACCCACCATAAAGCACAGCAATTCCAAATACAGGCATACCTCAGAGATACTGTGGCTTTGGTTCCAGACCACCACAACAAAGTGAATATCATAATAAAGCAAGTCACTCGAAATTTTTGCTTTCCCAGTACACATGTACTGGGAAAGTTATGTTTACACTGTATTATAGTCTGTTAAGTGTGCAATAGCATTATGTCTAAAAAACCATGTACATACCTTAATTTAAAAATACTTTGTTGAGGGGCTTCCCTGGTGGCGCAGTGGTTGAGAGTCTGCCTGCCGATGCTAGGGGAGGCGGGTTCGTGCCCCGGTCCGGGAGGATCCCACGTGCCGCGGAGCGGCTGGGCCCGTGAGCCGTGGCTGCTGGGCCTGCGCGTCCGGAGCCTGTGCTCCGCAACGGGAGAGGCCGCAACAGTGAGAGGCCCGCGTACCGCAAAAACAAAAAAAAAATTTGTTGCTAAAAAATACCAACCATTATCTGAGCCTTCAGTGAGTTGTAATCTTTTTGCCATAGTAACATTACAGACCACTGATCACAGCTCACCATAAGAAATACAATAATAATGAAAAAAATTGAAATATCGCGAGAATTACCAAAATGTGACAGGAGACGTGAAGTGAGCAAATGCTGCTGGAAAAATGGTGCCAAGAGACTTGCTCGATGCAGGGTTGCCAGAAACCTTCAATTTGTATCTGCAAACCACAATAAAGTGAAGCACAATAAAACGAGGTCTGCCTGTAGTGTGGACCAAGAAAACCTCCTGCAAGTTAGAGAGAGAGGAAAAAATGGCCATATTCAGAGTGTCAGGATTCAGAATGGCTTTGTACTTTCCAAGACCAACACTGGAATCCAGAAGACGATAAAATAATGTCTTCAAAATTCTAAAGGAAAATTATTTCTAACTTAGAATTCAATACTCAGCCATAAATTATAGATAAGGTAAAATTAAAACACTCTTAGAAATGTAAGGTCTCAAAAAACTTGCTTTTCTGTACACTTTCTCAGGAAGCTATTGAAGATGCCTTCACCAGGTGAGGGAGTAAAAGGAGAAGGAATATGTAGGATTCAGGGAAGAGGTGATTCAGAACAGGTGAGAGAAAAAGGGGAATTTTCAAGATGATAGTGAAGAAAAAGTCCTAATAATAACTGGGCACTAGGTATACAGATGAATGAAATAATGTGATTCAAGAGAATGGCATGGCAATGGCTGCCACCCTGATTTCCTCTGCTATAATATCCACAAAGAGAAACAAAAAACAAGATGAGTTCAGAAAGCCCACCCAGTCCTGGAATGGGCCCAAAAGTAATCAAAGATGATTACTGTCCAGCCAGCCTAGGAAGATCTCTAGGGACAATGTCTCAAAAATGTATATATAAGAACTGATAGATTAGCTGTTGTGATAAACTTTGTGGAAAGTTTTACTAAAAGGTCATTAGAAGAAATGGAAATAAAAATAAATACAAAGAAAATTCAGCAAATAAACAAAAAGGGATTCTTAACTTTATGAAAAATATAAAGGAAGGAAAAATAACCACATACACAGAGATGCTCAGTTATAAAGAATATTAGAACAATCATCATACTAATTTAACCAAAATGAGTAGTAGAACTATACTGGGAAGATAAGAAAGGAGGAACAAAATGATGACAGAATAAAGAGGTAGCTATATCTTTCATGATAATTTAATAGATAACATCTAAAATGGACAAATAAAGAGATAGCAATATATGCATAGTTTTTAGAGCTTTGGAGATGTGTAAAGGCCAAAGGAGCTTTATTTATTTATTTATTTATGTTTTGGCCACATTGGGTCTTCCTTGCTGCACGTGTGCTTTCTCTGGTTGTGGCAAGTGGGGGCTATCCTTCGTTGCGGTGTGCGGGCTTCTCACTGTGGTGGCTTCTCCTGTTGTGGAGCACGGGCTCTAGGCGCACATGTTTCCGTAGTTGCAGCATGCAGGCTCAGCAGTTGTGGCTCGTGGGCTCTAGAGCTCAGGCTCAGTAGTTGTGGCGCACAAGCTTTGTTGCTCTGCGGCATGTGGGATCTTCCCGGACCAGGGCTCGAACCCATGTCCCCTGCATTGGCAGGTGATTCTTAACCACTGCGCCACCAGGGAAGCCCCCAGAGGGGCTTTAAAAGAGTTGAATTTTCCTCCCATGGGAATTCCCTGGTAGTTCAGTGGTTAGAACTCTCCACTTTCACTGCTGAGGGCGCAGACTCCATCCCTGGTCCGGGAACAAAGATCCCGCAAGCCTTGCAATGTGGCCAAAAATTTTAAAAAAAGAAAAAAAAAGAGTTGAAAGTCATTGCCTTTGGGGACTGGGACCAGAAGAAGTGAGATGGGTTGAGTCAGGAAACAAATTTTGTAATAGATCTTTTACTACTATTTGCCATTTTAAACTACATGCCTGCAAAGCTTTGATTTAAAATTTAATTTAAAAATGAAAATAAAGAAAAGAAAAATGCTGAACTTCCAGTATAAACAGGTAGGCTCTCAAGTGATTAATCTGAATATTAAAAAGAGACATGATATTTTTTGAACCCCTGCCTGGGTAGGGGTATAATACAGATTACACCTGGAATAACCCAACTCTTTTCACCTTAAATATTTTCATTTGTATTTCTGTGGTGCTTTCACCCTTTTTAATTGTTTGCATAGTCAGTGATCTAATCTTCTCCAGGATCCAGATTTTCATCCACAGGCAGAACAGGATCTGTTACTTGCTCATATTATTTCTCTGAAACTCAGTGGTATAGGGAATAATTACCCTCTCCTAGGAAAGAAGATACTCTCCACTATATATGTAACCTGCACTGCCTTGAATATTCAAAGCCCCTTGGAATTGTAAGTACTTCACAGTTTTCAAAGTGCTTTCTCATGTTTTTATTTGATCTTGCAACAGCTCTGAAAGGTAGGCCAGACAGAAGCTCAGAGAGGTTAAGTGACTTCCCTAAGGTCACTCAGCTGGTCAAAGCAGAGCCACGAGTAGATTCATCTGCTTGTGACTCTCTTCACCTACCACGCTGTACAGCAGCCTTGTTTTCACATTTCATGGAGTTTAATAAGCTCCAATTGCTGGCAGCCGAACAACCAGATGGTGGGGAAAAAAGATAGAGGGTGTGTGTGAATTTACTTCTCCAAAGTCCAGCCACTGCATCCAGACCTGGCCTAAGAAAAAACTGCCCTCTGCTCAGGAGATCAACCCCAGAACTTGTCCTGCAAACAGCACAAATTTGGGGTCTTAGGACTTTTCCACATTCAAGGTTCTCTTCTAAAATTGGAAATGTCCCTGAAAAAGAGAGTAAGTACCTTACTACTTATCCTTCAGCAGGACTGGTTGGCAGTCAGCTGAAAATAAGCCTGAGCTATTGGAAGATGGTTAAGAGAGGAAGAGGCACGGATTTATCCTAATTCCATATTGTTCCCGGGCCATCCTAGCCAGAATTACTTTAAAAGATTCCTTTAGCAGGAACATCATAAGGGGCCAACTCTCATTTTGTGACTATATAGAGTGATTGAAAAAAAACGACAACAACCAAAACCCAAAATTTTCCTGTGCAGTTCAGGTCACTGAGAAGCATTTAGGATAAACCGGCATTCGAATCATAAGTTATTTGTGTGTCAATTTAAAATCAGTTGGATGTTTCATCTTGTTCATCAGGAACAAGATTTTTCTCCCTATTTTTAGCAAAAATTGCAAGCTGAGCACGTGCAGTCTCTGCTAAACAGAATATGAACAAGGATTTCTTGTAGCTCCTCAATGTATGGGGAGCATAATAAAGCTCAGAGAAGGACAGAACCAAAAACAAGCTGTGACGACCACTTGCAGATACAAGTCAAACTCAACTCTGGCTTCTGAGCTGGATATTAGTACTCTACCTTTTTAAAATTTTTATGAGTATTACACATACATTTAAATTTATGGCCTATGAGAATCCATTTGTGCCAGCTCTATGTATAGTGAGTAGCAAAGTCCATGCAAATTTAAATATAGAGTAGGGCTTCCCTGGTGGCGCAGTGGTTAAGAATCCGCCTGTCAATGCAGGGGACACGTGTTCGAGCCCTGGTCCGGGAAGATCCCACATGCTGCAGAGCAACTAGGCCCGTGCACCACAACTACTGAGCCTGCGCTCTAGAGCCCATGTGCCACAGCTACTGAGCCTGTGCTCCAGAGCCCGCAAGCCACAACTACTGAGCCTGCATGCTGCAACTACTGAAGCCCGCACGCCTAGAGCCCGTGCTCTGCAACAAGAGAAGCCTGCGCACCGCAAGGAAGAGTAGGCCCCAATTGCCACGACTAGAGAAAGCCCACGTGCAGCAACAAAGACTCAACGCAGCCAAAACTCAATCAATTAATTTTTTAAAAAATAATAATAAATATAGAGTAAAGGATAATTGTAAGGTATCTCAACCAGGGATTCTGCTATTCTTCACATATTTTAAAGGCATAACACACAGAGGTTACATAACTGCCTTTACGGAAAACTCTGCATTCAGAGTTGTTTTCGAAGCCTGTTTGCAGCTGAGTGTTTACTAAATCAAGCACTAAAAACTAGATTTACACTGGTTGTTCGAAGCTGAAAGCCAGCTGCAGCTGCCATTAGAGCAATTCAATTTCTTTTTTATAAAGCACAAGTAAGGCTCAATTTACTAAAGTTTTATTTCCTTTTTATGCATCACATATGCTAGGGGAAAAAATTAAGTTTATGAGATTAAAAATGAGTTTTATGCTAAATGTTTACAAAGTTTCAGCTGGTTGCATTTGCAAGCCCTCAAACCCACCAAGTTCAACTTCTGGGTTTTTTTCTTTTCCATTTCAACGAAAGAAGGTCTTTGGGTTTGTCAAAGGATTTTTCCCCAGCCCCCTTCTCTGTTCTCATCTAGCTCTGCCTTCCTCTTTCACATCATACAATTTTACAACAGTTGAGATAGACAGATAAATATGTTCCTTCATGATGTCAAAATCTTTAGTAGGAATGTTCTTGTATGAACTCAATTGCTTTTTTTTTTAAGATTTTTTTTTTTTGATGTGGACCATTTTTAAAGTCTTTATTGAATTTTTTCTGTTTTATGTTTTGGTTTTTTGGCTGCGAGGCATGTGGGATCTTAGCTCCCTGACCAGGGATCAAATCCGCACCCCCTGCATTGGAAGGTGAAGTCTTAACCACTGGACCACCAGGGAAGTCCCTCAATTGCTTTTTTAAATGGTTCTTTTTTTCCTCCATTCCCTGTCTTGATTTACCTAGTCTGGTGATGTTTTTCATTTCTGCAGTCATCTCTAAAAAAGCCACATAGCTTTTACTTGATAGAAAGAAACATCTAGATAACTAACTGCTGCTGATTTGGAGAAGAGTACATTTCATCACTTAATTACAAACTACAGTAGCCTAGAAAAGGATGAGTGTTACATTTCTTTGCTCCAGAATTAATGGGCACAGAGAATTATTAGTTTTTTAAACTGTGCATACTTAATTCAGGAGACCCCAAGATAGCCATTATAATAGATTTCACTATGCAAATTCTCCCTCCCTCTGAAACCCTTTGGCCTTTCTAAGGATTGGTTTTGTAAATTCCTCCAGTTCAGATTAAGCTCTTGGTGAACCTATCATCTTAAGAATCACTCATTGATGTAGAGAACAAATGTATGGACACCAAGGGGGGAAAGTGGTGGGGTGGTGGTGGTGGTGGGATGAATTGGGAGATCGGGATTGACGTATATACACTAATATGTATAAAATAGATAACTAATAAGAATCTGCTTTATAAAAAATAAAAAAAAGAAACACTCATTGAAAAAGACAGGGTAGAAAAATACAAAAAGATGAAAAAGGCTTCCAGACATAAGGCCAGAGAAACCATCCAAATTATCAATGGAATAAGTCCATTTATGTTCAGTAGCTCATCCTGCCTCTACTTAGCTGTCAAAAAGTCAAGTTTCAAGCCTTCTTAGTAACAGTAAAGGAGACTCTAGAGTCTTAAAGTATGAGATTGGGAAAAGGAAGGAGAAAAAAATCAACTTGTAGACCTCAGAGTAGATGACAGATGGGAAGCGTCCTGTGAGAATAAGTCATCATGCTGGCCAGGGGAGCTCAGGTCTGTGCAAGTGTGTTACAGAGGGTTCCATAAAGTGTTCTCAGCTGGGCAGAGCTCACAGAACCTTCAGCGCCGAGATTCTTGAGCAAAGAAGAGAAAAGAAGGTCATCTCCCAGGCATTGCCCTACATGAGGGAAGAGTTGACATGGATCAACTTAAGCCAGAAACACTAGCTAGGGGCCAGTTGACTAGAATTCTCCAGGGAAGTGAACCAAATAATCTCATTCCAAAGGCAACTCTTGGCAAATAGGATAGCTTACACGACAAAGAGTGAGAAGAACACCAACCACAGAGAAAGGAACAATCCCCACGTAGAAATGAACGTTGAAAGATGCCTACAGAACACCGATCAATCCCAACCCGCAGCCTACAGTAGCAAAGGTGGAGCACAGTGGAGATGACCTTGGGCACTTGACCTGAAGTGCTTCTGGCAACAAAGGAGAGCACCTGGAACTTGGCCAGGAGAGGGAGGAAATTGAAGGGTGGGGTTGCCTTGACTTTACAGTAAGGGACTTAGACCATAGATCACTTTTTACTGGCATGTTAACTGTCCCCCACCCCCGACCTCCACTGCTTGAATTGTACCCCTTCAAACTATTCCACCTGCGAAAATGAGCATCACACCAACAAACCATCAACCACACCCTTGGAATCCTCACCCTCATTTAGGGGAGACAAGGGACATGTTTATGAAACCAATAGAAACAATGAAGACCCAATTGGTAAGGTGTTACCCACAATTCATCAGAAACTTGGGAAGACAGAGGGGCCCGTGTATGTAGGAGTGGTCAGAGAAGTTTTTCCAGAAGGGATGGGCCTTGAAAGACATATAGCATTTAGATAGAAGACCAAAGGTATTTCCAGCATATGAAGGCATATGAGCTAAAGCATTTGATGCAGGGATGAGAATGGCATGTTTGTAGAAAGGAGGACAGCAATAAGGCCAAGGGGAGCGCACAGCTAGGAGAGCTGCAGAAGATAACATCTGAGAAAAGGATTAGACTCAGGATTTGGAGGACTGTCAACACTAGGCTGAAGAGCAATGACAAGCCTTTGAAGGTGATGAGAAGAAACATGGAGGGGCACCTTAGAGAGAGCAGTCTGCTGATCGGACAGCAGGACAGAGTGGACAGGAATGAAGACAGGTCACTCAGGGGACAGCGATAATGATCCAGGCATGAGGTAATGAAGCACAAGTGGGAAACTGGAAGCCACACAAGGAGAAAAAAGTTGGGGTATTTATTCCCCACACACACGACCCCACCCCATCCCATTCCTCAAGAGAATTTAGCAACGGTTGCATTTCTCTAGGAACTGGTGGGTGGTCCCCCTTCATTAGATACAGCTCTCTCTGGACTCCCATAACATTGTTTACTCCTTTTCAAGACTACGGGTGATAAGAGCACCCCAATGGTATTAGCACCTGGGAGCTTTCCCATCCCTTTATGGTTTCTTTAATTTTATCTCCATGTCTTTTTTTTTTTAATGGGCCATTTGTGTCTCTGCAGCCCCTGACGGATGTAAACACCAAAAACATTTGGAAAGAAAAGTAAAGAAGTCATGAATTGGGCTGGAAGAAAAAAGAAGGCTGTTGAATACACTTTTGAGTGTGGGGACTTGGAAAACATAGCATAGAAATATAGAGCAGTGGTTAGGAGTAAAGGCTCTTAGAACAACACTGCCTGGGTGAACCTTGGTTCCTCTACTTTGTAGCTGTGTGATGTCAACTGGGGGCACATGGCTTCACATCTCTAGGCCCGAGTTCCTTCATCTGTAAAATAGGATAATAATTCCTTTAAGGACTAAATGAGTTAATACATAAAAAGTGCTGGACTCCCTGGTGGTGCACTGGTTGAGAGTCCGCCTGCCAATGCAGGGGACGCGGGTTTGTGCCCTGGTCTGGGAAGATCCCACATGCTGTGGAGCGGCTGGGCCCATGAGCCATGGCCGCTGAGCCTGCGCATCCGGAGCCTGTGCTCCGCGACGGGAGAGACCACAACAGTGAGAGGCCCATGTACCACAAAAAAAAAAAAAAAAGTGCTTAGCATGGTGCCAGCCTTCGTGTATATGCTGCTTAGGCATTTTCCATTATTATCACAAGAATTCACATAGGGAATATTGATTATGAACTAAAATTTATCCACTTTGAGCTTAATGGTGACAATAGAATACTTAGATGGAAATTTACAGGAAGCACTTGGAAATAAATACTGACATTTGGGTAAGAGGAAATTACTAAGGTATAGACAGATAAACTTTGAAAATGAATGACCTTTCCAAAGGGAAGAACACATCAAAAGAACAGCCAAGTTCGGAAAAATGAGCTTTGGAGAAATGTAAAGTAGGTAGGAGGATGATGAGAGATGAAAAAAAGAACAGGAAAAAAGAAGCAGAAGAGCTGGATTTCATGGTATTAGGGAAGATAAAAGAGCCAGAAGCAATGCAAATGACAAGTGCCTTCTATCTTCACAGAGATTACCTGGGTCTTCAAGAGATAAACTTGAGGGAATGGAGTAGAAGTGGGAATGGAAGGGAGACTTGGGTCTTTAAACAAAAAACTAGAGGAAATAGGTACAGCCGCCAGTAGATTATTCTATGGATTTTTCCCCAGGATGCAACAGACATGGGCATATTTAAGTGGAAAGAGGAAGAAATTAAGAGAGAGAAAAAGGGAAAATTCTAGGGAAAGAAAAAACAAGTAAGGTTGCAGAATGCTTCTGGGAAAAGATAAGAAGCTAGGAATAGAGGGACTTCCTGGTGGTCCAGTGGTTAAGACTTGTGCTTCCAATGCAGGGGGCACGGGTTTGATCCCTGGTCAGGGAGCTAAGATCCCACATGCTGCATGGCGCGGCCAAAAAAAAAAAAAAAGCTAGGAGTAAAAATCAAATCAGAATTTCTTTGGAAAGAGAAATCAAAATTCTAAGTGTTTGCAGGGTTTTCTTACCCTAATGAAATTCTTTTCACTTAGAACAAAGCTAGCTACTGAGATTTTAATTATTATGGTCCAGCTGTGAATCTGAGCAATTTTAAAACAAAACCAAAAAATGGCAACCTATACTCTTTCATTGCAAAATAACATTGTGGTTAAAAAATGGTCTCCAGAGTAGACTGGCTGAGTTTATATCTCCAGACTTGTCACTTGGTAGCTACGTGCTTTGGGGCAAATTATCTTTCTATACCTAAATTTCCACATTTCTAAAGTGGAGATAATAATAGTACAGGCTTCACTGGGCCTCTCTGAGGAATAAATAAGATAACGCAAATTAATTGTTCGGAACAATGCCTGGGATATAGTAAAGATTCAATAATCCTTAGTTATTATTATTCACACATATCCACCTTGTACAATAATTATATCTTAATTTTTTCTCCTAAGGACAGTACTCTGATTTCTTTCAACTCAAAGAGAACATTAATACCTAAAAACCCCATGATATGGGAGGGAGGGCGACGCAAGAGGGAAGAGATATGGGAACATATGGATATGTATAACTGATTCACTTTGTTATAAAGCAGAAACTAACACACCATTGTAAAGCAATTACACTCCAAAAAAATAAAAATAAATAAAGTCCAAGAAATATTTTTTAAAATCCCATGATAATGTAAATTCAGATACAATGCAGCTGGACATTGGCAAGTATCTTCATCCGTGTTCAGCCTTGCTTTTTGAGTGGGGCAGGGCAGGCAAAGTTCTCATCTTCTGGAGGGGAGACACATGTGATCAAGGGCAAGACTGGGTGGAGAAACTGTGCCACAGAAAATAAGGGTACAAAGGTAGCATCGCCACACCCCCAATAATCTGTCAGGCCAATTTCCCTCACACCGGGCTGAAGAAGTGGGCATCAAGTGACCTAGAGATTTCTGGAATCCCTGCTGCTGTCCTGAAAGTCCAGCCAGACCCAGGACCCAGAATCTTCCTCATTGATATTTAACCAGAGTGGCACCAAATGGCATGTGGGACCAGGAAGAATTTAAATGGCGTGGTCCACCAGCTGCAGAGGCTCACCTCGTTACTTGATTTATCTCTCGATCCTGTTGACTCCATATGTACACTATCGGAACTTTGGTACCCTCATTTGTCAAGTTACAGTAGGGTTTTCCTGTACTTCAGCTGTCTTCAGAAAGTTGTTCTAGGTTGATTAATAGACTCTTAAACCTGTTAGTTTTTCTATCTGCCCTGGCCAAACTCTGATTTGCTCGAGGGCAGGGTTCATTTTAATCTAGTTGTGTTTTTTCCCCCCATCTCCCACTACGACCAGCACAATGTAGTAAGAAAATAGTTACCATGGCAACACAAGAACGGGGCTCACGGAGCTTAGGAGGGATCTAGCCTCACCCGACCATTCCATCATCTCCATATCTCCATCAACCCCTACTCATTTCCCTTTTCAAATGAATTCTGCCCCTAATTCCCTTTTTCGTAGAAATTCTGGAGCAACTTCTGAGTCGGTACTAAATAAATGTTGCTGAAATTTTCTGATTTGACCAGTACGCTGCATCCCTTTTTATGTCCCTGGAGTGTGTCTCTAGCTCCCCTTTGTGGAGAATAATGACCAGGGTGTCTCCAGCAGCTAATTCAGCTGGGTCCGGGTCCCAAGAGGAAAGAGACAGAGATCCTGAGATTAATTTAGTTGACCTACACAGAAAGGCAAATGCTACTTTGATAGCTAATTGCTAACTGTTATCAAGAGAGAAACAGCCTAAATAGAGACAAAAACAGGAAACAGACTGGAAACAGGCACCTGGCCAACTACTTTGAATTGAGTGCATAAAAATCCAAATTGTATCCACTCTTCCACTTGAGTCCTCATAAGATCCCAGACAGCTCCTCTTCTCTTGAGCCTGGAAAATCCTTTTCCAGTCTTTTTTGGACAATCAAAGGCTTTTAAAGTTGCCCATTTAGACATCTGCCGGTGTTTGTTACAGCTGCTTAAAGTTCACAATGGAGCAGAGTCTCCACCCAGGAATCACTCTATCAGAATGAGATGACTGCCTTGCTCCTCCCACCCTAGCTTATGTCAGTTTCTGTTACCATCTTTCATTTCTCTCACCCACCGATCTGTTCTGCTACAAGCGGGCAGATAATGGCTCCTCCTTTGCAGTGTCTTTTATCAACACTAATACAGCACTGCCATCTTCGTTTTTCTTATTGTTTCCGAATTGATGCTGCCCAGCGTGTAAACTCCAAACGGGGTAATGAATAAATGGTGCATGGTTTGATTCATCTTTGAACGGATGGGTTGACTAAAAGACTCTCTTTGTTTATTCATCCAGTATCCAGGTGCTGGTTTTAGCTTCAAGGAGTTGACAGCACATTTGGGAAGACATAGACGCACAGAGTAGGAAGGTTAGGAAAGGCTTTCTCAAGGACAGAGTACCTGGGACTTCCCTGGTGGTCCAGTGGTGAAGACTCCAAGCTTCCACTGTAGGGAGTGCAGGTTCGATCCCTGATCAGGGAACTAAGATCCCGCATGGCCAAAAAAGCTTAAATGTGAAACTGCAAGCTGGAACGATGGGGACGGTATTCATAGAAGGAGCTGTGTGTGCACCAAGGCAAAAAGGAGCACAGCTCATTCAGGGAGCAATTCACGTGGCTGGAAAGTAGAGAGGTAGGAAGGGACCGGCTAAAGGTCATGTTGGAGGGAAAGAAAGCCATACAGAAGAACGTACAGTTCTTTGGCAAGGGAAGTAATGAAAGGTTTTTTTAAACATTCTGAGATTCTTCAAATTCGAAAGCTAGCCCCAGAAAGGAGGATGATATTCAGTGCTGGATAACTCAAGGCTGGGAGAAAAGTTAAGAGGCTGTTAAAATAAGCCACACTCGAAATAATAAATGGATAGCGTGGAACAATCATGGAGACTGATAAGATGTGGGGAGGTCAGAAAACGAAGGAGTCACTGATGGTTCATAGGTTTCTGGCTGAGCAACCAGGTAGATTGTGAGACCACTCTCTGACCCAGGGAATATGAAGAATTCAGGAAGAGTTTAGTTGTTAGACGCACTGACGTTGAGGTTTCCACGGGACTTTTAAGAAGAAATGTTCAATATACAATTAGATATTGAATTCAAGAAAAAATTCAATACTAGAGACATAAATATGGGAGCCCTTAGCACAATGGTGGGAGCTAAAATTGTGAGAGTAAATAAGTTCATTCAAAGAGCCTGTGGAGCATGAGAATCAAGACCAAACTGACCACAAGCAGACCCTAGCCTTGACAGATGTCTACCACGCCACACTGAAACTGTACCCAAAGACAAATACCATATGATATCACTTACATGTGGCATCTAAAATGTGACACAGATGAACCTATCTATGAAGCAGACACGGAATCACGAACATAGAGAACAGACTGGTGGTTGCCAAGGGGGAGGGGGTTGGGGGAGGGATGGAGTAGGAGGGTGAGGGTCAGCAGATGTGAGCTTTTCCACATAGAATGGATAAGCAACAAGGTCCTACTGTATAGCACAGAGACCTATATTCAGTGTCCAATGATAAACCATAATGGAAAGGAGTATCTAAAAAAAGAATATATATATGTGTGTATAACTGAATTACTTTGCTGTACAGCAGTAATTAACACAACATTGTAAATCAACTATACTTCAATTAAAAAAGAATTTTTTTTAATAAAAAAAAGAATGGAACTGCACCCAGAGGGAATTTCCTGGAGGTCCAGGGGTTAGAACTCCATGACTCCACTGCAGGGGGCACGCGCTTGATCCCTGGTCGGGGAACTAAAGTCCCACAAGCTGCATGGCACAGTCAAAAAATAAATAAATTGCACCCAGAACAAAGGAAAGTCCTACTCCCTCATATTCTCCGGATCGGTTTACTTACTGTTCTATAGTCTTTCATGGGTTTTTGAAGGTCATTTTGGAATTTGTGTAATTTCCTGAAGATTACATTTTTCAAATTTGAATTTATCCAATGAACTAAGAGTGAGAGTGGGAATGAGGATGAGGATAGGTGAGTCACCTGATAGGACTGAGGTGGGTACATTTGATAGTTTCACTCAAATAGGGTATCAGTATTGAAACAGCTAGCGTCAGATCCACCCTAGAAAGTTTTATTAGGTATCTTGGTACTTCCCAGTGGTAAAAGTTAGTCATCACAAAGTATTGCTACACATTTTAATGATGAAAAAGAATATTGAGGACGCATGTGGTCTATAAAAATTCCATATCCCTCTGCACTTCTTCCAACACCCACATGGGTACACCTTCTCTCAGTGCCTTATGGCTATTCCATGAGGTCACGTATCCTGCCTTGGTCAACACCGGGTCTTGGCGGGCTCCCCTGATCATTATCTACTTGATCCTACTCTTTTCCCTCACTTTTCAGCATGTTCCATTCACCAAGACACTTGAACAAGCCACTTGGCTGTGTGCAGGCGGCTTCTGCTCTGTATTGATCAGGATTATCTGGGTTGCAAGTGACAGAAACCCAAGTCAAACTAGTTGAGGCGAAAGGAGAAGTGTATTGGCTCCAAGAAGCTTGGCTCAGACATGCTCTCTGTCTGGTGTCTCTGTCCCTTTCTGCACCTTGGATCCCACCTCTCCCCTCCTGGACTAACCTTCTCCACAGAGCAGGAGGCAGCACCACACTTCTCGTCTCCTAGGATTCACTCCAGAGGAGCTCTCAGACGCATTCTCACGGGTCCTCAGTTCAAAATGCCTAAGAAGTTTCTCTGATTGGCCAGCCTAGGAAACGCATCAACCTCATGACCACACATTTGTCCAGAAAGATGGTATTCCCAGAAAAAAGAAAAAAAAAGCAAAATAATAGACATCTACCATATGCTCATTGTCGAATCCTCCCTCAGTTACCTCGCTCCCCTGCAGACCTGTCTGTGTGCCTTACAGACCAGGGAAGCGTTTCCTCTTTTAAAGCCTATTTCATTTTAATTCTGCTCAATCACTCGTTAAGGTCTCATCTACTCCCAGGCTGACACTCTTCACTCCTCTAAACTTGCCTAGATACCTTTCCTTCCGGGAATCACTTGTGAAACTACCTGTCTTCTGCTCGCCTAATGAAAGCACAGATGAGATGGGAGGAGGTCAGAGTTCAGACAAGCAGGATTGCCAAAAAGAGAGAATATTTTCACTGCTGGTTTCATATGACAGTTTTGCAATCCTACCAAGTAGGAAGCTTGGTGAATTCAAAGAGGAGAAATCTATCATTTCTTTGTGCTAACTCTGATTTCAAAAAAAACCTCTTTAGAGACATATGGCAACTTAAGAAAGCAGGAAACCAAAGTATGTGACATTCTTGGATCAACAAATAAAATGAAAACCTCCTTAAAAGTTAACAAGGCAAAGATGAATGTGGATTCTAACATGTGAAATTAGCGGTATTTAGTGATTTAGGTCTCCTGGAGGTTATTACACCAGAACAGAGTCAACACGGAACTTAGTTTGATCTATAGTTCCAGTAAAAGAAATCTGAAATTAACCCTGGTGTAATCGGAGTATGGAGTATTTCTAATGGGTCACTGAGCAGTTTGGTGATTACCCTTCTGTTCTTTGAAAGTAAGAAAACACAAGACTGATGATTGGCTGGAAGACAGATTTGGAAAACGTGACGACACCCAACATCATTTATCTAAGGTTACATTTGAATACAATCAGTTCTAAAATGTGTTAGTCATTTTACTCCATTAAATGTTTGACAGCCATTTCTTTGTTATACATATTGAAAACTTCCCCTTCATCAATTACTCTTATAATTTTCATTTTCTTGGCTATGTGGCTTCTAGTAGAAGAAACAAAATAAGCAAAGATTATGTTTTTATAAGTTATTTTCCAATATTCAATCTTCTCCCAATAAATAAACATTAATTCAAAAATCTGAATGTTATATATAATGGTTATGATTCACTCTAGTTCATTCCTAGTAAGTTGAAAACGGTTAAATCTTTCACATCGTTTTTCAATATAAAAAATCATGTTTCATGGATATTACCACTAGGTGGCTCAAATGGCTGAAATATTAATTCAATATATGAGCAGGAAAAAAAAAACTTTAAAGATTTATACCTTTTTCTGTAATTATATGCTTTATACATTAATTTCTACAAACATATACTACTTATAGACTATCACTATAATACTACACATGGGAGACAATTACATTAATATAGGTCATCATCATGTATGTCATTTTTCTGAAGGAGAGAGGATTAATGGACAAAATGAATGAGTTATGTTACATTTTGTCATAAAAATTTAATAATAAAATAAATTAAAATCTTGCCAGCTGACAGAGAACACAGTATTCAGAGGAGTCTAAATCGTCGGAGTCTCGGGTTGTATTTCATTTAAATTTATTCAGGCATTTGTAGAGATTACCTGCTATACTTCCTGGCAATCGTGGTTATTTATGTCTCTTAGAAGCAAGTGGCTCACAGCCAGAGCTCAAGCTCAATGTAGTACAGGGACCTTGAAAATCAAGCCATTCTTCTTTATAGTAAGTTATTGAAATGCAGGATGCTCAGGATACTGCGTCCATTACATTAGAGAGCTTGGGACCCTCTACTCTTTCTGATACAAAGAAAACAAATGCAGGAAGTGATTCTTTCTTCCCAACTTTAATGAGCATCTTATAATTCTATTGGACTGTTCAGGATAGAGTACCAGGAGGTAAAGGAAAAATGGGTTCTCTCCAAGCTGGAAAGGAAAGAATTAAGCCTTTTGATTCTGTCAGAGAAAAGAAAGCACAACAGGGACTTTGGAACAAGGGGGACTTATGTGTTTCCTAACCAAGAAGAATCAACATGCCCTCCCATTGTTCTGGAGATACCTGGTTCTCTAGGCTTTCTTAGTACTAACAGAAGCTCTGCCCCAAGTTTAAAGTTTGGGACCATTGAAATCTTAAAGAAACTCTCCTTCAAGATGTTGGTTTTATCTTTGGATTATTTGTCTTTATCCTTGAATTATTTGTTTTGTAATCACCAACTATCTGAATCTTCCACTCTAAAAGTTATTTAATGGGCTTTACTTATGGAAGAAACAAGATCCTCTATAGGAGGAGCTTAAGGGATGATTTTTCCAACTCTAATAACAGACAAGTAGCATTTTTTCCCCTAATTTTAAAATATTTTCCTTGGCCATTTATTATTTGTCTTTTGGAAGTACATGTAAGAATCTGAGTTTGGCTTAAAAGAAAAGTACTGATTCTCCCTAAGGGAGGCATAATTTAGGTTCAGCTGCAGTACAGCAACAGCAGGTCCTGGTATTTTTACATTCGTGTTCAAGCACCTGACATTTAGGTTTTATTTGAATACAGAATTGTAAATATAACATGAACCAGCAGTGATCACATAGCTCTTAAATATTGAGATCTAATTAATTCTCTCCAGGTTTAACAACTATAGTTGGTCAAAGTTCTAACCAGTTAGCTTTTGAGAAAGAGAATCTTCCCAAATTATTGCCATGAATAGTTTCCACTGAGTAACTAAAAAATAAAACAAATAAAACCATTCAAAGTGGCTTAAACGATCAAAAAGAGATACAGTGGCTTACATGACTGAACCCTAAAGGTGGAGTTGTTTCTCCATGTCATCCAAGACCAGGTTTACTTCTGCCGCTGTCTGTCCTTGGCAATGTCAGCTTCCCTTCTGGCTCTCCTGGTTGTCTGTTCGCAACAGCCTGGGCTATACTTCCATTCATATCTAAGGACAGAGAAAGAAGGTGGTTACTCAAAGTTTTTCCAGAAGAGACGACATTTCTCTCCCAGAAATTCCTCAGCAAGCATGGCCTTCAGGTTTACTGCCTTCCCCTGATGCAATAGCTCTGGCCAGTGAATGGGAGCCCAGCATTAGTGTCGACCCAGTCCACATGCCCCAGGTCAGTAGCCAGCAATGAAATCTGCTCCCCCCCAACTCCAGTAAATGGGTTACATGCAGGACGCTTAGATATCAGTGTAAACATCAGAGCTATCAAGGGGAACGGAGACAAAGTGGGGGAATGGGGAGAGGCAAAGGAGGGGTATATACTAATTCATACACCTGACTATATAGGTGGAACTCAAACCAAACTGCCTGAGTTTGAATCCAGGCCCTACCACTTCTTGGCTGGACGACCATGGGCAAGTCACTTGACCTCTCTTGTCGAGTGACAGGTAGGTCAATGATTGGCTTAATTGCTTATATCACAGGGCTTTTCTAAAATCCATGGCACTAAACCAAGCATTTATTACACTCTTCTCTGTGCGAGGATGTTCTGCTTTCAAAGAGCCAGCAATTCAGGAGAGGAAATGAGAGCTCGGAGTTGGTGGTAAAAATAGATGGGATAAGTTACATAGAAAAGATGTTGCCTAAAATGGCTTTTATTTTTTCTAATTGAATATTCTTTAGTAGCGACCACATTTTCTAGTGTTTTTCAAATCCTATGTGAAGTCAATATGATTTTTCTGGATAGTCATTTATTAATAATAAATATTAACAATAATTAATAATCAGTCCATAAACCTACTAGAAAAAAGAGCAACAAAACTGCAACTATAAAATGTGTAAAGTGTAATGTTCTCAATTGTCTAAGGTTTAAGACAATGGAGAGGAACAGAGGTGAGGCCCACTCAAAAATCACTGAAAGTTTTTCCTTGGAAGTATTTTTGTGCTTTCAGTGAAGTACGTGACAATTGGATATTCTGAACCTATTACCCAGGTCACAGAACAAACCTCACTGTGGACACCTGGGAAGTTGTCATTTCCCAGCCCTCTAGTTCTTTCTTAAAGTTGGGAATAGGCAGATCTCCTTTGTTCTAAATAAGAGTTTATTCTCGGAGGGGAAGTGCAGCAGGTCAGCAAAGTAATTGAATAACTACCACCCCTAGAGGGAGCTATAGTGCCTTTTAAGTCACCGAAGTCGACTTCTCCCTCCCTTCCTCTCAGAGACCACCGCTGGTCCACTGGTCCCTGGGCAGCCTTCCTTCCAACTCTGAGTCCTCAGAATTTTGAACATCCTGCTTTTCACTTAGCGTTTTGGCCATTGTTTAAAAATATTGTCACAGTAAGATAACAGTTCTGCAAAATGGGAGTAGCCCAACCACATTAATCCCAGACAGAAGGTACATATTGTCTTTTCATCAAAGAAACAGATGAAATACCACCATTGGTATTTATAACTACTGGTAACTTCCTTATATCCTTTTGGAAATGCAGAAATAAAATCAGGATGGCAGAGAGAGGGAATGTTGATGAGCGCCTGGGGTGTTTAAGATGGAATCTTCAGGAAAGGAGCTCGCTGCCATTTCTACCCCGCTCTGCGGGGCTGGGGGACAGAGCCCTGTCTCTTCCTGTCTGTGTCCCAGTGTGTGGCTCAGATTTACATACAATAAATGTATGCCGAGTCGATTTCAATTTTTTTCCAGAACGTTTGTAAACCAACCCAGCTTAGATATGAATAAGAAAACAATGATATGGGGCTTCCCTGGTGGCGCAGTGGTTGAGAGTCCGCCTGCCGATGCAGGGGACACGGGTTCATGCCCCGGTCCAGGAGGATCCCACATGCCGCGGAGCGACTGGGCCCGTGAGCCGTGGCCGCTGAGCCTGCGCGTCCAGAGCCTGTGCTCCACAACAGGAGAGGCCACAATAGTGAGAGGCCCGCGTAGCGCAAAAAAAAAAAAAAGAAAGAAAGAAAACAATGATATGAAAGAGAAAAACCACAAGACTGGGGTGGAGACTGGGGAAGATTGCAACAAAAATATTATCTCAAGAGAAGGGAGCGGCTGGGCTGGGTTCACTTAGAGCTGCAAGAACAACCGGTACTGGAAAAAGAAAAAGTCCACAGCATTCCAGGAGTGATGGAGCTGGGAAAGAGCATTAGGAGCTCTTGAGCCAGTCCCATTATTTTACAGATGAGAAGAGAGGTCCACGGCAGGAAGTAACTTGCCCGTGGGTTCTCAGCAGATCAGAGGCAAAGGCGAGACCATGAATGATTTCATCCACCAGGTGAGTCCCAGCTGCGCCACGTGCTGGTGGCCACTTCACCCATCCCAGACATCCAGAATAGAACTGGCTGGCCAAGAAGACGTGGTTTCCTGAAAAGCCAGGCACCTGCTCAGAGTTTCTGTCAAAGCTTCAGTGAGCATTTCCAGTGCTGAGCCAAGTGGCTTACGGTTCACCATCAGTTAAAAGTAAGGAAGTGGTGAGGCTCTTGCCACTCACATTTTGCCTTGACCGTCCGAGTCCAACGCAGGGGATCACAGTTCTGAGCAAAGGACAGTCAAGGAGGGGCCCAATTCTTCAAAACTCCTCAGAAGGTCTTTGAGGATTCTTGACCCCAGAGCTTCCAAAAGACCTAGATTACTTAGAAATACTTTGCTGGTGTGATGCAAGTTCAAATCTGAAGGTGTACAAGGAGAGATGTCTCCATGCACGCGTATAAGGTACAACCGAATCCTGGAGTGAAGAAGGGATGGCCTTCAGCAGGAGCCAGTGGTCCTAGCAGACCCCCTAGGCCTGTGGTTTTCTCCCACGCTAGCTCAAAAGTGTACTTTAAACACCTGCAAACACCTGAGCTGCACAGTAGCTACAACCTCCAAGATGGTCATTTTTTTAATAGATGCTAAAACAAGTAAATGAGTGGGTACTGCTTCCATTCAATCAGTCATTCCATCCTGCAAGGTCTGGAAGTGGCAGTGTGGGGAAGGAAAAGGAGGATGCCTAGACTATAGGTGAGCAAATGAGCATGGCATTGTTCCAGTAAAACTTTAGTTACAAAAACAAATAGCAGCCCAGATTGGACCCTTGGGAAACAGTTGGCTGATCCCCGATGTAGATCCTCCTGGGGATGTCACTGACGTAGTTTAGCCACTGGCTGAAAATCCTACAGGTAATTGCCTAAAATCACATCTTTGCGAATTTTACCCACCCAGTGTTGTTTTGGTATGTTTTACATTAAAGAATATGTTCTTAGAGTCCGTCCATTTATTTAGTAAGGTTTAAAGGGATGAAAAGGCAAAGGATGGCAGATTTAATATTTCTGGATGGGAGAGGAGGGTATCTTTCCCAGTACGAAGCCTTCAAAAACAACTGGGAAGACCTGGAGAAAAAGAATCGGAGAGGATAGATGGCTGAATTAGGGATAAAAAGAAGGGAAATGGAAACATGAAGAGAAATAATACAAAGGTGAGAGAAAATGGAGTGAAGCTAGAATTCCTTACTTGGCTTTTTTCAGTCCCAGGACCAGACAGAATGTTTATTCCTCTACTGCCACCTTCAGTTCTTTTAAGATCCTGGCTCTCATTTGCAATTTCCACTATGGGGCTAAACCACCCAGGATGCAACTCCTATAGGTGCTTTTTCCATTTTTTATTTTAGCTACAACTTGTTGAAATCCACAGGGGTTCATAAATGGCAGAATCTGAGTAAATGATTTTTGAATGGAGGGAATTGGACAAGATCAAGGATTGCAGATAAATATGGCCCAAGATTAATGTTGGTATGGAATGGAGAACATGAAGCAGAGTTGAGGGTCCAGGGACAGAGGAACCTTGGAGACAGAGCCTAATTCTGTAAGTTAGAGAAGCGAGTTTGCATGCATTTGGGCAATTCCATAGATTATTAATTATGACTGGGATCTGGAGGTGTGAATTGCAAGCAAAATTATGGAAGGAAAAATAGCTCTGGGTATATCTGGGATAAAAAATCAGGGCTTAACTATCTCCTCTACACTTTATCATATCTGGTCAGGGAATCAGTGGTAATAAGATCACGGGGATATGATCTTTTTACAAATTAACCAAATCTACTCTATCATTGCGTTATGGCTATCTGTTTAAGAGTCCGTCTACATTGTAAGTAACTTGGGGCAGAAACAAGTCTTTTTCATCATTGTAAACCCAGCATTCCCTATAGCAACTGTCCAAAAGTTAGCAGTCAATGAATTCATGTTGAATTAAATTGTTTCCTTTCAACGATAAAATTCAGAATTTTGAAAATTTCTTGTGGGAAGTTATCAATTCATCAGAATGGAGATGGAGAATGCTTTGTCCCTGGAACCTCTAAGAATTTGCCATCTGTTTCCATGCCTCCATCCTAAAGCTACCCTTCTTCATTTCAATTCATTGTTTGCATAGAGTCCAAAGCAAATGGTCATATCTTTGCTCTAATAACTGCAGTTGTAAGGGTCATTTAGTTTCACAGTGACCCCAGGCTTAGACTCAGGCTGCAGCCACTCTAAGTCTCTCCCAGAGATGTGCAGCCTGAGAAGAGAAAGACTGAACAGGAAATGTCCATTGTCACCCTCTCAGGGCATCTCCTGGCAAGTCAGTCAACCCTGGTCCAGCAGTGGATGATGGAGCATGCACTGTCTAGGAGTCCATGATGATATAAAACAGCCAAGCTACTTAGAAGGTGATATGCATTTGCTTCTGAAAATAACTTCACATAATAGTAGAGGTTCAGCTACCAAGATAATCGAAACAAAACTAGGATAATCAAACGGGGCATCGTACCTCAAGAATTAGCCATACCTGCTGTGTTCTTAACCAAAGGGCACTTGAGTTTTGCTTTTCTCTTATGGTGGAGGACACTTCACTTGGTAAACGTGCATGCAACTCTCTTCTTACTCAGGTCAGAGGTCACTTCCTTTGGGAATCCCTTCCTGACCCTCTCCCCCACGCTCCCACTATTGGATCTGTGCCCCTCCTCTATTCACATTACTCTCATCATATCATATTGAAATGGTTTATGGAACCCTCTGCCTCCAGTGAATTCCTTTAGGTCAGGAACCATTTCTTAATTGCCTCTGTCACTTCAACCCAAGCGTCTAGTAGAGTCTCATTAAGTGTTTTTAAATGAATCATTCATTCATTCATGGTTTATGGAGTCAAAGAAATCACAAATTGAATTCTAGGGATCATGGCAGCTTCTCAGCCTTGCTAAGCAACTCAGTCATGGGAGAAGCAAAATAATCCCACAGAATTTTCCATCACACTTGACTGTTGGGGTCCCATGGACATCTCAGGGACTGGAGGGAAGACGTCAGAGATGCCCCAACAAGGCAGTAATGGATATCTGCCGTTCTGTCTTCACTCAGAGGGTGTCCTTTGTGATTTCTGAGCCACCTCACAATAGTTTTGGGCCATGGGAAGAGCCAAGTGGAGATTGCTTGCGCTTCAGCTCGCTTCAAGGTCCAAGTGACCTTGAAACAGACTTCCTGTTGATCTTTATACCTAGAGGTCCCTTAACCACTTAAAGGCATAGGAACTTTCTATTAAGATTTGAATTATCTTTCAGTTCTGATTAGTTCTTCTCAAAAGAACACTTTGCTTCAGAATCCACTGCAGTGTCCTTTCAGGAGAGGTGTAGCTAGATGAAGGGCAATACCCACACCGTACTCTTGCTTTAATCTCTCAGCCAAATTAATAGATGTAAATTGGTGTCCATATGCATTCTCCGGCCAAGTAAACCATACTTGCAGAACTGGAAAAGTTCATTTTCTAGAAAACTGATACAAATAACTGGATTCTGTTTCTAAGGGAGCATATATGTATAACTGTAGATATATCTACAGTCTTCCCTTGGGTCATAATTATCTGCAAAAAAGAGATCAGATCAGATTCAGACTGTGAGCCTTTTGAGCTCCATTAAGATGCACGTCCACTTAATAAGAACAATGGGCTACTCAGATTCCCCATTTGTAAAGTCAGGTATTGGGGGTGGGACCAGGTGACCCCCCAGAGTCCTTCCAGTTCTAAGGAAACTCTAAGTAAATAGGTATGCCCTCAAGATCAAGAAACATCTCATTCCATCACCGGACGTATTAAAGGTCACCTTGAGGCAGGAGATAGACGGGCTGCAGGCTAGACATTTACAACTGGCCTCCTGTTCACACTACCTGGACTGAGAAGAAGATGGGCTCCAGGCCGGACATTCATTACCAGCCCCCTGTTTACATTTTCTGAGGCAAGAGACAAACGGGCTCCAGGACTACATATTTATGAACGGACTCCTCTCTATATTTCGATATCTGCACTTCGATATAAGAAACAGCAACAGGAATAGGGTAGATAACCGGACACTGGACATTTTTATGGCAGGAACAGAGAGGGGCTAAACCCTATTAAAAGGTCAAGAGGTCATACATTTCCCATCCTTGGGGCAAGGGAAACATTGCATATGTGCAGAAATGCTCCTTGGGGGTCAAAAGGAGGGGGCACCACCCCATAATATGTGATGCTAAGGCCATCCCATAGGCTGAAATCCATCTTGGAAAAAAGTTGTGTACACAGGTTGGGGAGGGTCTTAGGGCAGGGCAGGTGCAGAAAAAGAAACCAGATAAGTGGCCAAAGGTAAACAAAGACCTGGAAGAACTGCCCTATATGAATGATTTAACCACCTCTTTACTGAGCGTCCTCATTAGGGAGGATGCCCACACCCTTCCTCTCCAGGTGAGCATCTCTGCCTTGCTTCTGTCTTAACTAAACAGCTTCTCTGTGTGCTCTCCCCCTTGCTGTTGAGCTGTGTCTCTAATAATAAACTTTGTACCTGTTTTTACAGTTTTTGCCTCTGTGAGAAATGCATTTTTCACTGGGGGCAAGAGCCAGGGGGTGTGGTGGCCTGGATTCCCGGTTTTCAACCAGGCTCCCCAGGTTCAATTCCTGGGCAGGGAATTAAGATCTCCCTTCACGCCACCACTCACTGCTGCCTCTCCGAGATCAACCTGACCCAACATGGTCTTATTTCTAACTTGCAGTCACTTCATTTGCAGACCACTCACAGTCAAAATGCAGATTGTTTCAATTACCCACATGCTTTAAGAAGACCACTGATGAGAAAGGAAGAGATTAGCCTGAAACATCCTTTAGGTTCGAGTGCATAATCCCAATTCCTAGGATATTTTACTACCGCAACTGTCTATGCTAGGTAGCTTCAGTTCTAGGCAGGCAAAGGCACACTATCAACTTTTAAAGTAAACACATATATATTATGCTCTGTGATTGGCTCTATTACTGTTAAAATCATTTCCTTTCGGGACTTCCCTGGTGCCGCGGTGGTTCAGAGTCTTCCTGCCAGTGCAGGGACACGGGTTCGAGGCCTGGTCCGGGAAGATCCCACATGCCGCAGAGCAACTAAGCCCGTGCGCCACAACTACTGAGCCTGCGCTCTAGAGCCCGCAAGCCACAACTACTGAGCCCATGTGCCACAACTATTGAAGCCCGCCTGCCACAACTACTGAAGCCCGTGCGTCTAGAGCCCGTGCTCTGCAATAAGATAAACCACCGTGATGAGAAGCCCGCAGACTTCAACAAAGAGTAGCCCCCGCTCCCCACAACTAGAGAAAGCCTGCGGGCAGCAATGAAGACCCAATGCAGCCAAAAATAAACAAATAAATTAATTAATTTTAAAAAAATCGTTTCCTTTCTAACCCAAGACTCATAGCTAAATAGCCTAAGCTTTGAGAGTTAAGCAGAAAGACTTCCCTTTCTGGCAGTTTTGGAGTTGGGAAAAACTAAAAATGCTACTTCTATAAAACTAAAGATAATAAGGCAAGAGAAATACACAGTGGCCAAAAATGACTGAGAAACTTCAACTAGAAAGATAAGAATAAGCTGGTAATATTAGACAGCTCTACAGGGTTTTACATGTTTTTGCAGCCAAATGGTTAGGTTCTCAATCCTAAGTAATGATAAGACCTTGAGCCTTTTTGAGGAAAGGGAGATTGAACTGAGGCTTCTGAGTCAAGAGAGATTCCAGAAGGTTTTACCCCCCTGCAAAAAGTAAACGGTAACGACAACAAAATGCCATCCAAAAAAGGAAGACTATTTGTCTTGGCCTAGACTTCGGATGGAAAAAACAATTCTCTCTCTAAAATGTATAATCATGAGCCTGTTCCATTGTCTGGAGATGTCTGAGCCCCAAAGCTAACCACCACAGCAACAAAAAGTCCTGCCAACCTGGAAACCTCCTTAGCAGAGGAAGTTAAAAACTGCTCTGGAGATTGTACAAGATTCCCACCACTTAAGATGAGCTCACAATCCAAAATTTACAAATAAACAAGTCAACCATACTGAAAATCAAACTACTCAACACATGGTGGAAGAACTTCAAATAACGAAATTTTCAGAGACAAGAAGCAAGTATACATATAATAGACATATATGTATTAATAAGTATAATAAAGACAAAAAATTGAACACATGAAAGAATAAGACACTGCAAAAAATATAAGGTAGATTTGAAAAAGAATAAAGTACAAGTTATATAAATGAAAGAGTCTCTGAAATTAAAACTTAATGGAAATGTTAAACACCATATTAGACATAGCTGCAGAAAAAAATTAATAAGACGGAACTTAAACCTGAGGAAATTACCAGAAGACAAGACAGAGAATGAAGGATGTGAAAAATATGAAATAGAAGTTAAAAAACATGGTAGATAGAATTAGAAGGTCCAACATAGTTATGAATTCCAGAAAAAGAAAATAAAAAGAATGCAGCAAAGACAATATTCAAAGAGATAATGTCTTAAGTTTTCCCAGATACTGATAATAACCTGATCCCTTAATTTCAGGAAGCTAAACAAACCCATATGGGATTAATAAAAATTCCCAGCATAGAAAATTCCATTCAATAACTTATGCTAGACTAACTGGTTATTTATATGAAAAAATCAAATAAAATTAGATCCCTATCCCACACGATTTACAAAATTCAATTGCAGATAAATTAGAAGTTAAATAGGAGGGGAAAACACTTTAAAACACTTAGGGAAAAAATCTGGAAACTAACTATGATCCAAGGGCATGTAAAACATTATTAAACAGAATTTTTTTTAAAATAATTAACAAATGATTTGTTAATTAAAAGATATTTAAAAATCAGAAGCCACAGACTGAGAGAAAAAATATTAGTGACCAAATATTATAAAGAACTCCTATAGATCACTAGAAGATAAACAACCTCAAAAATGAGAAAAAATATACAATAATATAATCCTCAGAACAGGAAACCAGAATGGCAAATAAGCATATAAAAAGATGCTTGACTTTAGTAGCAGTCAGGGAAATTACTATTAAAACAATAAAGTATATTATTTACACTCATCAGATTGGTAAAAATGAAAATTTCTGACCGTAAGAGTTAGTAAGAATGTGAAACAACAGGAACACTGTTCAGGGAAACTGTCATTTGGCACAGACTTTAGAGAACGATTTGGCCAGAGCTGGTCTTGGTAAAGATGTGTGTACCCTAGGACCCAGCAATTCCACTCCCACGTGTGTATCCCTAAACAGATTCTTGCATAAGAGATGGAGAAAAGTTAAAGAATGTTTAATACACTATTTTTTTAACATCTTTATTGGGGTATAATTGCTTTACAATGGTGTGCTAGTTTCTGCTTTATAACAAAGTGAATCAGTTATACATATACATATGTTCCCATATCTCTTCCCTCTTGCGTCTCCCTCCCTCCCACCCTCCCTATCCCACCCCTCCAGGCGGTCACAAAGCACCGAGCTGATCTTCCTGTGCTATGCGGCTGCTTCCCACTAGCTATCTACCTTACGTTTGGTAGTGTATATATGTCCATGCCTCTCTCTCGCTTTGTCACAGCTACCCTTCCCCCTCTCCATATCCTCAAGTCTGTTCTCTAGTAGGTCTGTGTCTTTATTCCTGTCTTACCCCTAGGTTCTTCATGACATTTTTTTTTCCTTAAATTCCATATATATGTGTTAGCATACGGTATTTGTCTTTCTCTTTCTGACTTACTTCACTCTGTATGACAGACTCTAGGTCTATCCACCTCATTACAAATAGCTCAATTTTGTTTCTTTTATGGCTGAGTAATATTCCATTGTATATATGGGCCACATCTTCTTTATCCATTCATCCGATGATGGACACTTAGGTTGTTTCCATCTCTGGGCTATTGTAAATAGAGCTGCAATGAACATTTTGGTACATAACTCTTTTTGAATTATGGTTTTCTCAGGGTATATGCCCAGTAGTGGGATTGCTGGGTCATATGGTAGTTCTATGTGTAGTTTTTTAAGGAACCTCCATACTGTTCTCCATAGTGGCTGTACCAATTCACATTCCCACCAGCACTGCAAGAGCGTTCCCTTTTCTCCACACCCTCTCCAGCATTTATTGTTTCGAGATTTTTTGATGATGGCCATTCTGACTGGTGTGAGATGATATCTCATTGTAGTTTTGATTTGAATTTCTCTAATGATTAATAATGGTGAGCATTCTTTCATGTGTTTGTTGGCAGTCTGTATATCTTCTTTGGAGAACTGTCTATTTAGGTCTTCTGCCCATTTTTGGATTGGGTTCTTTGTTTTTTTGTTATTGAGCTGTATGAGCTGCTTGTAAATTTTGGAAATTAATCCTTTGTCAGTTGCATCATTTGCAAATATTTTCTCCCATTCTGAGGGTTGTCTTTTGGTCTTGTTTATGGTTTCCTTTGCTGTGCAAAAGCTTTGAAGTTTCATTAGATCCCATTTGTTTATTTTTGTTTTTATTTCCATTTCTCTAGGAGGTGGGTCAAAAAGGATCTTGCTGTGATTTATGTCATAGAGTGTTCTGCCTATGTTTTCCTCTAAGAGTTTGATAGTATCTGGCCTTACATTTAGGTCTTTAATCCATTTTGAGCTTATTTTTGTGTATGGTGTTAGGGAGTGATCTAATCTCATACTTTTACATGTAGCTGTCCAGTTTTCCCAGCACGACTTATTGAAGAGGCTGTCCTTTCTCCACTGTACATTCTTGAGTCCTTTATCAAAGATAAGGTGACCATATGTGCGTGGGTATATCTCTGGGCTTTCTATCCTGTTCCATTGATCTATATTTCTGTTTTTGTGCCAGTACCATACTGTCTTGATTACTGTAGCTTTGTAGTATAGTCTGAAATCAGGAAGCCTGGTTCCTCCAGCCCCGTTTTTCGTTCTCAAGATTGCTTTGGCTATTCGGGGTATTTTGTGTTTCCATACAAATTGTGAAATTTTTTGTTCTAGTTCTGTGGAAAATGCCAGTGGTAGTTTGATAGGAATTGCATTGAATCTGTAGATTGCTTTGGGTAGTAGAGTCATTTTCACAATGTTGATTCTTCCAATCCAACAACATGGTGTATCTCTCCATCTGTTTGTATCATCTTTAATTTCTTTCATCAGTGTCTTATAATTTTCTGCATACAGGTTTTTTGTCTCATTAGCTAGGTTTATTCCTAGATATTTTATTCTTTTTGTTGCAATGGTAAATGGGAGTGTTTTCTTGATTTCACTTTCAGATTTTTCATCATTAGTGTACAGGAATGCCACAAATTTCTGTGCATTAATTTTGTATCCTACAACTTTACCAGATTCATTGATTAGCTCTAGTAGTTTTCTGGTAGCATCTTGAGGATTCTCTATGTATAGTATCATGTCATCTGCAAACAGTGACAGCTTTACTTCTTCTTTTCCGATTTGGATTCCTTTTATTTCCTTCTCTTCTCTGATTGCTGTGGCTAAAACTTCCAAAACTATGTTGAATAAGAGTGGTGAGAGTGGGCAACCTTGTCTTGTTCCTGATCTTAGTGGAAGCGCTTTCAGTTTTTCACCATTGAGGACAATGTTGGCTGTGGCTTTGTCATATCTGGCCTTTATTATGTTGAGGAAAGTCCCCTCTATGCCTACTTTCTGCAGGGTTTTTATCATAAATCGGTGTCGAATTTTGTCAAAAGCTTTCTCTGCATCTAATGAGATGATCATATGGTTTTTTCATATGAGCTCAGCTTTGGATTTGGCCCCGCCTCTGCGTGTAGGTCGCTGGAGGGCGTCTGTTTTTCGCTCAGACAGGACGGGGCTAAAGGAGCTGCTGATTCGGGGGCTCTGGCTCACTCAGGCCGGGGGGAGGGAGGGGTACGGAGTGCCGGGCGAGCCTGCGGCGGCAGAGGCCACCATGACGTTGCACCAGCCTGAGGCACGCCGTGCGTTCTCCCGGCGAAGTTGTCCCTGGATCCCGGGACCCTGGCAGTGGCGGGCTGCACAGGCTCCCCGGAAGAGGGGTGTGGAGAGTGACCTGTGCTCGCACACAGGCTTCTTGGTGGCGGCAGCAGCAGCCTTAGTGTCTCATGCCCCATCTCTGGGGTCCGCGCTTTTAGCCGTGGCTCACGCCCGTCTCTGGAGCTCCTTTAAGCAGCGCTCTTAATCCCCTCTTCTCGCGCACCAGGAAACAAAGAGGGAAGAAAAATTCTCTTGCTTCTTCGGCAGCTCCATACCTTTTCCCGGACTCCCTCCCGGCCAGCCGTGGCGCACTAACCCCCTGCAGGCTGTGTTCACGCCGCCAACCCCAGCCCTCTCCCTGCGCTCCGACCGAAGCCCAAGCCTCAGCTCCCAGCCCCGCCCACCCCAGCGGGTGAGCAGACAAGCCTCTCGGGCTGCCGGTCGGCACCGATCCTCTGTGCGGGAATCTCCCCGCTTTGCCCTCCGCACCCCTGTTGCTGCGCTCTCCTCCGCGGCGCCGTAGCTCCCCCCCTCCGCCACCCGCAGTCTCCGCCCGTGAAGGGGCTTCCTAGTGTGTGGAAACCTTTCCTCCTTCACAGCTCCCTCCCACTGGTGCAGGTCCCGTCCCTAGCCTTTTGTCTCTGTTTTTTCTTTTGCCCTACCCAAGTACGTGGGGGGTTTCTTGCCTTTTGGGAAGTCTGAGGTCTTCTGCCAGCGTTCAGTGGTGTTCTGTAGGAGTTCTTCCACGTGTAGATGTATTTCTGGTGTATCTGTGGGGAGGAAGGTGATGTCCGCGTCTCACTCTTCCGCCATCTTCCCCTCGTTCCAATACACTCTTTATTGACACTGAGAAAAGTCTGAAACAGCTGATCAATGGGAGAACAGTTAAAAAAATTTTTTTGTCTATTCACCTAATAAAATGCCATATATGAGTAAAAGTGAACAAAATAGAGCTACATCCATCAACATGGTTAAATCTCAAAAATATAGTGTTAAACACTGTACACCTGAAACTAACAATATTGTAAATCAACAATACTTCAATTTTAAAAATAAATAAAAAATAAAAGATCATGTATAAAAAAAGATATATATATATTGTTAAACAAACTTAATTAAAAGGGTTTTATGAAGGATACACACAGTACAATACAATCTATTTAAAAATTAAAGACATGCCCAAAATACCATAATATTTAAGGCTACATATGTATAGTAAAAGTAGAAAAACTGGGGAGGGTGGGGAAGAACGATAGGGTTTTGTGGGGCTTCAGCTGTGTTTGTGATCTTAAACTAGGTGATCAGTATGTTGAGTGTGCATTATACTATCATCTGTTCTTCTTATAGGTCTACAGCCATCTCGTAATTTTAAGAAATAACGAAAAAGAGATGCAAACTCCCGCACTCTGAGATGAAACAGTGAAACAATTTCTGTTTCATGCTGAGGAGCAGCAACTGCAGAGATTTTCCAAATATCTGCTGCCCCCATGTGTGCCTACCCTCCCCGACTATCAAATTCTATACCCACATGGTCCCTGCATTACAGTCAATGAATATACGTTGACACATCATCATCACCCAAAGTCCATAGTTTACGTTACAGTTCACTCTTGGTGTTGTGCATTTTATGGGTTTCAACAAATGTATTATGACATGTATCCACCTATATTATAGTATCATCCAGAATAGTCTCACTGCCTTAACTTCTATTAATTCTTTTTTTTTAATTTTTTTTTTGTGTGTGTGGCTGTGTTGCGTCTTCTTTGCTACATGTGGGCTTTCTCTAGTTGTGGCAAGCAGGGGCTACTCTTTGTTGCAGTGTGTGGGTTTCTTATTGCAGTGGCTTCTCTTGTTACGGAGCATGGGCTCTAGGTGCATTGGCTTCAGTAGTTGTGGCACATGGGCTTAGGTGCTCCACAGCATGTGGGATCTTCCTGGACCAGGGATCAAACCCGTGTCCCTTGCATTGGCAGGCAGATTCTTAACCACTGTACCACCAGGGAAGTCCCTTTATTAATTCTTAAGTTAGAAAACTTTACCAATCAAATTTAATTAAAAGAAGAGACACCTAGGGCTTCCCTGGTGGCGCAGTGGTTGAGAGTCCGCCTGCCGATGCAGGGGACACGGGTTCATGCCCCGGTCCGGGAAGATCCCACATGCCGCAGAGCGGCTGGGCCCGTGAGCCATGGCCGCTGAGCCTGCGCGTCCGGAGCCTGTGCTCCGCAACGGGAGAGGCCACAACAGTGAGAGGCCCGCGTACCGCAAAAAAAAAAAAGAAGAGACACCTGGATAATAATAAAAATAAATGCTTAGGCCACTACCAAATGAAACAGAGGTGGTTAAACAATATAAAATCAAAATGTCTTCGTTGGCTTAACTAATATCAAATTATTCTTTGTAGGTAATATATAGTTATGTAGGTGGTTTACAAGGCCTTATCTAAAGTTCAGCTGCTAGCAAGTTGCTTATAGCAGAGCAATGACCTCAGACTATTTAGAATGAAAAAAAAAAAGGAAGTACCACAGGTGAAAATTAAGAGCACAAATCAGAGAGTTTCATGCATTTTAAGGGCATGGCCTCCCCAAAACATTCACATAATGCCTCCAGTCTATGAGGATTTCACGGATCAACAGAAATTTCTTTGAAATAACACTTTCCTTGTTCAGCCCACACTTGACAATACATACCCACTCAGTGTCTTTCCTTATCATTACAAATAGAGGCATCGAATATGCTTTTGACCATTCTAGTCACTGTTCCCTGATTCTTGAACCTGGGATGTTTCTCCGCTTCCCAGATCCCTGGCTCTTTCTATGCTTCTATGTGGTCATTCCCTCACCTGGGATGACCAGCTCACCAGCTATGCAAACCCTCCCCACACCTGAAGGCCAATTTCCATTGTCACCTCCCACCTGAGCCTCAACTTCATCATCTATAGCTGGGTTAATAGTATTTCCCTTTTAAGGTGTGTGTTGAAGCATTAAAATAAATAACCCACATCCCTGTTGCCTAACAGGGCATCTTTCATGAACGGTGGATATTTGTATTATCTTCTGAACTTGCTAACTTATCTGTACATGACTGTGACATGTTTTTATTTGCTCGTATTATATTTATTTATGTAAATAGATATTTTTCCCTACCATTAGATTGTAAGTTTCTTGAGGCCAGAATCTGCTTTATTCATCTTGGTATCCCATGAAAACACAGCAAGTTTAAGCACAAAAGTAAATGTATAAACACAGCTTTCATAAATAAAAAATATAAAAAAAGATTAAAAAAAACAAAACACAGCTTTCAGGAACTAAGTCAGAGTATCAATTCTAACTGTAGCAAAGAGAAGTGAACTGACTTAACCGGGACAGAGAATGTGCCAATTACGTATAAATCCAGTCCAAACCCAGTGCCTTGTTCGTACTAAGAGTAATTTCCTGCAAGGTTCCGATAGTCTCAATTTTACAACACGGGACTAAACACAGTTACTGGTCTAAGGAGAATGAACTCCAGAAATCCCCCAGAGAATAGAAGATCAGGTTTTAAAATGCATGAACCCTTTCTCGCTCACATAGTGATGTGGCTGAAGTTCATTCATAACAGTCTGTAAAGCTGCAATTGTGTGGAGGAAAGAGGCTGAGACTTAGAATCTGACAGCTTAAATTTCAGTACAAACTCTGTCATTATCTGTTTTATAACTTGGTACAGATGACAATCTCTCTCAAAGCCACAGTTTTCTCATTTCCAATACGGGAGTAAACATCAGCAATTCAAAGATTATGATGAGAATTAAATGAGATGATACAAGAGAATGTACTTTTTAAAAATTCCCAGATATCGTTAATATTTATGTAACATGGGATCATAATTCTCACCTGGATAAGTGTATCTTTATTTAATTTAAATATTCTCTTAAATGAAGTAATATGATGTCTGAGACTTGCTTTATAATAGAGATGGGGCAGAAGATAGAGGCTATAGAGAAACTAAGATCAGCCGTGTGTTGATGATCCTTGAAGCTGAGGGATGGGTACGTGAGGGTTCACTATACAATTCTTTAACTCATGAAGTTTTCCATAATTAAAAAAAAAAGTAATTCCTTACTTTGGTTATTTACTATTTAATTTTACTTAAAATAAGTTTTGTGTAGTGGAGAGTGCAGGCTCTTGAATCCCAGAATTTGGGTTCCAGTCCTGTTTTTCCATCTGCAAAGCAGAGATGATAGTTTTAATTCCTATCACATAAAAGCTGTTGTCAAACTTGGATGAGAAAAGCCTCATAAAGCCTCATGTGGCATACACAGGGCCAGAAGTTTAGTAAGAGCTTAATATATTACATTATGGAACCACATTAAAAACAAACCAGCGTACTTAAGTATAGGCATTCCTTCCGTTTAGCTCCTGGAGTGACTAAATGCTTTTAACTAAAATGAGGTAACACCAAGTTAAACCCTGTTTGAAAGTATTCAAGAGGTATATGTAAACTTACCCAAAAACTTAGCTAGCAAACTTCCATTAAACTGACATGTTAGGTGCCAATTTCCCCAAATCTTATAAAATTTCTACTTAAAGGTCCACCTAGTATTTCAGAATTTTTCTCATCACTATTTGTGGTCAAATTGTTGCTATTAATGGTGTTATAATTTATTAACAGTATCTAAAACAGGGTTTCCCTTATATGAATAGAGAAAAGTACCCTATCTTTTAAAACTTATCTAAGCAATATAGAAAAACTCAAAGAAAGGAAAAAATGATCCCAATTTCTCTACTCAGAAGAAAAGGCTCTTCATATTTAAAAACTCAATCTTTTCTTCCATATCACCAAATATTGTATGTAATTTTGATTGTATTTGACAAACCAAGAACCTTAGCCACAAAGTACCTACATTTACTGAAACAAATTCGATATCTTTCTCTTTCAATTGGGGGCATTTCCATTCGCTTCAGTGCAAAGCTCTTGAAATCAATATAGCTCCACTAAATTAAAACAAGAAAAAACAGGGCAAGCCTCAGTCATATTCTAGTATTGCGCTTGTTTCCTTGGTGTTTGTTTTATTTAACATTCCAAAAAAATGGAATTAGGCAATGGCATGTAAGTTTCACATGCCAGTTAAGAATTAATTTTAATCATAATTTGAGAAGCAAACTTTAGCTGCTGGAATGCTGCAAAAGAAGATTATTTTAGAAGGTCAGGGAAGCTTTAGAAAAACTGATGAAACGTACACACACACAAAAAAAATTTTGCCACCTTTTTTTAGAGGGGTCTCCAGCACCCTGCAGTCCAGCCAAAGATTCCTCTAAGGTCCATGGACTCTAGTCAACAGCCTTGCTCTGGTAAGCCAATTTTTAAATTTTAGGATAAAACACTGCTGTTCTGAGAGACCTTTGGCCCAATGCTCCTGTATGAGCCTAGGAACCCTGATATTCACCAGTTATTTTTTCCCTCTTTCTTAGGGAGAAAAAAAAAAAATGGAATTAACAGACCATGACTCCTATTAAGCAACTTACCACAAGGCTCTGCAAGTTCTTCCCCAGAAGACAAATATTGCAACAAGGGAAGACTATGTTATGTTTGCAAAATGCTGGTAAGAATTTTCTCTCAGTTCAAAATATGTGTACCCTTGCCAGTTAGGGTAAATATTACGGAAAAACTGCCCAGTGAACATGCCCCCAGTGGGAGGAGAGCGGTGGCTGGCTGTCTTCTCACTGACATTTTCTATTCTAGAGGAGATGGTAAGGGCAGAACACTGCCACTCTTTAGAGGAGAAGCTCGCTCAGCTGGGTCACAGAGCCCCTCTGTGTGCTGCAGGCAAATCCCTTTGTATTCACTTTTGCCGGAGTAAATAAGAGTCTAAGACTGTTTAAAGATTTTATGAAGAAATATTTCATTTGTAGATGCCTGAAAATCAGTGAGCGTACTATCTGGGTACAGCTTAACATAGTTGTGGGTAGAAAACAAAGAGGACAGTTGAAAAACCCTTTGACTAAATCGTTAACTTTTGGTGCCCGCGAAGTCCCGCTCCCTGTTAACCCTAGAGAATCAAAAATATGCTTTTTAAGAGAAGTTCTTTATCCCTGATTTTGGCCAGGTCCTAAAGCAATTACCTTTTTTTTTTTTTTTTTTTTTTCGGTACGCGAGCCTCTCACTGCTGCGGCCTCTCCCGTTGCGGAGCACAGGCTCCGGACGCGCAGGCTCAGCGGCCATGGCTCACGGGCCCAGCCGCTCCGCGGCATGTGGGATCCTCCCAGACAGGGGCACGAACCCGTGTCCCCTGCATTGGCAGGCGGACTCCCAACCACTGCGCCACTAGGGAAGCCCAAGCCTGCTATTCTTATTTTCTCTTTTTTTTGGTCCGGGGAGGTGAGCTCCATGTCGTCTTACTCTGCTATCATTTTTTTTTTTGTGGTACGCGGACCTCTCACAGTTGTGGCCTCTCCCGTTGCGGAGCACAAGGCTCCGGACGCGCAGGCTCAGCGGCCATGGCTCACGGGCCCAGCCGCTCCGCGGCATGTGGGATCTTCCCGGACCGGGGCATGAACCCACGTCCCCTGCATCGGCAGGCGGACTCTCAACCACTGCACCACCAGGGAAGCCCAGTGGATCATTTTTAACATCCCCTTCTATATGCCAAAAAGTAATAATGGTGCAATAATCACTAGTAATCATTATTTTCTTCTTCTTTACTTTTAAAACAAATAATTTATGCTCAAAATAAAAAAGCAATTTCAATTTTGAAGATATTATTCAAATTTAATAAAATATCTCACATATGAGCTAAAATTTGCATTTAACAAATGAAAATATTACAGGCGTATCTCAGAGATATTACGAGTTCAGTTCCAGATCACTGCAATAAATCAAGTCACACAAATTTTTTAGTTTCCCAGTGCATATAAAAGTTGTATTTAGGGCTTCCCTGGTGGCACAGTGGTTGAGAGTCCGCCTGCCGATGCAGGGGACATGGGTTCGTGCCCCGGTCCGGGAGGATCCCACATGCCACGGGGCGGCTGGGCCCGTGAGCCATGGCCGCTGAGCCTGCGCGTCCGGAGCCTGTGCTCCGCAACGGGAGAGGCCACAACAGTGAGAGGCCCGCGTACCGCAAAAGAAAAAAAAAACTTGTGTTTATACTACACTGTAGTCTATTAAATGTGCAACAGCGTTATGTCTCTTCATCTGTTAAAGTTTTATCAAGAGATTGTAGCTGTTCAGTCACATCATCAGGTTCCACTTCTAATTCTAGTTTTCTTGCTATTTCTACCACATCTGCAAGTTACTTCCTCCACTGAAGGCTTGAGCCCCTCAAAGTATTCCATGAGTGTTAGAATCAACTTCTTCCAAACTCCTGTTAACGTTGAAATTTTTTCCTCTTCCTGTGAATCACAAACGTCTTAACAGCATCTAGAATGGTGAATCCTTTCCAGAAGGTTTTCCAGTTACTTTGTCCAGATCCATCAGAAGAATCACTGTTGATGGCAGCTGTAGCCTTACAAAATGTATTTCTTAAATAATAAGACTGGAAAGTCAAAATTATTTCTTCATCCATGGGCTCCAGAATGGATGTTGTGTTAGCAGGCATGAAAACAACATCAATCTCATTGTACATCTATCTCCACCAGAGCTCTTGGGTGACTAGGTGCATTGCCCAAGAGCAGTAATATTTTGAAAGATCTTTTTTTCTGAGTAGTAGGTCTCAACAGTGAGCTTAAAATATTCAATAAACCATGCTGTAAACAGCTGTGCTGACATCCAGGCTTTGTTGTTCTATTTATAGAGCACAGGCAGAGTAGATTTAGCATAATTCTTAAGGGCCCTAGGATCTTCAGAATGGTAAGTGAGCATTGGCTTCAACTTAAAGTCACGAGCTGCATTAGCCCCTGAGAGAGTTAGCCGGCCTCTTCAAGCTTTGAAATCAGGCACCGACCTCTCCTCGATAACTATGAAAGTCCTAAATGGCATCTTCTTCCAACAGAAGTTTGTTTCATCTACATTAAAAATCTGTTGTTAAAAAAAAAAAAAATAAATAAAAAAAAAAAAAAAATCTGTTGTTCAGGGCTTCCCTGGTGGCGTAGTGGTTGACAGTCTTCTACCGATGAAGGGGACACGGGTTCGTGCCCCGGTCTGGGAGGATCCCACGTGCTGCGGAGCGGCTAGGCCCGTGTGCTATGGCCGCTGAGCCTGCACGTCCGGAGCCTGTGCTCCGCAACGGGAGAGGCCACAGCAGGGAGAGGCCCGCGTACCGGAAAAAAAAAAAAATCTGTTGTTTAGTGTAGCCACTTTCATTAATTATCTTCTGCATAACTTGAGGCAGCTTCTACGTCAGCACTTGCTGCTTCACCTTGCACTGTTATGTTATGGAGATGGCCTCTTTCCTTAGACCTCGTGAAGCAACCTCTCCTAGCTTCAAACTTTTCTTCTGTAGCTTCCTCGCCTCTCTCAGCCTTCATAAAATTGAAGAGAGTCAGGGCCTTGCTCTGGATTAGGATTTGACTTAAGGGAATGTTATGGCTGGTCTGATCATCTATTCAGACTGATAAAACTTTCTCCATATCAGCAGTTATGCTGTTGCCCTTTCTTATTATCCATGTGTTCACTGGAGGAGCACTTTCAATTTCCTTTAAGAACTTTTCCTTTGCATGCACAACTTGGCTAACTGTTTGGCACAAGAGGCCTAGCTTTTGGCCTGTCTCAGCTTTTGACATGCCTTCCTCACTAAATTTAATCATGTCTAGATTTTATTTAAAGTGAGACATGGGGACTTCTCCAGTAGCACAGTGGTTGAGAATCTGCCTGCCAATGCAGGGGGCACGGGTTTGAGCCCTGGTCCAGGAAGATCCCTCATGCCATGGAGCAACTGAGCCCGTGAGCCACAACTACTGAGCCCACGTGCCACAACTACTGAGCCCACGTGCCCGTGAGCCACAACAAGAGAAGCCACCGCATGAGAAGCCTGCACACCGCAACGAAGAGTAGCCCCCGCTCACTGCAACTAGAGAAAGCCCGCGTGCAGCAACAAAGACCCAACGCAGCCAAAAATAAATAAATAAGTAAATATTTATTTATTTAAAAAATAAATAAAGTGAGACACGTGCAACTCTTCCTTTCACTTGAACACCTAGAGGTCATTGTAGGCTTATTAACTGGCTTAATTTCAATATTTGTTGTGTCTCAGGAAATAGGGAGGTCTGAGGAGAGGGAGAGAGATGGGGAAATGGCCAGTTGGTGGAGCAGTCAGAATGCACATAACATTTACAATTAAGTTCACCATGTTACATGGGTGTGGTTTATGGTGCCCCAAAACAATTACAGTATTTACAATAGTAACATCAAAGATCACTGATCACAGATCACCGTAACAAACTTAATAAAAATGATGAAAAAGTTTGAAATATTTCAAGGATTACCAAAAGGTGACACAGAGACTTGAGGTGAGCCAATGCTGTTGGAAAAAATACACCGATAGACAGGCTCTATGCTGGGTTGCCACAGACCTTCAATTTGTAAAAGACACAGTATCTGCAAAGCACAATAAAATGAGGTACGCCTGTACACTTTGCAGTTCAAAGTATAGTTGATTTACAATGTTGTGTTAGTTTCAGGTGTACAGCACAGTAGACACACATCCATTCTTTTTCAGATTCTTTTCCTACATAGGTTATTACAGAATATTGAGTAGAGTTTCCTGTGCATTACAGTAGGTCCTTGTTGATTATTTTATATATAGTAGTGTGTATGCAATTCACACTCTTTTCCACTCTTTTAAATTAAACACAAATAGAAATCCAAGGGGTCACAGAGAATAACGGATCTGAAGTAATTCAAATCATTTCTTGTCGACATATTCTTTCATAAGGCACATTATATACCAATCAAGCTGCTTTGCTCTGGGGTAGAATCTAATAGGTCCCAAATCAGGATGCACATCAGATTTGCCTGGGAAACGTAAAATATACAGGTGCTCGGGACCCACCCCAAATCTACTGATTAAACATCTCAGCAGGAAATCTGAATTTTAAGACACCACCTACCTCCCTTTTCCCCACCCCCCCACCCCATAATTTTGATATTTGCACCAAGAACTAAAGTTTGGGAATCGTTTACAAGACATCAGTTAATCTCTTTAGGGGCACATTTATTTTCAGTGGGAAAAACCCATTTGCATCATTATTAGTATCAGAATTACCCTGGACTCCAGTAAACATGTAGATTCTTCACTCCTACCCAGGACTCTAAGGGTGGAGTACCCAGGTGACTCTGAAGTACCCAAACCTTGAGAACCATTGCTTTAAGGTAGTCTTTCCTTTTTTTTAAATTGGGGTATAATTGACATATAACATTATATTAGCTTCAGGTATACAACATAACGATTCAATATTTGTATATACTGCATAATGATCACCACAGTAAATTGTAGGGGAGGAAAAAAATGTCATCTATATTATAGGTTCTTTGGCTGGTCTAATAATTAAGTTGAATAAGACAGATTAACAGGTGAAAAACAAATTTAATTTGGGCGTCCCAAAGATATGAGATCCAAGGGCAGGCAAATCAGACAGTCAAGGCTTACATGCCATCCTGAGCTAAAGAATGGGACAGGGGCCTGGGGCTTCAAAGGGAAGGAGGGTCATTCACAGGACAATAAGAGCAGGTGTTTGGTTGTTAGATGTTTGCTCTGCCATCAGGTAGGTCATTCCAATAAAAGTTATCTCTGGTAATAGCACTCTCTCTGAGCCAGGCCCCCTATCTAAATTCTTTTAGGTAGTTAAGGGCGAGATTAAAAGCTCTTCCTGAGTCTTTGGGGGACCCTGATTGTCTTCATCTCAAAACAATCCACATGCCAAAGTGGCACATTTTAGGGAGGCTTATTCTGAACCCCTTCAAAGTCTAGTTAACATCCATCACCACAAATAGTTATAATTTTTTTTTCTTGTGCTGAGAGCTTTTAAGATCCACTCTCTTAACAATTCTCTTAGCAACTTTCAAATATACAGTACAGTATTATTAACTATAGTCACCATGTTGTACATTGCATCCCCAGGTCTTATTTACTTTATAGCTAGAAGTTTGTACCTTTTGACTAAGGTGGTGTTTTCTAAACTCGAGAAATCTAAAGAATTCTGAGACATTTGTTAAGTGTAAGGATTACATTTCCCACACCCTGTTCAGAACAATTGAAATAGAGTTATTTTCTGGGAGGGGCTTGGTAATCTTTAAATGTAACAAATCCCTCCAAGAAATTTTTATCACTAGGCAAATTAGGAAACACTGCTTGAAGTCAACAACAGCTCGCATTTATTGAACACACACTGCGTGCAGGTACAGTTCTAAGGGCTTTGAGTGTTATTTGCTCATTTACACCTAACAGCAGCTCCATGCAGTATTGTCTCAGCTTCATTTCGCAGAGTAAGTGCCCCTCTTCACCAATCCATGAAAGGTGGATTTTACCATTTGAATCTCAGGGCGATCTCATTTTACATATTCATAGTTTCTTAGATTAGATTCCGAGCTCTCTAATGCCTTTGAGATTAAACACCGATTCAGTTTTCTTTAGAAAGCACACAGTAAACTTCTTTGCATAACATAGGAGCTCCCTACATAGCATTGCTTCTAAGACATCAAAGGGTCATTCTGCTTTTTGTCCAGTGCCTTTGGCAGTGGAAAAGCCTACCTTGATTTTGCAGATGTGGAGACAAAAGTTGGCAGTAGAACCCGCTGCTGAAAGCAGAGACCTTTTGAGTTACTCTGGCTGAGACTCAGAGTCCTTCAGAAACTGAACCAGGAAAAGGAAAACAGAAAGATCATCTGGTTTGGCTCGCTCTCCTAGCCCGGATCCTGGCCGGGGAAGAGAATTTCAGTGGAGAAGAGAAAGGTAATAGATATTTCCAGTTTCCTGTCACACCCCTTCTCCCACAGGCTTATCCACATTCTAATCAACCTTCTGAGACTAATAGTTTCCTATTTACTAAAAGCTTGTACTCATCTTTCCCTTTCTAATTCCTTTTACACTTGCCTTATTTGCACATTTTATGCTTTCCTAGTCTCTGATTATTCAATAATGCAAAAACTAACACGTCTAAACTTTGTGCCATGCATCTCCAACCTCGAGGCAATCGGAACAAATGGGTGTGCTATTTCCGTATCAACTGTTACCCTAACTCCTTCAATGTAAGGAAGCTTTCCTTGCTCTGAAATCAAAATCACTCTCTTGAAACTTAAAAACGTACTTTAAGTACCTTTTATTGTTCAAGTTTTCTTTTAATTTCCATTCAGTTTTTTCTATTTCATCTTAACAGACTGGGGGAAAAAACGTATCTACATCTCCATTTCTTCCCTCAGATAAAGCTAAAAGAGACAGACTCATGAGGTTAAGAATTTACATTTTAATTTAATCTAAAATCATGCACCTGGTAGGAGAAAGAAGCAAGATTTGAAACCTATTGCGTCTGATTTTGAAGTCCATGCTCTTACCACCATATTGTGATACTCAGTGTTCAAGCTGTTTTGTTCATTGTTTCCCATGTGTATGAATTATCTCCTCAAATAGATAAAAAATACATGTTTAAACATGGAGTGCTAAGCAGGCAGCAGGAATGCCAAGAAGTGATGACTTCTCTCCTCAGCCACACCAACCTCATCTGAAATCGCCAAATCGAAAAACTCAACCGGGCTTCCCTGGTGGCGCAGTGGTTGAGAGTCCGCCTGCCGATGCAGGGGACACGGGTTCGTGCCCCGGTCCGGGAAGATCCCACATGCCGCGGAGCGGCTGGGCCCGTGAGCCATGGCCGCTGGGCCTGTGCGTCGGGAGCCTGTGCTCCACAACGAGAGAGGCCACAGCAGTGAGAGGCCTGCGTACCGCAACAACAACAACAACAAAAAAAAAAACTCAACCAGATTGACTTCTCAAAATTCCTATACCAGAATCAGAAATCCTTTGGTGATGTTCCCGGAATATAGGACCGCTGCTCAGGCAATCTTACCATTTGTCCCTGGAGGTTTCATACCCTGTGTGACCTCCTTGCGTGATACAGCTCCACTCAGTAGACAGCAACACAGGAACTGTATCCTGTATTATTCACTTGGAACTTTAAAAAGTTAAGGCAGGACATCATGTTTAATATTTAATGAGTCTATAGGTTCTGTTGTCTGTTTTGCATACCCAGTAGTATACTTCTGTTCAGTACCTTACTATAGATAGATGAGATGGCAATGATGTATAGATCTCTTCCAAAACTTCAGGTGAAAAATAAAAGAGGGTAAGGATCACCTTTCACCTAAGAAAAATATCTCTAGGTATTGGGTGGAGCTCAGAGTCTCTGTTCACTCACTATCAGTTTCTGGACCTATATAACCTGAGTCGGCCAGCTTCTCTCCGTGGTCATTGCCCCTCATCTGATTCACGCTGCCACCCTTCTTGCCCTGCCTATTGCAATAGCCCCTTCCTCTTACCTTACTGCAGTTTATTCTCTACTCAGCACAGTGATATTTCTAAACACTAAGTCAAAGGTTTTATTTTTTACTGTCTTATAAAATCCTTCAACTTCTTGGAGGGAGCCCTGAGGTGGGGTGGGGGGGAGAGAGGAGCCCTGAGTGATGGAGGAAAAATAAAATATAAAATCCTTCAACTTCTTCCTGATTTGCTGATTATAAAGTCCAAACTCCTCGCCATAGCCTACAAGACTCTATATGGCCTGTCCTCTGCCTACATCTCCACTCATATAATATCTCATTGCATAAATATCTGTTGAATAAATGAATGAATAACACTTTCTTAACTTTTCAGATAGAAATCAGTTTCCCAAAAACCATAGTGCCAGAACATAACAAATTTATTTTCATGTGTTCATCTGGATGGCTACTAGTTGGTCGTCGGTGCAGGTAAACATGTCTATTATTCATCTTTATCTCTGCTGTGTTCAAGCAAAGAAAGTTCACTCCACTCCCACCCAACCCCCTTTGGTATTTTGTGAAAGACTCTTAGTTTTTCTTTTTTTGGCTGACAACTGACTGCAAAATACTGCCATCATGTCCAGAATATATACTCTATGAGGGCATCATGTTTGTACCAAGGATATCAGTTGGCTGATACCTATTAGTTAAAATCAATCAAGCAGTAGTAGTTCTTCTGGTGATGACAGATTTGATTGTTAATTAATCATAACGTCAATTAGAGGTTCTTTAAAATTCATACAAAAGGTGTTGTTTTAAAAGAATCTGCTTTTAGAATTTAAGTAAACAGTCATTGCTTGTCATTTTGCTAAGCTCACTACATTTTTGATCTACAAGTGCATTTAATGAAGTCAATAGCCAGCAGTTAGATTAAAAGACTGAGAAGTGTCAGTACAGGCATGAGCTGTGAATAGCTGACAAACATTACTCAGTTACTGGATTTCAGTTGGACGATGGGCAGGCTTATTAAAGTGCCGATTCTGTTGTGGGAACCCTCATCAGAAGACACTGCTTTATCCTCAAGATGTCAAACTTGCTTCCAATGGGTAAATTTATTTTTTAATTTAGTACTTATTTACTTATTTATATTTTCTTTTTGGCTGCGTTGGGTCTTAGTTGCGGCACGCGGGATCTTCGCTGAGGCATGCGGGATCTTTCACTATGGTGTACAGGCCTCTCTCTAGTTTCCAGAGCGTGTGGGCTCTGTAGTGTGTGGCACGCCAGCTCTAGTTGAGGCGTGCAAGCTCAGTAGGTGTGGCGCACTGGGCTTAGCTGCCCCGCAGCATATGGGATCTTAGTTCGCTGACCAGGGATCGAACCCGTGCCCCCTGCATTGTAAGGAAGATTCTTTAACACTGGACCACCAGGGAAGTCCCCCAATGGGTAAATTATCATGATACAAAAATAGACTGCAGATAAAGCCCTCAATTTTACTTGGGTAAATCCCAGAGTAAAGTAACCCAGATTGTTACTTAAATTTACATTTAGAAAAGTACAAGATTTCAGATAAAAAATATAAGTTTAGTTTGAAAACATAGACTATTATTCTAGATTATGATTTTCTTACCTATCTCTTATTTAACTAATATTTATTTATACTTGGTTAGGCAAGTGAACGAGCTATCTGGATTCTCGAAGGAGACTCTTCAAATCATGCTTAAAGGCTCAAATTGAGCTCTTACCTAATCAGATCAATGATATATTTTCATGATCCAGGATGAGGTATGATCCACAATGTCTTTCCTTTATTCCTATTTTGTTTGCTACAGTAGCCCGATTCTCACTAGATCCCATTCAGCCCGAAACTCCACTTTCATATATATTATAAGTCAGCTAGATTATCTCTCAAAGGCAAATGAAAAAAATCTAGAGTCCCATTTCCCAGAGATCTTTAATCTAGACTGAAAGTAAATCCAGATGCTTAAATATTTTAATATATTTAGAAAGGATCATTTAGTTTGTTACTTTCAAAATACAATCTTTTAAATTTAGATCTGAACGACTCGAGTGTGCAGAATTGGCAAATGTGCAGAACAATAAGACAAATTTACATTAACGAGTTTTATTACATCAACTGAGGGTCACAAGAGCTTCCCATGCTCTAATAAACCCAGGGAATGCATAAGAGCCAACAATGCCAAGAACAAATTAAAAGGAAAGTTCAGATGTCAGACTTGGTTCGTTGACATCTTTGGAAATGGATCGTTTTCGAGTTGAAAATCTAACTGCTTTGAAAATAAATCTTACCATTATTTAAAGAGAATTTTTAAAAATAATCACTAGCATAAGGAAAAGTCTTGGTTTAAAACAGAAAATCTAAAGTCTAATAGTAACTTAAAAAAAATCAAGTGAGGAAATTAAAAGATAGAATATATACTATAGGCCACAAGAAACTTGGGCATAAATTGAGTAGTTCTTAAAAACTGAGGCATAGCCCGCTCAAATATAATACTTCTCATATAGGGATAAATTGCTCTAATAATATATTTTTCTTTGCTTCACAGGAGCATAACACAACTTGGGCATAAAGGAGAAAATGTGTCAGTTAACTTTCATAATGCTGTAATTTCTCTTCCTCCAAAATCCATTTCTGTGTTACGTTTAAATGTTAACATGGTGAAACTTAAAGAAAACTTAATCAGGTATACAAAGTGAATTATGAGAACCTTTTCTTCCCAAATTTAATTCAAATTGAATTTGAAAACACAAACAGGAATAAACTACTGGTATCTACATATGCTGGCTCACACTGTTTTTTTTGTTTGTTTGTTTGTTTTCTGCGGTACCCGGGCCTCTCACTGTTGTGGCCTCTCCTGTTGCAGAGCACAGGCTCCGGACACACAGGCTCAGCGGCCATGGCTCACGGGCCCAGCCGCTCCGCGGCATGTGGGATCTTCCCAGAGCGGGGCACGAACCCGCGTCCCCTGCATCGGCAGGCGGACTCTCAACCACTGCACCACCAGGGAAGCCCTCACACTGTTTTTTATTCAAGCCAACACTGTTAACCTAATTCTCTATTTTAAATTAACATTAATTTATTTTTCAAACTAAGATTACAGGTTAAAATGTCTTTAACACAAATTGCTGTAAAGAATTTTTTACTAAGAATTATTTCAAATCCAAAGAAAATAACCACCACACTGAAAAGGAGATTTAATCACTGTTGCTATACATTATTTTTTTCACTAATACTCATCAACCTAGTTAAATTTTTCTCATGCTTTATAGAAAAAAAAATGTATAAGAGTATTTCATTTGACCAAAATCCATATTTATACAGCTGTACGTTTCCCCCATTTCTAGATCCTGGGTAGCCCAGAGGCATCCAGAGACTTGGCTAGAAACATCTATAGTTACTTACTCATTACCAGTCCTTACTCATCAGCAATCCAGAGAAACAGTCTGGGATCTGGGTCACTCTTGAGTATTAAGGTCCATCTTGCATTAATTAGAACTGATTTAACTGCAAGCATCCCAACCAAAGAAATGTATCCTTGAGATTTAGAGCATCCCAGAGCACTGAAATGAGTGCAAACTTTATAAATATCTTAATGCTTTATCTTAATTTTTCTTCTAATCTCACGCTGGAAAATTCATGTTCCTTAAAAAAAGATTATTTACCTCTGGTCAGTGGTAAGCTGGTAAATGTTTAACAACAGCTCTGTGGAAAAGGAGGAGGAGGAGAAGAAAGCAATGACTGATTGGTAGCACTGCCAAATACCGTGGTGTAAATACTTCCACCCTGGCTTCCACCGTGGCTGATTTTCAGCCACCAATGGGATATCAGTGAATGCAGAATTGGGAATAGCAGCTCAGCAGGACACTATCACCTCGTATTTCCACCATGCATATCCGAAGACATAAATGAACTCAAGGCCATATACAATAGTGAAATGGAGTAAAATAGGAAGTGATGACTTGAGTATTTATTGCTTTTGTATTTTATACAGTGGATTTAAGTTTATATAATGCAATTTAAAATAATGCCTGAGTTTAACAACCACTTCACCAAGTTCCAGAAAACTGGACAAGCAGCTCTCATGAGCCACTAAAAGCGGATTCCCACACACCCCCGCTATCTTGTTTGTCTCTCTCCTTGGGTATGTTTTTGTTCTTTTCTCTGAAATTTTAAGTCAAATACATTATGTCTTTTTGTTTTCTTTTTTGTTTATCAAGACGAATAAGGAATTTAATCATGTGGATAATTCTGGCTACATACCATGGAGATTATTTTTATATAACTTTTTAAAAATAAATTAATTTATTTATTTTTGGCTGCATTGGGTCTTCTTTGCTGCACACGGGCTTTCTCTAGTTGCAGCAAGCGGAGGCTACTCTTTGTTGCAGTGCGTGGGCTTCTCATTGCTGTGGCTTCACTTGTTACAGAGCACAGGCTCTAGGCGCATGGGCTTCAGTAGTTGTGGCACGCGGGCTTCAGTAGTTGTGGCTCGTGGGCTCTAGAGCGCAACCTCAGTAGTTGTGGTGCAGGGGCTTAGTTGCTCCATGGCATGTGGGATCTTCCTGGACCAGGGCTCGAACCCATGTCCCCTGCATTGGCAAGCAGATTCTTAACCACTGAGCCACCAGGGATGTCCCCATGGAGATTTTTAAATATTATTTTTTCCATCTATTTTGTAAATAGTCTGTTGTTTGTATTATTGACCAGATACTGTGTAGGAGCCTTTGTGGGTTTCGTCTTTTGTTTGCTTGTTTATTTCCATCAGGTTGTGTTTTCTTTAAACTTACTAATTTCTAATTTTGCCGCAGTGTGATCTGAGAATGTCGCCTATATAATCTCAGCTCTTAAAGTTCATTCAGATTTTACTGTTGTGAAATATTTTTGTTAGTAATAAGAATAATAAAAGTTATAATTTATAGAGTAGATCCCAGAAACATGTACCCTTTAATCTTCTCAAGAATCTGATATAATAGTGTCTTAACTCAGAATACCTATGAAACAAAGCTGAATAAAACCCTCTTTGCAATGCTTTGTGGGCGAGTACAACCCCAGGGCAGCAAGGGGAGGGAATGAGGAATAAGGGAGGAAGGAAATCTCCCAAGACAGCTACACGGTCACCCAGGACATCTCCAAGGTGAGTATGTGGAACCAGTGCACCTCACAATAGTCCACTGAGGAGGAAGAAGAGAGAGAGGGTTTGGTCTGTGGAGCTTGTTGTTCTACCTTCTAATGTCAAAGTTCACCCTAAGCAGGCATTAACACCCTGCGGTAGATTATTTGCAAGAATGGTCACAGTAATTCCTCCCATTCCTGACTGCATGGCCCTTCGAAATGTGAATGCACAGAAATTCCTAACAAGAGGAATTTTTGTAAAGCAATTATACTCCAATAAAGATGTTAAAAAAAAAAAAAAGAGGAGGAATTTATTTCTCCAGCCCTTGAACCTTGGTTTGGTCATGTGACTTTGGCCAAGGGGACATTAGCAAATACGATGCTGAACAGAAAACTTGAAAAGTGCTTGAGCATCCGGGCTTGCCCTCTCTTACTGCTGGGAACTTCTGACACCATGAAAATGACCCTGGGCTGATCTGCTGAGTGATGAGACATTCACGGAATTGTCTCAGCTGACACTGACCCACCTGCCAGACATGTGGGTGAAGCCCCCCCACCCGGCAAGACCAGTCAGCCTGCCAACCAACAGACCTGTGACTCCATTCTACACCAGACAGTCCCAGATGAGCCCAGACTAAAAGGACGGCCCGATCATCCTTAGAATTGTGAGAAATAAGTGTTTGTTGTTTAAAAGCATTAAGTTTGGGGCTTTGTAGCAAAAGCCAACTGATGGACTATACCACACTTCCAGATTGGGTTACCTAGCCCGGTAAGTAGGTGCTGGAGAAGCCAGGTCCTCTGACCTATGTTTCAGTGTTTCCTTGGAGTCCAGAAGAAGTTGTATTAGACTTCTGGGGCTCCAATCCAATGTCACTGAAACGACTACAACTCCCACCATGCTGGGTGCCATGCTGAAGCCACACTGCAGAGGAGGTGAAGGCAGCCAGTGGTGCAAGGAGACGAGGTGATGGGTGAAATATCCAAAGAGCAAGGACCAAAGTCCAAGTGTGGAGGTAGGGCCAGGCAATATGGGGGAGTGCATAAGCTGTACAGACAGCTGCTTTTATCTGCGTGAAATAAGACTCAATTTGTAAGTTATGAAAACTAACTTGAAACAGCTTAAGGGGAAAAGGTTAATTTATTACAAGGATGCAGGAAGGCAGTGGGGCCTTCGAAAGGGGTCAATGTCAGAAAATGAAAATCTCAGGACTCTCTCTCCATATATCACCCAGATCTCTCTGCACATTTACTTCATGCTTCTCTCTTTCTGCAAACTCCCTACTTTCTCTGCTCTTCCAGGACTCTGTGGAAGAGATTACACATATGGTCCCCTAAATTCAAAGGTTACTATTCCAGGCCCACAGATGCGCCAAATTTCCAAATGAAAGAAACTGAGTCTGGCTGCAATCAGACGTGTACACCTAGGTAGAATCAGCCATGAAAGCGGGGGCAGAAGTCTTGCCAGTGGTTGATTCCAATGGACGAGGGCAAAGGGAAGTTTCCAGAGAAAGGGGGTGAGAACTGAGAAACCCAAAATGTGTCAACCATATTCACCCAATTTAAAAGGTGAAGACATCAACCAAAGTTCGGGGAGAATAAGGAACTCTCTCCCTGTCTAAAGTCACACTCATTTCCAGCGGCAAGGTCTTAATACAAATCTGATCTCAAATCCCAAACCCTTTCACTTCTAGCAGAATTATCCCACGGGATCTTACCAAAACATATCTAAGATATTTGTATTTTCAATAATTAGCGTGTTTAATTCTATAACAAGAAACACAAAATTATATCTTAAGCCAAGATACATCAAGGAAAATCACTCCCTGAAAAGGGAAACCTTGTACACTGCTGGTGGGATTGTAAATTGGTGCAGCCACTATGGAGAACAGTATGGAGGTTCCTTTAAAAACTAAAAATAGAAATAGCACATGATCTAGCTATTCCACACCTGGGTATATGTCCAAAGCACATGAGAACACTAACTTGAAAAGATACATGCACCCCAATGCTCATAGCAGCATTATTTACAATAGCCAAGATATGGAAGCAAACTAAGTGTCCATCAAGAGATGAATGGGTAAAGAAGATGTGCTATAACAATGGAATATTACTGAGCCATAAAAAGAATAAAATACTGCCATTTGTAGCAACATGGATGGACCTAGACAGTATTATGCTAAGTGAAATAAGTCACAAAGACAAATACTCTATGTTATCACTTATATGTGGAATCTGAAAAATAAATCTAGTGAATATAACAAAACAGAAATAGATTCACGGATACAGAAAACAAACTAGTGGTTACCAGTGAGGAGGGGGAAGAGGGGAGAAGTGAGATAGGCGTATGGAATTAAGAGACACAATGGAATATTACCCATAAAAAAGAATGAAATAATGCCATTTGTGGCAAGGTGGATGGACCTAGAGAATATCATACGAAGTGAAATAAGACAGAGAAGGACAAATATTATATGATACCACTTATATGTGGAATCTAAAAAATAATACAAATGAATCTATATACAAAACAGAAACAGACTCACAGACGCAGAGAACAAACTTATGGTTACCATAGGGAATGCGAGGAGGGATAAATTAGGAGTATGGGATTAACAGATACAAACTATTATACATAAAATAGATAAGCAACAAGGATCTACTGTATAACACAGGGAACTATATTCAATATCTTGTAATAACTTATAATGGTAAATAATCTGAAAAAAATATACCTACAGCCAAATCACTTTGCTGTACACCTGAAACTAACACAACATTGTAAATCAACTATATTTCAATAAAACAAACAAAAAAAACAGCACTGAGCTAGAATCTGTGACATAGAGCTTGCAAGAATCTTTAATATACTGAATTTACTCTGTAATTTTTATTATTTACATATTTTTTAATCAAATAGTTTAGTAGTTTAAAATGGAAAACAACTGTCCCTGCTACAACCCTCCCACTCCCCAGAGGTAACTAGTTTCGCTCTTTTAACTTTATTCTGTTATTTGCCTCTATATTTTATTTTCTCTGTGTGTGTGTATTTATATTTATTTATTTATTGTTATTGGAGTATAGTTGCTTTACACTGCTGTGTAAGTTTCTGCTGTAAAGCAAATTGAATCATCCATACGTATACATATATCCCCTCTTTTTCGGATTTCCTTCCCATTTAAGTCACCACAGAGTATGGAGTTCCCTGTGCTGTACAATAGGTTCTCATTTGTTATTTATTTTATACATAGTAGTGTATATATGTCAATCCCAATCTTTCATTTCATCCCCTGCCCCCTTTTCCCCTTGGTATCCACATATTTGTTCACTATGTTTGTGTCTCTATTTCTGCTTTGCAAGATCATCTGTACCATAAGATCTGTACCATTTTTCTAGATTCCACATATATGCGTTAAAATACGATATTTGTTTTTCTCTTTCTGACATACTTCACTCTGTATGACCATCTCTAGGTATAATGACGCAATTGCAAATGACACAATTTCGTTCCTTTTTATGGCTGAGTAATATTCCATTGTATATATGTACCACATCTTCTTTATCCACTCTCTGTCGATGAACATTTAGGTAGCTTCCATGTCCTGGCTATTGTAAATAGTGCTACAGTGAACACTGTGGTGCATGTATCTTTTTGAATTATGGTTTTCTCTGGGTATATGCCCAGGAGTGGGATTCCTGGGTCATATGGTAGTTCTATTTTTAATTTTTTAAGGAACCTCCATACTGCTCTCTATAGTGGCTGTATCAATTTACATTCCCACCAACAGTGTAAGAGGGTTCCCTTTTCTCCACACCCTCTCCAGCATTTATTGTTTGTAGATTTTTTGATGATGGCCATTCTGACCAGTGTGAGATGATACCTCATTGTAGTTTTGATTTACATTTCTCTAATAATTAGTGATGTTGAGCATCTTTTCATGTGTTTGCTGGCCATCTGTATGTCTTCTTTGGAGAAATGTCTATTTAGGTCTTCTGCCCATTTTTGGATTGGGTTGTTTGTTTTTTTAATATTGAGCTACATGAGTTCCTTGTATATTTTGGAGATTAATGCCTTGTCAGTTCCTTCATTTGAAAATATTTTCTCCCATTCTGAGGGTTGTCTTTTCATCTTATTTATGGTTTTCTTTGCTGTGCAAAAGCTTTTAAGTTTAATTGGGTCCCACTTGTTTATTTTTGTTTCCATTACTCTAGGAGGTGGGTCATAAAAGATGTTGCTGTGATTTATGTCAGAGAGTGTTTTTCCTATGTTTTCCTCTAAGAGTTTTGTAGTGTCTGGCTTTACATTTAGGTGTTTAATCCATTTTATTTTTTGTATGGTGTTAGGCAGTGTTCTAATTTCATTCTTTTACATGTAGCTGTCCAGTTTTCCCAGCACCACTTATTGAAGAGACTGTCTTTTCTCCACTGTATATTCTTGCCTCCTTTGTCATAGATTAGGTGAACATTGATGCGTGGGCTTATCTCTGGGCTTTCTATCCTGTTCCATGTTTTTGTTCCAGTACCATATTGTGTTGATTACTGTAGCTTTGTAGTATAGTCTGAAGTCAGGGAGCCTGATTCCTGCAGTTCCTTTTTTCTTTCTCAAGATTGCTTTGGCTATTCGGGGTCTTTTGTGTTTCCATACAAATTGTTAAATTTTCTGTGAAAAATGCCATTGGTAATTTGATAGGGATTGCACTGAGTCTGTAGATCGCTTTGGGTAGTATAGTCATTTTCACAATATTGATTTGTCTAATCCAAAAACATGGTATATCTCTCTATCTGTTTGTGTCATCTTTGATTTCTTTCATCAGTATCTTATAGTTTTCTGCATATAGGTCTTTTTCTGCCTCTATATTTTAATATAATGTGCTTAGGGAATTCCCTGGTGGTCCAGTGGTTAGGACTCCACGCTCTTACAGCCAAGGGCCCGGGTTCGATCCCTGGTCAGGGAACTAAGATCCCACAAGCCATAGAGCAAGGCCAAAAATAAATAAATAAATAAGTAAATAAAACAAAATAGTGTGCTTATATTATAGTCATGTGAATTATTAATATAAATGTAATTTATATTCATATACACACATGTACCATTAAGTTTAATAGAAATACTTAAATTCTTCTTGATTGTTACACTTAGATATTATATATTAATTTTCTACTATGGAAAACAAGAATTTAACTCTTACCTCACCCCACACACATACATATACTCCCCCTCTGGTCCCAATATAATTATATATTTCATTTTTGCTAAATCAATATTCAGGGTGTATATGATTATGAAATTACCTTTCTCAGTTCAATACATATACTTAATGGGTTTTGGTTATATTTCCTTTCCTTGTAAAACTTTTTGTTTGCCCTAAAAGTAGTAATTGTCTTTTCTTCCATTTGCTTAGTTTTCTGTTCCTCTCACTGGTCTATCCCAAAACTATTCAACACAGTGTCAATCCCCACCAACAACATTCACATTCGTTAGGTAAACTGTCTTCTTACAGCCAGGCCTCCTGAAGCCCAGAGTTCTTCTGCTCCAGGCTGACCCACTGTCCAGTCTTTAACTTGAAGGTTCTTGCCACCACCATTATGGGGATTCCCTTTGTCTCATCTGAGATGGATGCCTGTTTCCCAGATCCTGTGTCTTAATTTTCCTTGGTTTACAGCCTCGTATAGGTAGAACTTCTTTCAGCAGATTTCTGAGAAAAGTTGAGGGTGTGGTATGTTGTTTTGAGACTTGAATGTCTGAAAGTGTGTTTATTCTACCCTCATTCTTAATAGTTTGGTGCGTGTAGTAAATATTGTTTATTTTCAATACCACCCAAGATCTTTTAATCACCTTCCCTTGGTAAATTTCCCACACCTTGAGTCTCACTTTTCCAAGGTAGAATCTTGAATGTGCTCTTTTGCTACTGGGGTTGGGAGAAGGAGGTATGCAGCCTAAGCTCTTCTAATGACACATACTTCTATGAGACTTCAGTTCGGAGGTAAGCAATGTGAGATAGTAGTTGTTTGCAGAAACCATCTTTTTGGCAAATGATGGAAATAGAGACATCTAGTCTGGAGGGGAGGTATGGCTCAAGAGTGAAGCTTCTTCATCATGCTGCCCGCTGTGCTGTCTGTGTCAGGTGTGGTAGTGGAGATGTCTTCTCAAGTGCAGCTCCCACAGTGGTCTTTGGGTGTGGACCTGGCACCTTGGTATACAAGCCTGCATTCTCTGGCTCACCAGAAAATTCCGTAAACCACCTAAGCAATCTGAAGTCAATAAATTTCTTATCTGCTTAAACTAACTATATAGATTCTGCTGTTGACAATTAAGAATACTAACTGACATAGCTAGGTATAGAATTATAGCTTGGAAATAATTTTCCCTCAGAATTTGCAAAGCATTTTTCCATGGTCTTCTGTTATGATGTTTCTCTTGAGAAGTCTGATGCCATTCTTGTTCCTAAGGTTCTGGATGTGACTTATTTTTCCTCACTGAAGGATTTGAGGTTATTTTTTTATGCCTAATACTCTGAAATTTCTAGTTGAAATGCTGTGGCATGGGTCTTTTTGCATTCATTTGATGGCCACACACAGTTGTACATGTTGTTCACTGCACCACTTTAGGGAGCACTAGTCTCATCTTAATCCATAGACACACCTGTATGGCTGTCCACAAAGACCCTCCGGACACTCTGTGGGGCTTTACAATCCGGAGACGACTATTCTTGAGTTCTGGGAAATCTTTTGTATAGTCTTTCTTCTCAACTATTGTCTTTGTTCTACCTCTGGAAAACCTATTAGTCAAATATTGGGCCTCCAAGATTAATCTCATTTTCTTATTTTGTCCCTATTTTCCATTCCATGTCTCCTTGTTCCACTTTCTGAGAGATTTCCTCCAATTTATCTTCCAAACTTTACCTGTGCTATGTTAACTTCAGCTGTGCTATTTTTAATTCACAAGGTTTCTTTCTAAATATAGCAATTCCTTCTCCAGGATCTTGATCTTATTTTTCTGAAGATGTCAATTACAGATTTACTTTTTTCTTATTTTAGCTTTTCCTCCATTCACTGCATTCTGTCTCCTTTGCTTTTTCTTTTCACTTGCTGTTTCTTTTTCATTTGTCAGTGTCCCTCTTTTGCTTTAGATAGGACGTAAAATGCCTCAGTTTGAACCCCAGCCAACTTGACTCCAAAGACCTTTCTTAATGAGCAAACTAATTTGTGCAAGATACAATTATTATAGCCTCTAGTTATTAAAAATCTACCATATAACCTATGAGTTTACACAGTACTTAGCACAGTACCTACTCCAGGCAGTCAATATTTGTTGAATGAATTTGTTGAATGATTATTTACTTCCTATTTCCAAGAACTGTTTTCCTTTCTTTTTCTTCTCTATTCAGCATATTAGCATGGCTTGCCCAGAGCACCTTCTCACCTCAATAAAAGTAGAGATACACTGACCCATGTATTGCCATCTGTGTTCCTTGGCTGTCTGTTCTCTAGGCATCATACAGACCACCACTCTTGTCTTGTGACAGTACATTCCTGCAACAGGATGGATAGACAGACAGACATATAGATAGATAATTTAGATATAGATACTCGGGTCAGTTATGGCTTTCTTTATATCAATTACTTTTGATTACTCCTGCTAAGAATATGCTTGTAGTACAGCTGCCCCGACTTAACTGGGAGAACCACCCCATCCTGTTCAGAAAGAACTTTAGTGACCATCTCTTGGGGTGAGTTATCTTTGCGGTTGGCTGCTCTGACCCATGCATATGAATATTCTTATTAACCTTGAGTGGGGAAGCCTCATCCTTAAATTATACATATGACTCTTATACGGAGCCTCTAGCCCACTAAGTACCCACTAATGGTATATTTGTTTATTTTCTTTTTTAGCGGCTGAGGTGAAGTTTCCTTTTTTTCTTTTAAAGACTTAGTAAATTAGTGAAAATTAGGAAAGACCACCTAATTTTAAGCAGAGTAGACCACATAAAACTATTCTAAAAGAAAGCCAAGCAGGACAATATAAAAGAAAAATAATTCAAAAATAGAGGAGGGGGATTTCCCTGGTGGTGCAGTAGTTAAGAATCCACCTGCCAATTCAGGGGGCACGGGTTCGAACCCTGGTCCAGGAAGATCCCACATGCCGCGGAGCAGCTAAGCCCGTGTGCCACAACTACTGAGCATGCGCTCTAGAGCCTGCGAGCCACAACTACTGAGGCTGCCTGCCACAACTACTGAAGCCCGCGCACCTAGAGCCCATGCTCTGCAACAAGAGAGGCCTCCACAATGAGAAGACCACGCACCTCAATGAAGAGTAGCCTCCGCTCACTGCAACTAGAAAAAGCCCGCGCACAGCAAGAGACCCAACGCAGCCAAAAATTAATTTTTTAAAAAATAAAGAGGGAAAAGTAAACCCAGCAACATCTTAAAGAAGCATGATCCATAAAAACCTAAAGAGGAAAAAGTTTTATATACTGTTTTTCTGAAGAAAACCAAGGCTTGTGTTGAAGGCCAGGTTATTGAGATCTTTCTGATATACTAAAGAACAATTAAGAATAGAAATAGAAGAATAGCAGCCTTCTCAAAATATGGAAGTCTTTGCAACATGTATATATTTAATCTGTGGCAAACACATTGCTGAGGAGCTGATCAGGAACACTAAATTATGGCAACTATTAATTCTACTTTTTTTTTTTTTTTTTTTTTTTTTGCGGTACGGGGGCCTCTCACTGTTGTGGCCTCTCCCGTTGCGGAGCACAGGCTCCGGAAGCGCGGGCCCAGCGGCCATGGCTCACGGGCCCAGCCGCTCCGCGGCATGTGGGATCTTCCCGGACCGGGGTACGAACCCGTGTCCTCTGCATGGGCAGGCAGACTCTCAACCACTGAGCCACCAGGGAAGCCCTATTAATTCTACTTTTATATCTTTGTAATGCAAAACAAGTTAATGCACATTTTATTCACTTTATTCCCAGATACTTCAATATTATAATTTTCTTCTTAAAGAATTTTCTTCTTAATTTCTTTTTATTACAACAGCTTAGCTTAACTGTTAAAATTATGCTGTCTATTCCTGTAGGGTCAAGCTGTTTTCTAAATCAGTATAGCCGTCTCTTTACAAATTGCCACAATTCTGAGTAGCAGTGACATCTGCCAACAGTCAATCCATAAAATGAAAAAGTAATGAAAAATCTGTCAGAGAACTATCTTCTATGGAAAAGTTCAACATACATCTTAAGTCTCTCTCTTCATTGTCCTGGAATTCTGTATAAGCTGGAATTACTGAGGAATTCTGTATATACCTGGAATTACTGGGGTGTCTGTCTTAGGCACCTATTGTTTACAGAGACATGAGCATTGTTTAAAGTAAAAGGCATAATTGTTTACTCCCCCAGGTTTGCGCTTTTCAACAAGATGGCAGAGACAGTGAAATGACAGCCAAGAATTTCCTGTGTTCTACTTCTTTCATTCCTATTACATCACCAGTATAGCTCAAATTTCACTGCAAGAAACAAAAAGCGTGAATGTTTCCTGTTTGTCATTAGAACTGAAAGCCTTATTTGAGTTTATTTCACACATTGGCTGCACAGGTGTTCTGTGACACATTGGTATAAATTCCCTCCACAATTACCTATTTTGCACACCACTTTGTTGTACCTTGATAAGCTAAGAAATGCAACCACATAGTCCATTGCTAAAATTATTCAGAGAACTTCTCATCTAAGTGGAACATTCGTTTAGACTCAATCATTACTTCAAGCAAAATCACTGAGACTGCCTCTCTACATATTGCCAACCTACTTGACATCAACACTTCCTAAAATCATTCCAATTCAAAGTATAAAAGGCTGGGAGGCAGTAGGGCAGGGAGTGGGAAGAGAGGGAGAGGGTTCTACTTTAACTGCTTCAAAATATAAAATGCACATACACCACTGGACTTTTTTCAAATTGTCATTGTCTATTTGAAAACAAACTTATGGTAACCAAAGGGGAAAGGTGAGGGGGAGGGATAAATTGGGAGTTTGGGAGTAACACATACCCACTACTATATATAAAATAGATAATCAACAAGGACCTACTGTCTAGCACAGGGAACTCTACTCAATATTCTGTAATAACCTATATGAGAGAAGATTCTTATATGGGAGAAGAATCTGAAAAAGAATGGATATAAGTATAACTGCACTTGATCTTACCCAAAAGGCCGAGAAGCGATGTATAACTGAATCCCTCTGCTGTATGCCTGAAACTAACACAACATTGTAAATCACCTATACTCTAATATAAAATAAAAATTAATTTAAAAAATTGTCATTCTATTGCCTATTGTCAAAAATTGTCTAAATTCTATTTGTCAGCATACTAATGCAAGGTGCCTACTGAACCTGTTCAACCATTCTAATCAGTATGAGGAAAAAAATTTTACTTTCAAGGAAAGGGAAGGCCAGGATGAGGAAGACTAACTTATTTACACAATGCAGACATAATATACATTTATTAAAGAAGTATTAGAGAGAGGAAATTTTTTTTAATTCTTATTTGTACTAGACCTATGTGTACTGTGATTTGGAGTCTTCGATGAAGACCTGATATTTGAATTACTTCATCATTAGCACATCTTGGTGGACTGGAAAACTAAATACAAAACTAGACTAATCATGGTGATCATTTTGAAAGGTATAGAAATATTAAATCACTATGTTGTGCACCAGTAACTAATGTAGTGTTGTAGGTCAACTGTACTTCAAAAACAAACAAACAAACAAACTCACAGAGAAGGTGATCAGATTTGTGGTTACCAGAGGTCAGGGATCAGGGGAGGAGGAATTGGATGAAGACAAAGGGTACAAAATTCCAGTTATAACTTAGTAGTAGGGATGTAATGTACAACATGATAAATATAATTAACACTGCTGTATGTTATACAAGAAAGTTGTTGAGAGGAAATCCTAAGAGCTCTCATCACAGGGGAAAGAATTATTTTTTCTATTTCTTTAATTTTGTATCTGTCAGATGAAGGATGTTCACTAAGCTTACTGTGGTAATCACTTCACGATGTATGTAAGTCAAATCATTATGTTGTACACCTTAAATTTATACAAGGCTGTATGTCAATTATATCTCAATAAAACTGGAAGACAAAAAAGAATCACAAAAATTCAAGACATTTGACTATTTAAAAAGTTAAAACTTTGATATATTTTTTAAAAACACCATTAGGAAACATAAACACTATCGATAAAAATGCATAAGCAAAAGGAAGACAATGGCAGGTACTTGCTATAAAGGATTCCATACGCCAGAGATGGAGCAAAATACTAACCAGGCAATGACAAGTCAACTCCAATTTTGAGGATTAGGACAACTAACCCATGTTGTTTTGTTTTGTTTTTTTGTTTTAATGTGCCACTGCACACATTCACAAGTCCCTTAATCAGACAAATTCAGCATGTCCAGGGTACCACTAAAGAATGCAAAGAAGATGACAAAGGCAAAAAGCTCTCTGGTTGACCAAAAACTAAAGCTTAAGCACATTACTCATAGCAGAGCATCCTGGTCGCAAATGAGAAACCCATATCCTATTATCTTAGAGTCACTTCTGACAAGCATGTTTGATCATGTCTCTAATTCAACATAGGAAATTATGATGGAGAATTAAGGCTGGAAAGAGATAGTGGTGAGAGGAACAATCAGAAAGTGAGGGAGGACACAGGAAAGAATAAAACACAAAGATAAAAGTCCCAACTCTCTGAGAGCCTTTAAAGTACAAAGGGACTGTCACATCTCAGCAATCTGCCAAGGCTTCACGGCCATTGACCCATGCCATCATGAGGCCCCTCAGTCATTAAGGGAAGATTAAACTGTATTGTTATTTTACAAAGGCAAATAAGTGTACCATAGATTCCTTTTTAAAAAAATATTGAGTATATATGGTATACTGCTATAAAGTGAATAGTGGTTTTTTAAATTTATTTATTTTATTTACTTTATTTTTGGCTGCACTGGGTCTTTGTTGCTGCACCCAGGCTTTTCTCTAGTTGCGGCGAGCAGGGGCTACTCTTTGCTGCGGTGTGCAGGCTTCTCATTGTGGTGGCTTCTCTTGTTGCAGAGCTCAGGCTCTAGGCACATGGGCTCTAGAGCGCAGGCTCAGTAGTTGTAGCGCACGGGCTTAGTTGCTCCGCGGCACGTAGAATCTTCCCGGACTAGGGCTCGAACCCGTGTTCCCTGCATTGACAGGTGGATTCTTAACCACTGCGCCACCAGGGAAGCCCCATAGATTACTTTTTAAAGAATTTTATCAAAAGCAGTCTTTCTATTTTTTATTTTACACATAAATGGACTGTTCAATTATTTAGAAAATTCACTTGTGAGAAAGCAGCCTAGATAACGTTTTACTACGAATAATCTGATGACCGTGAACTCTCTGAACATTACTCATAGAATAATCGCCACTGGCCTAATTTACAGTAGGAAGAAATACACTGATTTTTCTCCCAATAGATCTGTTTTGATCTGATTCATGCTACAGGCCCCATACCAATGGCATAAGCACGGAGCCAGGACTACTGAACACAACAGTCCTAAAGCATGCTTGAAATCTGTGCAACATTTCTTCCCCAACCAAGCCACAGAAAGAAAACATAGCAAAACTAGGAATTGCTGTAGACTGGACTTGGGTTGGATGTTACCCCTAAAGCAAGTCAGAGCAACTCCCTTTGGATATGGCAACACCTTCAAAATCACTTCAAATTAGTGAAGTTCTACTTTTTTTTTTTTTCCCCCGGTACTCGGGCCTCTCACTGTTGTGGCCTCTCCCGTTGCGGAGCACAGGCTCCGGACGCACAGGCTCAGCAGCCATGGCTCACGGGCCCAGTCGCTCCGCGGCATGAGGGATCTTCCCGGACCGGGGCATGAACCCGCGTCCCCTGCATCGGCAGGTGGACTCCTAACCACTGCGCCACCAGGGAAGCCCTGAAGTCCTACTTTTAAATAATCTTTCTGAGCTGAGGCCTCAAGATTTGGAAGATGACACAAAGATAAAATCAATAAATTCTAATTTTTGGTTTCAAAACCTTTTTTTCCCCATTATAGAATTCAATACTTTAATACCCTTTTTATGATACTACTTCAGATTAAAATGCTCAGAATTACTTTGGCAGTGATGATTCCCAGTAATTGTAGGGTCAAATCATCTTTATTTAATTTTCACATCCACCAACTAAATATTCCCAAGCTCATACTTCCCTTCAATTTCTTCCTTCAGGGGCTTCCCTGGTGGCGCAGTGGTCAAGAATCCACCTGCCAATGCAGGGAACACGGGTTCGAGCCCTGGTCCAGGAAGATTCCACATGGCATGGAGCAACTAAGCCCGTGCACCACAACTACTGAGCCTGTGCCCTAGAGCCCATGAGCCACAACTACTGAGCCCGTGTGCCACAACTACTGAAGCCCACGTGCCTAGAGCCCATGGTCCCCAACAAGAGAAGCCACCACAATGAGAAGCCCGCGCACTGCAACGAAGTGTAGCCCCCACTTGCCGGAACCAGAGAAAAGCCCGCATGCAGCAACAAAAACCCAATGCAGCCAAAAATAAAATAAATAAATTTATATTAAAAAAAAAGATATGGCCCATTCAATAAAAGGTATGCAAAGTTAAATAATAATGAGATGCCTTATTTTTTAAAAAAAATTTCTTCATTCAGTGAGTATTTACTGAACATTTACTCTGCTAGGTACTGGGTTGGAAACCAGGAAACTCATGAGGGAACATAATAGAGCCCATGCCCATTGCACTTAGTACATTTGGGGAATGAAACTGAATGAAATGCCAGCTAGTTTCTCAGTGCCTCTTTGAGATAGTTATAGACACTCTAGGGATGTCAAAAGAAATAAACACTAAAAAAAGAGTGGATATATGTATAACTGATTCACTTTGCTGTACACCTGAAACTAACACATTGTAAATCAACTATACGCCAATAAAAATTTAAAAATAAATAAATAATAAGGTCTGGACTTATGATCTCATGTGACAAATACCTTAAATTTGAATACGTTACACATTTGAAGTATACACTCTTGAATTATTCCACTACATTTACCTACATATGAATTTATCCGATGTCCAAAGGTCTGAAATCTATTTTTATTCTCAATGCTCTTCCTTCATTTGAGCACATTGAATAGCACGGTAAAATTTTAGAGTTTAAACTTTCTCATCTCTTTGGGAAAGAGGAAAAACCCATAAAGTAGTGAGATTATCTCGATCCCTTTTTTTTTTCAGTACGAAAATTATGACGAAAACATTGCAGTATAAGACTATATTTACCCAAGCTGAAGATAACCGATTCTGATGCTCAAAGGATGCTAATGCATTTCCTCTCCTCTATAAAATGTGGCTTCTGAGAAAAGGCTTTGTGCCTAATGAAATGTTACTACATAAAGCGCCCTCATGCAGCTTATCAATAGTGGTTTACTAAGTTCAATTAAAAAATGCTACCATGAGTCTGTTTTAGCTTAAGAGAAAAATGTGAGTGCAAAATGAACAAGAGGATCAAGGAATTGGGCTTTAGGTTTTCACCAAAATCCTGACCTACTAGGCCATTTTAGTTTTTAAATGACAGTAATAAAAAAAAAAAAATCACACTAATAGTTATTTGTCTCATAGTTTTTATCTAGGTACCCCTTTAATAAAAGTTTAAATTACTAGTATGATTTTCATACTACTTTACCAGAAAACACAATTGGACTTACTTATAGATTCTATACTCCCCCATCATAATTTATGGGGGAGTAAACTCTAAAGAAACTTTAGCTCACAGCATCAACTGCTTCCTTCACACGGTTTTGAGCCTCTTAGCTGCTACATGAGTAACTGAAGGAATGAACTGTTTAATAAATCTGTCTGCTAAAAGGAAATCAGAGTCAACCACATTTCCACACCTTCCACTGTTCAAGTCCTCGGTGATCCAGAACTGCTACTACTAACGAACAAAATTGGTATGGCAGTAGAAAATAAACATGTAGCACAGGGAGTGACGAATATTACATTTCTTCCAAACAACGACGACAATGAAAAACTATAGAAAGAGGATGAGAAAAACATAAACCTTTCAGGCAAGACAACCAAAGTAACATGGTGCCACGTAATACAATCTTGGGACCCACCGAGTTCTGTTTAAACGTATCACCCTCCTTGGGAATCTAAATCAAGGACTTGGGATCCTAATTTGAAAATGAAGCAGAACAACACAGAGGAAACTGTTTCCTCAAAATAGTAATGGGCTTACAGATGCCTTTTAGGAACTTATACCTAATTAAGTCTATTCATTCCTTCTGTAAACTTTAAGCATCCCCAAATTTTATATGTCTCTAAATAAGGTGGAGAAAAGGGGGAAAACAACATTTAGCTGCGTAATTCAAATAAAAGTATTTCTTTCTTCCCAAGTTACATAATTAGAGAAGCCATGAAGCAAACCTTACCTTACCTAAAAACCAGAGATTCATGATAAGGTAACGTTTAAACCTTTGACCAATTGCCTTTCCTTGATAACCAACGGGATCCTTCCACTCGTCCTTGTTTATTTATGGCCGCGTTGGGTCTTCGTTGCCGCGCGCAGGCTTTCTCTAGGTGCGGCGAGCGGGGGCTATTCTTCGTTGTGGTGCACGGGCTTCTCATTGCGGTGGCTTCTCTTGTTGCAGAGCACGGGCTCTAGGCGCGTGGGCTTCAGTAGTTGTGGCTCACGGGCTTAGCTGCTCTGCGGCATGTGAGATCTTCCCGGACCAGGGCTCAAACCCGTGTTCCCCGCATTGGCAAGCGGATTCTTAATCACAGCGCCACCAGGGAAGTCCCTCCATTGGTCCTTGACCATCCTTCCACAGTCAAGCAAGGAACTCAAAGTCAGTTGTCTATTACCATGACATCAACTGAAAACTAAAAAATCCAAACTAGCTGTGCATATCCTGCAACAGGCATACCAGCACTGTGTATACAGACACTACCAGCATTATGTATACAGACATGCTTCTCAACTAAATCCGATAACACATCTTAAAATTAATGCATTCCCTTGATCTCAAAAGGCCAGACTGGATAAAAGTTAGGCCACTGCTTTGTTTACTCTTTAAAACATTAAAATCTGTGCTGACAGTGAGTGGCACACAAAACTATACTTAGACATTGTGCTGGTTAACACAATACTTGCATTTCCCTGTTCATTAGCCATTGGTACATCTATAGTCTTGGATAGGAATTAAAACTGAGAAATAATGAGAGCAATTTCCTGAGTTACTCCACCTTTAAATTACATTTCATTAAGACTTATCCTCTGAAATTACTGGTTGTCCTATCCTGTTTACCTGAGAACTTAAGAAACCTCTCATAATTCTGACATCTTTACACATGAAAAAAAATTGTATACATGTAAGAAAGGTTCCTATAGATGTCACTTTATCATTTAAAAATCACTTTAGCCAAAAAGACGTAAAAGTAAAATTACACATTTTATTCATTCATTCCATCAGCTAATTGCTCAATTGTACAAATACGATATTGTACAAAAAAATCACAAAATGTTACAAAATAAAAAAGTACAAACTGCATTACTTAATAAATACGACTAAAAGTAGTTAAAGTGGAAATGAGATAGGTTTTAGGTTGGAAACATTGTTTGACCCAGCAAACCATACAAGCTCTTGTATACAGACATTTTTATTTGTACATAATACAGGGCAATCCTATTTTGCCTTGTGAAAGAATTTAAAAGGAATAGACTATGAAGACAGTATTCTTCTGCTGGAAAATAACTGCCAAGGTTGGTTGGGGGCATTTATGCCATTAGTTTTTCAATCTCTCGGGTGAATCCAAGAGGCTGTATATAAAGCAGGAGGCTTATCTCGTCACAAAGTCTTCTATCACATTAAAATTATTTTTTCAACAAAATGACAAATATAAATAAAAACAATTGAGAGCACCAGACAATCTACTCCAAACCTCAACCAGAGTACAGAATAATCACTCTGCCATCAGCAAATATCAGACTTTCATTCAAGTAAGAGCTGGTACTATTCTTTAAAGAAAAAAAAAATTCTTCCCATAACCTCCCCTTAAGTATTTTCTCTTTAAAAGGGTGACCATTTCTAGAAAAATAATGATTTTCCAAACAACAAATCTGTTTCATCAAAACGGAACGGGCCAATCATCTGGTAATATGAATGCATCAATATCCATTTTAAATAATTACTTAGGAACTGTAAAATTCAAATTCAACAACAAAAAATACTAAATCACAAACTCTGTCCAAAATAATAAACTTCATATAAAGCACTTCTCTGGATTTATGCCGGAAAGCTGTGTGTCAAAATGGAACACATCATAGATGAAGATACACCAATTGTTAAAAATGTTGTGCAAAAATACATTCTTATAGAAAATAGATTACCAGGAATGAACAAAATTTACACTGTGAGAAACCAGCTTGCAAATTAAGTAGTGCCAACTTTATACAGCAAATGATAAATAGCAGTAGGATCACCCAAAGCTATCATGAAACATCACTTCGGTGCCCAGCAACCTTCAGCTCTGAGGAGAAAACATTCAAAAAAATGATTAAGGCATTACACCTACAGTAAATCTACTTGAAAGTTTAAAAGTGCTATTACCCTGATTAGAGTTCATGTAATTCTCCAAACACAAATTAGGTCTGCAATTTTCCCAGGGTGGAGGGGTTCAGACACTTCAAGAGCATGCGTTTTGTTCAATATACATTTTGGATAGGGATATGGCCATGGACTTGGCGAGTTCTTCGTCGCGTTTTCTTTGCACTTGAGTCTGCCTGCACCAAGTGTCATACTCCGGATTCGGATAGGAGTGATCAAACACCGCGTCGTAATGTCCGTTACTGAGCCAACTGAGCCAAATGCTAGGCCTTAGGGAATCCTCTGGGCCCAAATAGTGAATCATGGTAGACACCGTGGGGCTCTCCAGCCTCCCACCAGTAGTTAGATGTATATTCACGTTCAGCATCTGCCCCATGGCCAGAAGTTCAGGGTACCCGGCCCACGCCCCGTCCTGAGCAGCGGCGATGATAAACTCCCCCACGTCGCCCTCAATCAGGGGGCTAAAGTGGTCGAGGTGGTCGGCGATGTAGTGCACCGTCTGCTCCCGCAGCTCCCGGTGCAGGCTCTGGTCCCCGTACACCGCCTTGCTGACCGCTCGGTAGAGGCAGTTGCCGTCGGGAATGATGTGAAATCGGTACTTGCTCCTCTGCCGCAGGTACTTGTCCTGTCTCTCCACCTCGGCCAGGTACAGGGCCAGCTTCTCATCCTTGGGATCCGACCTGGAGACGATCGCCGCCTCGGCCGCGCCACCCGGGACCGCCTCGCCGCTTCGCGCCGGAGGCGCCTCGGCCTCCGGGTCGGGCCGCCGCGCCTCGTCGGCGCTGGGAGGAGGGTGGACGCGGTCGCCGGCCCTGTCCCAGCCCCGGAGGCTCCTCTCCGCAGGGCGCTCCTCGGCCCACGGGCCGGGCCCGGCTTCCGGGCTCTCCGGGGGCGGCGCGGGGCCGCGGTGCTTGGCGGCGGCCAGGGCCTGGCGGTGCTCGCTCAGTCGGAAGTTTCTTTCGGGCCCCTCGCGGGCCGCGTCCACGCCGGCGGGCTCGGGGCCGTCGGGCCTCAGCAGCTCCTCCAGGAGCCAGGCCGAGGAGCCCCGCCGCGGGGGGACCGGGGCGCCGGATGGCGGAGCCAGCAGGAGGCAGCGGCCGCGCGGGGCGGCGGGCGCCGCGGCGCCGGGCTCCGGGCCGCGCAGCAGGAGCCGGTCGGCGCCCAGGGCCCGCACGGTGATCTGAGCCGTGGACGTGTAGTGCGGCGGCAGCGGCGGCTTGCAGGACCCGCCGGGCGGCCCGGCGGCGGCGGCCGAGGCGGGGGCAGCGGCCCCAGACACCATCTCGAAGCAGGAGGAGAAGGCGGGCATCTTGGCGGCGGGGGCGGCGGCGGCTTCGCGGGGCTCGGCGGCCGCGGCCGGCTGGCACTCACCAGTATCGGGCTCCGGCGCGCCGCCGGCGGGTCCCGGGGGCTGCAGCGATACCTTGAACTGGGCGGCGGCGGCGGCGGCGGCTGCGGCGGGCGGAGCGGGGGCTGCGGCCGTGGGACCAGGGCCCCCGGCTGGGTAGTGGGTGCAGACGCTACTGTAGAGCTGCATGTCCCTGCCCGCCGCTCGGCCCCTTATAGGCGCGCCGAGCCCCGGTGAGGGGACACACCCTCCGGGCCCGGGAGAGGGGGCCGGCCGAGCGCGGTGACCCAGTGCCCCGAGAATAGCAATGACCAAAGGGCCGCCGGCGCGTCAGGAGCCGCATATAGCGCCCGGGGCCCCGCCAAATTCCTGCTGCGCCACAGCACGCGGTGGGGGCGGGGAGGGGACGCGCGCTCGACCCCTGCCGGCGCGCTCGGCCCGCAGACCCGGGACGCGTGCGCCCGCTGCAGCTGCTCCGGCCCGCGGCGGCCGCTGGGGACTCTCGGAGGAAGCCGCCCGCCCTGCTGGAGCACGTCCCACCGGCTAGGAGCAGCGCGCGGCTCGCTGAGGGGCCAGGGGGCGGGGCCGCGGTTGTTTACCTCAGGCCGCGCGGCCGCGTCACGTGCCCCCGCTGGAATGCGCGGCTCGTCGCGTCGCCCCATTCAACCGCCGGGGTTCGTCCTGCCCCTCCGGCTCGCCCCGCCCTGTTCGGCGACGTCATGGGCGTGGCCCGCGGCGCGGGCGCGCGGGCGGGCGAGCGAGGAGGCTCGGAGCTCTCTGTACGGTGAAGGGGATCTTTGCCGCTGCCCCACCTCAGCCGCAGTTTTAGACGCCGCGCTTTTCTGGGCTGCTGCAGCGGTCGTGGCGGGATGGGCACTTCTTGGGGCGGGCTAGAATGCTGAAAGGGCGCGTTTTGGAAGAAGCTTCCGGGTTCGATATGGAGAACGGAGAGCTGCTCTGAAACCTGCACGGCCTCTGCCTGGTCATAGCACCACTGCCGTCTTTTTCATTCAGTCCCTTGGGTTGTATTGTTAACGTAGCGTGACGCCTCCCTTTCTCCCCAGCACCTTGCTGCCCTGCTAAACCGAAACCAACTTTTCTGCAGCCCTAACCCGTGACGACGAGCAAATACAAGACGGGCGAAATACCAAATGCTTAACCGAGCCTTTTGAAACTAGGGGCAGCTGCTAACCATGGGTCAGAGGCGAAGTAGAGAGGGTCGTGATGCATCGCGAATGTGTTGAAATTGAATAGAATTTTGAACATAGTTCTACCCAATTGTGTTAGTTGTCCCTGTTTGTAAAGGAAAGCCGTAATACGCACATGATCAACCGTGTACTGACTGTATAGTAGTAGGCAGCTCTTGCTATATTCTGAGCTTTGATCACATGCTAAACTAACAGGCCCTAAACGTTCAAAGGGAACCTAGGAAGCTGTCCCACCGTTTTACTGATGAGGAAATAGCTTACGTTGTGGCATACGCCTCCCCCGACCCTTCCGCTGAAACGTAAATTCCATGAATGGAAGACTTAGTCTTGGAAACCAAAGGTTTGTTAGAGTCACGAACCCCAGCACAGAGCCTGGCACGTAGTTGGAACTAATTAATATTTACTGAATGAATGAATTAATGGAAGAGGAGTTCCCAAGACACTGGAGAAGCCAGAATTACGATCCCGGTCTCCTGACCTCAGCCAGGGCTTTTAATTTGCTGTGGTGGGTGTGACTGCAGGATCCCAGCAGCGTTTGCTCGGGTCACATGAACCTGTTAGGCAAATCAACTCAGAAGGAAAAACAACCACTTAAAAGTCTAACCGTCTTTTCAGCTTCTGGTGACACCCCATTGGGAGCTTGTAGACCCCACTGGCTAACTAGAAAAGGGAAATTACTTAGATTTCATCACTGCAAATCCTAAAGCAAGAATGTGTTTTGAACAGACTGGAGTAAACACAGGGGGGGAAAAAGAAAACAAGACTAGGTACACAGAAGACAGGCTAGGTCTGATGTACCAAATTAGGAATGTCAAAAAAAATTCAATTGAGTAAATTTGACGATCTGATTGGCTTTATTAAGAGATTCGGGCTTAATTCCATCAGGCAACATCCCATCCAGCAGCTAGAAGGGTGCTTCCACCTGTTGTAGAAAATGGAAATTATTTTTTATAGGAAGAAGGGTGGGGTAAGGGCGTTATTAGCAAAAAAGAAGAAAATTATTTTTAGGTCAGGACTTTGGTGTGGGGTGGCAGCGTGTGAGTGTTTTATGATGCAGACTGCTTCTTCCTCTGGGGAATGGAGAAGGCCTACGTGACAGGTGAGCTCAATGGTGCCAATCAGAATAATTCCAAACCGGTTAAGATTACATTTTAAAAAAAATTTTCATAGCTATTTATTTTTTAATTAATTCATTTTGGAGTATAGTTAAGTTACAATGTTGTGTTAGTTTCAGGAGTACAGCAAAGGGATTCAGATATATAGATAAATATATATAGATACATACATACATAGATATACTTTTTCAGATTTTTTTCCCATATATGATTAAGATTACATTTCAGCAGAAGGTTGAAACTGCAATTAAGTCTTGGTTTGTTGTTGTGGGACCCTTTTGGGGCCTATTCTTTATTTATTTTTTAAAACAGGAACAAATATCAACAAAGATGTGAGGATTCAAAACTTTAATATACGTGAAGCCTCTTTTTGAATTTTTCTGTTTAGTCTGTGTGGGGATGGTAGACTATACCTCAATGCATATTCACTGTGAGAGTGAGTGTCCACTCTGTATCTTGGTCTGGAAAATCTTCCTAGAGGAGATGGTACTTCAAGAGACTCAAAGCAGGGATGATTGCCAGTCTTGGAAATGGGAGTTGTTTTCTGCCCTTGGAGCGTAAGAGAAGGCAAGGCCTGCAAGTGATAGCAAAGAGATTAGGGTATGAAAGAGGGGGAGGCAAGTTCAGTTCCTTGAAGTGCTATCTGAAAAGAATTCCTAGTGATTGTCTTCTGGAAAATCATCTGTCTAGCATATTTCGGTGCCATGCAGAAAACTGGCAGAAGTTTAGAAAAATAGGCTTCTTGAATAGGCTAGAAAAAACAGAAAATTTCAGCAACTAGCCACCAAAAGTTAGCAACAAGACAATCAATAGGTTAAAACAAAACAAAAAGGACAAGGCATTTAATCAATGAATATTTATTGAGCACCAGCTTTGCTCCCAGCATGGTGCCAATTACAGGGAATTCAGACACAGATTCTGTCCTGCAGCCCAGGCAGCAGAAACCTAACCACTAAAGGCATCTTTGTAAAATAGGACCCAATCCCAGCATGTTTTTTGAAGATACGTACATGTATGTATGTATCTTAGCTGCATTCCTTTAAAGAAAAAAATTCCTAACCTCTTCCCCTCCTACCAAAATAAAACTTTTAAAAATGCAAACAATTTGGACTTCCCTGGCGGTCCAGTGGTTAAGATCCCAGGCTTCCACTGCAGGGGGCACAGATTCGATCCCTTGGTTGGGGAACTAAAAATCCTGCTTGCCGCGTAGTGCGGCCAAAAAAAAAAAAAAAAAGCTAACATTCATTCATTTAGTCACCCATTAAATCATCATTTATTTACAAACGTAATATGAAAAATCATCTTGAAAAAGAATAAAGTTGGAAGACTCGTGCTTCCCAATTCCAGGACTTACTACAAAGCTACAGTCATCAAGACCATGTGGTACTGGCATAAAGGTAAACATATAGATTGGTGGAATAGAACTGAGAGTCCAGAAATAAAGCCATATGTGTATGATCAATTGTCTTTGACTGGGTGCCAAGACAATTAAATGGGAGAAAGAATAGTTTTTTCAACAAATGGTGCTGGGACAACTGGATATCTACATACAAAAGAATGAAGCTGGACCTTCAAAAAATTAACTTAAAATGGATCAAAAATAAGAGCTAAGATTATCAAATCCGTAGGAGAAATTTGAGGCAGAAATCTCAGTGCGCGTGGATCAGGCAATTGTTCTTAGAGGTGACACCAAAAAAGACAAACAACAAAAGAGAAAAATAGTAAGTTGGACTTCATCAAAACTAAAAATTTTGTGCTTCAGAAGACACCATAAAGTGAAAAGACAAACTGAAGAATGGGAAACTATATTTACAAGTCATATATCTGATAAGGGACTTTGAAATATAAAGAATGTATTAAAAAGTCTTATAATTCAATAGTAGAAACACAAATAACCCAGCTTTTAAATGGACGCATGATTTGTACAGACATTCCTCCAAAGAAGATATACAAACAGCCAATAAGCACATGAAAAAATACTCAACATTGTTAGTCGCTAGGGAAATGCAAATAAAAACCTACAGTGAGATCTACCTCATACCCACTAGGATGGCTGAAATAAAAAAAGACAGACAATAGCAAGTGTTGGTGAAAATGTGGAGAAATTAGAACCCTTATACATTGCTTGTAGAATTTTAAAATGGAACTTTGAAAGCAATTTGAAAAACAATTTGGTGATTCTTCAAAAGTTTACACATAGAATTACCATATGATCTGGTAATTACACTGCTAGGCATATAACCAAGAGATATGAAAATGTATGTCCACACAAAAATGTATATATCAGTGTTCACAGTAGCACTATTCATAATTGCCAAAAAGTGGAAACAACCCAGTTTTCCATCAACTAATGAATGGGTAAACAAAATGTGGTATATCCACACAATGAAATACTATGCAGCCATAAAAAGAATGAAGTACTGATACATGCTGCAACATGGGTGAACCTTGAAAACATTAGTGTAAGTGAAGGAAACCAGACACAAAAGGCCACATGTTGTATAATTTCATTTGTATGAAGTGTCCAGAATAGGCAAATCTATAGAGATAGGAAATAGATTAGTAGTTGCCAGGAACTGGGGAGAAGTGGGAACAGGGAGTCACTACCAATGGGAATGGATTTCTTTTTGGAGTGATGAAAATGTTTAAAATTAGATTGGTGATGATTACACAACTCTGTGAGTACGCTAGAAACCACTAAACTGAATATTTTTATTTTTTATTTTTAATTTATTTTTATTTTTGGCTGCTTTGGGTCTTTGTTGCTGCACGGGCTCTAGGCACACGGGCTTCAGTAGTTGTGGCGTACAGGCTTAGTTGTTCCATGGCATGTGGGATCTTCCCAGATAAGGGATCGAACCCACGTCCCCTGCATTGGCAGGCGGATTCTTAACCACTGCCCAACCAGGGAAGTCCTGAACATTTTTAAAAGAGGAATTTTATGGCATGTGAATTACATCTAAATGAAGCTGTCTTTGAAAGAAAAAACCTACTATGAGCAAGGTACTGTGCTAAGTGCTTGATATAAAAAGATGGTTATGTATTATTCATAAATGTCTCAGCAGCAACACTTACTCTGTGACATTATTTCCTAAATCATGGGCATCTTATGTATCTTAATGATTTTTCTAACAAATGCACAGTATTCTATATAGCACTTAAGCATAATTGTTATATGATATAAAGGAGTTGAAACTTACTGAAACCAAATCATTTATGCCCAAGTGAAAGGGATATTTGAAGAGCTGGGCTACTGAAATGCTACTTGAATTTATAATTTTGTTTTTTCTTGAGCTTTTTATGTAGTCATCATGATATAAAAAATAATTTTATATTCTTTTCAATAAACATTTAATGAGCACTAATATGCATAAAGCATATGGGAATATGTCCCAGTTTAACCATATATAGAACCAACCAAACTTAAAATATATAATATGTGTGGGAAAGATTCCAAAAAGTGCCTGAGACACATCAGGCCCTCAGTAAGTTTTCTCTGAATATTGTCAAATAAAATGGAACATAAGGAATAAAGGCAAGCAACTTGGGAAGTATTGTGTAGGTTGATATATATTCATGCTATTGAACTGACAATTTAAAGTGAACAAATAAATAAAGGGCACCACCTCATGAAAACACCACAATATTCTTTCTCTAGCATATTTCCACTGCTGACATGTCGCTGGCTGGAAGTGAAATTTTCGGGAAGAAGGGAAAGCTCCTTTCAATTATTTAAACCTTATGGCTCTTCTGAAATTATATTAGTATCGCTGAAAATCCTATTATCTAAAGATCTTATAACTCCAGCAAATGTAAATCAATTGATGATAACTAGATCAAGTAATCAAGAAGTTTTTGCTTTTTGTAGGAAAAAAAATAGAACAAAGAATGGAGAAAAAGCCAGAGAGTATACATATCATTGACTCCTATATTTAGGCTTGGAAAATGTTCAGATCCTTTTGATAAATAGCCCACAGTTCCACTGGTGATTAGAATATGGTTCAAGTCGCTACCTATGCAATGGCATTTTTCATCTTGTGGATTCAGTGGACTATTGAGAGAAAGGAAGTCAGAGCTGTCATTCGCGTAGAGGTTCAGATCACATCATTTGCACAGAATCATCAGTTCCCACACACAGTGTTTGAATCATTCCAGCACGAAGGGGAGAAGCCCCACACCTGAGTTGTTTCCTGAATTCCATTCATCAGATTTGGGATTACGTTAGGAAAGGGGTAGTTAGACCAGACACGGTTTGTTCCGTGCTCTGTTGCCTGCTTCTGGTTGCCTTAACCAGTATAATGATGAGATCTACTAATAATAACTAGTCCTGCTAGTTGCAGAGGGAGAATGAGAAATATAGCCTTTGGTCAATGATATGGTTTGAATGTTCGTATCCCCCCAGAATTCATTCGTGGAAATCCCTGCAAAGAAGATGGTATTAGGAAGTAGGGGCTTGAAAAGTGCTTAAATCACAAGGGTAGAGAGCTCAGCAATGGGCTAAGTGTTTATAAAAGAGGCTCCAGAGGTCCCTAACGCCTCTCACCTTGTGAGGACAAAACAAGATTATCTGCAACCCAGAAGAGGGCCCTCAGGCTTCCAGCCTCCAGAACCATGAGAAATAAATGTCCGTTGTTTATAAGCTACCCAGTCTGTGGTATTTTGTTATAGCAGCCCAAATGGATTAAGACAGCTCCTGTTTATAAAGGACTTAATATAAGGTAGGGAAAACGACACCATACACTCACCAACGTTAAATAACAATGCAGTGTATGCGATAATCTGTTGCCAAGGGTGGTTCTGTTACAACCCAGTTGTCTGGTAGTTGTAGGCCAACATGTTAAATATCCACAATCTTCAATGTTTGCATAGTAGTTAAATAGCTGTAAGCAAATGAACATGATAGCGTGGCTTACCCCTCTTAGAGACAAATGGGGAGGGAGGAGGTACCTTGTCACACTGCCCTCCCTCTATATGGGTAGAAGGCCAGGCTGAGTGATACACCCGTAACGACTAAGAAGTCAATTGTAAAAATGCCCAACCATTATGTAAGTATTTTGCCAAGACTTAAGAAAAGGAAAAGATGGAGGGTAGACATGAAGTTACTTCACGTTTTAATAAATCACGTTTTATTATTCTTTCTTTCTTTCTTACATTCTTTTTTAAAATATTCTTTTCCATTATAGTTTATCACAGGATATTGAATACAGTTCCCTGTGCTATACAGTAGGACCTTGTTGTTTATCCAACCTATATATACTAGTTTGCATCTGCTCATCCCAAACTCCCAATCCTTTTCCCTCCCCCACCCGCCTCCCCCTTGGCAACCACAAGTCTGTTCTCTATGTCTGTGAGTCTGTTTCTGTTTTGTAGACAAGTTCAATAGTGCCATATTTTAGATTCCACATATAAGTGATATCATATGCTATTTGTCTTTCTCTTTTGACTTACTTCAGTTAGTGTGATAATCTCTAGTTGCATCCATGTTGCTGCAAATGGCATTATTTCGTTCTTCTTACGGCTGAGTAGTATTCCATTGTATATATATGTTGTAAAAAAGTAACACAATGCAAACGTGTAAAAATAAAAGTGAAATTCCCTTCCATCCCATCTCCCCGATTTCACACTCCAGAGGGAAGCGCTGTTAACAATTTGTTTTAGATATTTCTGGAACTTTTATAAGCATATATAGATTGTATATCCATATACATATGTGCCTGTAAGATTTTTTCATAGTAGGATAATACTGTGCATATTTTCTCTGCCTTATGCTTTTTCCTTAACTAGTCTATACTGAGCATTTTTCATGTGACAATATACAGCTCTACCTCATTCTTCTAATGTCTAGAAAAAAAATTCCAAAGTGTGGATGTGTGATAATATATTTTTAATGACATTTAGATTGTTTTAACTTTGTCACTTGTCAAGCAGTGTCACAGAGTACATCTTTGCACTTACATTTGCACCTTTATGTGAGAGACAATTTCTTATAAACATTTTAGAAGGTAATTCATGAGAAGGCTAACCTTCAAAACATGGGGAGGTTTTGAATGTCAGTGAATCTGATTTGTTTTGGAAATTGTTGTATCGACAAAATATATTTTGTAACTCCAATTTTCTGTGAGACACGGAAAATAGCACTTACTGTATTTCTAAAGGCTCTCTCTGTATCATATGTACACTTACAGACATGGTGCTAGTAAGTAGACATTTCTGAATGAGTGAATGAAAGAATGAATGGAAACAAAATGAAAGAAATTATACTTGACCACAGCAATTGTACATGTGAGCTTCCTACTTGATTTTCCAGGAACATCTTTCTGCTTAAGAATCTCAGTCATCAAAGTTATAAAAATAACTGCTATGAAGCCAATACATTTTTTCAATATAAAAACAGTTTTATGGGATTTTTATTATGAAAATAATACATGCTCATTACATAGAAAAATCAGAATCTAAACAAGTGAAAGAGACAGAAAATTAAAAAAAAAAAAAAGTCCATCCACTCAAGAGACAACTCCTTAGTCAGTTATATCTGTATCAGTAGTTCTCAACTGAGGTGGCTTGGCAAGGTCTGGAGACATATTTTGTTGTCACAACTGGAGAAACTGGTGTGTGTGTGTTGGTGACTGGGCGTGGTGGTACTGCTGCTTGCATCTAGTGGGTAGAGGCCAAGGATGCTTCTACGTGTCCTATAGTGTATAGGCCAGCCCTACAACAAATAATTATCCAGCCCAAATTGTCAACAGTACCAAGACTGACGAATCCTGATACACACACACACACACACACACACACACACACACACACACACACACACACACACACACACACACACACCACACACACACACACACAAACACACACACTATTTTTGACAAGAATGGGATTATACCATAGATACCATGCCGTATCTATGGTATGATGACTAAAAGAAAAGTATACTATTTTTTACTTGATATGTCAAAATATCTTTCATATTAAAAATACACTTCTACAACATTTTTCTCTAATAGCATTTTAATAAATCAGTTATCCTTGAGTCTTTTAGAAATCTCGTAACAGTCTCACATAAAGGCACTCCGTAAGTGCCAAATAGTATTTGTAGCAGGTGGATTTGTTTTCTGTCATCTGCTTAATAATACCTTGGAATATGAAGACAACTAAAGCAACTAAAAACTATACACTTTAAGGTGATTATTGCTTCCTCTGACTCTATAATTTCAGTGAAAACTCTAATATTTATTCTTTACTGTGTCTCAAAGTGTGTCAGTTTTAGTTACCTTGTTGATACAGCCAGTTCCTCTAGTAGCTGACTGCAAAGTGGTATAAACCACCGTGAGTTTGCATCTAGTTTTGTAGAGCTCTTTTTAAGTCCTGGATTTCTCTATGCAGCGGCTTCCCCATTTTTTTTTTTTACTGCGGCCCACAACAAGAAATAGGTTTTCCACTGAGGACAAGTACACTACTATATGTATGTATAACCAAAACAAGTTTCAAAAGATAACAAGGGGAATTCCCTGGCGGCCCAGTGGTTAGGGTTCGGCTCTTTCAATCCCTAGTCGGGGAACTAAGATCCTGCAAGCTGAGTGGTGCAGTCCCCCTCCCCCTCAAAACAAACAAACAAAAAACCCCTCTTCCCTTTACTAAGTATATGCACTCTATTTTATGTACTATTCTTTTCCTCCTTTTAAAGGATTATAACGCCAAATTCATTTCGTGGCCCACCAATGGTTGTGACTTGGAATTGGAAAACCACAGCATTACAGCTTCAGTTTTATTCTGATTAATCATTGTATTACAGTATAAGCCAACTCTTTTACATCAATACATTTGCTGAGCAAATGGAATCATTGAAGGACAAAGAAATTTTTCATTAAGTGAGCTCACCTATAATTTATGTTCTGAACCGGTAAGCTTTTGAGAGGGAAAGGGGTTCCTCTTAATAATTATTCCAGACGTTAGGGGTAAATCAGAAGCGTCCCCGACAAAATAGCATGTGTGGTCACGCCATCAATTCTGACTGAAGAGAAAATAGTTATTTTCATATGTTTTCCTACTCTCTCCCCCAGCCCTCATTCCTCTGTTATATCCATGAAAACCCAGGTTCTCTGATATTTGGTGTAGGAGTCTTATAATTTGCTAATAGAAGCTAGAATTGGGAGCTCTGAATTCTACTCTCAATGTCAAAACTAAATGATTGACTTGGAGCAAATCATTACATCTCCCTGGCCCTTCATTATTTCATCTATAAGATGAGGGTTTAATGATCTCCATGATTCCTTTTAACCTTAAAATTATATGACTTTATGCCATAAGAAATGATACGAAAACAGCTTTTAAAAAAAGATTAAAAAGTGTAAATGGGGTAACTGGATTATGTAATATCCTAGCCTTCCCCCAAAATACAATTTCTTAGAGCATTTCAATACCAATGCCTGAGTAACAATACCTGGGCTGGATTCAAACTGTGAGCAACCAAATACATAACAGAATTGGAGGCCTCAAGAGAGTTCCCTTCTTCTATCAACCCAGCGAAAATTTAAAAAAAAAAAAAAAAAAAGATAAGGTGATTAGGTAAGAGCAAGTTTCTCAGATGAAACACAGAAAAATATATGTAGAGAGAGAGTCTGTGATTGAAGAAAATGATGCTAAGAGTTTAAGTGCGAGGTCAAACACACTGTCGACTTCACAGTTTTGTTAAGAGCACACCCTATGTGGATTAAGAGGTACAATCACTGTGTATAAAACCATCTACAAGGATATATTGTACAACACAGGGAATATAGCCAATATTTTATAACTATAAATGGAGTACAATGTTTAAAAATTGTGAATCACTGTATTGAACAGCTGCCAGTTATGTAATATTGTATGTCAACTATACTTCAATTTAAAAAAAAAAAAGAGCACACCCTATTTAAAATCACAATTGCCTAATAAGCTAATAGTCATAATTGTGTGCAAGTTAAATGAGCTACAGCACACATACACTATAGAGGGCATTTGTCATGTTTTTCACTGCCCAGCATCTTCTTTGAAAACACCCTCCCTTTTTTTTGTTGGCCACGTGTGTGCCTCATGCGGGATCTTGGTTCCCCAACCAGGGAGCAAACCCACGTCCCCTACAGTGGAAGCATGGAGTCTTAACCACTGGACCACCACGGAAGTCCCTAAATACCCTTTTCTGACATTTCCTCCCTAGCTAGAAGCCTGGGTCCATTCTCCCAGCCTTCCATGAAACCAGGTCCAGGATTTGACCTATGCTGCATCATCAAACACACCCACAGGCCCAAGACTTAGGGTTACTGTTGAGCATGTGCAAGGCACTGGGCTAGGTGTTTTCTACACACTGATCATTCAATACAATTGTCTACATTTCACAAAGGTGAAGCTGAGGCTCAGAGTAGCTAAAGGTGGCAGAGTCTGCTAATTGTTCCCCAATAACCAAGTTTTTCTTTCTCCTTTTATTTTTATTTTGGTTTTTGGCCATGATGCGTGGCTTATGGGATCTTAATTCCCCGACCAGGGATTGAACCCAGGCCCACGGTAGAAAGCACCAAGTCATAACCACTGGACCACCGGGGGACTCCCTCTTTCTCCTTTTAATACTAGAACCTCCATAGTTTTAGGTGAGTGCATGACTAGTCATCTAGAGATTTCGGTTCTCAGCTTCCCTTGCAGCTAGGTACGGCCAAGTGGAATAATAGCCAATGGAATGTGACTAGAATTGATGAGTGTACTTTGTAGGTCCTGCCTTTTAAAGGAATACCTTCCACTGCCCTATATTCCCCCCATTCCCAATTCCCAGTAGGCAGGAACACAGATGTAGTGTTGGGTCAGCTTCCACAATGCAGGTAAGACCACACCTTATGGCATGGCAAAACCCTAGTCCTCCAATGACCACATGAAGCTGCCTACCAGCTTGGACTTTTCAGTGAGAGAGAAACAAAGTAATGTAGTTTATTTAAGCCACTGTTATTTTGATCTCTATGGAAGCAGTTAAACCAGTATTCTAGTACATTAACTTGTCGGCGATCACCCAGCAGCAAGTGACAGACCTGAAACATCCTCGCTTTCCAACTTCTACTCTGTCACCTCCCGACATACACTTTGACAAGGGAAAGGTCCTTACTAATGCAGAATGTTATTTTTGCTCTTGATGTTCTTGTGTATTCTAAGAGCTCAATAAATATTTGAAAATGGGAGTTCATTCTGACAATTTTATGTCCTTATTTAGTGAAGAACCGAAGCTATGTTTCCTCCAATGTTGAGTGCAATCTATCTCCATCATGAAGAATGATACACTTTTTTTAAAAAGTTGGGTTCCGCTTAGGCTGTTTTGAGGTTCTGACTCATTTTCTTTGGAACATAAGACTATTTGAAGGATGTTAAATTTACTGATTGTTTTCAAATGCAGTGTTCTCTGAGCACATTTTTCGTGTACCTTGTGCAGATGCTTACCATCTTGCTGTCTTTGGATAGCTCTTCCTATCATACTAAAACTAGGAACATGTACAGCTAATATTAAGCCAATACCTACTGCTGTGGTCATACTGGTTGGTAATAAAATATTGAAATAGTTCCATATTCCTTGAGAAACAGCCAACTCCCTATGACCTCCAAGGTCTCCCAGCTGCTCTAACATCTATGGTGCATTCTTCAACCCCCCTGGATATCCGCAGCACCCAGAAACCAGCAGGGAGCCTCCAGCTCTGCGATCTGAATACTTTTTGATTAATTGGTACTTGTATCCTTTCGGTTACTAAACATTTTTATGTCATTTCTGGAAGCATGTCCAGACTATAGCTGGCAAAGTTACTTCATAATAGTTTCTATAGCTCTTCATTTCAACAACGTCTTTGAGAAACAGCTCAGGATGAAGATGCTATCTTCCTGATAGTTTTATGTCTTCTCAAAACTTTATGTATACTTCCATCCAAGGCACACATTTGTAACATTCTTCCAAGGCCTTTCCACCAAATCCCGATTTACCACTTACACACACACGCACACACACACACGCACACAGTTATTACACTGACACAAAACTGCACTATAGGGAAATAAAAATAATTCAAACTTATTTAAAAGTACTCTGTAGTTTAACCACTTTCCCCCAATAATCCTATGTTCTCAAAATGAAAAGTATCCTGTTTGTTCACATTTTCAAATTATGTACTCTAAAGCCAGGTCCATTCTTCACATAAAGTCACACTTGCACTGGTGATTATTGAACAAAGCCCTACTTAAGTAAACTGAAATGTGTTTCTCCTTTCCAGTTTCTGACAATTATAACAAAATGTATACAGCTTTTAGTGCCAGCTACAGTCATCTTACTTGAAAATATATTAGAGGGACTTCCCTGGTGGTCCAGTGGTAAAGAATCCACCTTCCAATGCAGGGGACACGGGTTTGATCCCTGGTCGGGGAACTAAGATCCCACATGCCACGGGGCAACTAAGCCTGCACACCACAGTTATTGAGCTTGTACATGTGCCTCAACTAGAGAAGCCCACGTGCCGCAAACTACAAAGCCCACACATCCTGGGGCCCACGCGCCACAGCTAGAGGGAGAAAACTCACACGCCACAGCTAGAGAGAAACCCATGCACCACAAGGAAGAACCTGCGCTGCAATGAAAGATCTTGCACGCCTCGATGAAGACCCCTTGCACTACAACTAAGACCTGATGCAGCCAAAAAAATAAACAAATAAAATAAATATTTTTTAAAAAAATATATATTAGAAAATGTATGATATAAAACACATAGCATACTGTCTGGTATGTTAGCAACACAATAAATATTAGCAATCATTATTGTTATTATCATTACTCTTATATCTCTAAACTACAAATCTCATCCTGTTACCCTCCTCTGCTTCAGATCCTGTGCGGCTCCCCATGGCTTTTCCTAACAGATTAGTGGGCTTGGTTGTCAGGCTTTTGGCTTCCTTTTCAGCCCCAACCTCCCAACACTCATGATTTGTCTCCCCTTTATCCTCCAGTCATAGGAAATGACATTAAGTCCCCTAACGGGACCCTGTCTCTCTATCCTCTAGGCTTTTGCACGTTCTGCTCCCTTTGCTTGAACGCTTCATCTGGATAACTGATTCACCCATGAGGTCTCAGTTTAGGTGATGCTTATTCCGTGCAAGTCTGGTTACCATTCATTACTTGCCCATTTCTTGGATTACAGACAAGCTTTGTAAAGATCAGGAAATGATCAGTTCCTTTTCCCTGTTGAATCTTCACTTAGGCTCTCCATTAATACGATGATTGTTGGGCTCCCCTTGTGGCACAGTGGTTAAGAATCCACCTGCCAATGCACGGGACACAGGTTCGAGCCCTGGTCCGGGAAGATCCCACATGCTGCAGAGCAACAAAGCCTTTGTGCTGCAACTATTGAGCCTGTGCCCTAGAGCTCGTGCTTCACAACAAGAGAAGCCACCACAATGAGAAGCCCGCGCACCGCAATGAAGAGTAGCTCCCGCTCGCCACAACTAGAGAAAGCCCGCATGCAGCAACGAAAACCCAATGCAGCGAAAAATAAATAAATATATTAATAAATAAATAAAAGGCAATATTGCTGTTTAAAAAAAATACTATGTTTGTTGAATGAATCAATGTTTAAAGAGGAACTGTCACTTTCCTCATGAAAACAATACATCTTTTCAGTTTGAGGAAGTTCACATATAGCTAAAAAGACTAAAACAAAACAAATCTGTCCTTATATTTACTATGTGTACATATATAAATGCCTCTCACATCTTAGACTGCAGCCTATGCGTTCATTTCATGACCTATAAAATGGGAAAGGATATTTACTCCATTGTATTAAACTTTGAGGACTGTGGAGCAAAGAAGAAATTATAAATACTATGTATGCTTATGATTAATTTTTAATAGTAGGTTAATAGGCATCTAGTTATATATGTCATGGTTAGAGTATCTTTAATGTTGGTGTAGGTTTTTTTTTTTTTAACCCAAGGAAACTAATCACATCTATCATGTCATAAGAGGGATATAAATATTCATATATACATTTAGAACTAAAAGGGGTAGATGAATCTTAAACCTTAAAATAGATACTAATAATGAGTGTAATTAATTGCACTCATTATTATAGAAGAGTCCTTAATTAGGACTCTTCTTTGAATTTACTTATATATACCATGATACCTGGTTATAGTTCTACTCTTGAGTGGTAAAACTTTTTCTTTATTTTATTTTATTTTTTGGCCAGGCCAAGAGGTTTGCAGGATCTTAGTTCCCAGACCAGAGATCGAACCTGGGCCCCAGCAGTGAGAGCACTGAGTCTTAACTGCTGGACCGCCAGGGAATTCCCTATTCTTTATTCTTGATGAAAACAATGTGACAAGCCTCAGATAATGACTTAGTTCAAAATTAATGCCTGAAAATGAGAGAGAGACTTTTAGCCTTCTGAATTTTTTTTGAACCAAATGTCTGGAACACCTTCTCAAGCAGAAAATTGAAAACATTTCTTGTTACAAATAAAGGAGAGTACCTGTCTTTAGACTGTGTGTACGCTTTCCCACGGAGATCTGAGATCACATTTTCTGAAGGAAGCCAAGGATTAAGGAGGCAAATTTACCAGAACTACTTGTTTTCGTGGAAGAAGACATAGTGAAGTGGGAATGGATTATTAGACGCCTGCTGAAAAAAAAAAATCGGATCTGTTGATGTAGCCTTGAACTGGATTGAAGACTTGGAGTTTCCAGGGATAAGGAGTGGTCAAAAGAACAATTACTAAGTGAAAACACAACCCACAGACTGGGAGAAATATTTGCAAATCACATATCTGATAACGGGTTTCTCCAGAATGTGTAAAAGACCTCTTATACTCGACAATAAGAAGACAAACTAATTTTAAAAATAAGCAAAGGGTTTTAATAAACATTTCTCCAAAGGAAATGTAAGCACATGAAAAGATACTCAACACCATTGTTTTTAGGGAAATGTAAATCAAGACCGCAATTAGATATAAGGATTCCCTGGCTGTTCAGGGGTTAGGGTTCGCGCTTCCACAGCAGGGGGCACGGGTTCAATCCCTGGTGGGGGAAATAAGATCCCACATGCCTCGAGGCCAAAAAAAAAAAAAAAGATAAACTTCTCACCGCTGGACAATCTTTAACCAAAATAAACACAAAACTATGGAGACAGAGTATATTAGTGGTTGCCTAGGTCTTTGGGCGGGGAAATGAGGGGGGATGGGGAAGTGGGAGTGCCCGCCAATGAGTACAAAGTTTCTTTGGGAGGTGGTGAAAATGTTCTAAAATTGGATTACAGTGATGGTTGCACAACTTTGTAAGTATATTTTTAAACATTGAGTGTATGCTTTAAGCTGGTGAATTGTACCGTATGTGAATTATATCTCAATAAAGCTGCTAAAAGAGAATGAATTACTAGGCATTTTATCAACACACAGTTTTTATCCTCTTACTTCCTTCCTCAAAATGTGTCTCATTCCCTTAACTGACCATTATTTCTTGAATAAAACATACATCCCTTGTACCTGAGTAAATTGAGTTGAACATTTTCTATTTTTCTCTTAAAAACCAAATAACTAAATAGGCGTTTTGCTTCTTCCCCTTTCTTGTGTCAGGAATTACTGTTCTAAAATTGAGAGTCTAAGAACTTCCCTGGTGGTGCAGTGGTTAAGAATCTGCCTGCCAATGCGGGAGAGACGGGTTCAAGCCCTGGTCCAGGAAGATCCCACATGCCGCGGAGCAACTAAGCCTGGGCGCCACAACTACTGAGCCCACATGCTGCAACTACTGAAGCCCATGTGCCTAGAGCCCGTGCTCCACAACGAGAGAAGCCACTGCAATGAGAAGCCCGCACACCGCAACTAAGAGTAGCCACCGCTCGTCGCATCTAGAAAAAGCCCGCACACAGCAACAAAGACACAATGCAGCCAAAAATAAATAAAATAAATAATTTATTTTAAAAAAAATGAAATTGAGAGTCTAAAGGAAGAAATCTCCACCGAGATATTTGAGTAAATCCTCCAAATAGAAAAAAGTTATTCTTGTCGTTCCATAAGACTTTCTAACCTACACTATACTAAATTGGCTTGCACCACAAAACTGCCGTCACTCTGTAAATCTCACTAATGTAAAGATTTATCACTTATTAAAATAGCTTCTGGTTAAACATTTTTGGATTGCTAAGTCATTTTTTAAAAGAAATCTGAATGTAATCTCTCCTTCCCATTCAGGTACTCACGAGTCTCCAGAGCTAAAAAAAAACGAGGATAGGAAAACAATCTCAAAATAGTTGGTGGAAAATAGAAACTTCTCCTTTTCTATAGAACTTTTTTCTTCTTTTTTCCAGAGAGAAATTTCCTCTATCTCTTGCTCTGTAACTGAGATCAGAGCCTCAAAAATACCGCACTGTATCACTTACTTGGACGTTTTCTCAGAAGAGGATTAAGTTTAAGAGTTTGGGAGGTTACAAATGACTCAGAGAGATGCAAGATGAGTCAATAAATGTTGCTAAAACTGTGGTCCCTTCTCTACAACATTAGGGATATTGAATTTCTTTGCGTCTTGGCTACCATGAACATATATTGATTCATTTAATGGATTCCTTATGAGTATGATAGATAGACGTAGGCAGAATATTCTTACTACGTCAGTAAATTCTATCAGTCTTTATTTGATACTTGGGAAAAAAACCCACTAGCCTCAGGAAGCAAACTTTTAAGTACATAGCAATTTTTGCATTACTACTGAACAGCCATCTAGGAAGAAAGGCACTCTCTGTTGGATCTCTGTTTACTCATTAATAAGCCAAGATCAAAGGACCTTTATTAAAAAACAAATTAAAGGGCTTCCCTGGTGGCGCAGTGGTTGAGAGTCCGCCTGCCGATTCAGGGGACTCGGGTTCGCGCCCTGGTCCGGGAAGATCCCACATGCCGTGGAGTGGCTGGGCCCGTGAGCCATGCCCGCTGAGCCTGCGCGTCCAGAGCCTGTTGCTCCGCAACGGGAGAGGCCACAACAGTGAGAGGCCCGCGTACAGCAAAAAAATAAAAATAAAAAATTTAAAAATTTTTTAAATTTAAAAAAACACTTATTTGGGGAGTCCACCTCTCCTCAAGCCTCTACTTGAGAAATTTTCTGATTACCTTCACATCAGGAAATACCATTTTTAACAGAACAATTTTGAGTAAAACCACATACTAATGACTAACATTATTGAACCCTCAGTATGTTCCAGGCACTGTTTAAGAATTTTCCATATATTAGCTCAGCTCACCCTCACAATCATTTTATGAGATAAGCACTATTATTTATACCACTTTACAGGTGAGAAAATTAAAATACAGAATATACAGTAAGTGGCAAGAGAGGGGTTGAACCCTAGGCAGGGCCACTCCAGAGCAAACACTCTATTGTTGCACCATACAACTCCCAGGTCCAAGGTCTTTCCTGGGGAGAAAGGAAATTCCATTCAGTCTCATGAGTAGATCTTTATGACGAAGATGAGTCTAATTAGAGCAGATTCTGAAGATCTTTGGGTGCTTTTTGGAATGAAATTTCTAAGACCCATCTGAAAACCTTATGAAACTGAAATGGAATGTGTTACTCTGTAAGTGTTGTGTTTATCTAGTTGAGTCAGATCAGCAATTAATTGAGTAAAGGGAGTGATGATCTTTGACAGGAATAGAAAGGGGGTTCCTAATATATAAAGTTTTTAAATAATATCTTATTTTAAAGAGTGACTTTAAGTTTATGACAGCGATGACTGGAGTTTTGCATCCAAGACCATCCTGATAAAAACTGTAAGAACTTCAGCACCTTGGGATCCAGTTGGAAGCGATACCACTTAATTCAGATATGTTTCACAACTTCAAAGTATTATGTTTCTCCTCATTTTATAACTGGTAACTAAGAGCTTTTCATATTTAAGACTTTTTAAAACCATAGGCTAATAATAATAAAACTGAGAATAGAGATTCTGACCTACTGAGACATTGGTGTTATTTTCTGAAATTTGTGACATTATCAGTGGTCCCCACCAGGAGTCCAGGAACCTAATAGTGGGGAATTAGCACTATTTCTAATATTTTTAAAAGATGAGTAAAAATCATAATTTCATAAGGTTACACAAACCAGTTAAATATCAATTTCTTTGCTTTTTATTGTAATACACTGACAGTGTGGTTATTACACTGGTAATTCACTATGAGCTCTCCACAAAGGGACTGTTTCATTCATCTACTTTGGGACAGTACTCAGTACATGCCTGGCACATGGTAGGGAGTAAACAGTTATTTAGTCGAGTGACTACATGCCAACAGAAGCTCTGATTGGCTGCTGATGACATCATAGGGATTCCTGAGATGTATTAGATGGAGCAGATGGTTACTAGTGTGTTCCAACACGCTAGAGTTTTAACAACCCCAGTTTCATCAACCTAACACATAATTAGAGTCATGCATAAGTACAGAGTGACCGCTAAATTGTAGTGAGCAGTAATGAGTAAATAGTGCTAAAGTGTCTGTGAATTACTTACAATATTGTTTGTTGGTATCAACTAACGTTTTTGCTTATTGACATCAGAACCACAGCACTGGTCTGTGCGGTTTTTATATTATCAACTTTTTGATAATGATTTTTGTCTGGTAAATATATGACTCGATTTTGTAAGAGAAGAAAGGAGGTACACAATTGCAACGGATGCTCTCCCAATATATGCAATTTGGTCAGATGAACTCGTTCAAAGGATTGCAATCCATCTAGGAAGATAATAAAAGGAATTATCATGGATGGAAAGGGAATGGAAAAGACAGATGATATAGATATAGATATAGATATGTATTTCTGAGCCTGCTGGTCAGGGCTAACAGTTCCTGAACTGTATGTAAGGCTGGCCACAAGACTTGGACTGCAGTCAGAGATAGGAAGCACCCCGCACACACCACCACTTCTCCACCACCATTCCTGTCCCATCCCTACCTGTCCTATTGCTCTATGCCTAACTACCAATGCCAGCCTAGTTTTACCCAGGTTCTCTGAAGCTCAGGCACAGATAATAAAGGGAAACTTTGTTTCCTGTGGCCATTATTCAGGGTGGGATGAGCAAGCCTTAGAGGCAGGAAGGTGATTGGCTGATTGACGGGGCAGGATGCTGGCATTCCTGAGTCCTCTCATTAATACCTTCGAAAATTCCTTTCTTAACCACCTCACATAATCTGCATTGCTCTTTAAATCTCTAAATACTTAAATATTGAGTCTCAATTTCCAAACCACGAGGTTACGTAAACGTGAATTTGGGGAAAAGGAGCCTGCTTTGAGAACAGGACATGGGTTTATTTTCTGTACTTCCTATGTCTACATTTTCCACAGTTTCCAAATACTGAAATAGATAGGTATTGCTTTTGTAATTAGAGAGCAAAACAATAAAGAATATAGGAGGGGGAACTAAGAAAACATCTTCACAGCTATTGATGGGAACAGTTGAAATCCAAACTTGAAGGGAATGGCTTTTGTTACCGCTAACAGTAATGTTAGGATAAGAGTAAGTATGGTTTATAATGTGGTTTTATGTACATTTTCCAGTGTATGTTGATAGTACTTCCTCCCCACGGGCTGACAACTACCTAATTGCTGAATTCCTCTTATAGGAGAGATGTGAGGAATGCAGGGAATATGAATCTACTCCTGATTCCCACCCCCTTACCCCCACCCCCCCCGCCCCGTGCCAACCTTCTTTTATTAAGTCAGCAAATACTGAGCATCTACTACAGTCCAGATAAGGCCTCGGTACTTTGAATATAATAGAGGACAGAATAGGCATGGTTTCTGACCTCTGGAAGCCTGCGGTCTAGTTGAGGAAATGGGAGAAAAAGTAAACAGATAAAATCATTAAAACATTTAGTCCACTCTGTGAGGGGTCAGTTCCCTGCAGCCAAAGCCCATCTGTGGCTGAACACGTTGGTTTATTACTCGTCACAGCAAAGAGAACACACACCATGTGGAGTTGCAGAGCATCTCCATGAGAGGGTGTTAGAAAAAATCTGGTTGGAAGAACCCAGTTGGGTGACTTGGGGGAGGGTCTAAGGAAGTGGGGCTTCGCACCACGTTGGATGCTGCCAGGAAGCGGGGGTGTTTCTCTGCCAAGGTACAGACGCAGCCATTACACATTCATTAAGGGAGCGAATGTTTGCTATTCTCTGGCTTGTATAGTGGCCTGGCTTTGTCTCATTTTATCCTGGTCTCAGAGTAGCCTGGTCTGAGCTTGATGTGCCGTGAGACTGTTTACGTCTAAGAGCAGAAAAACATGGCCCAGCTGTGAATGCCTGGACTTCTGAATTGTGGTGGCTCCTCATTTTTTTTTTTTTTTCTTTCTCAAGGGAAACAGATGAGGGGCTGCAACAGCAAACCACAGGGGAGAAGTCTGTATTGGGTGAGGGTGTTCAGGGATTACTAGTGTCTTCCCCCAAACTGTATGATGAGGAATGCTTAGAGGGGCTTCTAGAAAGATACGTTAATTGGTAACGCAACTAGGTATCACTTTGTCTCATGTAGAAAGAGACACGTGTGTGTGTGTGTGTAGAACGTTCTGGGCCAGGTGAGTTTAGAGTCCATTTCTCTCAGCCTTTCTGTGGTATTCTGTCCTGTGTCCCTGACAAGACACCACAGGCATGTTTAGTGACAGAGCAGTTATCTTGCACACCTGATCAGTAAGTCGTTTTGAAGATCATCTATTTATAGTTAACAATAACACAGGTGTAAGACACTCCACATACACAGAGGCAAGTTCTAAGAGTTTGACTCCATCAGAAGATGGCTGTGATACTGACTGGAGTTTAAATAATGGTATTGAACATGGTAAAAAAAAAAAAAAGTCCATGAAACATGGTTTATTTTTTCAATTCCCTCACCCTAGTTAAATTTACTGCTTTCTCAGCTTTCTATTTTTTATTAGAAAAACTATATTAGGAAGACGTTTGTGCTCTGTGAATGCCGTCTCGCGTCCCCTGGCAACCACCTGCTCTTAATCAAGCGTTTTGTCTAGATTATACATTTAGCAAAATTTTAAAATGATGCTTAAAATGATGGGTGTAGCACAGTAATAACTTTAGACATGGAATTCTTGCTCAGAGAGACACATAGTTCAATGTTAAGTAACAGGAGCGTGGAAGACATGGACCTGACTGGTGTCTTTCACCAACAATGGAGGACTTAACAGACATTCTCCGGTAGGCAGATAAGCTTCCCATCACCACCACACAAACGTCTGCAAGTACAGAGAGAAATGGCAAAGGCCTCTGCATCTGGAGGCCCTGGTTCCACACACTGGCTCAGCCACAAGCATGTGACTGAGAGCCACATGACTTAGCCTCCCCATCTGGACAGTGAAGGTCCACCAGCTTCACGCGTCTGCCATTAGGGGGTTTTCCTTCTTGAGGCCATCCTCTCAAGAACGTTTCCCCTGTATTTCTTCTTAGACAAAGCAATGTGAGTAAGAGTTCAAGCCTGGAATGGAAACAAACCTGACTTCAAACACTGGCTCTGCCCACTTACTTGCTATGCGTCCTTGGGAAGGGTCTTTATTTGTGAAATGGATCTTCTAATAATAGTAACCGCCTCATAGGGTTGTTGGGAGAGCTGGCATGAGTTTAATATTAATATCTACGTCAGATGTTGTGCAGATGACATGAGACCATACACATAGACTTGCTTAGTTCTGTACTGGACCCATCAAAAGCAGCCAATAAGCATGAACAAATACCAATAACAGCCTTGAAAGGCAACTTTCCTTTTAGAGTGTCCTTAAGGCACAGTCAGCCAGGTGTGTTGAATTAAAAATACACAAACAAACAAAACTTTTAGGCAAAAGTAAGAAAGTCTTGATACAAAGTATTTGCGGAATAGTGGTGCGTATTCACATTTCTTAAACTATCTTGAAACAATTTTACATCCCTCTCCTAAAGCTTACTGGTTCATACCACTGACCCTTACCAGTGGGATTATTCAGCCCTGCGTTCCAGGGTGAAATGGCTTCTGCACAGCCTTCGAAAAACATCGCTCTATGTGATAGTGTCCCAGATCTAAGCCTTTCCAAGCTGATTCGCCTCTGGTCAACGAATGTTTAGCTGCCAGGCTCTCCGGCTTTTACTCTATATCTTTATCTCACTGTGTAGTTTCTTTAAAAGCAGCCTTCTCTTTGTATTACTCCCCTGCGCTGTTACCTGCACATGGGCGGAGTCATATTTGCATGTTTTGGCCTCAGTTGTATAACACCTGTCAATCGGTTATAACAGCACTGTAGGTAGATTAAACTCATATTAATATCGTGATTACTTTTTTTTTTTTTTTTTTTCGGTACGCGGGCCTCTCACTGTTGTGGCCTCTCCCGTTGCGGAGCACAGGCTCCGGACGCGCAGGCTCAGCGGCCATGGCTCACGGGCCCAGCCGCTCCGTGGCATGTGGGATCTTCCCGGACCGGGGCACGAACCCGTGTCCCCTGCATCGGCAGGCGGACTCTCAACCACTGCGCCACCAGGGAAGCCCTCGTGATTACTTTTGATCCCTCTGAATTTAAGACAATTTGTAAATCTACATGTGTATATATATTATTTTTCCAGTCACAAAATCATAAGTAATCATTAAAAATTCAAACATTACAGCGTTAAAAATGATTCATGACACTTATTAAAGATGGTAAGACAGACTTTTTTCAAGGGGTGGGGAGGGGCTTCATAGAGGGAGAGACTCCACTCCAACGAGAACGAGTGGGAATTCACATGCAAGGAACAGGCTGGGGTGGCAGTGGACAAAAAATTACTAAGAGGAAACATCGACGGTAAGGAATTCTTACTAGACCCAACAGAATTCTTGCTGAAGGCAGGCCAGAATGGTAAAATGTGGAGGGTGGGGAATGAGGAATTTGATCAGATACCAAGGGTGGGGTATTTTCTCTAAACTGATTTAGCAGTGTTCAGGCTCAAACTGGATTCCTCGAGGACAGAGAGCGAAACCCAAGATCAAGCTTAGGAGTCCAATTCAAGTTAAGCCAGGGAGAGCCCCTGTCAGTAAAATAAATATCCTAAAGTGATAATTTCCTAAAACCCCACCTGGGGACAAAGTCTTTACATTAGGATAAAGTAAAGACTTTGTAAATTACAAAGATTTACATTAGGATAAAGATTAAGCTGTTATAACAAAGGGAATAAATGACTTTAAAAACACATTTAGGCTTCCCTGGAGGAGGGGGGCAGGGAAAGGATGAATAGGTGGGGCACGGGGCATTTTTAGGGAAATGAAACTACTCTGTGTGATATCATAATGGTAGATACTTGTCATTTTACATCTGTCAAAACTTATAGAGTCTACAACACAAAGAGCGAACCCTAATGAATATTATGAACTTTAGTTAATAATAATCATCCCCTGCAACAAATATACTACATTAATGCGTGATGTTGATAATAGGAGAAACTGAGAGGGGGGTTGGGGGGATGATGAGTACAGACTTTCTGTTCAATTTTTCTGTAAACCTAAAACTGCTCAAGAAAGTAAAGTCTTTTTAAAAATGTTAAGGTGAGAATTCCACCTGTTAGGGAAATTTCCAGCTGTTAGGGAAATTCTACTCCATATGGTCATTTAAGGACCCAGGTTCCTTCCAAGTCATTGCTCTGCCATCCCCATGATATTGTCATAGTTAGAGATAGGCCACCATCAAGTCCACGTTCCAGTTGGTGGAAAGGAAGAAGAGAAAGTAGAGTGCAAGACCCTACACCCACCCACTACTCAAAGCCATATTCTATTGTGAGACTGTAGTCACTTGACCACACCTCACTGCGAAGAAAGCTGGGAAATGTCTACACAGATGCCCAGGCAAAAGTTAAAAGCAGATTATGGTGAACATCCAGCCACAAACACACACACACACACACACACACAAATATTCATATTTTATATTTTCATTATGTATTAGATACATAAAACTGTACGTTATAACTGTTTTCATTTACAAGTATAGGACAACACCACAGCACACACTATTTTGCAACTTGCTTTTTCAAATTTATAATTTATCTTGGGCATATTTACATGCTTTTCAGCTGTCTAATTCTCTAAGACAGCTGAATATGATTCTATTTACAGATTTGTCAAAATGGTTTTAAACTTTCATGATCTTTAGTTCATTCCAAATTTTTTTTTCCTATTTCACTTCTCCAGACTGGTCCACATCTTTTAATTGCATGTTTTCATAATCATAATGGCCTGTACTTCTCCTTCATTTGGGATTAAATAATATTTGATTAAATATAATTTGAATAATTTGTCATGTTTTAGATGTTGTGGGGTTTGGGGTTTTTTTTTGTAATTTTAAATTAAATGTGTAACCAAATCATGAATTATGTGACTTGTTTGATATCTGTGTTCTCTTCTGACATATAAAATTTGTGGGAGTCCTCCATCAAAGCTGGACCACAAAGACAACCCAACCTATGTGCAGACTCCACGTGGACCCTCTGTGTCACCCCTGAGAGACTCAGGGACAAAGGGAACCCATACAAACAGGCTAAGAAGGGAATTATCGAATCCCAGGTCCAACAGTTTTGGTGATGGAGAAGTGGCTTCCTGGAAGAGGCAGAACAGTAGTGGCCAGGCTGGATGGAAAGACAGAAACGCATCTGCAGTGCAGTAATGAAAGTTCTTCCCCTAGACATTTGCCCATGTTTGGGACAAGAAGAGGGGAACAAGGATCCCTACTGTCCAACTTCTTAATGAGGCTCATCAGTAAGTGTATCAGTAGTTATATCAGCTTGCTTTTCCTTAATTTCTCAATCTTATACTACCCTTACTTTTTAAATCTCTTTATACACAGACACTATGTGAAGTTTTAAAATACCTAGGTATTTACTAACCAATCTTAAAATTCTTTTCTTTTACTTGGAGCATATACTCTATAATGTAATAAGTTACTAATAAATTTGGAAAAAAAAAAAAAAGCTGGACTACAGCTGTCCTGTTCACTAATGTATCCCCAGAACCCAGCCTCACACCTACTATGGAGTAGATACTCAATAAATATGTCAATTGCATGTTGAGTGTATGAATGACTAAATATCAAAACTGCCACAGACTTCGCAGTGTATTTCTAGAATAATTCCTAAAGCAAAGTTTCTTCATCAAATTCATGAACATCTTGTATTTTTATAGATATTGCCTTGCAGAGAATACGTACCAGTTTAGTTTTTAAGACTTCTTTACAACAAAAATATGTTAGACCAAAGGGAGGAGTTATTTTAAAATTCAATTCATTACATCGCTATAATTGTGAGGAGATAAGAAACGTTATTTTGGTTTTGGGGAGGGAAATTTCTCAAAGATAAAATAGAACCCCCTTTAAATGAGAGATTTAGGTCTATTGGACTTTGTAAAATTTTCAAACATTATTTGGTCTTTGATACAGTTCAGATATGTATTGTCTTGTGTATATGGTGTGCTGTCGCACTTGATCAGATTTTTCCTCAAAAAACTGAGATTAAATAGTAAATGTTTAAAACTGTTTGTTGAGGACTTCCCTGGCAGTCCAGTGGTTAAGACTCTGCCCTTCCACTACAGGGGGCTCAGGTTCGATCCCTGGTCGGGAGGGGAGACCCTGCATGCCAGCAGGGCGTGGCCAAGTAAATTAATAAATAAATAAAACTGTTTACTGAAATGTAATACAGAAAAATGCACACACAGTAAGTCTTTTGTTCAATGGATTTTCACAAACTGAAATCACTCATGTAACAAGCACAGGATCAAGAAACTGACACTCTCAGCACCCCAGAAGCCCATGGAATAACAGTTTTAATCTATACAGGTATTTGTCCCAATTGTGTAAGCAAATTGATACTACTACATGTTGTAGTAATAGTAGTAATGTGCATTTTGTGTGAATATATTTAAAATACATTTGTACGTACCCACATATATTATTGCACAGGGGTTCACACCAAAGTTTTCTCCTGATTTTCTTTCATCCTTACACTCTGTATTTTAAAGACAGGTCACTGGCGATAAATAGAAGATCCCTCACGTCATGCATGGTTAAAATTAAAATCACCGATTACCCTGCACATTCCTGGACGTTTCCAGATAGCCCTGAGAGCCAGCCACGCACGTTGTGGAAACAGCTGAGGACGCTGTATGACAGGCAGTGACGCAGGAGGATTCAGGCTCAGGGGCTATTATTAGAGTGAGCAAGTGCTAGGTGTGTAAACAGACTGTTAAATAATCTCTTTGGAGGAGGAAGGAGAAAAGAAAAGGGAATCCGAGTCCCTGGCGCTTTATCTCTCCAAACTGTACTAGTCACAATCCAAATGTAGCGTCAGCCTGTGTCCGGGTAGCCCTGGTTCTTGGACTTTGTGCGTCTGCGGAATTCCCATGCGCTGAGCCAAGCTCCATGGGTCTCTGTGTCCCTCTGAGTGAATTCAAGGTCACGGCTCTTCACAAAGTGCTCACAAGGAAGAAAGGAAGACATGCGTGTGACTGTCAAGGAAAGTTCCAGAGACTTCAAAAAAAGCACATACCTCTCTTTTTCTCAGCTCTTCTGTCCCATTTTACTTTGACTTCAAATGTGATGGCTATTTTCTTAGGCTTTTAAAAGGGCTGGAAATGACACCGTATTTTATGATTTTGTTTGGGTGATAATTATTTTTCATTTGAAGGTCCAAGTATGAAAGACAATGTTCTGTCAGCAGGATAAATGGAATCAAAAGCAGAGGATAATACAGTTCTCCAGTGAAAACAAAAACAGCCACATAACAACAACATTTAGAAAAAGTATCTGTCCTGAATTTACCAAATAATTACACACAAATTTGATTTTCATCTGGTAGACCTCACCAATATTCAGAATATCCCAGTAAATTAGAGAAATTGTCTCTTGAATAAAATTCAATAGAATATTATATTGAATGCAATTCAATATAGGTTTGAAGTATAACACTTAAAGAAGATAATCAACTTTCTGTGTGACAAGCATTTTTGCAAATTTTTCTCATTGAATCCTTATGATAGTGCAATGAATTAGTTACTATTATTGATGTCATTTTATAATTGAGGACTCTGAGTCTCAAAGAGGTTCAGTGACTTATATACCTGGCAGGGGATAGAGGGAGACCAGAACTCAGGTCGGTTTGAGCCCAAAGTTTGTTCTCCTAAATATTATGTTCAGCAAAACGACTACATATTCTTTCAGCTTAATTATTCTACAGTCTTCGGCCCTAAATGTGAATGGTAATGTGAAACCAGGTCAAAGACAAAAGTTGTGGATTTACAAGCCGCTAGTCCCAGCACTTGCAGTGAGTACTGCTATGTAGCAGGTGCCAAAAGTACTTCATGGATGTTCCCATTTAATCCTGACTCAGTCAGTTTCCAGACAGGCTTACAAAAGAAGCTTCCCCAAGGTCAGGTGGGTAAGGGATGCGACAGTGGGAGTTCAAATAGGGTCTGGCAGTCCAGACTCCACTGCTTCCCAAAATGGATTTTTATGCTGATGAAGTGCATCAGAAAATTAGCACTCTAACATTTGTGCCTTTGTTATAAGTGTAATTGAAATCAAGCAGCACCCTGAGGGGTCCTCCCTGATACAAAAGCCTTACCTCGTCCCCGTTTCTAGTTTGTAGGAAAAGGCTTCAGGCTCCTAGACCTTCCCTGAGTTCCAAAGGGCAGATGTGGATCAAACAGTTTCTAATCAGAGAAGGGAGAGAATGCACAAACAAAGGAAAAGCAGTGAAGAAACAATAGTGCAGTGAGAAAACAGAGTCCTAGTTCCTCCTCAAGGAATATACATAACAATATACCTTTGAGTTCTTCTACAGGAACTAAGGCTCCCCCCCACCCCAGCCAAGCTGGAGGATGGTAACTTCAGGCTGAGCACAAGATTCTTGGAGCACAAACCTCACCGTCAACCAATCAGAAGAAAGTCACCCTGTAGCCCTCCGCCCAAAGTTTGGCTATAAAAACTCTTCCCCGAAAACCACTGGGGACTCTGGATTTTGGGGGCCTGAGCTTCCTGTCCTCCTTACTTGACCCTTGCTATACTAACCTTTCTCTGCTCCAGCTCCGACATTTCAGTTTGTTTGGCCTCACTGTGGGCACAGGAACTTGGGTTTGACGACAGTCATAATGATTCTGGAAGAGGCACTGTTTTATGCAGTCAGGGGCATGGCTGCCCCTGTTATTTGTGGGCCAGGGCGTGAGTAAAATGGTAGCCCACATGCCATATGACTAAATATTTGACTATACACCAAGCTAGCACATTGTTAAGCAGGCATTCAATCTGTATGCTTAGATGAACAGACCTTTGTGATGACCTAGAAGGCGAGACTTCCATCTCAGAGGTGTCTCTGACTCCTTGGCATTAGAGGCCAAGGGTGGCTGCACAGGGACCTCGCTGGCCCTCCTCTTCCCACACAGTGAAGGCTCTTGTGCTTCTAGAGGATCAGGGCTCTGCACTAAGCATCGCCCACCAGGGTCCTGGCTGCACAATCTGATGCTGGGGAAAGAGACCCCAAATGAAGTCAGGACAGACCCTGTAAATCAACCTGGGGTCCCGAGCACTTTGGCGCATAATCTAGAAGGAGAAGGCATGGGTGTTGGGCAGACGCATCTCTTTGGCCCCATCTCCTCACCTAGAGGTTACACCTGGAGAAGAGCAGAGCAAGGTCCCCCATGCATAGGGCCCCTCCTTCTGGGGCTTATGGGCAGGAGGTTTTGCCTGTGGTCCTCAGAGCCACTTTCAGAGAAGCAACAGCCGACACTGCCTTTTAAAATGAATTCCAGTCTTTTAACCTTGCCTAGGTTCTAAAACATTAAAAGTCATCCAGGGAATTCCCTGGTGGTCCAGTAGTTAGGACTCCACCCTTCCACTGCAGGGGGGCTGGGTTCAATCCCTGGTCTGGGTGCTGAAGCCACACAGCATGGCCAAAATTTTTAAAAATTAAAAAAAAAAAAAGATCATCCAGTACAGAAATCCCAGCAGTAGTTCTTATTTATTTGTTTATCTATTTATGTAGAAGTATAGTTGGTTTACAATATTGTATTTGTTTCAGGTATACAGCAAAGTGATTCAGTTACATACATTTTTTTTCAAATTCTTTTCCATTATAGGTTATTACCAGATGCTGAATATCGTTTCCAGTGCTCTACAGTAAATCCTTGTTTATCTATTTTATGTGTAAGTGCTGGAGAGCAGTGGTTTTAAAACATGCTCCTGGGACCAGGAACCCATCTAAAAACGCTAGTCCCTTCTTCTGACTTTACACATGAATGCTGTACATCTTCAGAGAACTTCATTTTAAAATAAGAATGAGTTCTGCTTTTAGTAAACGATTAAATTACTGAAATTTACTATGCGTAGGCAGTAGAGCAATACTTATACTGGGTTGGAAATACTTGGGTCTGAATCCTCTTTCTGACATTCACAACCATGTATATTTGGGCCTCAATTGGCTCATCTATAAATAGGCTATACTAATAACATGTCCCTCACAAAGCTGATATGATTCAAAGGAGAAAATGTGTACAGAGGGTGTAATAAACTGTCCGACACATAGTAAGCACTGAGTAAATGATAGCTCGGCTAATATTACCAGCAAGGAAAATTAACATATTGCTAGGGTTTCCCAGAGACAGTCCTCAGTTATCCACCAGGAGCTTGCCCTGCTACGAAATGCATGGCCATGATGCAGAGGCTCTCACTGCAAACCCATACTCGCACATGATTAAAATTTCCACAATTTTCCAGAAGGTTACCATGTTATCAGGTCATGATCAACAGAGTTCTGAGTTCATTGTGATTTTTAATGTTGGGTCATCTGCCTTTTAAATATAAAATACTTCGGTGTAGCTGCCTCAGAACGCGTGTAGCAGTTGTGCATTGTTTGGTTAACTCCAGAGTAAGCAGTAATGTAAATCTGCATCAGCTCTTCTGGGCCTGTAATTTTGCAGTAACTAGACCTTAAGACATGAATGCATTATGGCTCAAAGGAATTATCCTTATAATTCTTTCTGAGATGTTTCTGCAGTTTTGAGTAACATTTTCACTGAAAGTGAGACTTAGGTGGGCTTTTTTTTTTAATAAATATATTTGTTTATTTATTTTTATTTTTGGCCGTCGTGCGTCTTTGTTGCTACGCACGGGCTTTCTCTAGTTGTGGCGAGCAGGGGCTACTCTTCATTGCAGTGTGTAGGTTTCTCATTGCGGTGGCTTCTCTTGTTGCAGAGCACGGGCTCTAGGCACGCAGGCTCAGTAGTTGTGGCTCGAAGGCTCTAGAGCGCAGGCTCAGTAGTTGTGGCACACGGGCTTAGTTGCTCCGTGGCATGTGGGATCTTCCCCGACCAGGGCTCGAACTTGCGTGGGCAGGCAGATTCTTAACCACTGCAGCATCAGGGAAGTCCCTTAGGTGGGCTTTGATGGCTTTTGTTCCACTAAAGTGGACCAAGGTCACATGAGTTTTAAAACATGACCATATAGTATTCAAGACTACTCCTCGGGATCTTGGTTGTTTTTTATGGAAAGTCTGATAATTTTTTAAAACAATTAACAAATCTTAGAGCACAGAATGTAAGAACTGTGCAGTAATTGTCCTCTAAATTTGGTACTAATCATATCCTTGCAAATACTATATTTAATTCTCGGCTTTGTATCTAAAAGGGGATGGAAAACTTGGAGAGAGTTTAAAGGAAAACCATAAAAATGATTAAAGGTTTGGGAAACAAGACCCATGAGGAAAGGCTAATGAGACGTTATTTATTCTGTCTGCAGCCACAAAAGTGAGTCCAAACTTGAGAAAAAACTTTCAACTTAAGGATAGCTATTGTCTCTAAGCTACCATATATGTTAACGCAAGTTCGTGTGCTCGACACACAGTGAGGCCAAACAAACTGAAAGGTCAGAGTTTGGAGCAGAGAAAGGATTAGTACAAGGTCATACAAGTAGACAGGTGGCTCATGGCCTAAAAGCCCCTAACTCCCCGAAGGGTTTTGGCAAAGCACTTTTAAAAGCCAGGTAACATAGCACAGGGAGATCAGCTCGGTGCTTTGTGACCACCTAGAGGGGTGGGAAGGAGGGAGACGCAAGAGGGAAGAGATATGGGGATATATGTATATGTAGAGCTGATTCACTTTGATATACAGCAGAAGCTAACACACAATTGTAAAGCAATTATAGTCCAATAAAGATGTTCAAAACAAAACAAAACAAACAAACAAACAAAAATCCCCAAACCCACCAAGCATAGAGCCTGACGCTCCATAAAGGTTGGTTGAACTGAATTGAAAGAACTGTGGATGTCTTTTGCCACAGACTGCAGGGGACAGTGGGGGTGGGTGTAGGGGAGACAGCCCCTACTGAGCCCCGAGCCATGGCATTGAGCTCATGGGGGGCCACAGGGTGCTGTGGTCTTAGAAGCCATAATAGATCAAGCCAGCACTGTTCTGACTTCATAGTGAATCTGAATTCAAATGAAATAAAGTTTCTAAATAGATTCATTCTAATCCAATTTATTTCACTTTGGTACATTTCGAACTCAATTTGTTATATACAACTCACTCCATGGCAAGGAAATTCTTTATAACTCTTATTGCCCATATAAGATTTCTATCTCTGTAGATAATATAAGAAAAAAACCCCAAAGATTGAGCATAAGATTTTCATAAATATTGGAGACAGTTTATCATTAAACTGACCAAAAGAGAACCCTTGTGAGCAATATATGAATAAATCATTAACAATTAAAAAAAAAAAAAGCCAGGTAAGTGGGGGCCAGGGGAATGGGGGTGGGGTGGGTCGAAGGGGATGTGATCAGCTTGTGCACCATTCTCTGACTGGCTGATGGTGAGGTGGGGGGGTGGGGGTGTCACAGGGGTTAACATCATCAGTCCTTAGGCTCCAGGAGGCCTGGGGGTTGTGTGCTCATGGTCATCAAGAAGTTAACATCTACCATTTGTTGGAGAGGGTTTTTTTTTACATCTGCAAAACAACTCAAGTAATGTGCATCAAATACTATTATCTAGGTATTTCAGAGAGGATCTAAAGCAGAAGATATGGGGGAAAGCCTGTCCCAGGAAGGCTCCCATGGGGTACTGCTCGGTTACATATAGAAAGAATTTAAGGTAAGTATAAAATATCCTCACAATGGAGTACTTTACCCAAAAAGCCATAGAAGACCGCTATGCAAAGGATTGTTCCAAATAGGGTAGATATTCAGCTGCCAGATAGGAGAGTTTTGACCTAATGATAAGAAATGTATACAATGTCCTTTTGAAATTTCTATCAGTTTCACGATTCTAGGATTATTTCTTTCTGTAAGTGAACAGTTAATGTTAAATTAGCTGGTGAAATCCCAACCTCAAAGTTAAGTCAAAGATCTCCATCAGATCCTAATAATCTGGATGAGTAATAAACCTTGTGGTAACCCAGGAAATGGGATTCAGTAATGATCTTGACAATACTGATGGAGACGAGAATCCACTTCTGTTGATGTTTAGACCAATTCATTAATTATTAGAAGATTTAATCTCCCCTATTGCAACCTTGCTTCATTAAAAACTCTAGTAAATTTGGGGGAAGTCATAGGGAATTGTGCTTATTGTATAGGTTTAATTGTGATGGCCAGAAACTCAAAGGCACATGGCAATTTTAATAAGAACAATTGTTAAAGATCAGAATGTCATAAGCCAACATGTACCTTTATCTGTAGTGTTGTTTACTTGATGTTTATTCTCATGGTGTGTGTTCTCAACAACTGTGTAGACTCATTAAGGTTCAGATGATGAGCTGTGTATACATGCCCAAGAGTGCTCACTGCATGAGTGAGAGTAAAGAACTACGTATACCGGGCATTTGCTTGGTATTAGGAAGGTTTATTTTCTTTCTTTTTTTTAAATTTTTTTTCAGCTGTGCCGCCCACATGTGGGATCTTAGCTCCCCGACCAGGGATTGAACCCACAGCCCCTACATTGGAAGGGCAGAGTCTTAACCCCTGGACCACCAGGGCAGTCCCAGGAAGGTTTAAAATGAAAGTCTGTGAGACACATCTTCTGGCCTCACAAAAACTACATATACTAAAGAAACACATGTTCCATTTGCTAGTAGGACCGTGCCGTTTATTATATAGAATAATTTTTAAAAACAAAACTTGTTTATTGATACACCAGAAATTTAGGGGAGCAACAATATCAAGAAAAGAAATTTCAAGATTTGTTTTTAAATACTGCTTTCCAGCAACATAAGTATATCCACCAAATTTGATTAATCTAAATATAATAATGAAGAAACATGTTAGAGGAATCCAAAAGGTGGGACATTGTTCAAGATTCTTGGGGAAGAAAAGTCACTGATGTAGAATTTTGTTTTTCAAGGCAGGGAAATTGCTCTAAATTTAGAACTAAAGAAGAATAACCAAGTGCAATCTTGGTTGGAACCCAGATTAGGAAAACAGAAAACCCAGCTATGAGATGTTTTTTGGAACAACAGAGGAAATTCAAATATGGACTGTACGTTAAATGGTATTATATAACTAATGTTAATTTTCTTAAGTATGATCATTATACTGGGATAGGTTATAGAAAAGATATCCTTCTCAGCGCTTCCGGTGCAGGGGGAGCAGGTTTGACCCCTGATTGGGGAACTAAGATCCCACATGCTGCTCGGCTCGGCCAAAAAAAAAAAAAAAAGGCAAAAAGAGTAAAATTAGAAAAGATATCCTTATTCTTAAACAATTCTCCCTTTCTCTCTTTCCTTCCACATGTGTGTATGTGTGTATATATATGAATAGCAAAGAATTTAATCAAGTCAAAATATTTCAGATATATATTTGTATGAATATGTGTATAGATAGATAAATAGGTGAGACAAATGTGATAAAATATTAAAAAGTGGTGAATTTAGGTAAAGAATATATGTCTTCATTGTACTATCCTTTCAACTTTTCTATAGCTTTTTTGTTGTTGCTGTTGGTTTATTTGTTTTCAAAATAAAAATTGCGGGGGAGGCATGGAAGTGTTTCAAAATAGTGCAGTTAACAAACCCCAATATATAGTTAAGCACCAATATAGTTTCAATATTTGACATAAAAACGGAAGTGAACTTTTTGTGTCATTATTTTCTTGTAGACTCTCTTATTCTCAATTTAATAATTGCCTTTCAAGAAGTATTTGCTTTAAGTACAAAATTTTCCAAAGCTAAGAAATTAAGTGCTACAGAAATTAAATGCAAAAAAAGTACTAAATCATTTTGCAATATATATAGATAGATATGTCAAGTCATTATGTGGGATACCTTAAATTTATACAGAGCTCTGTGTCAATTACATCTCAATAAAACTGGGGGAAAATAAGTTCTATAAAAGTTAAAATGTAGAGCCATTTTCTCATGATTCACAATTCTTTTTATTCTTGAATTTTCAGAAATCCCATCTGTGTTTGCCCGTGTGATCATACCCAACAGTGAAAAGGTGAATAAAGTTTCAGGGTGTAATTATAAAAATGCTTTGAGTTCCTATTCTTTAAGATGTCAGACTATAGACCACAGCTTATAATTTTCTTAATAACCTTAATAGCGCATAAGATTTGTTTAAGCAGATTGTCCATTGAGTTGATCTCATTAATCCAAACTGTCAAATTTTAAAATATTTTTATGTTCTGATTTTGTCAAGTATAACTAATTGATGAAACTGTACCAAATTAAATGCACTTTGCCAGCATTAGCCTTTTTATTAAATTGGTCTAGCACAGTCCTCCCTATGTGCATTTGTGGAGATTAGTTGCAACTTGCATATTTTATATCTAGATTAGGGGATCCTTCTGGAATGCTACAGACTTGTTTCGCTTTGTTGATTCAATAATTTGTTGCAAGTCTTGCAAAAAAAGGATTCAGCTGGATCATAAAAGCTACACCCAGTAAATGCTTCAGAAACACATGCCGGACGGAGCAATTTTGTTTTCTGCTCAGCAGTTGCCTGAGTCACCAGATGACTTGTTGGATCTTGAGAGCCTGCTTAAGTAGAACAGCCTTGAGGCATGAATCAGAGCAACTGTTTGCAGTGTGCTTATTTCACATCGAGTTCAATAAATGGACCGTGGATTTTTTTTCCTTGAAATATTCACATCACTAGATTTCTTCTGAAGCATTTATAATTGAAACACCATTCAAATTCTTTTGTGTTATCCTGTAGGTATTAAACAATTTGGCAGAGTCAGAGGTTGCTAAAATATTTCAGGGAGCATGCAACCCATTCTTTCAGTGAGATACCAAACGTTCTGCAATGGCATGGGAATATTCCTCTGTGTTTTGTGGAAGGCAAGTTCAAAGTTCTCTGATTAATCACCAAAGAGAAACCTAGTAATTATGATGTACTTTCTTTCTTGGTGAAATCAAGGTTTGTACGATGGATACATTTGTAGCCAATTATTTATTATGTAATATGGCATAGATGGATCAGATTTGAAGAATAACAATAACAAGTTTGCACAGAAAGGTCCACTCTTGAGTATATAGGGTTTGGGAATTGCAAATCCTATATATATAATGGTTGGGCCATTTCCCCCAATGGGTCATTTTGACATTAGTGGATTAAGAACTCAGGAAAGTGTTAAAAAAAAAAAAAAAAAAAAGAACGACTCAGGAGTCACAGTAAACCTATGCTCCCAAATAGAATGCGCATCCCCTTGTTACATTTTATTCAATAGTGTCTTTACCAAAGGATCTTACACACTGTATATGAGAATGCTTAATTAAAGGCTTACTGATTATTAATTGATTGGGAGGAGAAGGTATGAGGAAGTAAAGGACAATGAAATCCCAAATAAAATGTGTTGTCTGGACAGCCAAGATGAAGATGGAGCAATATACAATCAGTCTGGTACCACTAGGAACAGCTTACGTTTCATTCAGAGTGTTTACGAGCAAGTAGAAATGGCCCTTCAAAGCTCTTCCATTCTTCCCTTCACTCTTGAGCTCTGTTCTCTGTGGAAGTAATTGGCTACTGAATTTCGGAGGCTGCAGGAAACATTCAGAAGTGACTCATCTTGTGATCCAAGTGGACTCACATGGAATGCCTCTGGAGGAAAGATTTTTTTAAATCTACCTTCTTAAAAATAGGTTGTCATCTATTTAATCATATCTTCTAAAGTGTCTTTTGAAAAACTTTGGGCTGTAATTCTAAGAGAAGGCACTGCCAGCAGCTCAGGCCCCCTGGTCCTGAGGGGTTTTCCGAGTGTCAGCCCTGAATCCTCTGCCTTGTTTCCTTGTGGAGTTCAGGAATGCTTCCTGAAAAAGATGTAAACAACCAAATAGCTCCTTCCTCACCTTCCCACCTTGTCCTCCATCCCCCATGTGGTTTTGCAGGAGACCTTTTTCTGCGTCCCAACGAGTCCCCTAGAATTACTATAACTAGCCCCAGACAATCCACGAAAATCTTCTTGAGTCACCAGACACGTTTTAAATTTTTATCATTATTTTTGAATAATACCTGTTACTTGTACTGACATCATGGATTCACAAGCCAGTATTTCATGCATCAAGGTAGTTCATCAAGTTCCCAGACTGCCCCCAGGTAGTTATTAGAATAGTGTATCTTCTTACCTATATATTATTTCATGGATACATGTACAATAACTTATTAAAACAATTTCATTTTAAAAACGATTACGATTCTAGTTTTTCAATGTTATAAGTAGTATCGATGTAAACATCCAATTTCGTGTATATTTCTATAGACTATAGTTCTCATATCCATGATAATGTTTAGTCCTTTTCCCAGGTTGTATCTGATAGTTCAAAATTTGTCAATGTACAGACTTAGATAGATTGAATTGTTTTTCTCTAACTGCATTACTTGTCACTTGCCCTTAATAAAGCTCCGCCTGCCTTATTTTCTGCCTACAAACGTAGACTTGAAATTTCCTCCCTTCATTGATTTGTTAATTCCTGCTTAGTGAGTTTACTATATCCATAAATCTCAGAGCTCGTGGTATACTTGCTTTTCCAAATTAACTATAACACTATTAAAGTTTTTAGCTAAAGAATTGAAGATGTAGATTATTTTCTATGACCTCTCTTTAACTGCTTTCCCAAACAAACTATTCTGTGATGAATCCCACAACTTTAAGGCTTTAGAGCTGAAGGTATCCTTACAGATCTTATCAAAAGCTCCTTTTTAGGGACTTCCCTGGTAGTCCAGTGGTTAAGAATCCGCCTTCCAATGCAGGGGATGCAGGTTCAATACCTGGTTGGGGAACTAAGCTCCCACAGACTGCAGGGCAACTAACCCGTGTGCTGCAACAAAGAGCCTGCACACTGCAATGAAAGACTCCACGTGCTGCAACTAAGAGCCAACGCAGCCAATAAATAAAAAAAAAAAAATTAAAGCTCCTTATCAGAGGCCCCTGGGATTCAAACAAAATATAAATTATCTCTATCCTTACCCCTTTGTCCACGCTGATTTACCACCTCAAAGAACTATTTTAAATTACTAAGACTTCATTTCCCCTTTATCTTTGCTTCAAGATGCCTAATGCCTCTTTTCCAGTTCAGAAACTGGAGAGAGTTATCTCTGAGGATGTGACTGTGTGTGTGTGTGTGTGTGTGAGTGTGTGTGTGAGATATAACAAGTTGGGTCAAGCATTGGTATATCTTAAACAATTGGAAATTCATACTTTTTTAATTAATTAATTTTATTTTATTTATCTTTGGCTGCGTTGGGTCTTCATTGCTGCACATGGGACTTCTCTAGTTGTGGTGAGCGGGGGCTACTCTTTGTTGCAGTGCACAGGCTTCTCTTTGTGGTGGCTTCTCTTGTTGCAGAGCACGGGCTCTAGGTGTGTGGGCTTCAGTAGTTGCAGCACTGAAGGCTCAGTAGTTGTGGCGCATGGGCTTAGCTGCCCCACAGCATGTGGGATCTTCCCGGACCAGGGCTCGAACCTGTGTCCCCTGCATTGGCAGGCGGATTCTTAACCACTGCGCTACCAGGGAAGCCTGGAAATTCATATTTTAAACACACACACACAGACAAAAACTATTAGGTCATGATCTTGTCACATGAGCTGGTTCCAGACTAAAAGGTCAGGTTGACAAGTTCCTCTCCATGTTTTTCTACTTCTGGGAAGCCCAGGCTAGTTTTCTTCCCTGAGTCAGAGAGGAGCTGATAAAACAAACTCACACAAAGCTATGAGTGATTCAATACTTAACTTTTTGCGGGTAATGCATTAAGGATGTATCAGAAGGCATGGCTTCATACAAATAAGGAACTGCTGATTCTGGGGATTTTGACCATCAGCCAGAAGAGCAGATATTTCCAAGTTTCAAATCAATCATTTATTCAATAAGCATTTACTGATTACCTTCCATGACTAGACACTGTACTAGCCATTGCGGATACTCAGAGGCCCTGGCATTCAAGGAGCTTGTGATATAGTACAGGAGACAGCAAAGAGACAATTATAATACATTATAATAGAATACGAGCAGGTATAAAGACACGCCCAAGATGTGGGATGCCAGGGGAAAAGAAGTACAAGAATAGAAATTGTGTTTGCCCCACATCCTTGGCACCTCTTTCTTTTTTGTAGCAGTCATAGGGTGAAGAGGGTTGATCCTAGCTCTAGGGGATGGGCCCTGAGGAGTCTAAGCCACTCAGCACCCCCATGCTTCTCAGTGGACACAGGGCTTCCCCCAGGACACTGGTTCACTCACGTACTGTAGTTCAGATCATTGATAGGTAAGGAGAGGTTTTCTGAGAACTTCTGGTAAAGAAGTGTTCACGCTTCTTCTTCTGTTAATTGAGATATAATTCACACACCGTAATATCCACCCTTTTACTTTTTTTCTTTTATTGGCTGCACCGTGCAGCATGTGGGATCTCAGTTCCCCAACCAAGGATCGAACCCGCGCTCCCTGCATTGGAAGCGTGGAGTCTTAACCACTGGACTGCCAGGGAATTTCCCCACCCTTTCAAAGTGTACAATTCAGTGGTTTCAGCATACTCACAGAGTTGTGTAACCATCACTTCTATCTAATTCCAGAACATTTTCATCACCCCCAAAGAAACCTTGTACCTCTTCTCTTTTCCCTGCAGCCTCTGACAACCATGAATCCACTTTGTCTCTTTTGCCCGTTCTGGATACTTCGTGTAAGTGGAATCATCCAGCACATGGCTTTCTGTATCTGGCTTCTTTCCTTGGGCACAACATGTTCAAGACCGACAAAAACAAACAAACAAACAAACACCCCGCAAACACTCTTTCATTCATATTGCTTAAAATTTTCCCTTAGAATAGTAGGAAAAGGATTCACATGGACTCCACAAACTTGTCTTGAATCTGTTATTAATTCATTTTAAAACGGAAGATTACATTCCAGATGTTCATTTTCCTCAGTTACTATGAAAGGTTCAGACTATAATCGGAGGACTAATGCCAAGCTTTGCACTGTTGTAAAGTACTCAAGTAACAAATGAACATGCTTCTTTGTAACTTTTTGCTATACTATTACCTGGGGAGAAAGTTTGCACTAAGTCTAAACTATTGCAAGCCAAGAGAGGATTCCCTCATTCAGCTCATTTCTCCTTGAATAATTCATTTGGCAAAGTTCCTTTTACTGCAAGCCTAGATGAGAGTGTCTTATTGTGTCTTAATGAATTTTAATTGTATCTCTCCCTATCTTGATGTCAACAGTATCTTATTTATTACTATATTTTGATCACTTTTAATAATTCTTCGGACTCCAAAGCTTGAAACAATTTGTAGTTTTGTTTTTTATTCTCATTGTCTTCTCGGACGGCCAGCTCAGGGAATAAGCTGATGAGACCAATGTGTCCAAGATCATGGGCTTGGCTTGTGATGCCTTCCCTCTGGCCACAGACTGTCCCTCTGACCCTGTCCCCCACCCATATTGTGATTTGTAATAAGAAATATATATGTTGGTCTTCACCTTATTTCTGACATGGAGTTCCCAAAGCCCTTGGAATTTCCTAAAGGATAGAGTGATAAAGATGTCTTTTGTTATTCATAACAAGCCCCTTTCCGACACACCTGAGTTTATGTTAATAAGTGACTTTTGGGGAACTTCCCTGGCAGTCCAGTGGTTAAAACTCCCTGCTTCCACTGCAGGGGGCACTGGTTCCATCCCTGGTGGGGGAACTAAGATCCCCGCATGCCACACGGCATGACCAAAAAAAAAAAAAAAAAAGATGATTTTTGGAAAGCCCTAAGGATGGGGGCTGGTTGCCAGGGGAACAAATCAGGATTAAATCAAATTAGTGGATTGGAACTTTCAATCCCACCCACCAACTTCCAGGGAGGGGAGAGGGGCTGGAGGTTAAATCAGTCACAAGTGACCAGAGTTCTAGTCCAGCATGGCTATGTAATGAAGCCTCCATAAATACCCAATAAGAAAGGTTTGGAGAGCTTCCAGGCTGGGGACACATGGAAGTACTGGGAAGCTGGTGCACTGGAGAAGGTGTCCTTGCTGTCTTCCTCAGACCTTGCCTTATGCATCTCTTCCATCTAGAATAAACCAGTAATCGACTAAGTACACTGTATTCCTGAGTTCTGTGAGCCACTCTAGGAAATGAATTGATAGCTAATTTAATTAGCTGGTCAGTCAGAAGCACAAGTGACAACCTGCACTTTCAATTGGCCCCGGAAGGGGGAGGACAGGGGCATTCTTGCGGTACTGAGCCTTTAGCCTGTGGGATCTGATGCTGTCTCCAGGTAAATAGTGTCAGAATTGAGTTAACTTGTAGGACGCCCAGCTGGTGTTGCAGAATGGCTTGATGTGTAGAAAACCCACACATCTGGGGTCAGAAGTGAAGTAGTGTTGTAGTGGAGCACTGAGGATAGAGAAGACACACAGGAGTGGGTTTTTTCCTTTAGACTCCTTAACCCCCATCTCTAAAATGCACCTGTGTAGTCATCCGGCTGAAGCGCTGGGTTAGCTGAGGGGATGAAGTGCAACTAACTGAATTCTCCAGTCCAAACACTTGCCCTTCAGACAAAGGGCCATTAGCCTTTAATTGGCTGAGGATGGCAATCAGTAATGTTCTAAGGCTCAGTTTCTCTCCTTATAAAAATATGATGATTAATATGAATAATTATGAAGACTATGCACCACCACATAAAAGCAAAAGCCATGAAATTATTTGTGCCTTATGAGTACAACCATTTAAGAATGCCTGCAGTTTAATAGCCCAAGAATGAAAGGGAAAACCAAAAAGGAAAAACAATTATTTTTTACAGAGGTAAAAATTTTACAAAATTTTATTTATAAATAAAATAATTATTTTATTTACGAACAAATGTTTATTTAAATGAACAGATGTTCAAAACCCCTCTAGACTTCACTCCCACTTTCCCTTTATGTCCAAATAGAATGGCTTAATTATACATCCCCATATTTTCCTAGGATTTTTTTTAAACCCCCAGCATAGATGCAGGGGGAGGAGACTTCAGTCTCTTGTCTGTTTCCACTTGCCCACGTGCCTGGGGCTGAAGTCCATTCTCAGCACAGCTCCCTAAGCAGAGACCAGCCTCTTCTCCTTCAAGGCACAATCACTATTAACTAAAGGCTATTCACTCATTCTTATCTTGCTGACTCTTTGAAGAAAAAGAGGGGGTGACAGAATAGCACAGAACACAAAACAGCTTGAAACTGGATGTTACATCCATTTTCACCCCACCATACGTAACTTCCCCAGAAATTTTTCTCTTCCGTCTCTGACCAGATCAAATGACCCTATAAATATACTCTCACCCAAGCTCTTCCTAACATTTAAGGCAGTTTTAATTCTGCATTCATGTGTGTGGTTACTTGGATTAATAACTGTCTCTCCCACTGTATTATAAGCTCTATAAGGGCGGGGTCCATTTTTGGTTTTGTTCAGCATTGTATTCCCAGCACCTAGTATAGCACCTGGCCTGTGGTAAACATTCAGTAAATATTTGCTGGGACTTCCCTGGTGGCGCAGTGGTTAAGAACCCACCTGCCCATGCAGGAACACGGGTTCGAGCCCTGGTCTGGGAAGATCCCACGTGCCGCGGAGCAACTAAGCCCATGAGCCACAACTACCGAGCCCGCATGCCACAACTACTGAAGCTCGTGTGCCTAGAGCCCATGCTCGGCAACAAGAGAAGCCACCGCAATGAGAAGCCCACACACCACAACGAAGAGTAGCCCCTGCTCGCCACAACTAGAGAAAGCCCGCTTGCGGCAACGGAGACCCAACACAGCCATAAATAAATAAATAAATAAATAAATAAATTTTTAAAAACTAAAAAAAAATATTTGCTGAGTAAATGAGTAATGATTGTTAACATTTATTGAGCACATGAGATTTTATAGGCATTGTGCTTATGTGCTATTTATGGGTCAGACATTGCTCTTAGTGCTTTCTGTCTAATGTCTCATTTAATACTCATAAAAACTTGTGATATATATATTGTTATTATATCTGTTACACTAATGAGCAAAAAAACTGAGGCACAGAGAGGTTACGTGATTGCCCAAAGGCCACACAGCTTCTAAGTGGAGGAATTGGGATTCAAGCAGTCTGTGTCCTGAGCCCATGATCCTAACCTGTATACAAGCTATGTATTTAAATGGATGAATCAGTGAATAGAGAGGCAGATTCAATGAACTTTTTATCCTGTAAAAAATTTATTGTCCATCTATTTTTCTAGGCATTTGGAATAAGGTACAGATGAAACAATTCACTTCTCTCATGTAGCTTATATTAGTGTGTGTGTGCACATGTGTGTGCTTGCACATGAGATAAACAATCAACAAATGAATATATACTATGTCAGGTGGTGATAAGTGCTATGACAAAAAATAAAGCAAAAGAGGGAAATGGAGAATAAAGACAAGTTTCTGCCAGCGTGGTCAGGGAAGGCTTTTTTAGAAGTGCTATTTCCAACAGCTGAGGATTGAAGTCAAAGAGAAGTTATAGAGATGATTGAGAAATAAATAATTCCATTAAAAAGACCTGAGCAGATAAAATTCAAAGCAGGTATTTATTAAAGCTTCGTACAAGCCCAGGGCTGGAGAAAGCAGCAAAATATCGTGGGAGGTCATTTTACACAGCATAGTGGTGGTGGTTTTAAATTCCAGGGTAATGGAGATAAGTCAGCCCTGAAGTATCCCTGCTCTGTCTTTGGCTGGTTTGCTGGGGTGCCGCCTGCTGCATGGTCCTGGCAGGCTCCAGGGGAGAGGCAGCACCACCCAAAATATACAACATCACCATCTAAATGCACCTCTGATTCATTGAACCAAATAAAAATCGAATATAATCTTCTATGCATCCACAGATCAGCCCATGTACTTGCTTTCCTGGGACTTTGCAAGGGAAATGTGTTTTTTTAAACGTCTGGGGCTGAGGTCGACTGAAGGATCCATGCATGTCGCTCAGATGTTTTGTTGATGCCCAGGTGGTAGGTTGAGCACTTAGACCACCTGACTCAATGTTGTCTAAGAGGACAGTCTTGAGAACATGACACCTAATTGGAACTTTTGTTACTAAATCTTTGTGAGAAAATGCATTGAGAGACATCCACAGAGCACAGTGTTGGTGAAAATGATTAGATGTTTTGATTCCTAAAGCAAAGGAGTTCTTTTTTAAGAAAAAAAAAATCAAGTAGGTGTTGAGTGGCCTCTACTATCACTAGAGTTTCTAAACAAGGCTGAAATTCACCCACTGGTGCTTTGGATCTTTTTACTATAATCACTTCTCTCCATGCCTGGCCTTTTTTTGCTTTCCCTTCCTCCCTTCCTTCCTTCCTTCCTTCCTCCCTCCCTCCCTCCCTCTTCTTTCTTCTTTCTTCTTCCTTCCTTCCTTCCTTCCTTCCTTCTTTCTTTCTTTCTTTCTTTCTTTCTTTCTTTCTTTCCTTTCTTTCTTTCTTTCTTTCTTTCTTTCTTTCTTTCTTTCCTTCTTTCTTTCCTTCCTTCCTTCTTTCTTTCTTTCTTTCCTTCCTTCCTTCCTTCCTTTCCTTCCTCTCTCTCTCTCTTTCTTTTCTTTTCTTTTCTAATTCATTCAGTAGAGGTACACAAACCAGCAAAGCCACATCCAGGACAGCTGGTTAACTGATACACCTTGAGGTTTTTGAAAACAAAAGAGCTGAACATTTCCTTTGTGCCAAAGGAGAGGAAGTAGAGGTTGGCTAAGATGCTGCACTTTATTAAGAAGCCCATTTAGTCAGAATGATTTCCTGACTGAGGAGGTAAATTACCCGTTCAGTCCTTCCTCTACTGATCTGCCCAAAGGCCAATAAAATATAGATTCTATCTCAGAAAACTGAGACGTAAATAAAAGTTTGTTAAACTAACATTTCATTAGCAATGCAGCAGAAATGTCCATAACCACTACATCTGAGAAGGCATCATCATCTGTTTCCCTGTCTTTGAGGTGATACTCCTCACAACTCTTGTGAAGTTTAGATAAACCCCCAGATGTTGCTGTTGGTATTATTGAAGGTTAGTTCTTCTTCTTTCTTTTAAAATCCTACCCATTCTTCCAGGTTCTTTTTATTTTTTATTGTTTTGGTCCTGCAGTTTGCGGGATCTTAGTTTCCTGACCAGGGATAGAACCTGGGGCCCCGGCAGTGAAAGCCTGGAATCCTAACCACTAGGCCACAAGGGAATCCCCAATGAAAGAGTTTTGTTTTTGTTTTTAAATTTAGTTTCCATACATTACCATGCGGTTTCTTTTTATTTTTAATAAATTTTTATTTATTTTATTTATTTATTTTTGGTTGCATTGGGTCTTCATTGCTGTGCATGGGCCTCTCACCTCGGTGGTCTCTCTTGTTGTGGAGCACGGGTCCAGGCGTGCAGGCTTCAGTAGTTGTGGCATGAGGGCTCAGCAGTTGTGGTGCACAGGCTCAGCAGTTGTGGCACACAGGCCCAGTTGCTCCACAGCATGTGGGATCCTCCCGGACCAGGGCTCGAACCCATGTCCCCTTCCCTGTCAGGTGGACTCCCAGCCACTGTGCCACCAGGGAAGCCCCCCAGTGAAAGAGTTTTGAGCACCTGCTATGTGCCACATGCAATGCCTACGCCACTTACACAAAGATAAATAAGGCCCTATTCCTGGAGATGATCGTAAACTATGAGACAGAGATACACAAACACAACTAAGAACAACGCAAGTCGGTGTGCCATAGCCAGGGCCAGGCACTTTCTCAGGAACACCGTGTATCTGGAGCCTTTGTTCATGCTGTTTCCAGAACTGATTCTCTTTTCCTCTCCACCTATCCAGACTGTATTCAGCTTCCATTCCTGGGTCCACATCAAGCTTTTCTATGAAAAGTTCACTGAGTCTTCCTCCTTCCATTTTTTCCCTTTCTTTCTTAGCATTTTGTCTTCTTCACATTTCCTACATCATTTGGAGTTTTCACTGTACAAAACAGCAGTTTGTTGTAGACTGTTTTACAGAAATGTGTATCATTTTACATGCATTAGTTTTGTCTTCTTCATCAATGTGTAAGTTTCCAGAAGACCAGACGTCTCCTCTGTATTCTGTGCCAAACTTAATGCTAAAAGTACAGCTAAATATTTATTGTGGGGTTGGGTCTGCCGTTCTCATTTGGCTACCTTTGCTTCTAAAATCCTGATTGTTAAATTCTCCCATAGTTCAAGCGGGATCAATTTATTTCACAACTGTAATTTGTTTTGTCACATCTAGATTCAATGAGCTGAAGGCAATGAGTTGCCTTAAATTTCCAGGCCAGATGTGATATTTCAAATCTAATAGTGTTCTTACGTAACACCTAATACATGCTATTCGGGACATGCAGTTTTTTACTTTCTTTTTTATTAGTGTGATAAATATTAAGTGTCTCTGCTTATAGGCCAGGCATGTTTTGTTGTGAAAGAAAAGGGTGTATGTGGTCAGAAGTAAAGGAGTCACAACTAGAAACGAGCTCCACTATTGTCTTTATTTCTTTCAACCCTTATGCTTCAAAGCTCCTTTGCAATGAATTCTGGGACTGGGTTTCTCATGTCTGGCCGTTTCCTGGGTTAAACTCCTATCCCACTTTCCCCTCAGGGCCTCCTCTTCAGCTGTGACTAAACGTTCAGTATTTCATCTCCTAGATACTCATTGATGTGATCCTAAGCCAATCACTCCATTCAGTTGAACATTCTCTGAGCTCAATTCTCTCATATGAAAAAGGAATGTTATTGCACACCGTTGAATTAATAATGTAAATGAGGGACTTCCCTGGTGGTCCAGTGGTAAAGAATCTGCCTTCGAAGGCAGGAGACGCAGGTTCGATCCCTGGTTGGGGAACTAAGGTCCCAGAGGCTGCAGGGCAACTAAGCCCGGGTGACACAACCACTGAGCTCGGGCACCTCAACTTAGAGAGCCCACGGTGCCACAAACTACAGAACCCACGCACTCTGGAACACACGCGCCACAACTAGAGAGAAGCTGGTGCGCTGCAGCGAAAGATCCTGCGTGCCTCAACGAAGATCTGGCAAGCCGCAGCTAAGAACCAACGCAGCCAAAAATAAATTAAATAAATAAATAAGTAAATAATAAATCTTCCAAAAAAAAAAAAGTAATGTAAATGAGAGCTTTCTTGCTCCCCAGCCATCTTGGCAGCTCCTCGAAAAAGTCACTGGAGTTGCTCAACTCTAGGCTCCAACTCGTTATGAAAAGTGGAAAGTATGCACTGGGGTATGAGCAGACTCTGAAAATGATCAGACAAGGCAAAGTGAAACTGGTCAGCCTTGCCAGCGACTGCCCAGCCTTGAGGAAATCTGAAATAGAGTATTATGCCATGTCGGCCAACACTGGTGTCCATCACCACACTAGCAATAATATTGAATTGGGCACAGCGTGTGGAAAATACCACAGAGTACGCACACTGGCTCTCATTGATCCAGGTGATGCTGTTCTCATTAGAAGCATGCCAGAACAGACTGGTGAAAAGGAAATCATGCACAATTTTTCTTTAATAAGACTGGCCAAAGCTTTTTTTTTTTTTTTTTTAAAAAAAGAATAATAATAATAAGGTAAATGAGAGAAGCATTTTCTGGACCTTCAGGACCTGTGCAAACATCAGATGTTACCATCATCACCATCATCATCTTCATCATTGTTATTATCTCCATCACTACCTTGTTTGCAAAGTTACTTAAGAAGGGTGATGGGATGGAAGGAATCCTGGTAGATATTACTACCGCTCCCCAGCATCAGCTCCCCTCTACCCCCTGAGCACTTGGAAGAAAAGACTTTTCAGTTGCCTTTGCAATTGGTGGAGCCCCGTGACGCTCTCTGATCAATGGAGTGGGTGGAAGGGGCCAAAGTATTTAATAACTGGTGCCTGACACTTTCTCCTTCTTTTTCTTGGTAAAGTGACTCAAGAGGCCTTGTGTTCCAGAGAGACAGAGCTTCTAGCAGCTGGATCCCTAAGTGGCTGTGTGCAGCAGAACTTCCTGCCAACAATGTGGGACTTGTACTGTGAATAAGGAATTAACTTTTGTTGTATTGAGTCACTGAGATTTAGGATTGGTTGTTGCTGTAGCATACAACAGCCTAATACACCGATACACTGTGACAGACCAACAGATAAAGAAATCCTGGATGTAGCTGTGGCCTAACTACCTGTATGTCCTTGACTGAGTGGACTAACGTATACCAGCTCTAAGGTCCCTTCAGCTCTGAGATCTCTGACATTTCAACACGGCAAAGCAATCCCATGCCAATGACAGAGAAATGTTACCTATCATTTAAGGAATAAAATGAAATTTCAGCTTATAGAAAATCATCTCAGAGAATGAATCAAGCTAGAATAACTTGTAGAATTGAGACAATATTTTTTTAACTGTTTTATACACACACCAGCCTTTTAAAGAGAGTGTGTCAAAATAGTTGCCTTAAGGAGAATCAGTGACTCGTGGTCATTATTATGAACCTTAGTTATTTTACAGTGATGGCCTCAGGGCCAGTGACGAGTATAAGTCTCCTTGTTACTCACAGTGGCCTAAGACTCCCATGTGATCTGAATTTTTGTTATGAATTTTTTACAGTCTCTTTTGTGCCAGCCGTTACCTTTCATTGCTGTCAATGTCCTGATCATTTGCAGCAGCTCGTCCCCCAACCTTTATTGGCTGTAGAGGTAGAAAGCAGATATCAGACTGTTAGAATTGTACATGATGGTTAGGATATATAGGGTCTGAGTAAGAGGTTAAGAAGCTTTCCTAGGAGTAAAGCAAATAGATCCTCAACATGAACTTTGTAGCTTCTAACGATACACATCTTTTTGCTTCATTTCTTATTCTCACTAATATTGCACAAAGGTGAATTTTCCCAGTAACTGGGGTCTGGTAGACAGTGTGCTAATGTGTTTGATTCTCTACAGCAGCCCTAGCAACATAGATTCATAATTAAGTTGCTGATATGGGCCTGACAGCTTTAGAGAGAATTCTCAGGCCATTTGCCAAAACTAACATCATGGGAAGAACTAAATAATTTGTTTCTCATGACAATTTGGTGAAGCAATATACCATAACAATTAAGTGTGTCTGTCAGTGCTCAGAGCCCAAGTGCACAGAGCTTACCCTTGCAAGCTCTGTGAACTTGGGCAGGTAAATCCACCTCTTGGTGTCTCCATTTCTCCTTTTTAAATTGTGAGTTATCAGCTAAATGAGTAGTGTGTTGAGTGCTTAGAAAAGTTCCTGGCATTGTCAGCACTCAGTAAACGTTAGACTTGTAATAATTCTTTTTCTCGGTCCTTTTAGTATACTTACTGTATTGGTCAGGGTTCTCCAGAGAAACAGAAACAATGGGATATAAGTGATATAGAGAAAGATTTATTATGAAGGATTGGCTCATGTGACTATGGAAGCTGAGAAGTCCCACAATCCACTGTAGATTGAGGAGGACCAAGAAGGCTGGTGATATAGTTCTGTACCAAACCTGGAGGTCCGAGAACTGCAAGCCGATGGAGTTAAGTGCCAGCCTAAGTCCGGGGGCCTGAGAGCCAAGAGCATCCATGTCTGAGGACAAGAGAAGATAGATGTCCAAGCTCAAGCAGAGAGCAAATTCGCCCTTCCTCCACCTGCTTGCTCTAGACAGTTCCTCAACAGATTGGATAAGGCCTGCCCACCTTGGCGAGGGGAATCTTTACTCAGTCTACCCATTCAAGTGCTAATCTCTTCTGGAGGCACCCTCACAGACACACCTAGAAATAATGCTTTACCAGCTCTCTGGGCATCCCTTAGCCCAGTCAAGTTGATATTAAATTAACCATCATATTTACAATTATCAACATTAAGTGCTACAAAGAGTATAATGGTATCCTCTGATTAATCTGTTAATTTTTCATTGGTCACTCTGTTAGGGTTCTCCAGAGAAATAGAACCAATAGGATGATTGTATATAATATAGTATATAGATAGATTTATTTTAGGAAATTCATCACATGATTATGGAGACTGACAAATCCAAAATCTGCAGTGTGGACAAGCAGGCTATAGACCCAGAGGAGAGCTGATGCTGCTGTTCTGATTTGAAGATCATCAGGCTGAAGACTCAAGAAAGAGCCAATGTCCGAATTCAAGTCCACAGATCATCTGCTGCAGAATTCCCTCTTGTTCAGGTAGAGGACAGTCTTTTGTTCTAGTTGGGCCTTCGACTGATTGGGTGAGGCCCACCCACATTACAGAGGATAATAGGCTTTATTCAGAATCCACCGATTTAAATGTTAATCTCATCCAAACCACCCCCCCCCACACACAGAAATAGCTGGAATAATGTCTGACCACAGATCTGGGCACCATGGCCCAGCCAAATTGATACATAAAACTAACAATCACAGGGCTTCCCTGGTGGCGCAGTGGTTGAGAGTCCACCTGCCGATGCAGGGGACACGGGTTCGTGCCCCGGTCTGGGAGGATCCCACATGTCGCGGAGCGGCTGGGCCCGTGAGCCATGGCCGCTGAGCCTGAGTGTCTGGAGCCTGTGCTCTGCAATGGGAGAGGCCACAGCAGTGAGAGGCCCGCGTACCACAAAAAAAAAAAAGAAAACAACAACTAACAATCACAGACACATATCATGTCTCCTTACTGGGCCAGTCTCTTCAACTGGTGGCTTGAATCTAGCCCTAAAATTTCCCGATGGGAAGTTCTCATTTGCAACCTTCTCCCTCTCCTCACTTATACATTGAAGAAAGAAGGGGTTTCCTTTTTCGTGAAGGAGGCAGCATACATGAAGATCTCTCTAGCCTGAAACATCTTGTTTCTCCCTTGGTTGCACATGAATTCCTGCAACCATCAGGCACTGGCATCTTGGATTAATCTCTCAGCCTACCCTTTAGAAAGCAGCCAACAGGATTTGCCTGCCTAGTTCTCTTGGTGTCAACTACTAGGTACACAACTCTTTAGGAATGGCCTTTTTAAAGAACTTATTCGGAGTTAGTCATTGATTCACTTGATAAATACTTAATGAGCACCTACTATGTGGATGGCATGGGTTGTCCTGGGGATACAAGGATGAATAAGAAACAGATTTTATCCATCAAAATCATATTAAGGAAGTTTTTATGATTTCTCTGGCTTCCCAAAAAACTGACCTAATTTGGTCACATGCAATTCTTAGTTTTCTTTAGATAGATGCTGTATCCTTTAAAGGAGTTTGATGAAGGTCAAGGTTAGCTATTTCCCCTTGCTCTCAGCTTATAATGAAAGCAAGTCTCAGACATTTATTTAAAAAAACATTCAAAATCAAAAACAAAAACAAACAAAGAGAAATTAGAAAACACTCATTAGCAAGCAGGGCCCAAACAGTTTATGCAGCCTGTTCAGAGAGGTCCACAAAGTTTGTTCTTTCAGGTGTTCTGACTACTGCCAGGTGTGGATGGTTCCCTTGAAGCAGATGTGATAACTTTCCAGAAGCAAGCTCCTAGGCCCTTTCAGTGGGCGTCAGGCAACTATACAGCAAAGGCTGGACAGAAGGCAAGGGGTCAAGCCCCATCCCTCAGGGTTTAAGTTACAGCCTTCCTGAGGTTCTTGCATACTGTTCCTGCAAGGGTGGGAGGATTTATGAACTACATTAGCTGATTTACATAGCCTGAAGATCTTAGAATTCACCAGTTCAAGCCTGCTTCTAACATCTACCATGATAGTCAATAGACCAGTACATTCAATAAAAACCCACTGCTGACGTGCCATATATTAACTGGCACAGTGTGGCTTGTTGCTTTAGAACAGTTAACAGCAGAGCTTGAAGTAGTCCCTTCTGTCGTGTGGGCGTCCTGATAAGCCATGGTGGGTGGGCCATCCCTGGACTGTGTGCCCCTGATCAGCACCTTGGTTACATGCTTGGTTATAGCATAACCCATGTCACATGTACATAATACCTCTCAGTGTACACTAAAGTATTTCCAGGTAAATAAACATATATTATAACAATAACAACCTGGGTTTCATGCTACTGTATTCTCCTATGTCCCTGTTCTTTGATAGTTTTCGAAATTGCTAAATTTGTATTTTTTTTCTACCACTTTTCCAAGATAGGGTTTGAAGCTGAAGGACAATGACGGATGCCTAAAATTGCAGTTACAGGATGTTAATGAGTTGGGCTGACTGCCCAGGCAAAGGCTGACTTGCAGGTTTGTTGCCTCTGAGTCTAGCCCTCGTGAAGGCGGGTCTAAATCCTGTATTTTATCAGTTCGTTAGGTCAGGCTACAGAGGAATACTCACACTAACCAAAATCACATGTTTGCTGTTTACACCAAGTCTTTCTTGAAATCTATGTACCTGTGAGTCTGGATTAGTTATTGGCAAGCTGCCTTGTGACACTGGAGAAAGAACAGAGAACTAGATGGTACTATGCGGGTACTTTATCCAAGTTATGGAAAAGCCTGATGAGTGTTCCACATCTCATGAGACTAGATCCCTCCATGATGTGATGAAATGGAGCACCCTGAACAGATCTCTGTCTGATAAATTCTTACTATACCTTCTTTCACTGATTGTAAGATTCACATTTTTAACACCTTTGGATAGACTGCATGAAATACGATAACTGCCTTTTTATTGCTCTCCATTCAGACTTCTACCTTTCCTGAACGACCTCATTATATATTACAGTAGACATGTTACAGATGCCCTATGTCCCAGGCATGAAGATCCACTCTGGTCACATGACCAGACTTGGAGATTTCCCAAATTCCCTTCAGCCCCAGGTTCATAAATCATCTTTCAAATGAACTCACTTCTTTTTTTTTTTTTTTAATTTATTTTTGACTGCATTTGGTTTCGTTGCAGTGCCGGGCTTCTCATTGCGGTGACTTCTCTTGCTGCAGAGCACGGGCTCTAGGCGCCCGGGCTTCAGTAGTTGTGGCTTGCGGGCTCTAGAGCGCAGGCTCAGTTGTTGTGGTGCACGGGCTTAGTTGCTCTGTGGCATGTGGGATCTTCCCGGACCAGGGATCGAACCCGTGTCCCCTGCACTGGCAGGTGGATTCTTAACCACTGAGCCACCAGGGAAGCCCCTGGACTCACTTTTTTTTTTTGCCCGTGCCATCTGGCTTGGGGGAATCTTAGTTCCCTGACCAGGGATGGAACCCGTACCCTCTGCAGTGGAAGTGGGGAGTCCTAACCACTGGACCGCCAGGGAATCCCCATCTCAGATAGAACTGACTTCTGCTGATGGCTAACATCTAACATTTTTTTCACATTTTTATTGATTTCCCTTGTAAACTTAGATTTAAATAGAGGATACCCTTTACTACAGCAGTCAAGGGCATTTGGCAGTAAGATCTAAGTTCCATATCAAAATGACTCCTGTCCAAACTCTCGATCAAGCTTCTCATCTTGGTTTTCAGCTTTAGCCAGACAACAAACACTTACTGATGGATTTTTATAAGAGTGGACATGTTACCTCATGGCAGCAAAATTTAAGACATTAAAATGATCTAGTCTCGGGCTTCCCTGGTGGCGCAGTGGTTGAGAGTCTGCCTGCTAATGCAGGGGACACGGGTTCGTGCCCCGGTCCGGGAAGATCCCACATGCCGCGGAGCAGCTGGGCCCGTGAGCCATGGCCGCTGAGCCTGCGCGTCCGGAGCCTGTGCTCCGCAAAGGGAGAGGCCACAACAGTGAGAGGCCCGCGTACCGCCAAAAAAAAAAAAAGATCTAGTCTCAGGAGTTTTTCCATGAAGGATTTAGTAGCATAATATTGTCCTGGCTAAGGGCCTTGCTATTTCTTGTTACAACTCTTTATTTAAGAACTTTGGTTCTGGGCTTCCCTGGTGGTGCAGTGGTTGAGAGTCCGCCTGCTGATGCAGGGGGCATGGGTTCATGCCCCGGTCCGGGAAGATCCCACATGCCACGGAGCAGCTGGGCCCATGAGCCATGGCTGCTGAGCCTTGCGTCCGGAGCCTGTGCTCTGCAACGGGAGAGGCCACAACAGTGAGAGGCCCGCGTATGGCAAAAAACAAACAAACAAACAAACAAAAAAAGAACTTTGGTTCTGGATGAAGCACGACATAAAACAAGTTTACATAACAGAGCCTGTACCACATAATCTTAGATTACAGCTGATAATAAGAGAAAAATAAGCACTTTATGCAGGATGATGCTCTAGAAAGAATTTAAATTACAAACCTACACTGAAACCCTCTGGCTTTTACTTTTGCTAGACTCTAGAACAGATAATATCCAATTGCAATATATAAATTTCTATGTTTAGAGCCAGCACTTGACTCAATCAAATCCTCATGCTATTTCATCCGAGATGTTCACACTTTTAATAATTGGTAGGTGATATTTTCATATAAGGACACATTATATTTATACATGTTTCAGAGAAGCACTTGAAAATTTAAAATTGGGGCCTTAGTCCTATTAATTTAGCAAGTAAAAATTATTTTCGCTTATGAAATATCCAACATTTTTAAAATGGAAAACTTAAAATAGTACCTTCCTCGGCTGCGGTTTAGAAGCAAGGAACACACTCTTTGAAGGCCTGGTTAGCATTCGACTTGCAGTGCGTTTTATGTGTTGCCTGCTTTTCTTGCTTTATGGATTATCTCCAACCACCCCGAGACAGGTTGATTATCTAGTTTATACTGGTGAGAAAAGAGAGGCTCAGAGATGTTAAAACAAAAACAAAAACCTTGCCCATGTACTAAAACAAGTTTCAGAGCTACTATTTTTTTTTAATGTTTAATCCAGAGCTCACAAGCTTTCCGTTAACAACCATCAATGAACTCAACATGTGATACAAAAGGCCTGCATTTAGTATAATAAATTATCTGACAGTGACAGTATTGGAGGCGGGAATATGATCTGAAATGAACAATTTTATAAGGCAGAACACCTGAGAGATAAATGTAGGTAACTGATAAGAAGTGTTATGTAGTTCATAGTTTCAAAAAACAATCATCATCATAACTTGGTCTCCTAGACACTGAAATCTGAAGCTCCTTGATATGCTATATAGCATGGGCAAACAAAGAGGTTTTGTTCAGTACATGTTTTTGTGGGATGGTGTAACTACGCAATCCCTATAGGTCAACAAACACTGCACAGAGCCGACCAATGACTCATAAAATCTATTGTGAGATCTCCCTCCTCAGTTTCAAAATATTCATTTAGCATTGCATTAGTGAAACAGCCAACAGCTTGTCAGTCTTTTCACTATCTTGGCCTGGTTCAAAATGGATCAGGCTTTTTTTTTTTTTTTTTTTTTTTCGGCACGCAGGCCTCTCCCTGTCGTGGCCTCTCCCGTTGCGGAGCACAGGCTCCGGACGCGCAGGCTCAGCGGCCATGGCTCACGGGCCCAGCCGCTCCGCGGCATGTGGGATCCTCCAGACCGGGGCACGAACCCGCGTGCCCTGCATCGGCAGGCGGACTCTCAACCACTGCGCCACAAGGGAAGCCCTGGATCAGGCTTTTTAACTTGGAATTTTACTCATTTAAAAAATTTCATATGCATTGTGGTAAAATAAAAATTCACTTAAGACAATTTAATTTATACATATATTACACTTACATATACATATATTTTTTAAATACTCTTTTCATTATATAGTAAAATTTTCCTATGTAGACTTAGAAGTTAGAATTTGAAAATAACCACCACCGTAGAGTAAAAATAGCTCTTTTTCTCCTTTCTTCAACTTCCCAAAGGAAAAATGTACTACTGTTTTGATTTCTAAAATGTACTATTGTACATGTACACAGTCATGGAAGACTGTGTTGACACTGGTTATGAATTTTGTTTGGCATTTGGGACTTTTCATCTTTGTCTTTAAATATTAGAGTAGTGATAGTGCTACAGTGATTTATAGTGATTTATTCTTTGTATTTTGAGCATCCAATACCAAAGTAACTTCTTTTTACATAATTATTATGAGAGAGAAGAAAATATTTTCTTTTCCTGTAGACAACAGATTGAAATGCTTAGTTCTAAACTGAAATTACTTACTTCAAAAACCAGGCAATGACATATTGATGATATCAGAATAGATGTTTGCTATCATTGTCAATGAGTGGTACCTAATTTAAAATAAAGGATTAGCAACAGTTTCACTATAAGGAACTTATTATTGTAGAAGCAGTAAAAATGAATTCCACACAACACGGTATAGCTTAAAACGATGCGTTAGTTCTGACCTTTTATATTAAATAGGAATGTAAACCTGATTAATCTCTGCAAAAAAATTTTTTGTCCACGAACACCTACGTTTGTGGCCAACTGGCAGGTATAGACAATTCATCAGGCTGCCTGCTTCCCTCTTATTATGGGATTGCTCTGAGAGCCCAAGGCTCATTATGCAAAGGGCATCGTTATTAGATGGGTGCACTATTTTTCATCCTCCCGGAAGATGACCTTTAGCATAGGGAGGAAGGTCAGGAAAGCGAGGGCCGTCGAGCTTCCATCTAATGTCGCGAGGAGAGGGGTGCTGACGTAGGAAAGGAGTTCAGGCATCCACTCCCCCCAAGTGCGCGGGCCTCGCAGGAGGCTGAGCTCAGAGCTTTAGCACAGGAGAAGGCGCGGAAGAGTTCGGGGCGTGGTTGGCTGCCGCAGGGTTATCTACAGGAGTCCAGCTCCCCTGGGGACATGTCAGCGGCGGCCTGGCCCGTGCGCACCGAGAACAGGAAGCCGTGAGCCAGGCGGGCAGTGGAAGCGGCAGCGGGTCGACTCCCGGGCAGTCTCCAGGCCGCCCGTCGCGCCCGCGCCCCCAGGATTCCGGCGCTCTGCCGGTTCCCCGGGAGTCGCCATGGCAACGGACGCCGGGTCCTGGACTAGGCGGGAGGCGCCCGGCCCAGCTGCCACCACCGCGGCTTCGATGGAGAGCTGTGCCGACGCGCATGAGACCGAGGAGTGCTGGAGGATCATCGAGAACCTCGAGTCCACTATTGAACAATTCCAGTTCAGCCCCAGGTGACCGGCGCGAGCTGCGGCGCCCCGGCCCGCGCTGCCTGCCCCTCCCTCAGGTCAACACGGCGCCCCGCGCTCCTTCCCGCGCTCCACCGCTCCCCGGGCTCTTGGCTCCAGGCCACAGGGCTGCTGTTTTGATTTCTAAAATGTACTACTGTACACTAAGCACGGACTCTGGAGCCAGACTGCCTGGGTTCGAATCCTAATGACACGCTACAGGCCCCAAGAGTTGGGCGAGTTAGCTAACTTCTCTGTGCCTCGTTATCTCAAAGGGGAAACAGCCGCGATGGTGATGATGGCGCATAGTGCCTCCTTAATAGTTCATAGCGAGCATCCAGTGAGTTAATCTGAGTGTTTGGAAGAATGTCATATATATAGCGTACATAGTACCACAGAAGTGTTTGCCAATATAACTGTTACTGACCTTTTTCTATAGTTTTTCCATCTCATAATCCTTCTTTGCCCCCTCTGCTCCAGTTTTATTTGGATAATGTAGAGCTGACGTTTCTTGGGGAAAAAAAAAAAAAAGGTACTTTTCTTTCTAAAAACCTTTTGAAATCCGTAAGTGGCCTGCACTAGGTTAGCTGCTGTGGAGGCCCTAAGACAAGGGCCTCGTGGTGCCCGGTGGGCTGGCTGAGAGGCAAGCCCCGCCCACTGAGGCCGCTCCCGAATGGGAAGAAGGGACCAAAGCCCAGTGGTGGGGACCGACGCAGTGAAATGGTGCCGCCAGACCAGCTGCCTCCGCTCAACTGTATTAAGTGGGTGCGTTTGTTAAAAGGGATCAGAACCTGGTTGATTGGTGGTTGTGAAAATACATATTGGCAGCAGCGGATGGTAAGCTCGGTGGGCACAGTGTCTCACCTGTTCTAGTGGTTGACTGAGAGGAATGACATCCTGCCCTGGGTTCCGGAGCATTCCGTGGTGGGGAGCTTCTCCAGCAAAACGCACTGGCGGTGCTCAGCGGCCAGACTGACAGTGCCAGGGCCTCAGTTAGTGCTTGTTGCGTGAACAAAGGAACCACTGATGCGCGTGTGAGTTTCTCTTCACCTGCGGTGCTGGGGGGTGGGGTGGGGGGGGGAGACTGTGCTGGTTCTCAGGTGTCTGGTGTGAGTGGGAGAGGCTCAGTACTGACTGCAGTCCCGGAATGAGGGAAGAATCAGCCCATGAGGAAGCAGCAGTCCACAAACCAACATAAGCGTGTCCTTTGTGAAGTTTAGTTCTAGTCAGGAAACCAGCGATAGACAAGCAGACTCTATAATAAATAAGTTAAGTGGTGGTGAGTGCTAAGGGGGAAACAGAGCCGAAGAAATAGTGTGTGGAGTGGGGAAGGAGGTTGTAATTTTAGATACTGTGGTCAAGGAAGGCTTCTTGGAGATGACTTTGGGGGGAAGACCTGCAGGCTGGAGGGGGAACCCTCTCAGGGAACAAAGTGTTCCAGGCAAGACAGGAAGCAGAAGAGAGTGGGCGTGGGTGTCACCAGGAGGCTGGAGCAGTGGGGGGAGGAGAGAGCAGTGGAGATGAGGTCAGAGGTAAGGGGATGGTGCCGGATGGCCTGGGACCTAGATCCTTGTAAGGACTTCAGCATTGACCTTGAATGAGGTGGTCAGATGTGTTTTTTCAACACTGCCAAGCAATTCTCCAATTCTCAGCAGACACTGGGTGTGTCCTGTAGTTTGCTTATTTATTTATTTTTAATTGAAGTATAGTTGCTGTACAATATTATGTAAGTTACAGGTGTACAATATAGTGATTCACAATTTTTAAATGTTACTCTTCTTACAGTTCTTATAAAATATTGGCTATATTCCCCATGTTGTACATTATATCCTGTAGCTAACTTAATAGTTTGTACCTCTTGATCCCCTACGCCTGTGTTGCCCCTCCCTCTTTCCCTCTCCCTACTGGTAGCCACTATTTTGTTCTTGTGTCCTGTAGTTTAACTGGAGATAGTGTCAGATTCCATAGGTTAAGGGCTCAGTCCCACAAGACTGCCCCTGTCCTCCCTCTTCAGAGGCCAATTGCAAGTCCAGGTTGTCACCTGTGCTTCTGACAACCAGCTATAACTCAGAGGTTCCTCAAGTTCAGTTGATTTGCTAGAGTGGCTCACAGGACTCAAGAATCCAGTTTACCTACTCGGTTACTGGTTTATTACAGAGAATATTAAAGGATATGAATGAAGAGCCAGAGGAAGAGATACATAGGGCGAGGTCTGGAAGGGTCTGGAGCACGAGAGCTTCTGTCCCTGTGGAGTTTGGGGTGCGCCACCCTCCTAGCACATGAGTTCATTCTTGTTCACCAACCTGGAAGCTCTCTGAACCCTGTAATTCAGGGATGTTTATGAAGGCTTCACTGCATAGGCAGAATTGGTGCAATCATTGACTTTTTGTGATTGATTCAACCTCCAGCCCTCTCCAGAGGAATTGGGGGTTGGGATGGAAAGTTCTAACCCTCTCATCATTGTTGGTTCCCCTGGCAACCCCCCCATCCTTAGGGGCTTTTCAAAAGTCACCTCATTCCCATAAAATCAGGTGTGGTTGAAAGGGGCTTCTCACGAATAGCCAAAGACACCCCGTTCACCTTTTTCCACTATTTCAGAAACTGAGGACAGAAGACCAAATATTATCAGTATAACAAAAGGTTCTCTCATGGTGCTTGTCGCTTAGGAAATTCCAAGGATTTGGGCTGCTGTGAGGCAGGAAGCACGGATGAAGACCAAAATATATATATGTTTATTATAAATCACACTGTCACAGATGGGAAGACATGAGGGGATTGGAGGAGAGGAATGACATAATCTGGTTTATCTTTCAACAGAATTATCCTGGCAATTGCTTTGATATGAGACTATAGTGAGGACAGGGGTAGAAACAGAGAAACCAGTTAAGGGACTAGGACAATATGCTTGGTGAAAAATGACCGTGGTGGTAGCAGGAGTTGGAGGTGGTGAGACTCGTCAGGTTCTAGATCTATGTTGAAGGTAGGACTGATAGGCACAGAGTGGGAGCTGGCTAACTGGAAGGATGGAGTTGCCATGAACTGGGATGGAGAAAACTAGGACACGAATAGCCTTGGGGGGAATATCATAAGCTTACTTTTGGACATAATATCTCAGATGTAACTCTTAGCCATCCATCTGGGCTGTTAAGTTGGTAGTTGGTTATGTGAGTGTTTAGAGAAGGGACAGTAATTTACCCTGTACTTTTCTGAGTTCTTGGCTGAGACAGCCCCGGTTATAAAAGATTAACAAGAGGAAAAACAAACAAGTTTATTAACATGCATGTCTCATGTATACCTAGGAGTTACCCAGGAAAAATGAGTAAAACTCCAAGATGGCCCAAGCCACGGCTTTAAATACCATCTTCAGCTGAATACAAAAGAAAGATGGAGGGTGGAGGGAGGCCAGTTATGGGAGGTTACCAAGAAGTCCAGCAAAAAAGGGTAAGGTCTGTTATGCAGATTTAAAGGGGTGTCTTCTCCTTTAATAAGATTCTTTTGTGAGTTAGAACCATCTTCCTGGTAGGAGAGGAAGACACTTACAAATGGAGAGTTCCTTTATAAATGTAAATTTCTCTTACAAATGGGTAACTTCTACTCTGTTTCCAGGGCTTCACCTGTGTCTGCAGTTCCTCAAAAATAATTAGCTCAAAATAATCCTTATGCTAAAGGGGCATATTTCGGGGTACCATATTCTGCTACCTTTAAAGCCTAAAGTTCAGAAGAGAGGCCCAGGATGGCTGTACCATTGTGGGGGTAATTGGCACAAAGATGGATCTAGAGCTGGGAAACTTGGTCAGATCACCCAGGCAGTGTGTGAGCCTTGGGGCACATCAAAGTTGTGTGCCCTTTGAAGAGGAAAAAGGTGGAAGCAATATTTTCCTTAGTTAAAATTGAGCAGTACACCATAGTGAAAGTTTGGTGCACTTTAATGCCACTTTCTTTGACTAATTCATTAATGAGCATTTGTTAGGATAGATTATTCTAGGATTTAGTGAGACGTGTCATTGCATTCTATTAATAAATATTCATGGATCTATTTTCTATAAGTTAACATGTTAATTTTGTATCTAATTTGTTTGAAAAAAACCCTGTAATTGCTATTTTTCCAAGACTGTATTTTATGCATAATAACTAAGCTATTATTCAGAAATCAAATTGTTAAACCTGTAAATAGGGACTGTGTAGGAACCACTTAGTTTGTTGTGATGTTGGTTTCCATTCTAGGCAGAGGGGTTGTTATCTAAAATTAGACACATTTGGAATTTGATGGGAAGCTGAAGAATGAACTTTCATGTTGCACTTAGATTCTGAATGAGCCAGAATTCTCTAAATCAGTCATTCAAAAAGTTAGGACCAGTTAGGGATAGTAGAGCCATAGGCCTGTTCTCACCAGGGATGGAGGGTAAGACTCTGTCACTTCAGGCTTGTGGTTTTTTGTTTGGTTTTTGTTGGCCATGCCATGTGGCTTGTGGGATCATAGTTCCCTATCCAGGGATTGAACCAGCACCCTTGGCAGTGAGAGCGTGGGGTCCTAACCACTGGACCACCAGGGAATTCCCAGGCTTGTGATTTTTAGATTAACCTTTGCAACTTGAAGGTTCGTATTAGGGGATTTACTGTACTTAACAATCTTTGAGCCTCAGCTTCCATATCTTCAGAACAAGAAAGGTAGATAACCTGAGAAGAAAGTGTGTGTGTATTAAGACGTATATCTTGACTAAGCACATGGGACAAGTTAAGCGTTCAATTGTTTTGTTTTGTTTTGTTTTTTAGCTGCGTTGGGTCTTCGTTGCTGTGTGCGGGCTTTCTCTAGCTGCGGCCAGCGGAGGCTACTCTTCGTTGCGGTGCCCGGGCTTCTCATTGCGGTGGCTTCTCTTGTTGCAGAGCACGGGCTCTAGGCGTGCGGCTTCAGTAGTTGCAGCACGCGGGCTCAGTAGTTGTGGCTCGCAGGCTTAGTTGCTCCGCAGCACGTGGGGGATCTTCTGGGACCAGGGCTCGAACCCGTGTCCCCTGCATTGGCAGGAGGATTCTTAACCACTGCACCACCAGGGAAGTCCGCATTCAATTGTTAAAAAATAAAATTCAACCCAGTAGATTTGAAGATCTAATTGGTTTAATTAGGTGATTCGTGAATTGGGCAGCATTCTATCTAGCAATTAGAAGGGTGCTCCAAGGGGGTTGTACAAAATGGGAGGTTTCTATAGGAAAAAGAGCTATTCGTGAAGGAGAAGAAAGCATTGCTTTTAGGCTAGGGCTTATCTTTTGCGGGAAAGGGAAAGGCAGGGGTTTTATCATGCAGATTGCCTCTTCTTCCTCTGGGGGCGGAATGGAGAGCCCCCCACACCCCCGTGACAGATTATCTTCTTGGTGCTGACCAGAAAATTCCAGACTGGTTGATTAGGAGTACATTTCTGGGGAAGGTTGAAACTGCAATTAAGTCAAGTATTAAGTCTAGATTTGGTATCATGGGCTTTAGAACGAGTAAAGCCTGTGGTTTTCTCTTTAACACAGTAAATAGGCACTAATATTATTTCTAGACACCCTGGAGGAGGTATCTATAAAATTCTTGAACCTGGTTTTAAAATATCATACTGTATTACTATAATATTATGGCATCAGATGGAATAGCTGAAAACATTATTCCAAGTTTCTAAATCATATCCTGAAGATATATGTATTTGGGGTGGGGTTTTTTTTGCACCTCTATTTTTTTTTTCTAGTTTGGAGATATAATTGACATGTAACATTATATATTTATCATAAAACCTACTCACATTCATAATTTACCACCTACCACAGATCTTTTGCTTAAAGTGGGAAGAAAGGAAAGAACATATGTGGTCAGGCTTATTGAAAAATGCAGCTGAGTAGTAAAAAGGAGCTGCTTGGTGTTGGAAAGGGTAAAGGATTGCATTTCCAGGCTGGAAGGGTGAGTCACTGAGGTCTGTTAAATGGGACGCGTTGCAGAATATAAAGAAACAGGTTAAGTTTAGGTTGTTGTTTGTATTTATTGTATTGATGTAGCACGCAGAGTCCAAACAGGAGGCAGAAACCTCACCAATATTTGAACAGGGAACAAACATTTCCCGTTTCTTATTAAATATTAAAGAGGATTTTTAACTAGTAAAAGGTGGTAAAGGTGATAAAAGACCCTAAGCAGCATTGTCGTAGTGAATGCAAATGCAGCTGTGACCCCAAGGGCAGAGGAGGCGTCAGCACAGAAGGGACTAAGCAGGCTCCCACCCCACCAAATGCTGAGATTAAGACCTCTTGGGAGAGGATGCGGCTGGTGGTAGAGACACCTGCCAGAGGGTGCTGCCCAGAGTGTTACGGAGTCCAAGTTCGCTCTGCTCGCCATACCACAGGCAAGTAAATCGGGAGACAAGGTGTTGAGGCAAGGAACATGACTTTATTCGGAAAGCCGCAGACGGAAAAGATGGGAGACTAATATCTCCAAAAAAACCCATCTTATCGGGGTTTGGATGCCAGTTTCTTTGATGGAACAGAGAGGGGGAGGGGGTGAGGAAGTAAAGTAAAAAGGCCATAAATCTTGCAAATATCTCCTGGGATGGCCAGCCTCAGGGAGGGGATGTGTTAATTTCTTCTTTCTTGCAGCCATTCACAAGTGGACAGGGTCAGGATGTTTCCCTGAACAAAGGCACTTTTGTTTAACATTCAGGCAGAGGGGCAGGGTTCCCCAAGGCAGGCCATTATGTATAGAGAGTATCCTTTTAGTGAACAAAAGCAACGGGAAGCAAAGGTTAAAATAAAAGAAACAGATCCAACATGGAGTCTGATTTAGCTCTTCCTGGTAACAAGAGCTGGTCCATGTGTTACCAAGGTCCGGCTGCTCGCTGCTGGAAAGCCAATTGTCGAGAGACAAGGGTCGGTAGGAAAGGAAAGGTTGCTTTATTTCGGAGGCCCGCAACTGGAGGCAGGGAGGGCGGACGCCTGTTCAAAGGCCGACTCGCATCCAACTCCGACAATCAGGAAGCAAGAGCCTTTATAGACAGAGCAAGGCGGCTACCTGCAGAAACAGCGCAGTCAGCTCTGACAGTCATCTTGAAATTGGTCATCAGTGGTCTGACCTGCATCATCTCGATTGTTTTAGGTACAGTTAATCTTCAGTTCCAGGGTCGGTTTGTTTCCATTTCTTTGAGGCCAATTCTTGGAATTGTGGCAGCGTATGTCATGGCTACAGCCTGGTCCTCACGTAGTTAGGTCCTCACCTCACCTGGTGAGGGTTTCAGTATAAGACAGCTCACAGGATATGGCTCAGAATATTACCTATAGCCCTTAAGGAGGAACTAAAGGTCCTTGACTTTGCTTACTGACTAAACTATTATTATTTGGTCTCCTGTGACTGTTTTCCTCTGTTTCTGCATTTTCTCACTTCTCTGATTAAACTTATTCTTTGGCTAAAGTTTTTCCACAGACAAAATGCAGCCTGAGGACATGGGGGGCAAGCACCATAGGGTCCTTCTCCGTTGCACATGGGCATGGCTTGTTGAGTGGCCAAGGAACTTGGTGAAAGATACAGGCAAGCCAAGGTTCTATACATAGCTGGGAGATCCATATCGTCATTCTTGAAGGTCCTGAGTCCTCAAAAGTCCTGTCTGATTTTGGGGGGTTGCTGTATTTTTCCATTCATCTTTGCTGTTGGACATGGAAATGCTGAGAGTTACTCCAGAGAAACTCCTGGGTTCCAGACATAGTTCTTGACTCCACTGTGTACCAACAACCTGTTTTCCTCTTGATAATGCGAATTAATCATTTCAACCAGTAGAGTGCCCCCTTTCTCTGCCTTTGGTTTAGTGGCGTAAGGATCACACAGTGTGGCCAGGTACCAGGTCAATTCACTCTCATCTAATTCAGTGGAAACATTGTTGTGCTTCCTGGTAGAAACATTCTCCCCTTGGGAACTAAGACCTCCAAGCCAGCAGATCATGAAGTTGCTGGGACAGGAAAGCAGTGATTTTAGGGGTGGATTATTAGGTGTAAGAGTGAGAGGATCCTCTTCCCCTTTTACCCCTCAATTTCTGGACCTGTGGCTGTGGGAGAGATGGCGTCTTGTACTGATTCAAAGTGTAGAGGAAGAAAAGTAATTTTGTTGCAGGAAGGGGGACCCCTTCCAGGGCCCGAGAGTGGGCTCTTGTCTAACACTAAGAAATGAATTGTCCGAGGAGACACACGTGTTGGCAAAGCAAGAGACTTTATTGGGAAGGGGTGACTGGGTGGAGAGCAGCAGGGTGAGGGAACATAGGAGAGCTGCTCTGCAATGTGGCTTGCAGTATCGGGTTCTACGGTAATGGGGTTAGTTTCCGGGTTGTCTCTGGCCAGTCATTCTGACTCAGGGTCCTTCCTGGTGGTGCACTCATTGCTCAGTCAAGACGGAGTCCAGCGAGAAGGATTCTGGGAGGTTGGTAGGACATATGGGCTTCGCATCTCCTCTCTCCTTTTGACCTTTCCCGAATTCTTCCGGGTTGTGGTAGCTTGTTAGTTCCACGTTCCTTACCAGGACCTCCTGTTGTCAAGAAACTCATGAAAGTGGCTACTATCTTGTCTGGCCAGGGTGGGCGGTTTCAGTCAGTGGTTCCCCTAACAATTTTCCTTCTACCCTTTCTATGTTATTGGCTGAGAGCCCCCCCGACCCCACCCTGTAAAAAAAGACAGATTAACTGGAGAAAAAAAAATACCACCAACAGAAGTTTAATAACATGTATACCTCCTGTATACAAGAGAGATACCCAGGAAAACTGAATAACTCCCTGAAATGGCCCATGCCACCACCTTAAATATCATCTCCAGCTAAACACAAAAGAAGATGTTGAGGGTGAGGATGGCACGGCAAACAAGGGGATGGTTGTTATGCAGCTTTAAGTCCATGTCCTTCTACATTGATAAGAGTTTCTAGAGGTTTAGTCATTCTCTTCTTCCCGGTACAGCCAGGAAGACAAGCTTACAACAGAGATTTTCCTTACAAATGTAAATGTCTCTTACAAAAGGGTAACTTTTATTCTGTTTTCAGAGCTTCTCCCGTGTGTGTAGTTTCTTTTTTTTAATATTTTACCATTTTATTTATTTAATAAATTTATTTATTTATTTATGGCTGCGTTGGGTCCTCGTTGCTGCGCACGGGCTTTCTCTAGTTGTGGTGAGCAGGGGCTACTCTTTGTTGCGGTGCCCGGGCTTCTCATTGTAGTGGCTTCTCTTGCTGCGGAGCACAGGCTCTAGGCACATGGGCTTCAGTAATTGTGGCACGTGGGCTCAGTAGTTGTGGCTCACAGGCTCTAGAGTGCAGGCTCAGTAGTTGTGGCAACACAGTAGTAGTTGCTCTGCGGCTTGTGGGATCTTCCCGGACCAGGGCTAGAACCCATGTCCCCTGCATTGGCAGGAGGATTCTTAACAACTGCGACACCAGGGAAGTCCTGTAGTTTCTTTAAAATAACTAGCTCAACATAATCCTTATGTCAAAGAGGCATATTTGGGGGTGGCAAATTCTGCTCCCCTTTGAAAGCATGTACTACATCCTATAAGACAGAACCACATCCTTTCGTGGATTTGTCTCTCAAATGCCATGACTGAGTCTTCAATAAGCCATTCTACCTTTCCACTAGGTCAGCTCTACTGGGTATGGCATATATGATAAGACTGTTACCCCAAAACTGGGTTCACCTCTTGGTGGGTGTTGAGCCAAAAGACACAACCAAGCCAAAGATTGGGAGAAGGAATGATTTATTACTTGCAGCAAGTAAGGACAACACCAGGGATCTTTCCCAAAGCAATGTCTCCCCAAACAGCAAGATTGGGGAAGTTTTAAGGTAAGGGTACATGCATATTCATGAAGGGACGTGAGTAGAAGAGAATTCAGCGTAGAATTAGGGCAGAAGTTGACAGAGTCCAAGCTTTAGTTGATTGAAGTCAGGAGGGTCAACGTCATCATTCCATCCTCCACCTGGGTGGAGGCCTTAGTTCCTGCAGAACTCAAAGATATATTATTATGTATGTCTCTTGAGGAGGAACTAGGAACCTGTTTTATCACTGACCTATTGTTTCTTTTTTTTTTTTTACATCTTTATTGGAGTATAATTGCTTTACAATGGTGTGTTAGTTTCTGCTATATAACAAAGTGAATCAGAATCTTTAGGATTCTCTATGTATAGTATCATGTCATCTGCAAAACAGTGACAGCTTTACTTCTTCTTTTCCGATTTGGATTCCTTTTATTTCCTTTTCTTCTCTGATTGCTGTGGCTAAAACTTCCAAAACTATGTTGAATAAGAGTGGTGAGAGTGGGCAACCTTATCTTGTTCCTGATCTTAGTGGAAATGCTTTCAGTTTTTCACCATTGAGGACAATGTTGGCTGTGGGTTTGTCATATCTGGACTTTATTATATTGAGGAAAGTTCCCTCTATGCCTACTTTCTGCAGGGTTTTTATTATAAATGGGTGTTGAATTTTGTCGAAAGCTCTCTCTGTATCTATTGAGATGATCATATGGTTTTTCTCCTTCAATTTGTTAATATGGTGTATCACGTTGATTGATTTGCATATATTGAAGAATCCTTGCATTCCTGGAATAAACCCCACTTGATCATGGTGTATGATCCTTTTAATGTGCTGTTGGATTGTTTGCTAGTATTTTGTTGAGGATTTTTGCATCTATGTTCATCAGTGATATGGGCCTGTAGTTTTCTTTCTTTGTCACATCCTTGTCTGGTTTTGGTATCAGGGTGATGGTGGCCTCGTAGAATGAGTTTGGGAGTGTTCCTCCCTCTGCTATATTTTGGAAGAGTTTGAGAAGGATAGGTGTTAGCTCTTCTCTAAATGTTTGATAGAATTCGCCTGTGAAGCCATCTGCTCCTGAGCTTTTGTTCGTTGGAAGATTTTTAATCACAGTTTCAATTTCAGTGCTTGTGATTGGTCTGTTCATATTTTCTATTTCTTCCTGATTCAGTCTTGGCAGGCTGTGCATTTCTAAGAATTTGTCCATTTCTTCCACATGGTCCATTTAATTGGCATAGAGTTGCTTGTAGTAATCTCTCATGATCTTTGGTATTTCTGCAGTGTCAGTTGTTACTTCTCCTTTTTCATTTCTAATTCTATTGATTTGAGTCTTCTCCCTTTTTTTCTTGATGAGTCTGGCTAATGGTTTATCAATTTTGTTTATCTTCTCAAAAAACCAGCTTTTAGTTTTATTGATCTTTGCTATCGTTTCCTTCATTTCTTTTTCATTTATTTCTGATCTGATTTTTATGATTTCTTTCCTTCTGCTAACTTTGGGGTATTCTGTTCTTCTTTCTCTAATTGCTTTAGGTGCAAGGTTAGCTTGTTTATTCGAGATGTTTCCTGTTTCTTAAGGTAGTATTGTGTTCTTATAAACTTCCCTCTTAGAACTGCTTTTGCTGCATCCCATAGGTTTTGGGTCGTCGTGTCTCCATTCTCATTTGTTTCTAGGTATTTTTTTATTTCCTCTTTGATTTCTTCAGTGATCACTTCGTTATTAAGTAGTGTATTGTTTAGCATCCATGTGTTTGTAGTTTTTACAGATCTTTTCCTGTAATTGATATCTAGTCTCATAGCATTGTGGTTGGAAAAGATACTTGATACTATTTCAATTTTCTTAAATTTACCAATGTTGGATTTGTGACCCAAGATATGATCTATCCTGGAGAATGTTCCATGAGCACTTGAGAAAAATGTGTATTGTGTTGTTTTTGGATGGAATGTCCTATAAATATCAATTAAGTCCATCTTGTTTAATGTATCAGTTTACAGCTTGTGTTTCCTTATTTATTTTCATTTTGGATGATCTGTCCATTGGTGAAAGTGGGGTGTTGAAGTCCCCTACGATGACTGTGTTACTGTCGATTTTCCCTTTTATGCCTGTTAGTATTTGCCTTATGTATTGAGGTGCTCCTATGTTGGGTGCATAAATATTTACAATTGTTATATCTTCTTCTTGGATCGATTCCTTGATCATTATGTAGTATCCTTCTTTGTCTCTTGTAATAGCCTTTATTTTAAAGTCTATTTTGTCTGATATGAGAATTGCTACTCCAGCTTTCTTTTGGTTTCCATTTGCATGGAATATCTTTTTCCATCCCCTTACTTTCAGTCTGTATGTGTCTCTAGGTCTGAAATGGGTCTCTTGTAGACAGCATATATATGAGTCTTGTTTTTGTATCCATTCAGCCAATCTGTGTCTTTTGGTGGCAGCATTTAGTCTATTTACATTTAAGGTAATTATCGATATGTATGTTCCTATTCCCATTTTCTTAATTGTTTTGGGTTCGTTATTGTAGGTCTTTTCCTTCTCTTGTGTTTCTTGCCTAGAGAAGTTCCTTTAGCATTTGTTGTAAAGCTGGTTTGGTGGTGCTGAACTCTCTCAGCTTTTGCTTGTCAGTAAAGGTTTTAATTTCTCCATCAATTCTGAATGAGATCCTTGCTGGGTAGAGTAATCTTGGTTGCAGGTTTTTCTCCTTCATCACTTTAAATATGTCCTGCCAGTCCCTTCTGGCTTGCAGAGTTTCTGCTGAAAGATCAGCTGTTAACCTTATGGGGATTCCCTTGTGTGTTATGTGTTGTTTTTCCCTTGCTGCTTTTAATATGCTTTCTTTGTATTTAATTTTTGACAGTTTGATTAATATGTGTCTTGGCGTATTTCTCCTTTGATTTATCCTGTATGGGACTCTCTGTGCTTCCTGGACTTGATTAACTATTTCCTTTCCCATATTAGGGAAGTTTTCAACTATAATCTCTTCAAATATTTTCTCAGTCCCTTTCTTTTTCTCTTCTTCTTCTGGAACCCCTATAATTCGAATGTTGGTGCGTTTAATGTTGTCCCAGAGGTCTCTGAGACTGTCCTCAGTTCTTTTCATTCTTTTTTCTTTATTCTGCTCTGCAGTAGTTATTTCCACTATTTTATCTTCCAGGTCACTTATCCGTTCTTCTGCCTCAGTTAGTCTGCTATTGATCCCATCTAGAGTATTTTTAATTTCATTTATTGTGTTGTTCATCATTGTTTGTTTCATCTTTAGTTCTTCTAGGTCCTTGTTAAATGTTTCTTGCATTTTGTCTATTCTATTTCCAAGATTTTGGATCATCTTTACTATCATTATTCTGAATTCTTTCTCAGGTAGACTGCCTATTTCCTCTTCATTTGTTAGGTCTGGTGGGTTTTTATCTTGCTCCTTCATCTGCGGTGTGTTTTTCTGTCTTCTCATTTTGCTTATCTTACTGTGTTTGGGGTCTCCTTTTTGCAGGCAGCAGGTTTGTAGTTCCCGTTGTTTTTGGTGTCTGTCCCCAGTGGCTAAGGTTGGTTCAGTGGGTTGTGTAGGCTTCCTGGTGGAGGGGACTAGTGCCTGTGTTTTGGTGGATGAGGCTGGATCTTGTCTTTCTGGTGGGCAGGTCCACGTCTGGTAGTGTGTTTTGGGGTGCCTGTGGACTTATTATGATTTTAGGCAGCCTCTCTGCTAATGGGCGGTGTTGTGTTCCTGCCTTGCTAGTTGTTTGGCATAGGGTGTCCAGCACTGTAGCTTGCTGGTCGTTGAGTGAAGCTGGGTGCTGGTGTTGAGATGGAGATCTCTGGGAGATTTTCACCATTTGATATTGTGTGGAGCTGGGAGGTCTCTTGTGGACCAGTGTCCTGAAGTTGGCTCTCCCACCTCAGAGGCACAGCACTGACTCCTGGCTGCAGCACCAAGAGCCTTTCATCCACACGGCTCAGAATAAAAGGGAGAAAGAGAAGAAAGAAAGAAAGGAAGGAAGGAAGGAAGGAAAGAAAGAAACTAAAGTAAAATAAAGTTATTAAAATAAAAATAATTATTAAGAAAAAAAATTTTTTTAAGAAAAAAAACGGACGGATAGAACCCTAGGACACATGGTGGAAGCAAAGCTATACAGACAAAATCTCACACAGAAGCATACACATACACACTCACAAAAAGAGGAAAAGGGGAAAAAAAATCATAAATCTTGCTCTGAGAGTCCACCTCCTCAATTTGGGATGATTCGTTGTCTATTCAGGTATTCCATAGATGCAGGGTACATCAAATTGATTGTGGAGCTTTAATCCGCTGCTTCTGAGGCTGCTGGGAGAGATTTCCCTTTCTCTTCTTCGTTCTCACAGCTCCCGGGGCTCAGCTTTGGATTTGGCCCCGCCTCTGTGTGTAGGTCGCTGGAGGGCGTCTGTTCTTCACTCAGGCAGGACGGGGTTAAAGGAGCAGCTGCTTCGGGGTCTCTGGCTCACTCAGGCTGGCGGTGGTGGGGGTGGGGGTGGGGAGGGAGGGGCACGGAGCGCGGGGCGGGCCTGTGGCAACAGCGGCCGGCGTGACGTTGCACCAGCCTGAGGCGCGCCGTGCGTTCTTCTGGGTGAGTTTTCCCTGGATCCCGGGACCCTGGCAGTGGCGGGCTGCACAGGCTCCCCGGAAGGGGGGGTGTGGAGAGTGACCTGTGCTCGCACACAGGCTTCTTGGTGGCGGCAACAGCAGCCTTAGCGTCTCATGCCCGTCTCTGGGGTCCGCGCTGTTAGCCGCGGCTCGCGCCCGTCTCTGGAGCTCCTTTAAGCAGCGCTCTTAATCCGCTCTCCTCGCGCACCAGGAAACAAAGAGGGAAGAAAAAGTCTCTTGCCTCTTCGGCAGCTCCAGACTTTTTCCCGGACTACCTCCCGGCTAGCTGTGGCGCACTAGCCCCTTCAGGCTGTGTTCCCGCCGCCAAACCCAGTCCTCTCCCGGTGCTCCGACTGAAGCCCGAGCCTCAGCTCGCAGCCCCGCCCGCCGCGGCGGGTTAGCAGACAAGCCTCTCGGGCTGGTGAGTGCCGGTCGGCCCTGACCCTCTGTGCGGGAATCTCCCCGCTTTGCCCTCTGCACCCCTGTTGCTGCGCTCTCCTCCGCGGCGCCGTAGCTCCCCCCCCCTCCGCCACCCGCAGTCTCCTCCCGCGAACGGGGCTTCCTAGTGTGTGGAAACTTTTCCTCCTTCACAGCTCCCTCCCGCTGGTGCAGGTACCGTCCGTATCCTTTTGTCTCTGTTTATTCTTTTTTCTTTTGCCCTACCCAGGTACGTGGGGAGTTTCTTGCCTTTTGGGAGGTCTGAGGTCTTCTGCCAGCATTCAGTAGGTGTTCTGTAGGAGTTGTTCCACGTGTAGATGTATTTCTGGTGTATCTGTGGGGAGGAAGGTGATCTCCGCATCTTAATCTTCCGCCATCTTCCCTACGATCCTGACCTATTGTTTCTTGACTGCATTTCCTTTGTTCCTGCATTTCCCTCACTTCTGGTAAGGTCATTAATTATGGAGACCTGTTCAAGGGAAAGTATTGTGGCCAGGCTTAGATCACAAAATGGCTTAGGCCAAAAAAGGCTTCTCTTATGTCAAGAAAGCCATGCCTGGCTCTCTTTCTTCATGAACCCTCCTGCCTTATCTGCTTATAAGACCAGTAAGTTCCATGGGCATGAGTCCGTTGCTTACTTCTTTTGCTGTGAAATAGAGTACCTTGATTAGAAGTGACGCCATGCCCGGTGTCATGATGGTGGGTAAGGCCTTCTGTGAATCAGTGGATGACGGTTCCGATCTCAGGTGGCCTCGGCCTGCAGTGGCATGAAGCAGGATTTTGGTTCCCGGCCAAAGATTGAAGTCAGGCTTCTGAAGTGAGAGCCCCAAATCCTAGCCACTAGACCACCAGGGAACAGTGGCCAGTGACAAGGCCCTGGCCTGTACGGCTTTGCAGAAAGTGAATTTCCACAAAGAAATGGGAAGTAGTGAAACAAAGTGTTTATTAGGAGGAAAAAGAGTACGTGTGGATAGACACATAGGCGGCCTCAGAGAGAGAGAGTCGTGCCCTCGTGGTAGTTTGAATCACTTATATGGGGCATTTCTTCCGGGTTTCCTTTGGCCAATCAACTTGCTTTGCATGGTTCTAAGTCCGTATTTGTTTTATCTCGGGTCCTCCCCTGTGTGTGCGCATCTCTTAGCCAAGATGGATTCTAGTGAAGAGGCCTGTGGGTAGGTTGACGTCACTCCCTTTTGACCTCCAAGGAGCCTTTCTGCTCTTGTATAGTCAGGAGGGTCTCCTTGACCTCAGGAATGAGAAATATATGGCCTCTTATCTGGGCAGGGCTCACTTCCTCCTCGTCAACTTGGAGTATCTGTCCACAGGGGACAAACCCCAGCTGCTCAGCCTGGGGCCCATCTGTCTCCTGCCTCAGTTCTGGTAGATGGCGTCATGGTCAGGGAATGCAAATCCGTATCCAGCATATGTCTATCCCAGTGAGGATGATGGGAGAGGTTCAATGTTATCAACCTGCCACCAGGTGGCTGGCTATCCTCACTAGTAAATATGGCCATATTAGGGGCTCTCTACGTGGGCTGATTAGGCCCTCAGGGCTTGCAGCAGTCAGGCCAGCCTTGGTAAGGAAAAGTCCATTTTTTTGAACTCCATCCCTGCCACCATGGCCATTTTGTTGAAGGGCGATTGAGTGAGAACTGGGGTGGCTGTGGAAACTGACTGATATCCACAGGGTGTGTCTTGTTGCCTACCTGATTACTGAGCACTTTTTCTGCAGTGGATCATATGTGAGCATTCACATGGGGCACAACATTTTTACAGCCCGTACCCATTCTTAAAGCCTCATCCTCTCCTTTAGACTTGCTTGTCACCAGTCTCTCAATCTTGTTCCTTCCAAGTTCCTGACCATCCAGTTAAGCCTGTAGCAACTACCCATAACTTAATACAAATGTGTGGTTCTGGCCATTTCTCATCCAGAAAAAGTAGTAAACTAAATGTACTACTCCAGGTTCTGTTCAGTGGGAGGATTTTTCTTCATGACTATTCTTCAGGGTCACCTCCGAGTGAGCCTGTAAGATGGCAGGTATCCACCTTCTGGTGGCAGCTCCATCGTTAACCAGCCTTGAGTTTTTTCTTCCTCAGCTCGTCATCCAGAACTTCCCATGAGGCCATAGCTGTGGATTGAGGGGGAAGAGGCACAGGGCCACTTACTCCTATAAACTGCTTTCCTTCTGCCTGAGTCTGGTGTCTTATACGCCACTCCCACCTGATGAGAGATTGAAGCTGCACTTGCCCAACTTCATGGTTTGGCGGTTCAGGTAAAACCCAGTTTGTCCTGGGAAACCCAGGCCGTAAGTTCACCTGGTGACTCATGGTTAGGCATTCAGTCTCTTCCAAGGCTCAGAAGCAAGCTAGAGGCTCTTTTCTCAAAAGGATGATAGTCGTCTACACAAGACGGCGTAAGATTTACTTCAAAATCCTAGAGGTGTATGCTGCGATTTTGTGATGGGTGCTTGCCAAAGGGTCAACCAGATCATACCTGGTTGTTCCAGACACTCTTGAGAGTCCCACTGTATCTGCTGGTTCGTGCCATCCAAGTGGAAGAGCAGCTTGCACTGCAATCTAGATTCCTCTTACTGTAGGCGCCAATAAAAGTAGGCTCCTTACTTGTGACTTGGAAAACGGGCTGAAGTAGCACACACAAATGTGGTATATGTTGCTTCCAAATTCACATTTCATTGTTCATTAAGGCCTAAAATACTGACAGTTCTTACTGGGTGAAATTGGTAACATTTGAGCTTGCTTGAAGGATGCAGATGACTTTTAAAAAATAGTTTATTTTGAAATAATTTCAAATCTACAGAAAAGTTGTCAGAACAGAACTAAGAACTCCCACAACCCCTTTACCTAGATTCTTCAATTCTTAACATTTTACCATATTTGTTTTCTCTCTCCTCTTCCTCCTCTCCCCCTGTACACATTCACACACACATACAAACACTCAGACATTCATTATTATCAGTCTTTTTAGAAGCTTTTGAGAGCAAGCTATAGACATGGTTCCCATCACTCCTAAGCATTCAAGTGTGTTTTTCCTAAAAGAGATACTTTCCTACGTGACCAACACAGCTCTCAAATCAGCAGACTGACATTGCACAGCCCTATAACAAGCCCCTTTCAAGCTGTGCCAAGTGTACCAGCGATGACTCTTTCTTTCCTTTCTGGTCCAGGATCCTATCTAGGAGTGTGTGTTGTCTTTAGCTATCCTGTCCCCTCAGACATATTCAGCAGGAAGAGTTCCTCAGCCTCTCCCTGTTGTTCATGTCCTTGACACTTTTTCAAAAAGTACAGACATTCTGTAGCATGACCGGCTCTACCTGGGTCCATCTACTGTTTCCTTATAACCAGACTCAGGTCATGCATTCTTGGCAGGAATGCTGGAGAAATGGAGTCTTAACCACTGGACTGCCAGGGAAGTCCTGGTAGTCCTGTTCTTAATTTTTCAACAAAATATCCTTTTCCTAATCAAACACTTCCACTGACCAGCCTTAGCCTTTAAGCTAAGCTTAGCCCTAGCTACCGTTGATAACTCCCACCTTAATCAGTCACCTTTATGGTGGTTGCCAGATGGTGATTCTGTTTTCATCATTCTTTTCTAATACATTTACTAGAGCTTCCCATTCTCATTTATCTGTTTATTCATTCATTTATGTCAGTGTGGACTGCTGGATTCATATTTCATTAAATAGGTTGTAAGCTGATACTTTAATCATTTATTTATTTATTTAAATTATTTATTTTATTTATTTATTTTTGGCTGCATTGGGCCTTCATTGCTGTGCGCGGGCTTTCTCTAGTTGCGGCGAGTGGTGGCTACTTTTCGTTGCGGTGTGCGGGCTTCTCATTGTGGTGGCTTCTCTTGTTGCAGAGCACGGGCTCTAGGCGTGTGGGCTTCCGTAGCTGTGGTATGTGGGCTCAGTAGCTGTGGCTTGCAGGCTCTAGAGCGCAGGCTCAGTAGTTGTGGCACATGGGCTTAGTTGCTTCAGGGCATGTGGGATCTTCCCAGACCAGGGCTCGAACCCGTGTCCCCTGCATTGGCAGGCGGATTCCTAACCACTGCACCACCAGGGAAGTCCCTCATCATTTATTTTGATGCTCAAATTGTCCCAGATATGGCCAGTGGGAATCTCTTCAATCTAGTTTCTGTGTCATTCTCAGGTGTCCCCATCATTTTTTGAGTATTTCCTCGCTTTCTGGAATAACAAGATGTTCCAGGCTCATTTCTACTTTTGTTATCCCAGTTTGGGATCCAGCCATTTTTCCAAGAAGCCCTGGTTCCTTTTAGTGCAGAATGGTATTTAAAAACCAACATCTGAGTGTTCAGTGTGTTCATTGTTACTGGGGTGTCATTGCTTCTAGGCTCTCATATTGTACAGAAATAGAAACAAAGATATATAAATATATGTACATAGGTATGATATATGCACACGTTCATATGCACATATATGTACCTATAACTATTTATCTATCTATGTACATAATTATAAAACCATGCCTTCATGCCAGAACTTCCAATTCCATTACATTGTCACAAGGTATATTCTAGCCTACTCTTTTTTTAAGTTTGTAAATATCGTTTCGGGGACTAAAGAACTTGACTTCTGTCATCTTCATTACATCTTCAGTTTGTTCAGTGTATCCGATCTCCCAACCATTTGGGCTCTCTCCTCTGCCTGCTGCCTCTGTGCTGCTGCCCCTGTTCTCCCAACTACTCTCCATCCTTGGCTACTGGAGCTGTTGGCCTTCTCCTCTGCATGGCTCCCAACCTTTTTCATCAGTGAACAATTGACCCATCTCATTGGCCACCATGTTGATTCCTGTCCTCTGGGAAGGGAAGGGAAGGAAAAGGAACATGGAAAAGAAAGTGACTACGTATGGTTTTGATAGGTAGAACTGTAGGGAAACTTGGTCCTAGGCTGAGGTACTGCCGAGGTACAGATGTATTTTGGGAACTTTTAACAGGAAGATATGTGACAGGTGAGTATGGTACATGGGGTATACTTAATGAGAGATGAGGCTTACCTCTGCCTCAGAATATGTAACATGTTTTTGTTTACTTGTTTACTGGTTGTCTCTCCCGTTAGAATGTAAGTTCCACGAGAACAAAAACTTTGCCTTGTCCACTGCTGTTATCCTTGCTGCCAAAAATAGTGCCTGGCAAATAGTAGGTACTCAGTTATTCTTGGTTAAACGCGTGAAGCTCTGAAAAGTAGTTTGCCTGGATATTCTGGAGGTCAGAATAAGAAGATTGAGTTTAATTTTCTTAAGCAGGGGAAGGCTATCAAAGTCCTCCATAGTGGGGTAGTGGTACAACCTGAGTTTTAGTAAGATACCTCTAGGAACAATGGGAATGATAGATGAAAATGACAAAAGATTTGGAGACGCAGTCATTTTAGGAAATGTTTATTATCTGTATTTTGTGGGACGCTTGTTCAGAAGTATAATGATTTTATTTTTATTTCATGTTTTAAAAGATTCCCAAATGTATCATAAAGGAATTTCATTAAAATTTCTAAAACACATATTCTAGAAAAAAATGTACCACATGGACAGTTTGTCATCAATATTTGTCAGCTTTGAAAAGTACCAAGAACATTTTCCCTGAAATTTTATGTCATCACCACTTAAAAGTTGGTTTCTCCTATTTGTTATAAATTGCTTTAAAAAGTACATTAAAAATTTTTTATCATAATTGATCATATGATTCATCCATTTCTATAGTTCAGTACAATATTATACATATTTAATTTTAACATAGTGATTATAATTTAGTAGTGGTTTTCACAAGTTATTTTCAAAAATGGTTATAGATTTTAGATAGACAAAGCCTTAAATACTGGTGATCTTTTCAGTTAATTGCTGTATCTTAGTTTTTTTTTTTTTTTTAAGGAATTGAATACAACAAGCATTTATCAAGAGGATTTTATGGGTCAGGTACTTGTCAAGGACTCTGCAGTGTGTGAGATCTTACCCTCCTTACACGCTAATATGTTTGCTTGTTACTGTTTCATGGCTGTTGGCAGACGACATGACTCCTGGGTCAGAGACAAAGGGCTTCATCATGGCAAAAGCAGTATTAGTGATTCATGTTTATTTGCATTGATTCCCCATGCCCCCTAAGTTCCATGAGGATGTCACAAAAGACCTACCATGGATGCCTATACAGTAGTGAGTTGTATTCAAGGAGAGGATCCCTGAGCTTGGGGGGTTCACCACTTCTGCAGTAAGGAGTAGCAAGCGTGCTTCTTGGCAGGGGAAAGACATTGCCTCATCCCACTGCAAACGCAACTCGGGAATGGCCCAAGGAAAGAGTGATCAGGGCCTTTGTATTCTTGGCATGCCCAGAAAGAACATGCAGGGACGCTTGGGCCAATGGAGATTGCCTCTCCCAAAGGTACTGTGTTAGTGAGAAAAAAATAGCCTCCTAAAATGAAGTAGGCCAAGTCTAAACTACAGTTTTTTGTGGGAAAACACTAGAAATTTTCATTGAAATTGAGATGTACAGCATCACGGATGCTCCCTCTGCTTTGAATAATGCTGCTGACTAGGTCTGTCATCAGTATAATATTGATGGGTGTGTGGAAGGTTAGTTGAAAATTTAGTGGGATTAGTTGAAAAGCATTACAGTGCAGTGAATATCAAAATCTAAAAAAATTTAAATTTAGCCTTTCTTGGTTGAATATTGCTATGCTTTTATAGTTTTCTCTGTATATGATTTGAAAAACTGTGATATTTTCAAAACATAGTGGTGATAGCAACAACCACTGTCACAGCCCCAAAAATGGATAACATTTTGTGAAGGCTTACTGTGTGACATACACCATTCAAAGTACTTCTCAACTCACTATCCTGACAATAACTCTATGAAATAGGTACTATTTATTTTGCATAAGAGGAAACTAAGGCACAGAAAGGGTAAGTAATTTACATAATGTCACATCGAATATCAGTTAGGATGCTTTCAGCTACAGTTGACAGAAACTCTGACAAATTGTTGATTTATTATATGACATTCCAGGAAGACCAGAAGTGTGATGGGTTTCAGAGTTGAGTCAATGGCTAAACAAAGTCAGCAGTCGAAATTATTTCCATCTTTTTTTTTTTTTTTTTTTTCGGTACGCGGGCCTCTCACTGTTGTGGCCTCTCCGGTTGCGGAGCACAGGCTCCGGACGCGCAGGCTCAGCGGCCATGGCCCACGGGCCCAGCCGCTCCACGGCATGTGGGATCCCCCCAGACCGGGGCACGAACCCGCGTCCCCTGCATTGGCAGGCGGACTCGCAACCACTGCGCCACCGGGGAAGCCCTATTTCCATCTTTTTAAAAGCTCGTCATCTGTGTGCTGGCTCTGCCCTCTGGCTGGCCCCTCTTGTGGTCACCAGATGACTGTGCCAGTTCCTGGCCTCATTTCCACACGTGGCAATGTCCAGAGTCATAGAGGAAGCCTCTCCCTGGTGCTTCTATGTCAAAAGCTTTCCCACAAGCCCCCGACAGATCTTTTCTCCCATCACACTCACCAGAACTGAGTCCCACACCCACCCCTAAAATATCTGACCAGAAGAATGGGATCACTGTGGTGGGCTGAGACCAGACGAGGGTTACCCTTGATACTGGGAATATGATCACCCTCCCCTGAGTTCCATGGGAGATAAATCTGAGGCTCTGCCAGCGGTAAAAAGAGAGGGCTTGCCCTGGGGTGCCCCCCATCACGGTCTGCCCGACCTGGTCAGCAGACAAGTGAGGGGTAGAAACACAGACACTCTGTCTACAGAGCCTGCGCTGAAGAGTCTGGGAATTCTACTTGAGCTTTCACGGCTCTCTTTTTTCACCTGACATTTTAGAAACCAATAGCTGTGGTAAGTTTGGTCAAATTGACAGAGTACATCCAGAAAACTGGCCTTCTTGTTACAGTTTGAGATGCCCGTAGTTAAAAGTCTGTAAGAGGACATTACAAATACTTGCTCCTAGTTAGATTTTTGGGGGGGAATTCTGTTTAAAATCAAATACAGTACAGTGGTGTGATTATCTTAAAGAAGAAGTTCTCAAATGTTTTGGTTTCAGGACCTCTTTACAGTCTTAAAAATTATAGGGTCCCTCAAAGAGCTTTAGTTTATGTTATATTTATTCAGAGTTACCACATTAGAAATTTTAAAGGAGAGACGTTTAAAATAACGATAAACCAATTCTGTGTTAGCATAAATAATGTATTTTGAAGAAAAACAAACTCTATTTTTCAAAACTAAAACTTTAATGAGAATAGTGTCATTGCTTTACATTTTTGCAAGTTCTCTCAATGCCTGGCTTAATGGAACATAGCTGAATTCTCCTGTCAGCTTCTGCATTCAATCTGTCATCCAGTCACATAACCTGTAGCCTCTGGAAAACTCCACTGAACACTTGTGAGAGAATGATAATGGAAAAGGCAAATAGAATTTTAATATTGTTAGGAAAATAATTTTGACCTGTGGATTCCCTGAAAGAGTGTCCTGGAACCTCCAGGGGTTCCTCAGACCACACTTTGAGAACCTCTATCTAAAAGTAATTTTGCTTGCTATGCCCGTGCATAATTTATAATGGCTTCAAGCAGAAGCACACATAAAACGCAAGTAAGATATTAAAAGTAGGCTCATAAATTGGTCATGTCTCAGAAAATGGAAATAAGATGTGTATCAGTGGAGCCATGTGCTCGTGTCCAGAGAATCTGATAGTCCAGCAGAGTCCTGGGGAAAACCCCTAGTCATGAGCAGATAATTCAGTGGTTTCCTCACTTCACCAGTCCTTTGAATCTGTAAAATATGATTTGCATGAAATATGCTCCCTAAATATATTTTTAAGGAAATATCTACTATATAAACCACAGTTAATCTCTCCTTCCTCCCTTTTTTTTCTTTTTCAGATTTAACATTTCAGATGATTTGAAGGTTGGCTTTTTCAGCACAGACCATGCTACTCAAACGGATTCCAGTGAGATTTTGCCATTAAAAGAGTTGAGTTCATCTACACAAAAGCTAGTGCAGGTAAATCTGGATTTATTTTGAAACTTCTGAGATAATTTGTGGGTACTGTTTGCCTTTATGTCTTTCCTTGACAGAAGTGAAATGATTAGCATTTTAAAAATATTAATATCTTTTACACACTGAGTTGGATGATAGGTGTGTTTTTAAAATTATTAGTATAGGGGCTTCCCTGGTGGCGCAGTGGTTGAGAGTCCGACTGCCGATGCAGGGGACGCGAGTTCGTGCCCTGGTCTGGGAGGATCCCACATGCCGCGGAGCGGCTGGGCCCGTGAGCCGTGGCTGCTGAGCCTGTGCGTCCGGAGCCTGTGCTCCGCAGCGGGAGAGGCTACAGCAGTGAGAGGCCCGCGTACCGCAAAGTAAAATAAAATAAAATTATTAGTATAAACTACTACTTCATTTGTGTCATATTTATGTCATGCTCATATATGTTAACTTGTTTAGTGAAATGTTTTCTTACTCTCTTTGGAATTCTTTTGACATCTGTGAACATTTACTATTTACGATATTTTAAAAAATTACAAAATATTTTTGGCATATAGAAAAATGTCAAGAATAATATACAGTAGTGAATAACTGTGTCACCCATGGTCAGGGAGGAAGAAATTTTCCTCTGTCCCTCTAGGTTCTTCTGGCTGGTCTAAGAATTAAATTGACATGAGACAGATTAACAGGAGAAAATCCAACAAAAATTTAATAGCATATATGTGGGAGAGACCCAGGAAAACTGAGTAACTTGCCAAAATAGCCAAAGCTCTCACCTTCAGCCAAAGACAAAAGAGGATGTTGAGGATAGTGGTTTGGGACTTCGTAGGAGAGGAAGACAATTCACATGAAGAAGGAAAAGCAAATATTTGGTAAACAAATGTTTGCAGGGCCATGCAGAGACAGTGGGACACAGAGACGAATTTTAACTGACTTTGCTAGGTTCCTCCCAGTCTACACAGCTAGTGCATATTATACTATAGTTATCTATGGTGCTAGCTCCCTTCCTGGAACAGGTCCGCTATCTGCATTCTTCTAGGAAGTTATGGGGAAGGTCTAAGTTTCTTCCTGAGTCTTTGGGGCCTTAAAAATAATCAGCCTAAATAAATCCTCATGCCAAAGAGACACAATTTGAGGTGGCAGATTTTGCTCCCCTGTACTACCATACAGCTTTTTCAGATCTCCGTATTCTATCATATTTCCTTTGGGGCTTTAAAAAAATTTTTTTTAAATTTTATTGAAGTATAATTGATTTACAATGATGTGTTTATTTCTCTGTACAGCAAAGCTTTGGGGCCTTTTCGATTGTAAAGAAACAGAACATTTCATACACATTAGATATCAAGAGTTATTATTAAAAGTCCTAATCAATAAAACTGTGACATAGGGTGGCATACTACTACAAATACTTCAGGTTGCTTTGCTTCTGTTTTTTCACTTAACAACATAACTTGGAAATCATTTATGTACGTTGGTACATAAAGAGATTCCTCATCTATTTTACAAGTACATTGTATCACAAACTGGCATCATTTATTTAGCTATCCTCCTACTGATGGACATCATTTTGGTTGTTTCACATCTTTTACTGCAATGAATAATTCTGTACATACTCACATGCCAGTAAAACTGGGATGTAAATTCTTAAAAGTGAAATGTCTGAGTCAGAGGATGCATGCATTAGTCATTGTGAAGGATGTTGCCAAGTTGCCCTGCATAGAAATTATACCAATTTACACTCCCACTTTTGAGGATGTCTCTTTTCCCACTTACGTCTCAATTTATTGTCTTCTTTTATGCCTTCAGAAAAGTGTTATAACTTTATTCCTTTGCAACTAGCGTCTAAATGAGTAAGTTCCGGTCAGTAGAATTTAGGTGGAAATATTGGGTGGCCGCTTTGGGCAACCTTTAAGGCACAGTTCCGATGCACTGTCTGCCACTTTACCTCTTCCTCATCCTGTCCCTCTTTCCTTCCTCTCTTTCTTTCTTGCCCTCCTCTTTTTACTTCAGTGCCTAGACCAGGGATGCTACCAGTTACACCATGATTTTGAGGTATACAGAAGACTAAGGAGATAGAAGGATCTTGGGTCATTTTCACCACCTGGTGAAAGAGAAGTAAACCTACCTCTCTTTTATGCTTCTGTTATTTGGATTTTTTAATATAGTTGAACCAAAATCTGATGCAATATGCTTAAATCAGATTAAGGATGTTTATTTCAAATTAGTGAGAGACATTTTTTAAAAAAAATCATGAATGGCTGGATTTGAATGCTTTTCATGGATCTGTTGAGATGGTCATACAGTCATATGGTTTTTCTCCTTTATCTGATGATGTGAAGAAATTCGAGTTTTTGATAGTAAACCTGGAACGAACCCAACTGGACTATAATATTTCCTTTTGCATTGCATTATTTGCTGTTAATTTACTAAGGATTGTTTTCCATCTATGTTCGTAAGTGAGGTTGTCCTATAATTTTCTTTGCTCCTTATGCTGTTGTTCAGTCTTGGTAGCAAAGTCATAGTATTGTCATAAAGTGAGTTGGGAAGTGTTCCCTAGTCTATTCTCTGGAATTACTGGCTTGAGATTGGAAGTATCTATTTCTTCAGTGTAAACTTGCATGTAAAACAGTCTGTGCTTATTTTTACTGCTATTGTTTTGTTATGGTTATATTAAGGTTTTCTTAAATCTTCTTGGGTCGGTTTGATGTTATATTTTTCTACAAAATATTCAAATTGTTGGTTATGGTGTTGATTATTGTCTTTGCATATCGTTTTTAGGTCTTTATTGTATCCGTAGTTATATTTCTTTTAAAATTCTTAATATGGTCTTCATACCTCCTCTTTTTTCTTGATGAATCCTGACAGTGTTATCTATTTCATTAATTTTTTTCAGAGACCCTACTTCTGGATTTATTAATCCTTTCTATCGTATCTTTATTTTCTAGTTCATAAATGTCTTTTCTTATCCTTATTAGTTATTTATTTATGTGTTTTTAAAATATTTATTTGTTTATTTTATTTGGTTGCATTGGGTCTTAGTTGCGGCAGGCGGGCTCCTTAGCTGCAGCTCACCAGCTGCTTAGTTGTAGCATGTGGGCTTCTTAGTTGTGGCATGCAAACTCTTAGTTGTGGCATGCATGTGGGACCTAGTTCCCTGACCAGGGATCAAACCCAGGCCCCCTGCATTGGGAGCTCGGAGTCTTATCCACTACGCCACCAGGGAAGTCCCTCTTATCTTTATTATTTAATTCCTCCTACTATCTTTGGGTTTACTCTGTTTTTCTTTTTCTAATTCCGTGAATTGGATCTGGGTATTAGATGGGATGTCATATAGCTCCATGTACAGACAGTGCAACTATATTGACTTAACAGGAAGTCTTGGGTTAGAATATCTGGAGTTACAAGTTAGGGCAGTAGCTCCCTGATGTCATCTGTGTACCAGATTCATTTTATCTTTTCACAGGTCCATCATTAGTGCATGGATTTTGCTATCATATTTCTGACTTCCCAGTAACAAGATGGCTGCTCCATTTCCAGCCTCCATCTGCATTTCACAGAGGAAGGAGAATAGGGGAGAAGTGGAATGGAGTGGTGGTAGCTCTACTAAAAAAGCAAAAACTTTCCATCGAAAACTCCAAAGTATTTATTGTTGGCCTTAACTACATCACATGACCCCTTTAACTGCAAAGGGTTCTGAAGGCGTGAGTATATTGGCGAGGCACATTACTGCCCCGACAAAGTCATGCTTCTCTCAGTAAGGAAGGACCTGTGTGATGGACACGGGGCTCTTAGCTATCCATCATTCATTTTGAGGCTCCCTTCTTTCCTTTCACAAGCATTTAAAGACAGTATAAATGACAATATTTAAGGCAATATAGTCCTACTAATTACTTCTTTAACGTCATCCCACAAATTTTGAGATGTAGGATTTTTATTAGTATTTAGATTCAAGTGCTCCAATTTCCCATTTATTTTGTTGGCCCACTGTTTAATAAGAAGTTGGTTAGATCTCCACGCGTGCTCTTTAGTTACTGTTATGTTGCTGAGTTTTAACTTCAGTGCTTTGTTGTCAGCTGACAGTCTTTGGGAGATGAATTATTTGGTCTTTGTTGCGACTTGTCCTGAGGCTTTGTGTGAGGTCAGTCTTCATTATTGTGCCATGGAAATGAGAAATTAAAAATAACCTGTATTTGTTGAGTGTGTGTATATACATAGATGTATATATATATATCCACACACACATGTACATGTGTGTATATATACATATATGCACATACACATATTGTCCATTTTGTTCAATATTAATATACCTATATTAACATTCTTCGGGACATTGTTTGCCTGGCAAAACTTTCTTATTTCTACACTGACCTCAGTTCTGTGTCATTGTATCTTAGGTATGTCTCTTGTAAACTGATCCATGGGAGTCTTAGGCCAGTAGAAGTTTTTTTGACCATACCAGGATTCCTGTCCCTCCCTTCTTCAGAACAAGCCGTCCATATGGGGCTGGATCTCCTAAAGGCAAAGTCATTTCATCTTGTCCCTGGAATTTAAGGAATTCTTTAAGCTTTCACTTGCTCTAGAATTTTTTTTCGTATTTCTCAAAATAGTAACCTTCATAAGTTGACAACATGGTATAAAGAAGGAGTATGAGTCAGTCACAACTCTGTTCAAATCTGGACCTTCCGCTTACCGGCCACGTAATGTTGGACTAGTTAGTCACTTAACCTCTCAAAGTCTTGATATCCTCAACTGCAAAATAAAACCTCCCACATAGTATCAGGATGCTAAAACCAAGCTTCTTCCCAGGGTGCTAGTAGCCAGGTATCAAATTCCAAAGCGAGTGTAAGATCCCATTTGCAGAATTTACGAAGAGAATGTTACACATCAGATCAATGACTCTTAGCTCTTTAATCAGACCAAGGATAATAAAAACGGGGATCAGGAGGTGAAGGGGAAAAATTGCCGAAGCAATTTCTTTAGGAAACACTGTTGCCCTGCTTTTTCTGGGGGAGGGGTAGCAGAAGGGCTCTTCCTCGGCTCAAAGCCGGTAAGGCAGGCTTCTGTGGAACTTGAAATGTGTTTGCTGCTCTTGGAAGACTCAGAGGACCGGCGCCGATTCATGTGCAAGGAAGCTAACGTGGGCTGGGGCAAGAAGGGGGAGCGGCTGAGCTGGGATCAGTCTGCACTGCCAGAGTTGCCGGGGTGAGGGTTGTGTGATTGTTTCTTGTGGACCACATGTGGCCTCTGAGAAAAAGAGAGAGAGCGCCAGCTTGGGGTCATTCTGGGTCCTCTCCAGTTGACGGATTGAGAAGGACAGAGGGCCCCCAACAGAGGGGAGAAGAAAGGGTGAAACTCTAGATTCATAGGGCCCGAGGGCGGAGTAGCAGTGACCACCTGGAGTAGAGAAGCAGCTGCTTGTCCCTGTGCATCCACAGGAGAGAGGGTACCTGCAGCGGGAACCTCTAGAGAAGCTGTGTTGGTGCCCGAGGGAAGAAGGGTCGTTCTCCTGTCCTACCAGACCAGGGTGAAGCCCCCCGCCAGGTAGGAACAGCCGTGTCCCTTTATCCCTTCTGCCTTGTCTGTGGTGGAGAAGCAACTGGGGTGTGGGAGGAGGAGGTAAGAGGGGAGAGAGCTCAAGAGTGAATCCCACTCTTTTGCTTAAAGATGTGCAGCTGCCAGCTACTGCCCTTGGCCTGGAGTGCAGGGAGCAGCCTTACCTATGAATGAAGTTGGAAGTGTCACATTTCTAAATGCTACTTTCGGGCTGTGTTTTGAGTGATGATGGGACTTTCTGTTCCCAAGAATGAGTAGGAATTGCTTACAGTTTCCATTCAGGGCGAGGGAAGATTACCTAGTGAATACATTTTATTTTTTATTTTATTTTTTGAATTAAATATTTATTTATTTTGGGCTGCATTGTGTCTTAGTTGCGGTGTGTGGGCTTCTCTCTAGTTGTGGCTCGGGCTCCAGAGTGCATGGGTTCTGTAGTTGTGGTGCACGGGCCTAGCTGCCCCGTGGCATGTGGGATCTTAGTTCCCCGACCAGGGATGGAACTCACGTCCCCTGCATTGTAAGGCGGATTCTTAACCATTGAACCACCAGGGAAGTCCTAGTGAATACATTTTAAATAGACAGTGGGAGACAAAAATACATTGAGTTTGGATGATACCAACCAGTTCTTAGTCAACACATTGGTTATATATTTAAGTGCTTGGCTAGTAAATTCACAACAAATGTTGATTCTTGCCCATTTTTCCTGATCTGAAAATCACATATTGAAAATTATTTTTTCAAACGTTTTTTGATTCATGGCAAAGGATAACTTACTCTGTATGGGAGGAAACTGCTGGGAACCTCCTCTCCCTTCGTCCATCAGCATGTATTAGTTTGGCAGATTAACTGGAATCCCCAGTGTACATGACTTTGGAGAGGTAATCTTCAATTCAGGACAAGCCCCTGACCAGGTGCCCAAGTGATCTGCCCAGACCAGGCCAGGTGCTAGAATCTTTACACAGAGGGCCCTTAACTCTCTACAATAACGTATGTTTTTCCATTTTTAGATTATTAAATCTCTTCAGGTGGATTTTGGGTTCCTCAAACAATTGATTCCACTGAAGTTTGAGGACCGTCTTAGAGAGGAATCTTGCAGACTTTTCACTTCTCTACATGACAGGATCCTGACAATCGAAAAACGTTACCAACAGGTAGAAGTTCTCTCATTTCCTCTGTTTCGTATGTGGATTAATTTTATGTTTAGATGTGTAGATACTACAGTTTTTAGCTTAGCAACTTATGAGGGCAATTTAATTTGTATGTGTTGTGTATCATGTGATGACTACATAAAGCTGTATGGTACCTATAGCTTTACTATGTGCAGAAACTTTTGTGAGTACCCTGTGTATGAACTCATTTAAGGCTCATGACTAACCTGACAAAGTAGGTACAATTATTATACCCCTTTTACAGATGAGGAAACCAAGGCACAGAAAGGTTAATTCACTTGCTCAAGGTCACCATTTAAAAAACCATCAGGGTTTAGGTTCCAGACCAGAGAGTTTAATGCTTGAATTTCAGCCCTTAACTACAGTTTTATATGACTTGTGTTTTAATGGCTCCGTAGGAGCCAAAGACATGAAAACTCTGCTGCTCTGAGGAATTTCCTAAAATCTTTGATCAGGTTAGCATATTTATCTGTCATTAAGAACAGGCATCAGTGTTATTTTTCTGTTATAAAACAAAACACCCACGTGTTGTTGACCCCACCATTCAAAGTACCTTTTAATGCATTTCCTCTTTAAATCCCTCAACAATCCCTAAGTGGAAATCCTCTCATCCCTGCTCTGCAGATAAGGAAACTGAGCCACCAAGGTTAAGTCACTTGCTTAAAGTCAGACAGATAGTAAGTGGCACAGTAACATTGAAATCCAATTCTGCCTGACTCTAAAGCCCATTGGTGGTTTACACTCCATGCTAGAATCAAAATTCATATCAGAATCAAGAGTATTTTTTAACATCTTTATTGGAGTATAATTGCTTTACAATGTTGTGTTAGTTTCTGCTGTATAACAGTGAATCAGCTATACATATACATGTATCTCCATATCTCCTCCGTCTTGTGTCTCCTTCCCACCCTCTCTATCCCACCCCTCTAGGTGGTCACAAAGCACCGAGCTGATCTCCCTGTGCTATGCGGCTCCTTCCCACTAGCTATCTATTTTACGTTTGGTAGTGTATACATGTCCATGCCACTCTCTCCCTTCGTCCCAGCTTACCCTTCCCCCGTGTCCTCAAGTCCATTCTCTACATCTGCGTCTTTATTCCTGTCCAGCCCCTAGGTTCTTCAGAACTCTTTTTCTTTTTTTTAGATTCCATACAAGAGTATTTTTTTAATGTACTATCTTTCATTGTTATCCATAACAGATAGGATCAAATAATTTGATTAATCAGAAAGTGACTCTAGTTTGTGGATTAGTGGCCCTAGATTTCTTTCCATGAGCATAATTCATCCAAAAATACCAGGACCAGAAGAGGATGTGAACTCCAAATAGATTTCACTATTTTATTTTTTAATTAATTTTTATTGGAGTATAGTTGCTTTATAATGTTGTATTAGTTTCTGCTGTGCAGCAAAGTGAATCAGTTATACGTATACATATATCCACTCTTTTAAAGAGTTCCTTCCCATTTAGGTCACCACAGAGCACTGAGTAGAGTTCCCTGTGCTATACATTAGGTTCTCATTAGTTATCTATTTTATACATAGTAGTGTATATATGTCAATCCCAATCTCCCAACTTATCCCATCCCCCGATTTCACTATTTTATAAGCAGTTCTAAGACATTAGAAAGACTATGATATGGAAGATGAGAGAAAACGTTCACATCATCTATTTATTTTATCCATATGAGCTCTCTATTGCTTTTGGTTCAGTGTAAGTGAAAATGGAATGTGTTGTATTAGCTGTAAGCATAGGGGAAATGATTATAAAGTGAAGTTTTTGAGAGAGCATATGATTTGAATGATGGTTTTATACTGAGCCCCTCCCTTGTAGGTGTGAGAGTTGCATTTGGAAATCCATTGTGGTGCTTGTTGTATTTATTTTTCATTTGCAGAATGAGGATACCTTAAGAAAATGCTACAATCAGCAGCTGGCCGATGCCATAGCTACTATCAAAGGAATGTACCAGGTGAGTTTTGAGTGCCATCGTGGGTGAAACTGGCTTGATATCTTGTGAGTGCCCAGGGTGGGGCTCACCGTGGGTTCCCAGTCAGCGATTATAGCTTTGAAGGTCTAAGATTGTTCATGCTTACTTTAAACTGACCAAAATAACACTTTATGGTGACAGATAGAACTTTTCAGAAACTGAAAAATTCCAGTCTGGTATCTAGTCCACCTGGGCGAGCGATGCAGTATTCCAGAGTTTGTTTGGTGAGCATGCGGTTCGATAGAAGGAGGTCAGGGAGTCTCAAGAGAAGCTTCATCAGGTCTGTAGTAAATCCCAGGGAACAGTCTCAGATCCTCAGTGGAGTAACTTTTCTAATGATGGGGACGCGATCTATCTTCCAGACACCATGCTTCCTTCTCTTGATCATTTCCAGTCATTATTTTTTCATCTTAGCGAGGACCTTGTGATTCTTTTAGTATTTATAACTATAATCTTGTCTTTCATTGCAGTATATTTCCATAAAGCAATATTGCTTTCTTTACAGCAAATCGTGCTTTGATTGCATACCTCTTTTTCATGGTACTGAACACCTTTGATTTAACTATGTGATTGCTTGTTACGTGTCTCTGTTTTGTGCTGGACTGTAAGCCTTACAAGGGTAGGGACGCTTGTCTTGCGCACCGCCATGCCCTGCCTCTTAGCGCTGTGCCTGGTACACAATGAGCAATCAGCTAATAATTGCTAAGTGAATGGAGGTTGCCTGAACTTGTGGCAGATACTGGTGGTTCCACTGTCATTCTTCCCCTTCCTTTTTTTATTAGCAGAAGCACTTCTTACTATGAAGCCAAAATGCTAGATCCTTTCTCAGCTTCTTTTCCAGCTATGGCATGAACAAGGGCAAGTTCAGGTCCAATGTGACCTGAAAGCAAGTTAACTGTGGGTTTAGAAAGGAGGTTCTTCTTCTTTTTGGCTGTGCCTTGCAGCATGTGGGATCTTACTTCCCCTACCAGGGATCGAACCCCTGCCCCCTGCAGTGGAAGCTCGGAGTCTTAATCACTGGACCGCTCGGGAAGTCCCTATTCTTTTTTTTTTTTTTAATTAAAAGAGACTCAAGGGAAAATATACCCCTCTTTTTCTTTGTTTGACATTATTATGTCTCCTTCTGATGCTTGGAATTGCTGCAACCAACCTAAAAGCAAGGAGTGGGATACTTAGGATGTGCTAAGGGTAGCAGACTAGAAAAACAGAAAGCACTGGGGTCCTTGATGGCATCACCGAGCAACTAACTAACTCTGGACTTGCCCTGCCTCTGGCCCTTTTATGTCATGAGACAAAAACCCCCTTAGAATTTAAGCCACTGTTAATTGCCTGTTCAGTTACCTGTGGCTAAAAATATCCCAGAACCTATTGCCCTGTCAACAGCCTCTGTGACTCTGGGCCAAGTTGTGTTTCCAAAGGTGACCCTGACACTGTCTCCCACTCACCTGCTCTTCCGCAAGGTTACCTTGCTTCTTCCTCACCCAGAGGTGGAGCCTAATTCCCCATCCCTGGATCTGAGGGGTCTCCGTGACTTGGTCATAAAGACAGAATGTGACGCTGCACGACTTCGAAGGCAGGGACAAAAGAAGCCTTGCAACTACATCCTATGCTCTCGGGATGTTTGCTCTCTGGATTCTCGCCTTCCGAATCCAGCTGCCATGCTGTTAGGAGCCCAAGCCATTTGGAGAGTCTGCATGTGGGTACTGGGGCCATTGGCCCAACTGAGCCCAGCCTTCAAGTCATCCAGCCCCCAGGCATTTAGTCTTGCCATCTGGGGTCCTGGCAAGGAGCAGGAGTGTGCCATCCTGCTACTCCTGTCCTAATTCCTTAGTGAGTGACCATGAGAAATAGTTGTTTTATGCCACTAAGTTTGGGGAGCTGTGTTATGCAGCAATAACTAGATAGCTGGAACGGTATCCTTACGCTCACATCAATAAGGGATTTAATTGCATTTGTTGGATAAATTACTTCCCTAGTGGTTCTGCCAGCACACTATAGCATCATGGTTAGGAGTTAGCATAGTGTATGTTTTAATACAAGGACTTGGGAGTCAAACTACTGCTTTCGAATCCTGGCTCTGCCACTTAATTGCGTGTGACCTTGGGCAAAGTACTCACCCTCTCTGCCTCAGTTTCTTCATCTGTCCGATGAGGATCATATTAGTACCCAGCTCATAGGCCTGTTTTGAGGATGAAATGAACTGATCCTTGTGAAGCAGTTACAACAGTGTTGGGCACATGATAAGTGCAGTCTAAATGTTTGTGAAACAAATAAGCTCTTATACAAATTCATGACACTCCTTGGTGTTGGTGTCTTTTTCTGGCCCTTTATTATCCCGTGTTAGTGTTTAGGCTTACAGTTTTCTGTCCACTGACCACAGATTTCAGATATAGTAAAGTGCCCTGAAGATATCTGTAATCCTTATCAATTTTTATTATGTTGAGGCATATGAAATTGCCATTTGCTCTTACAGTTCTGTTCTGAACATTCTTGTACTGTCTCAGGTACACATGTGCAAGAGTGCTTTTAAAGTATGTTTGTAAGAGTGGAATGGAGAGTATGTGGATTTTCATATTTATTATCTAAGGCCAAGAGCCTTCCAAACTGATCATAATATGAAAATATTTGTTACTCTTCTTCGTCGAGACTTGATATTGTCAGATGTTTAAATGTTTGTTGATCTCATGGACATGAAACTATTTCATTTTGTCTGATTTGTGTTTCCCTTGTTATTAATACGGTTAACCCTTTTAGAAATATGTGTATTGGGGCTTCCCTGGTGGCGCACTGGTTGAGAGTCCGCCTGCCGATGCAGGGGACACGGGTTTGTGCCCCGCTCTGGGAAGATCCCACATGCCACAGAGCGGCTGGGCCATGAGCCATGGCCGCTGAGCCTGCGCGTCCGGAGCCTGTGTGCCGCAACGGGAGAGGCCACGACAGTGAGAGGCCCACGTACCGCAAAAAAAAAAAAAAAAAATGTGTATCGGCCATTCAGTTTTCGTGTTCTGTGACGTGCCTGTTCAAATTCATTGTTTATTGTGTTACTTGTTTTCTTTTTGGTTAATAAGAGTATTTTAAAAAGCATATTTTGGATACTCATCTTTTGTTTGTTTTATGTGTTGCACATGTCTTCTCTTGGTTTTTTGTTCAATCTTTTTTTAAAATTTTTTAATTTTTTGGCTGCATTGGGTCTTCATTGCTGCGCACAGGCTTTCTGTAGTTGTGGCTTCTCTTCTTGCGGAGCACGGGCCCTAGAGCACATGGGATTCAGTAGTTGCTGCATGTGGGCTCAGTAGTTGTGGTGCATGGGCTTAGTTGCTCCGCGGCATGTGGGATCTTCCCGGCCCAGGGCTCGAACCCGTGTCCCCTGCATTGGCAGGCAGATTCTTAACCACTGTGCCACCAGGGAAGTCCCGTTTACTCTTCTTACAGTGTTCTTTAATAAACCAAAGTGGTTTTTTTACATTAATGTAGTCAAACTCCTATATTTTCCTCATGGTTTCCACGTTCTGTGTTTTGTTTTAAAAATGCTGCTATATCTTAAAGTCTTCTAAGATTTTTATATTATTGTCTTTTACATACATACAGGTCTTTAATCCACTGGAACTGATTTTTAGTATTGATGTGAAGGAGGGATTAATTTTTTCCCCATAATGATCCCCCAGGTTCTCAAGTTAATAACAGAAGATAATGTGTCATGTCAGAACTCCATGTATGTGTGTAGGTCAGATTTGGGGTATTTTGTTCTGTTCCATTCGTTAGATTATCTGTCCTTGTGGGAAATCCCACTAAAATTAATGTTACCCCAAAACTGGGTTTGCCTCTTGGTGGGTGTTGAGCCAAAAGACACAACCAAGCCGAAGACTGGGAGAAGGAAGGACTTATTACTTGCAGCAAGTAAGGGGAACACTGGGGATCTCTCGCAGAGCAATGTCTCCCCAAACAGCAAAATTGGGGACGTTTAAACTAAGGGTTCATGCATATTCATAAAGGGACTTGGGCAGTGGAGAATTCAGCATAGAATTGGGGCAAAGGTTGACAGAGTCCTGGCTTTGGTTGATTGAAGTCAAGAGGGCCAACATCATTCTGTCCTCCACCTGGGTGGGGGCCTTAGTTCCTACAGAACTGAAGACAGGTGTGTCAGATGGTTATATACATCCCTTGAGGAGGAACTAGGACTCTGTTTTCTCGCTGAACTATTGTTTCTTTACTGCTCTTCCTTTGTTCCTTCATTTCCCTCACTTCCCTTTAGATTCTTAATTACTGGGCAAGCATTGTGGCCAGGCTTAGATCACAAAGTGGCTTAAGCCATGCCTGGGTCTCTTTCTCCCGGGACCCTCTACCCCATCTGCTTACATTAATACTTAATTGTAGGTGTTTGGTAAGATAAATTGTCTCATTTTCTTTTTTCAGGATGGCTTAAATATTCATGGCTCTTTCTTTGTTCTTCCATGTACATTTTAAAATAAATCTATGTGGGGGGGGGAGATATTTTCTTCTACCATCCTAGGTTCTTCTGGCTACTCTGAGAATTCAGTTGACATGAGACAGATTAACAAGAGAAAACAAAAGTTTAATAACATGTACACATGGGAGAGACCCAGGAAAACTGAGTAACTTGCCAAAATGGCTGAAACCCTCACCTTAAATACCATCTTCTGCTAGAGACAAAAGAGGATGTTGGGGGTATGGTTTGGGACCTCAAGGGGGAGGAAGGAAATAGAGATGGAAAAGCAAATGTTTGGTAAACAAATGTTTGCTGGGTCCTGCAGAGACAGTGGGATACAGAGTGGACCCTAATCTATAGGCCCTGCCAAGTTTCTCCCAGCACACCTAGTCCATATTCTTTACAGATATCTCTAGTGATAGCTCCATTCTGGAGACAGGCCCTCTATCTAAATTCTTTAAGCAGCTAAGGGGGAGGTAACAAGAAAAGCTTTCTGAGTTTTCTGTTTCTTAAAAATAATCAGCCCAATTAATCCTCATGCCAAAGAGACACATTTGGGGATGGCAAATTTTGCTGTCCTACAATTTTACACCATTTCTTCATTCATCTCTGCCAGCTGCACTGTTGGGGCATCTAGCAAATTGTTAAGTAAAAGTGATGACAGCAAGCATCCTTATTTTATATCAATACTGAATACAGTATTTCAACATTACACATAATACTTGCTGTAGATATTTCTTTTGCAAAGAGACATTTGAAAAAATCATGAATGAATTTTAATTTTGTAAAATGTGGGGGTTTTGCATCTATTGAGAGGCCATATGATTTTTTCCCCCTTAATCTATTAGTGTGGTGAAATTAATTAGCTGATTTTTAAAAATGTGAAATCAACCTTACTTTCTTTGTATAAGCCCAACTTGGTCATGATGTGTTTTTTTGTTTGTTTCTTTTTAAAATTTGTTCCTGAACTTAGTGTGTTAATCTTTTGCTTAGGATATTTTAAACCTGTGAACATCAGTGTGGTGAGCTATACTTCTCCTTTTTTTGCGGTACGCGGGCCTCTCAGCGTTGTGGCCTCTCCCGTTGTGGAGCACAGGCTCCGGACGCGGAGGCTCAGCGGCCATGGCTCACGGGCCCAGCCGCTCCGCGGCATGTGGGATCTTCCCGGACCGGGGCACGAACCCGTGACCCCTGCATCAGCAGGCGGACTCTCAACCACTGCGCCACTAGGGAAGCACCTACTTTTCCTTTTTCATACTATTCTTTTTGGGTTTGGGAATCAGGATTATGGTAGCTTCACAAAATGAGCTGGGAAATGTTATCCGCATTTTGTTTCCTAGGAGCATTTGTGTAAAATTAGAACTTTTTCTTCCTTAAATATTTAGAACAGTCAGGGAAGCCACCTGGGCCTAGAGGAGTTGATTGATTGATTGACATATTTTGAACTCCCAATTTCCTTACTGATTATGAGACTATTTGGGTTTTGTATTCCTTTCGAGTCAGATATAGTGAAATATTTGTCTAGGGCCTTTATTTCCTTTAAACTCAAAAATGTGTTGGAATAAAGGCTTAATATGTATCTCATTACTCTCGTATATTTTAATCCTATATTTTAAAACCCCACTGCATATTTTTATTACTATTTTATCCATTTTCATTGAGTTTTAAAATATCACTTATCACGTTTTTTATGACTAGGAGTTCTGTGCTTGGTTGGTTTGGTTATTTTTTAATGGCTCTGGCTCTTTGCCCGTAACTTGTCCTGTTATTTCTATAAATATATTTCAGTGTACTTGATTGATCTTCCATGTTTCATAATTTCCATGTCTTTCATCTTTGAGGGTCTAATAAGTACTGGCTGTCGCTCATGATATGTCCTTTACTTTCGGGTTTCATGATTTTTGACTGTGAACTCATATTTCTGCAGAAACTCTTTGAGGCCTAGAATAGAGGTGAGTCTCTGTAGAGAAGATTTCTGTTTGCTTCTGTGAGACTCCTGGGTCTGTGACAGCTTTAACCTAATTCTCAGCTTGAGGCATTTTAGACCACCCAGATGTATGAATGTGGGCCATCTCATGCTTATAAAACTCAGAAGAGACTTTTCTCCACCTCTATACTTTGAGCCAAGTTTCCAGACAGGAGGCAATTTCACTTTTACTGGGATGGGAGGAGGTACAGGGTTCAAGGTGGTTACTTCTAGTTCCTTCTTACACTGAAGAGATGGCCCTTTGGTGTCTCAACCTTCATGGGGTGGTCTCCTATTATTTGGAATCACCACTTTGAGGAGGACCTGTGTGATGCCTTTTCTCTGTGCCCTGTTAAGAGGTGAAAACCAAAGTTCACATTTACCTGGTTTCGCAGTGCCCTGGAGTACGGGCCAGCTTCAGTGTCCTGCACAAGTCTCTGGATGTCTGCACGCACTTAATTTTGGCTGAACTATTCCTTACTTTGTCAGTTTATAGAAGCCTTTCACCTATCTCTCCAGAATCTTTGTTGTTTACAAAGTAAGTCAGAATAACATGATTTTTTTTTTTGAAACATGCTTTTATAGTCCTTTGTGTCTTCGACAATTTCTGGGTCACTGATAAACTTTTAGTGTGTATTAAATGCTCAAAAAATATGACAGAATAAGTGACTGTCACCCTTTCTATATACTTTTTGTATGTCTAGGAATAGAAAGCCCTGAAAGGATTAAATGCTTTATATGCATCGGTGTTGCATAAACATGTGCTGGTTAAATATGCTTAGCCAACAGTGTATTAACTGTGGTTCATTGGTTTATCTAATTAAAGAATTATTTTAAAGATATAAAAGTGATTCTTTGAACTTTTGCTTTGGCTTGTTGGCATCGCTTTGATCCATGACCTTAGACAGCCTTCCAGATCCTGGCCACCCAGTTTGTTAAGGCCTAGTCATAAGAAAGAACAGAAGAGTTGAAAAAACAACCCAAGCACACACTTTTGGTTAAGAGGTAACTTTTGGTTAAGTGTAAATGACTCTCTGCTGCCCTCTGGAGACCAGTTCAGGATACAGGTACAAGTGCTTTTTCAGCTACGGAGCAAGGTTTTAAATCTATTTAACTATTAAAACAATTTCTTGTGTGATATTATAGTACTTTATTTTCAGATAAAAGAAAAAGTTTTGATAAAAATTACATTTTATTTAGCTTCTTTTGGTCTTGGAAATGTATCAGCTCTGATTCAGATAAGAAAACACACTACTCTAGGTCCCTCAGACACAGAGGGATTTAGGAGCATATAAAATCCTTAGAGAGGACTTCCCTGGTGGTGCAGTGCTTAAGAATCCACCTGCCAGTGCAGGGGACACGGGTTCGAGCCCTGGTCCGGGAAGATCCCACATGCCACGGAGCAACTAAGCTTGTACGCCACAACTACTGAGCCTGCACTCTAGAGCCTGCGTGCCACAACTACTGAAGCCTAAGAGCCACAACAAGAGAAGCCACCACAATGAGAAGCCTGCACACTGCAATGAAGACCCAATACAGCCAAAAAAAAAAAAAAAAAATCCCTTAGAGAGACTGGAGGAATAAAAGTTTGGGAGACTGTCACTAGCTTTCAAATTAATAAGCAGTTTTCCCAACGTCATTTGTTGAATATCTTTTCCTTTTTCATTGATTTACGATGTTTCCCTCATGTTAAATGATAAACTGAGGCATGTTACATTTTTAAGAGTTTACTTGAGCAAAAATAAATAAGTCATGGGGAGATATTGTACGAAATAAGGAATATAGTCAATAAAATTGTAATAATTTTGTATGGTGACAGATGGTAACTTAGACTTACTGTGATGATCACTTGGTAATGTACACAAATATTGAACCACTATGTTGTACACCTGAAACATAATATTGTATGTCAATTATATTTCAATAAAAGTGGGGAGGGATGAGTAAAAAGAACAAATTTTTTTTTTAAGTTTATTTGAGGGAAAATTGGTTCGAGTCAGGCAGCACTAAATCAGAAGTAGTTAGGAGCACTCCAACCAACACAGGAGTCAGGGGAAAAACTTTTAGAGAGAAAAGGTAGAAGCAAAGCAAGGAGGTTATTGGCTGTAGCTTAAGTGTTTGCCTTCTATGGAAAAGCCTCATTGTCTGTTTGTGACTGGTTGTCCTTAGGTATTGATTTCTTAACCTTGAGGCATTTACAGGTTCAGGTTGGGGTTTGCTTACATAGGCTGCTAAGGTATTAGAGCCACCTCAGTCTGACGGCCTCCTTGTTTAATTAACACTCATCATACACCAACAATAAGGTTTATCTCAAGGTTATCTCTGCTATTTTGTGGCTATATAAGATTATCTATGCAGTGTTATAGCTCTCCATTGCTGTTTTGGTATTTAATGTTTTTAGCATTATAATATGTTAATATCTGGTAAGTTTGGGTCTTTTTTCATTAGTTCTCTTTCTCAAAAATGTCTTTGATCTCTTATTTTTCCAGATAAATTTTAAAATAATTGTGTTTACTTCCATTCCAAAACGGCCTCCCTTGGCATTTTTATTAAAATGGAACTGTTTGGAAATTTATTCATGAATTTTGGAAGAAATCTGTATCATTTACAATAATCAGTCTTCCTATCCAAGAATATTTCTTGATTCACTTATGTCTTATTTCATGTATCTCAGTGCAGTTTTATAATTTTATTTATGTGGGTTGTATATCTTTTTCATACAACTAAATTATTCCTAAATATCTTACGTTTTTAGAAGACGAGATAATTTTTGTCATATTTTGAGTATTTTGATATACATGGAAACTGTTGATTTTTAGCAGCTTTATTGAGATATAATTTACACAGCATAAAGTTCATTCATTTAAAGTGTACAGTTCAATGGCTTATAGTATATTTACAGAATTGTGCAGCCATCACTGCATTTGATTTTTTTTTTTTTTGGCCGCATGGCTTCTGGGATCTTAGTTCCCTGACCGGGGATCAAACCTGGGCCCCGGCAGTGAAAGTGTCAAGTCCTAACCACTGGACTGATAGGGAATTACCACCCTAAGCTAATTTTAAAAGAGTTTCATCAACCCCCAAAGAAAGCTTGTACCCATGAGCAGTCATTCCCTATTCTCCCCTCTCCCTTTTCCTCTCCTGTTTCAAATCTCTGGCAACTGCTAAACTCCTGTCGCTGTGGATTTACCTGTTCTGACTATTTCATATAAGTGGGATTGTACAATATGTGCTCTTTCAGTTGACTTCTTTTACTTCAGCATAATGTTTTTGATGTGAAACCACTCATTTTTATAACTACTGTTTCCGACCACTTTGTTGATAGATTTCCAAATGTGGGATTATCAGATCTCATTTTAACAGTTCTTAATTTATTTGTATTTTCTTTTTTTTTAAATTAATTTAATTAATTTGGTTGTGCCGGGTCTTAGTTGGGGCCGGCGGGCTCCTTAGTTGTGGCTCACCAGCTCCTTAGTTTTGGCGTGCGAACCCTTAGTCGCGACTTGCATGTGGGATCCAGTTCCTTGACCAGGGATCGAACCCCGGGCCCCCTGCATTGGGAGTGCGGAGCCTTAACCACTGTGCCACCAGGGAAGTCCCATTTGTATTTTCTAAATATTTACATGTACTAACTGAAAATGATAACATGCCTTAAATTCTCAAATGTATATCACTTTTTTACACTAGACAGAAGTTGCAGAATAATATTAAATAGTGCTCAAGAGAGTGATCATTTCCACTGAATTTGAAGGGAGTCCTACCTGTAATTCATCATTAAACATAAGAACGGCTTTTTGTTTGGAAGAGTTTATTGAATCCATTCCTTGTTGGAGCAGCTGGATGGAAGGAGGGTCAGACTAATTAGTCCTTTGAGATGGGCTGATTGTAGAGATGTCATTAACCTACAGCCTTGGTGCATTGGGCAATAAAGTAAAAATAGAATATATATTTATGGGGGGAGGCCAAAACTTCACCAGAAAAGTAGGTCAAAAAAGAGTTACAGTCGGAGGGACTTGAGATGGATGTTAGGTGTACACAGCCAAATGGGGATCAGGGAACCAGAGAAGATTAAGAAAAATCAGGCTAGAATGGATGACACAGAGGTGAACTAACTCCTGAGGTTGGGTTCTTAAATGCTCCCAGAAAAGCGTTGCCGAGATGAATCAAGTCCCTTTACAGAGGCCCAAGTGGTTTAGACTCTGCCCCTCATTCCTGAATGGGGAAGGACTGGGCGCTTCCTCGCCTTGTCAAGGTAGGGAATCAAATGTGTATCCTAAGGAGGGAACAGAATTGGGGTAGGGACCACAGTTCTTTGGCACTAATGCATTGGGAAAACCTATAACCAGCCTCACACCCGATGTGATGCCTGTAGCTCCTGGCAGAGAAGAGAGTCCTGTGACTTTTATAAAACTGAAGAGTCTGAATTAGACTAAGACATGTGTCTTTGCAGAGGCATCAAGGTGAAGTGCAGATGAAGGCTGGCAGCCTGGTGGAGGTGATTCTCAGTTCAGACCCTTTGGCATGGAACATAGTTTAACTTTGCTTTCAAGTTTGGAATACGCTCACTTCCTGTGTCTTACGTACTGCATGTACTTAGATGCTTCTTTAGATGATGGTCTCCCAGGTCTTTTAAAGAGAATTTTAGAGAGACTTAGCTTTATTCTGTTCTCTGTCTACACTGAATGATGAGACTTTTCTTATACATAGAATAATTTGTGACTAGCCCAGAACTGTGCATAGTAGGTCCTATGAATATGTACAGAATGGATGCTGATGTGTTCTTGCAGGACTCTGTGTAGAAGAGCTCTCTTAGGGTGCCAGCGTAACAGGAGAATACGTCCTATTGTTCAAAAGCCTTAGGCACATCCGCACGCCCAGAGTGCTTGAAACAGAACCATCAGAATTTCATTTCCTCAAATCGAATCGCCTCCCTCTCCTTTACTAACTGGGGGCTAATGAATGAAGTCATTACCTTCTTAGTGGGTATTCTTTCTTCTGTGAGTAAAATCTGGGCCAGAGGGCCTTAGGGAACTGACTGTTGGGGGCACTTTGGAGGAGAAGAGGGGGATGGGGAGGCATGTTTACCCTGAGAAAAGGATACAGAGGAGTAGAGAGAGCCCTGCATAAGCTGTACCTCCATCGTTCTGCACAGACCTGATCTCCTGGAATCTGACATAGTCTGGGGCTCCAGTTCTTTTGTCTTAGGTGGCATTGGTGACAGGGCATTGGTTAAAGATCTGTGAGTAACAGTGCTTGGGGAAACTTCCTCCTTTTCCCTAGGCAGATAATTAATGACAGTGAAAGCAGTTATCACTTATGGACGTATTTACTATGGCCCAGGCACTCTGCAAAATGCTTCATGTGTAGCATCATATTGATTATATTTCTATAAAAATACAAAAAAATGACTAGCGTTAAACTCAAATGGATTGCAGAAAAATGCAGATTTTAATATCTGAATTTTTATCTCAATGCCTTCCTTTTCGGTGAGACTGTAATCGGCGTTCAGAAGGAAAGGTAAATGGAACTATCTCCTCTTCTGAGTGTCCTCACTCAGATATTTGGAGAAAAGCCTTATATTCATGTGTTCTCCCCTCTGGCTAAGCCATCATCTACTGGAATGGAAAATTGTTATAAGTTGACTTCAAATATTCTCCCATGATGTCTTCCCCATCAAATACTCACGTGTCTTTTTTGGTAACTTTGAAGAGATCTTGCAAACAACTCATAGTTCATTTTGCAGAACTGCAACCTTTTTATGGATAGCAAGTAGCAGTGCTTGTTTCAAGGAAAGCATTTCAGGTTTGTCCTCTTCTTTACTTTCTCAAATGTAGATGAAGATTCAATTCAGAATTACCCAAATCTGTTTCAAGGCTGTCATGTTAAAAAATGAGTTTGTTAAAATGGTAAAATAATAAAATTGTTTTTGTTTACTTTATTTATTTTTAGCTGCATTGGGTCTTTGATGCTGCGAGCGGGCTTTTCTCTAGTTGCGGCCAGCGGGGGCTACTCTTCATTGCGGTGCGCGGGCTTCTCATTGTGATGGGTTCTCTTGTTGCAGAGCTTGGGCTCTAGGTGTGCGGCCTTCAGTAGTTGTGGCACATGGGCTCAGTAGTTGTGGCTCACGGGCTCTAGGGCACAGGCTCAGTAGTTGTGGCGCACGGGCTTAGCTGCTCCACGGCATGTGGGATCTTCCCGGACCAGGGCTCGAACCTGTGTCCCCTGCATTGACAGGCAGATTCTTAACCACTCTGCCACCAGGGAAGCCCTAAAATTGTTTTTAAAAGTCTCTGAACGGTGGGCTTCCCTGTTGGTGCAGTGGTTAAGAATCTGCCTGCCAATACAGGGGGCACGGGTTCGAGCCCTGGTCCGGGAAGATCCCACATGCCGTGGAGCAGCTAAGCCCGTGCGCCACAACTACTGAGCCTGCGCCCTACAGCCCGCGAACCACAGCTACTGAAGCCCGTGTGCCTAGAACCCGCGCACCACAACGAAGAGTAGCCCCTGCTCTCCACAACTAGAGAAAGCCCGTGTGCAGCAATGAAGACCCAATGCAGCCAAAAATAAATAAATAAATTTATATTAAAAAAAAAAAAGAAACCTTATTAAAAAAAATAGTCTCTGAACAGGGAAAGTATTTATTCTTAAAATAGAAGCCTTGCTGTGTTGATTGTCATTGTCTTCCACCTCTGGAGGGTTGCAGAGATATAGAAGATCCCTTTCTAACAACTTTAGATTCCAAATTTTAATGCAGCAAATATTGTCCAGGTGTCAAATGATTTTTACTTCAAATTTTTTTTAAAGTCCTAATAACAGTACTGTGCAATAAAACACCAACATTTCAGTATTTGGAGGGGACTGAATTTTCTGTACTCTGACTTATGAAACCATGATGGGCTTCTGCTAAGGGCAGGACGCGTGCTTTTGGATTGTGACCAATTCCTTTGCCTGGAGCAATGGCCTGAATGAGGCTTTTTGTTGAAAAGAGAGTGAGAGAGAAAACTGCTTAGATGAAATGGCAAGAAACTAAAGACTATAAAGAAGAGTTACAAAATAAATCATCCCGTACTCACCGAGACACAAGCTGTATGAAGCATCTTCCCCTTTAACTCTGCCCTTTCTCCTGTGTGATCACCCCCTTGCCTTCTCTAGTGCGGCAGGATGTGATAAGGGTGTCCTTCCACCTCTAGATGTAGGGAGGGCACCTTTCTTATGGGAGATTGATTTCCTGCTTTCACGGAGACAGAAAGGAGGGTCCGAGTGTCCCATTTCTTAAGAAACTTTAATTCAAAATAATCAATATGCCATTGAGGCCCACTTTAGGGCGGCCTACGCTGGGCCCCAGCAAACGATGATGAATTTTGGCAAGCTTAAGGAAAATGGGAGAAAGGCAGGGAGGTGGCCCACTTGACATCATAGAGGCGTTTAAGTTTCAAGGCACCGCCAGGGAACTGCCAGTGCTTTGGTATGACTGGAAGACAAGAAGGCTGAGAAAGTGGTGAGAGGGGATACAGGAAAAGGAACCTACAGAATTTATATTTTATCTCAGAGACATCAAAGAATCATGGTAGAATTCTAAGCAGCTTTCGTGACCTGCTTAGATTTGCAAACTTGAGAGATAAATATTACTGGAGTATTTATGAGACTTGATAAATAATACTTGTCTTCCCTACTGAGGTTCTGGACCAGTTAAAATAAAGTCAGGGAGCTAGCAGACGGAGATCGTCCGTCTTACTGATAACACAGGCTATTCAGTGCTGAACCCCGAATTTGGCAGATTAACTCCCATCACAGGCAGCAGTGGGCTGAGGAGGTCTCTTCCTGCCAGAGCAAAGCATCTGCTCCCCAAAGAGAAGGGCAAGGGGGAGGGGATGGCCAAGATGTGACCAAGTTCCTTCTTCCAAGGTCTTAATCAGATAATCGATGGAGGATGTCACTCCACGTGGAAGGAAACAACATTCCCTGGGTTTTTCTTCTTCTCTTAATACATTAAACTTAACTGTTTAGCCTGTGATCAACTAGGCGTGGGTCTGAGCCTTGGGGGAGAGGAAAGCCCCGCTCCCACCTTCATGATGCAGCCCCCCCAATACCAACCACCGCTCCTCTGGGGATCCCGAGACTGCTGGTGACCCAGAAGACTCAGCATCGGGTTAGAAGAGTGCATTATTTACATTAAACTCCAAGGTCACTTTGTATCCCCTACTGAGAATTTACTTCCTAGTCTGTTTCTCACCCCAGATTACATCCAGCTGTGTTGACCAATATTGTCTGTCAAGAGGTTTTGCCCATGAGGTCAAATAGCATCATAAAATTATTCTAATAATAAAAAGCCAAGAGTTACATCAAATCAACAGATTTGAATATTAACCCCCTACTTTCGACTGCCAAAGGAAAAATTAAATATTAAATTTTCTTGTAAGAAAAGAATTAAAGTCCAAAATAAAATGTTCTTGCCCTCGTGAATTAAAAGACCAAAGACACACTCCTGCCTCCTTCCCCTCCCTGTGCCCTGCATCAGAGCCAAGCTCTCAGGGTGCAGTGTGGTCAGAAGATCGGTTACATGAAGGGAGGGAGGATGGAGCAGATGTCAGTGCCTCAAGCACCATGGGCACCAGTTCTTAACTGCCAGAGAAGGCACTGTACTATGGAAAGGAGACGAGCCATACGTAGTAAACGCTGTGGTGCTGGGCTGGAGTGGGAGGCATTGTGTGAATGTCTGTTCTTTCGTTGTAGATATTAGGATTCTCCAGAGAAGGAGAACCAGTAGGGTGTGTGGGGAGAGAGAGGGGGAGAGAGAGATGGAGATTTAAGGAATTGGCTTCTGTGGTCCCAGAGGCTGGCAATTCTGAAATCTGAAAAGTAGGCTGGCAGGCTGGAGACCCAGGGAAGAACTGATGTTACAGCTCGAGTCTGAAGACACTCTGCAGTTAGAATTCCCTCTTCCTCTGGGAATCTCAGTCTTTCTCTGAAGGCCTTCAAGCTGATTGGATGAGGCCCACCCACAGTGTGGAGGATAATCTGCTTTCCTCAAAGTCTCTTCATTTAAATGTTAACCTCACATAGGAAATACCTTCACAGCAACATCTAGGCTGGTGTTTGACCAAATCTCTGGATACTAGAAAAGGAAGCCAGGCTCAAGCCCTCTCCTCCCCTGCAGGCTGCTAGTGTACGGGAGGCTGGGACTGGGAAAGGTCAGGAGCTTTGATGGGTAAGAGTCAGCTGGATTGGAATTTGGGGGGTTGAGTTTTGGGGTTTTTAAGTTTTTTGGCCCTTCCTTCTTTCTTTCCTTCCTTCCTCCCTTTCTCCTTTCCCTCTTTCTTCTTTCTTTCTTTCTTTCTTTCTTTCTTTCTTCCTTCCTTCCTTCCTTCCTTTCCTTCCTTCCTTCCTTCCTTCCTTCCTTTCCTTCCTTCCTTCTTCCTTCCTTCCTTCCTTCCTTCCTTTCTCTTTCTTTCTTTCCCTCTTTCTTCCTTCCTTCCTTCCTTTCTCTTTCTCTTTCTTCCTTCCTTCCTTCCTTCCTTCCTTCCTTTCCTTCCTTCGTTCCTTCGTTCCTTCCTTTCTTTCCTTCCTTCCTTCCTTCCTTCCCTTCTCTCTCTCTCTCTCTCTCTCTCTCTGTCTTTCTCTTTCTCCCTCTCTCTCTCTCTCTGTCTCTCTCTTTCTTTCTGTGTTTTCGCTGCTATCTAAGAGTTAAAAAAAAAAGTCATGGCACTTTCCCGAGAGCTCTTCTAAGAGACTGAAACATGAGACAGGATATCAGATTTGAAGGGGTGGTGAAAACAAAACCCTGCTTTCTGCTCACCTCCTCTTGAGCCTAGCTCATTCAATAAACACTAGTAAAACATCAGAAACATTCCTGGAGATGAAGAGAAATGAATCCAATGTGTTTGGGCCTTACGATTACTTTATGAAATGTCAAAAGTGAAACTCTTTTTCTTCCAACGAACTGTGGCCTCCGCTGCCCTGAAGTCCAGAGGGGACGAGTGCATCCTGAAGGCAGGTTGACCCCAGCAATGCCATGTGTGTGCAGCATCTCAGCCCAGTTCCTGGTGGGATTTTTTTTTTTTTTTTTTTTTTTTTTTTGGTACGCGGGCCTCTCACTGTTGTGGCCTCTCCCGTTGCGGAGCACAGGCTCCGGAAGCGCAGGCTCAGCGACCATGGCTCACGGGCCCAGCTGCTCTGCGGCATGTGGGATCTTCCCGGACCAGGGCACGAACCCATGTCCCCTGCCTTGGCAGGCGGACTCGCAACCACTGCGCCACCAGGGAAGCCCTCCTGGTGGGATTTTAAATGAGCTCCCAGAGGTTGTTTGTGCTGTGTTATAAAGGAGGTGACTTGGCCAGCTTGTCAGGAGCATCTTTGTTTTGCTATTTTTTTAGGAGGACAAATAAATCCATCCTATTCAGAACATAAAGATTAGTGAGCAAAAAACAAGTAATAAACAAATGGACCCAAGAAGAATGTCTATAAGATATAGAAAGAACAGAGCAGTGGAAGGCAGGTGGGCAGGGGAGGGATGCTAAGGCTTCCCAGAGCAGGTGACATCTGGGTTTGGATGACAAACAGTAACAACAATAATAAACGCTAAGATATAATACTGGGAGCTGACGGTGCTGTAAACACTGTCCAAAATTGTTTACATGCACTATCTTATTTAATTCTCACAACAATTCAGATAGTGTTATTGTTTGTCCCATTTTACAGATGATAAAACTGAGACACAGGGGATTTGAGAAACTTGTTCAAGCTCACAAAGCTACTAAGTGACAGAGCTGGTCCTCAGGCGCAGGCTAACCTATTCTCATGCCATTCAGGAGATTGACAAGTAAGAGCTTATTAGGTGGCCTAGAAATTCCACGTACATGGAGACCTGTGGTCCCACAGTGCTTCTGAGAAATCGCCGGCTGAGTATCAGCACTGATTAAATGCCCAGTCTGGCGGGGCAAGGGGACAGCAGGCTGGCACGAGTCAGGGGCCAGGTCAGCCAGCAGCAGAGCAACAGGGGTACCATTTTGTCCATTGTGCTAACGGACCTGGACTTTAGCCTATGGGGACGGGGAGAGTTGCATTTTAGAAAGATCGGTTTGGCCACAGGGTGGAGATTGGTTGGAGAGGACAAAAGAAGAGTCAGGGAGGTGAGTTAAGGGCTAGTACAATAGTCCAGGTGAAGACAAGGACTCCGACTGTAACTGAGCAGGACCCTAGGGGGCATTCCTGGGACAGAGCCCTCCCCCAGGTCCCCTGCTATAGCTCCTCTCTGAAGTACCCAGATAACATTATCTGATGCACATTTCCTGAGTTGCTTCACAGATGCTAAAACCTCCACCAAATGGAAGATGTTAACCACTTGATGACCATGAGCACCCAGCCCCCAGGCCTCCTGGAGCCTAAGGACTGATAATATGAACCCCTGTGACACCACCACCCCCCCACCCCACCCCCACTACCTCACCGTCAGCCACTCTGAGAATGGTGCACGAGCTGATCGCACATCCTGGGCTCCCTTCCCTCACCTGGCCTTTAAAAATATTTTGCTGAATCCCATCAGGGAGCTCGGGTTTTTTGAGCATTAGCTGTCCCGGACTCCCGGCTCGGCGCCTTACAATAAACACACGGCACCGCAACCCGGTGTCAGTAGATCGGCTTTGCTGCGTGCGGGCGAGCGGACCCCGGATTTGGTGGTAACGTGAAGGCGGGGGAACAGGGAAGGGGAGGGTGGGCTCGGGAGTGATTTAGGGGTGGGTTGAACGGATTTGGTGAGGTGAGGGGGGAGGGGGTCCTTAAAATGACAGAAAACCGGTTTCTGGCTTGGGCTGCTGTTATAAATGGGGAAGGTAGAAAGGAGGAGAGTGAAGATGGGCAACCTCCGCTCAGACCTGTTGGATTTGAGCTGCCCTGTCACTTACACCCAGAGCACCAGTGGGGTAACTTAGTCTCTGCAGAGCGTTTGAACTGTAGACATAAACAGAGTAGATGTGAAAAATAGATCTACATACTCAGTGCTGTTCTTTAAAATCTCCCAATTAGAGGGCTTCCCTGGTGGCGCAGTGGTTGAGAGTCCGCCTGCCGAGGCAGGGGACACGGGTTCGTGCCCCGGTCCGCGAAGATCCCGCATGCTGCGGAGTGGCTGGGCCCGTGAGCCATGGCCGCTGAGCCTGCGCGTCCAGAGCCTGTGCTCCGCAACGGGAGAGGCCGCGGCAGTGAGAGGCCCGCGTACCGCAAAAAAAAAAAAAAAAAATCTCCCAATTAGAAAGCTATATTGTCATATGGATTGTTCTGTTTTCACTCTTTTTAACTCTACTGCATATTCACTTACTGATGTTTTTCATCAGTGTGGTGTAGACTGTGTCAGTGTTATGCCCTTAGCTTGACTCTTAATGCTACCTCGATGTATTATTATTCTTCTCAGTCTGCCGGTGTTCATCGTATAACATTAGAACAATTTTAGTTTGTAAATCTAATTCTTTGAAATATAATATATTAGCAGATATGGTTAGGTTTTACTATATTTCCTGTATGTCCATGTGTCCAAACGTATTAGTAACAAACAAATGATAAAAATAAAATAATTCTTCTGTAATTCACAGATGCTGTAATTCACTCTGTAATTCAGAGAGTCCAAAATGGACAAGATGCTTTTGCATGTCTGTGTTGAAAATGAGATTTTTATATGTCGGCAGTAAAGCACGGCATCATTTTTAAAGCATTTTTCCTTGTTTTGGTCTTGTGATACAATTCTTCAGAGCCATGGCTGCAAATAGGTTAGCACCTCAATGCTTAAAATAGGCTGTCAAGAAATGGTTCTTCTTTTGTTCACATCTCCATTCCAAACCACTGAGGGAATTAGTTGCACCGCTGAAGTGCATTTCCTTTCTTACATCGTCAAAATTTTTGCTGGCTTTGTAGAAGAAGATTGAGGTAGCACATTCACAATCATGATGTGGATTTCCTATTAAAGTTTACTATTATTATTATTATTACTGGCATGGCTGACGCAGTCAGACTCATGCTTTGTCTCATAGAATAATACTGTGCCGTATACCATGACACTTCAGTGTATTGTTCAATATAAGCAGAGTTGTTTACTAAAACTTGTGTGCCAGTTGCAAAAATAAAATAACTTTACAAGACAGGAGCTTGAATAAAACATGAAATGGTTTCTGCTGGTGCTAGCATAGTGTCTGACTTTTAATGCTGCTTTTTCCCCCCAGAAATTCTTTGAGGTGGAAGAAGAGAAGACACCTGTGCATGACGCAATGACTGTCAAAATGAATATTTTGTTAAAAAAACTGAAGGAGAAAGAAGAACTCATTAAGGAATTAAGAGAAGAACTGGACCAGTGTGAAGAATTTGGATCTCAAAAAGTTGTAAGTTTCACAGCAAAGAGTAATTCATTTTAATACACATAAATGAAGTTACAACTGTCTAAAAGCTTGGGGTCGGAATAAAGGGATTACAATGCATGTATCTTGGGTATCTCTCCACAACATAAGCCAGTCCAACCTTTTTGTGCTCGACACCATATTCTAGAAAACCCATAATAATTATAAGTAGGAGCAATATAATTGTTCTCAATTTTTATTTGTAATAGAAATAAAATAACCTATCTCCCACTACAGAAATTTCCCCACCCTAGAAGAAATGTAAAGAGATTTTTGTTTTAATTTGGAAGAGTCCCACCTTTTTTGCAGTCCAGATAATTTGAAAGACACAAAACAATCTCAAGTCAGAGGCTTCCAAGAAACCAACTTGGAACAGGATGACCTTAAGTGGAAATGTCAAGAAGGAAAATTCTCAGAGGGTTTTTGCCCTCTTCTCCCCTTTGCAGTAGGAGCCAGAAGCTGCTTTACTGCTCAGAGCACTGACAGAACAAAAAATGCAAAGAGAGAGAAAGCAGAAAGGAGAGCTTAGCTGCCTGTCAAGGAGGTGAATGTGAAGGATCCGGAAAGTGTGGACCCTAGAGGAGAGTTTATTTTCATCTCAGATCAGCTCTGAGCTGCCGGCTGTACTGCCCAACCACAGCGCAGAGCCATAGAGGGGTTTTCGTATTAGGTTCTAGGAGCAAGAAGTGGATTGTTTGAGTAGGAGAGGCAAGCAGGGAGGCCAGAGAATCACAACCTGTTGAGTGTCAACTGGCAGGGTTACCTCCTCACATCACAGCGCAGTTTACCGATAAGGAAGCTGACTTACACCCCGGGCACAGCTGGTAAATGCTGACGTGACATGAGAACCGAGGTCCAGCTGAACCCAAAGGCCCGCATGAGGAGGGAGGAGCTCTGTATAGAGGAAGAATTAAAGTTGCTATATATATATATATATATATATATATATATATATATATATACACATTATATTATTATAATAGATTATGGTATTATGGTCTATAGGTATATCATTATAATGTATGTTATAATTAATATATAGTGTATATTAATACCTGTGTATAGATACGCATAAATATCGACACATGCATATATATGTATGGAAGAAGCCTGAGAAGTTATACATCAAAGTGTTAACACTAGGAAGAAACACTTGTGGGTTGCTGGGCCCTTTAAGTGCAGTCCTTGGTTTATCTAAGTCCCACACTAGTATTCTTACTTAAAACCCCAAAGTTAGAAAAGATAAGAAATTGAACTTGCGCCATTCTAAAGGACTTTATTTACGAACTGGGGAAGGAGTGCTTTGTTTAATCTATTAGAATTCTCTATGTTCTAAAAAAACCAGAGCATCTTCTAAGCAATGTGGTATTAAGGATTATTATCATAGACCTAATAAAATTGAATATTATTTCTTTGTACATGTTCTGGTTGCCTTGGAGGGAGAGGCACATCCAATTTTTGCATTTACTTTTCTTGTCTTAGATCTACATTTACTCTTATTTTTTGGAGAAAATAATTTAATAGAAAAGGTTAAAATAAGACTAACAGTTTTGGCTTTTAATCCTGACTTGGCTACCAATGTCCAGCATCAGTTAGCAAGGCAATTTTGATCCATTTGTTTCCCATTTGTGAAATGGGAGGTGATACCTGCCTAGCCAACAGAGTTATGAGGAGGATACCCGTTGTAGTGGATGTGAGATGCTGTGAGTTCTTTGAAGAAAGACGTGCATATAAATTCTAGTTATCATTATGAGGAAATACACAAGTCCTCATGACCATCTGGTTTACATTCCATGAAATGCACTGCTGAGAACATCCCAATTCGGTAATTGAGCTTCTTCCAGTAAAACACGAGGTCTTTCTTGGCGTGTTTACACCTCTGAGTGTCCTCAGCCCGTTAACTGGTCTGTCTGGATGGCCTGAGTATAGGGGATGAGGGTGGATGGGGCTTGGTGAGGACCACAGAAAGTGGCAGGCCTGCACCCCGCTCTTGTATAAGAAGGCGTTCTCTGGCTCGGGTGGCATCCTGAAGACCTTGGCTGTTTCACTGTAGTTTGTCCCCAAGGACACCACATCAGTCTTTCTGTAAACACCTTAAGATTTGAGGAAAGTGAGACTTCTGATGAACTGGGTATATACATTTTTCCCAGCTTCTTAGGACCCCAGCAAAGCGCCAGGCTGACTGAGGACAGCGCAGAGCAGGGCTAGTGTACATTTGGGAGGACAGACATGAACACTGCAAAAGCAGATCACGGGTTATATAAAATAAACGTCTGAAAATTTCTTTTTAAAGATCCTCTAAGAACTAGCTTTCCTAGAACCCCATGCCACTCAAGTTCTAGGTGAATTACCTTTTAAATTTGAAATTTCATCTAATACGACTGCTCCCTCTAGTGGTGTAAAAAAACTTGCGACAGCAAGTATCTGAAACTAGATTTGGAAAACCGAATTTGGAGAAACAATTTAGAAAATTTCAATGCAGCAATGGAAAAAACTTGTAAAAAGCTTGAAATAAGCAAACTGAATAAACAGTAAGGAAACGCTCTAGTTCTTTCTCATAGTCCAATTATATAAATCGCTCTATAGTTAATAGTCATAATCCCTCTCTAGGACTGTTGTAGAATGAAATCTAAGAATATGATAGGAAAGGGAAGGTTTAATAAACAGCTAGTTTAACTTATATTTATGACAAAATGGAAATCAGAAAAAAGAATCTCTTCAAGTTCCAGAAGCCTCATCTCTCCAGGTCAGAACACCCTTAATGTTGAATTCCCGCCCCCACTCCCACCCCGACCCCAGACCAACTACATTCAAGGGCTGAGTGTCTTTTCAGGTTCTGTAAAAACCTGCAATGACTTAATGGCACACTGCTGTAGTTATCAGGTTGCCATGCAGTACGCTGATAAATCCATTGGAGAATTGCTAAAGAAACTAGCCTGTCGAGGTATGTGTGCCTGTGTGTCTGTGTGCCCAGGCACATGCATATGTGCTTTCAGTGCAATTGGAGTTGTTTTGAAAAGATTTTTCATTTTTGTTTCTTACCCAACATGGATGATCTATGCAACTATCACACCCACATCCCCTCACCCCCACCAACAGGTGAATGTAACTATTTGTTGCTGACAGTTCTGAAACAGAGCTGTCATTCAAAAGTGGCAGCTCTGCAGGGCTACACTGCCCCAGTGTGCCGCTTTCCTGGTTGTCACTCACTGGGAAAGCACCTGCTCGTCTCCGTGACTGCCATGCAGCATGGGCATGCAGCAGAAGCCCACTCCACCCGCAGCCTCAAATTGAGATGTCCAAGTACTGTACGTGGAGCCTGCAGGATTGAGACGCCAAAATGGCAGAAGGGAGACTGCTGGGAAGGCACCTGCGGTGCTCCAAACGGTGCTTCTCGGCCTTTATTGTGTTATTGTGTGTATGGGTCACCTGCAGCTCTTGTTAAGATACAGATTCTGGGCTGGGGCTGGAGATTCTGCATTTTCAAAAAGCTCCCAGGTGATGCTGAGGCTCCTGGTCCTTGGACCACATTTTGAGTGTCAAGGCTCTGGAGCACACCTGTTTTCAGAAACGATTCTTTCATGACTCAGTTTGGGATTCTGAAACCTGGGAACAGTGATACTGCACATCTTGGCTCACAAGAGAAGTAGACCGATGTAAGCCACCACTTGAAGTCCTGGCGCTCACTACACGATAGAAAAACTCTAAACTGGCAAGTTACTTTATAAATTTAAATTTCCAGAGTGACTGTGGATCACACACAGCCTGTCTTAGGCTATAATGTGGCTTTTAATAGCTTTAACTAGTTAACCACCTTTTTTTTTTTGCGGTACGCGGGCCTCTCACTGCTGTGGCCTCTCCCGTTGCGGAGCACAGGCTCCGGACGCACAGGCTCAGCGGCCATGGCTCATGGGCCCAGCCGCTCCGCGGCATGTGGGATCTTCCCGTACCGGGGCACGAACCCGTGACCCCTGCATCAGCAGGCGGACTCTCAACCACTGCGCCACCAGGGAAGCCCAGTTAACCACCTTTTAATGATCTCCATCCTTCTTAACTTCGGTTTGTTAATGCAGTTTGTTTTAAAGAAGTCTCATGGTTTAAGTGAGCCAAAGCTAGCGGTGTGGGCAGATGGTAGAAGGAACACCACCACAAAACCTGCCACTCAGAGTGTAACAGATGACCGTAGCCGCCCAGAACTATCCCTTTGTTCATTTTGCTAATGAGTGTCCTCATTGCTGTGAGAATCTGAATAGTTAATTACTTGCAGTTCCTGCAGCTGACAGATGGTGGGGACAGAGCTAAAGGTTAACCTTTCAGGAAGAGGGGCTGTCGATGGATTTGTGGAGGAAAAAACCCCTCCAGTTGGACGTGTTTCCTTGTTTCCTGCTTTTCTACCAGATTTTTAGAAAACGCACTTAGGTGTTAGCTGCTACCACTGGTAAATTTTACACTTCATCTGATTAATTCAAATAGTTCTCATTTAGTTTATAATAATGAGCGCTCACGTAATCCACAGTGGATGTTCATTTTCTGCCACTGTTAGGAAATGTATGCTTAAGCCTATTAAGGCAAATGTTGTTTGTCTTTAAGAAAGCTTTTTTAGTCTATAAATACATTCTGTGATGTTCTCAAGTTGAACCATGTGGGACAAGAAATTAATGACTGGGATTCTTTATTAAGAAAACAGTGTTGTTTCTTAGCTATTAGATTTGTTAGTTAAGAATGAATTGGGGTTAAATAATTTAAATGAATGGTGACTCAAAATCATGAAGATTCATAATTGGGCTTAGTGCAAAATTTAACATTATTTTAAATATTAACTCTGATATAACTAACTTCATTAGTAAGTCACTTGTTGTTTTTCAAGGATTTATTCATGTACTATAAAACATTGTACCCACTTATTTTTCTTTTTAACCATTATAACCACAGAGGAAAACATTTTTAATAATTTACTTTCAGATATCTCTAAAGTTAAATCAAAGTATAGTTTCAAAGGGACACCAGTTATATTGGGAGGAATGGTTTTGTTTTTGAGAGGAGAATTTATTCTTGTGTATTTGCAATCATGGCATTGCTACAAAAAGAATAGCTTATAATTCACCTGAAGATTAAAGTTCAAAAGTATTTCTAGTGTCTATATTAATTTTGAAGGAAGGCATGTAGACGCTTTTCTCTTTTAGTGTAACAATACAATGACTTTCAAACATGCTGTTTAATATTTTGAGATTGCATAATCAGTTTAATATTGTATCATCATGAAGTATAAAGTTCTGCACCAGCTTCTCCAATTCATTACATCTTAATTCAAAAAAAAAAGTGTGGCAATAAAATCTAGACAGCCATAAGCAAGCATATTCAGATGTTTTCAAAAGCTTTGAAACAAACAAGAAGAAGAAGAAGAAAAGAAGACTAGCTGTCCCCATAAGCTTCTACTGCGTAAGAAAAAGCTTCTCCCATAATGGACATGGCAAGATTTAAACAAAAGACGCACATAATAAAAATGTAAATGAGTTTGCTTTACTAAAACTATAACTTTAAAGTCTTTTGTTGTAAGTTATCCTGAAACCTTCTTACAAGGTAATCACTGTTTGCATAGAGATTTAAACCGAAGTCCTCAATAGCATTAAACGCCTGCACAGTCCCAGTGTGACAGGCATGCAAAGCCACGTTAATGTTCAGAATATGAATTGCCTCTGGGTGGCTCCTTCACCAAGCAGAAAACCAACTGTGTGGTTATCCGTGTGCCTGATGGACTCCATGCGGCTCCCAGCCTGAAAACGTCACCACTTTGACATGTGATGTGCTCCTCATGACACTGGCAGCACTGACACTGGGGAATGCCACAAAGGCGACAAGCCCCCCTCCTTAGCCGTGCGCTTTGCCCCGCCCCCCCCGGCGCTGCTGCCCTCCCCCCCATCCTCCCACCCCCCCACCCCCCCGGCTGCTGCCCATCCGCGGTCTCCCCAGCCTGCCTGGTTACGGGCGGACAGCACTTCAGACACACACAGAGGGAAGTGTGGGTGGAGGGGCCCCAGCTGCCTCCATAATGAATTGACCTGAATGATGAGGGCACACAAACAGTATGATATGCATTATTCCTGTCAATAAACTGTCCCCATGTGCTGTGGTCTTTGTACAGAATGTACTGCAGCCTTTCTCCCAGCAAGCTCTATTTAGTCTCCTTCCTTTTTACTATTCATATTATAAGTGTGTAATAGAATTCAGAAAATTATATGATAGCTCTTCTGTATCTGTATTGTCTTGTGTTGCATATTTAAATCCTTGGCTCCCTGCTTAGAAATATGGAATTCTCCATCTTTTAGGACTCTTTTATCAAAGACGACAGCCCTCTAAGAACAGCTCTGGAAAAGGAAAATTTGGAGTACAAAGTGGAAAATGAGAGACTGCTTCAAGTCATTTCAGAACTCGAAGAAGACATCCGACTCAATCTAAAAGAAAATTCATTATTAGGTAACATTTTAAAGTCATTTTTGAGAAAACTCTACATTGGGCACTTTATAAAATTCATAGCCATGCTTGTCTTTTCCAAACATATGTTTGTTTGGTTACCTACATTTAAAACATCAGTTCGTTAGCCACTTTTCATTTTCATTCTTTTCTTGAGACAGAAATTGGTCATACTCCCCTAGCCATGCCTTTTTAACTCAGGGTGGTTGTTTTCTAAGCCAAGCATTGTGCTAATCAGTATTCTATATCACTTAGAAATATTATAAACAAATAGAAACTTGTGCTGATTTCTGTTTCATGTGCTTAATTATCTAAAATTTATAACATTTTAATATTTAAGCATATATATTGGGGTGTGCTTTGTGGAGAAACAGAGTTGGCCCTTCAGAAAAATATGCTACTACTTACTACATTATCTTCAATTTTTGGTACAAATGTTAAGTACAAATTTCCATTTGTAGACTTTATACCCTCTTTTTTATATCTATAAACATTGGTAAATATTGCATTTAAATCACCAAGTTAGATTGCTTTAACGTCCTTACACGTACTGCTATCTTTGTATTTATGTTAGTCACACAATGATATCCTTAATCTGCAGTATGAAAAGCTATGAGTAGGCAATTCAAAATTTACAGCAAAACATTGATACAATCAGATATAGGACAATATTCCTTGAATGTAAAATTATCCCACGTCAGTGTAGTTTCGTTTCTCTTCTGATGTGGTATAGTAATGCTTCTTCAGGTTTCGGTAGTTCTTACTGAGTCATAAAGTACCACCTGCTAAAGCCGTTTGTATTGGCTGTGACTAACAGCAGAAATATCTCTTGCTAGTATCGATGAAAAGCTTTCAACCCTGAGCCACACTTGGATCTTGAACTTAGTTCTTAATCCCTATCTGACCAGCCATCTGAACAGCAGGAAGAAGGCTGTGAATGTCAAGGGCAGTTGTGAAGGTCACAGTCCTGCTAGGACTTGCGTCCACCATGCCTGCCAGCAGTGTACAGCCTGCCCTGAAGCAGGCAGATTGAATACAGGGCCATAAGCTTGTAATTTCATGCTTGGCCTCTCTCTCCTTTTGTTTACAGAAGATGAAATTATAAGTCTGAAAGAGATGGCAGAAAAGGATCATAAAACCATTCAAAAGGTACTGTAACTTCTTTGCATTGATGAATGCTCCTTTCAATGGCAATATGAGCATAATTGGTGAAATAACCCTGTGTCCCCCTTGCCTTATGATGTAGAGAAAAGTCGGTTTCTGTTTTTAATCTCGCCCGTTACTCAGGATTATTTCTTTAGTAATGAAAAAGGATTCCATCTTGAAAACAAATTCATGTTTTCTTTTATTTGGGATAACTGAGTATCTACCTTGTTGACTGTAAGAACTGAAAAAGCATATGACACAGGGAGTCCGAAGATGTGCTTGTGGAAAAATGATATTATTAAAAATGAGCAGCCTTATTTTCAGATCAGATGTTGGTTTATGTTCATTTTTCTGTATATGAATGAACTGGGTTTGTATATCCAGGAAATCTGTATTTAGAGCAGGAAATTCTTTTGATATCATGAAGATCAAGATTTCCTGGGGCATCAAATGCCGCAGGACCGCGGCAGTTCCTGCCCTCCACACCCAGGTCAGGGGCTCCTGCTTTGTGCTTTCTTAGCTCTCAAAACCCTTTTCTGTGATGGTCAGTCTGCCTTGCCGAAGACCCCACAACCCAGAGACAGTACTGTCTTTCGGTCTCTGATCTCTTCCCAGCGCTCAGCACTGTGCCGGCACACTTAAAAATAAAAATACTCTTTGAGTGACTCAGAGAATGAGAATGTAGTTAGAGTTCATAAAATTTATAGACGAAACGTGGATTTACATCCTCGATTATTCCAAATAAACATAAAGGTTTCTGTGAACTGAATCGAGTAGTAATTTTTAAATAAAAATTAAGGAAAATTGGATAAGATGAAAAATTCAGTTCCTCAGTCACACTAGCCTCATATCCAGAGCTCAGGTGACTTAGATTCAGGTTTCAACCTGATTTTGCAGCTCTGGGTATTCTTAGGTTTTAGATAAAATGACTTCCAAGAACTGTTTTGTAAACAAATGTATGCCATGATCGGTCAGAGCTGGGAGATGTCTTCTGTGATCACTGAATCCATCACAGGTTTTCACAACATGATGTCATTTTCTTGTGCTTCATCCTATTTTCAGTGATGAGGGTGCAAATGCCATTCTTACAGAGATAACAAGAGTCTACAGAACTGACAAGTTTAACTTTCTTGGCATCAAATTCTAAGATTAAAAAAGAAATCTCAGCTTTCTAGTTTCGCTTAATAACCTGCAAGGGAACCATCTCCGTTTATGTAAATGTTTCTTAAACTACTCAGTCAGTACTGTCTCTGGGAAAGATGAGTCAGATGAGCCTACTCTTCTCTGGGGGCAGTTCAAGGAAATTAAAGCAGAAACTCTCACCGTTAGGCCATTAGCCCCTGAGTGGCTGGTTATACCCTCTGTGGGTTTAAGTATTTCGATTAAATGCTGCCTCAGCTTTCTAGAGCCGCAGTGCCCCATGGTAGCCACCAGCCATGGGTGGCTGCTGAACACTTGTGTCTAGTGCAACTGAGAAGCTGAATTTTAAATTGTTTAATTTTAATTTTTAAATTTCAGTATGAAAATACTGATATTTGTTTCAGTTACTGAAAAACTTTTATGTATATTTTGAATAACTTGAATATGTGAATCTACCTTTTTATTTGTAAATTTTATGAAATCTAAATGCAGATCAAGTATCTCCCATGAAATTTTAGCCCCCGAATTGAGATGTGCTCTAAGCGAAAAATACACGCTGGGTTTCAAAGACTTAGGTACCGTAAGAAATGTGAAATATCTCACTAATGATTTTTAATGTGAATTATTACCCATTTAAATGATACTATTTTGAATAGCTATTGGGAATAAACAAAATATATTATTAAAATTAATTTCACCTGTTTCTTTTACCCTTTTTTTTTTTTTTTTTTTTTTTTTTTGCGGTACGCGGGCCTCTCACTGCTGTGGCCCCTCCTGTTGCGGAGCACAGGCTCCAGACGCGCAGGCTCAGTGGCCATGGCTCACGGGCCCAGCTGCTCCGTGGCATGTGGGATCTTCCCGGACCGGGGCACGAACCCGTGTCCCCTGCATCGGCAGGTGGACTCTCAACCACTGCACCACCAGGGAAGCCCTCTTTTACCTTTTTAACAAGGCTATAAGTTCAACTATAAACTGTAAAGTTTAAAATTATATATAAGACTCACATAATATTTCTATTCAACTGCTCTGTTCTAGACAAATATAGCAAATCCATAGTTTGTTTGATCATCTTTTTTTATCCTGTCTCTTTTCTTTTCTTTTTTTTTTCTTTATATGCACTGGGCCTCTACCCAGATGAGTGTAGGTATAATTTGGTATTGATCAGGGTTCCTGTTCCATTTCTGACACTATGGCCACTTGGGCTGGTTCCTCATCCTCCTTCCTGAGTCTCACAGGCTTACTGTGTGGACAGAATGAGGTAATGTGCGTCAAAGTGCTTTGCCAGTTGGAAAGCAGATCAGTTGTTGAACAAAATGACAGCTGACATTTACCGGTTTGTTTCCAATGTCCTCCACTAAATCAATTAATTCAGCAATGTTCATCAGATGCCTTTTAGTGCCAGGCACTGCTGAGATACAAAAGTGTTATATACACACATGCAGCCTTGCTGTGGGGGAGAGCAAGTCTGGAGGGAGAGACAAAAACCATAGGGCAGGGTGATAGGGACTGTAATAGAAGTACGTACATAGAGAAGAGATGCCTGGCTTTACCTGGAAGGTTCTAGAAAAAGGCTTCACCTATTCTTCCACACCTATCTCACACTCCTTCGCTTGAAGTGATTTTTCCAGGTGGGTAGGAGGGCGGAAGAGCTGCATGCAGCGTGTGAATGCATAAAGTGTAAGCTACGCCCGTGGAACTCTGTGATTTGCTATGGCTGGAGCAGGAGGTGGGATCTGGTGAGACCACGTGGTGAGAATTTGTGTTGGGGCAGGAAGAGGGGGGAGTCTGGGGTGTGAGGGAGGAGTAAACAGAACCGGAAGAGAGGAAAGGGGCAGCTCAGAAGCCTCTGGATAAGCTACATATTCCCCTTTTCAGTCCAGGATGCAATTAAAAACAAGTTGAAAATGGGATGGAATTTGGGTAGGCTGACCTCTTGCCGTCTCCATGGGCTAAATGCTGTCAATTATGGGATTCGGTAGCTTTTATGTTTAAATTTTAATAATCAAATGACAGCTGAGTCTGTGTTCCACCTGTGGCTGAATACATGAATTTATAAATTTGTAAATATGAATTTCCTTCTGAGAGGGGACAGTCGTCAGAGATTATAGCCCAGGTGTGATCAGTGTCAGGAAGCAGGGCAGCGTTGCTTGCCCTGGGGGCAGGTGGTCGCACAGACAGCCTGGACTGTAAAGGATCGGGGAAGGCTGGAGGGAGGGCACCGAGGTGACTCCTGGAAGCAAGGTCAGCGTTAGCAGGAAAGGGTGAAGGGGAGGTGGACGAGCCAGAACAAAAGAAGGGAGAGGGCACATGACTTGCTTTGGCCGGAAGGAGGTGTGGGAACAGGGGTGGTGAGAAGCAGGGTGCATCATGGAGGAGTGTTATTCCAAGGGGTTTGAGTTGCCTTCTGAATGGATGGGGAGCTTTGAACGTTGGGGCAGGATCGAATTCGTGTTTCAGAAAAAAGGTGAACGGGAGGGAGGAAAATCCAGAGCCAGAGAGGCCAGTTAAAAGATTTCTTGTATAGGGCTTCCCTGGTGGCGCAGTGGTTGAGAGTCCGCGTGCCGATGCAGGGGACATGGGTTTGTGCCTCGGTCCGGGAAGATCCCACATGCCGCGGAGCGGCTAGGGCCGTGAGCCATGGCCGCTGAGCCTGCGCGTCGGTAACTAGGGGAAATATAAAGTCCCGAAACAGAAGGAGGGCGGTGACACGGGGATGAAGGGGATGGATGAATTCAAGAGATGGTTAGGCAATAAAAGCTGTGGTCTTTAAGAAGGTTGAAGGCCGGAGAGATTAAGCGGAGAGAAGTGAAGACTGACATTCAAATGAAAATGACAATAGAGGTAGAGCAGGGGGAAAGCAGGAGAGAGAGTGGCTATCACAGAAGCCAGGCAAGAGTTTCAAAGAGAAAGGACTCGTTCCGCGTGCCCAGCGCTGCCCGGAGGCCAGGTGTGCAAAAGGCTAAAAAGGGAGGATTGAACAATTAGCTTTGGCAAGTAAAATGACCCTGGTAATTAATGAGGGTCATTTACTGGAACGTGGAAGCAGTTGAGAATGGGGGGTGAATGCAGACGTGGAGACAGTGGGTTTGTGCAACTTTCTAGAAGTTTGGCTGCGAATGGCCAGGGAGGGGTCGGGGAGTAGTTGGAGGGGGACATGGGGTTGAGGAAGGAATTTTTTAAAAGATGAAACTAGAGTATTTTTAAATGACGTCGATGGAAAGAAGAATGAGAGGGTAAACGTACAACAGAGAGAAGAGATCATTGCTGAGAGACATCTACGGAGGCAGGAAGGGTTGGGGCCAAGGGCTTTGGTGGTCGCCAGTAACTGATGCCCATTGGAAACTTAATGACACTTCTTTTCAGACCAAGGTATAAGACTCAACACAAAATCTTTTCCTTTCCTTCCACTTCTCATTCCTTTACTTTTCTAAACCCACTGTTCAGCCTTTCACATCTTCAACTACACCACTACCTCCCCTTCTGAGGCTCTCATGTAACCAGTACCCACTGTTCCCCGGCCTTGCTCAGGGATTGAGCTGTGCCATTGGAGACAAGCTGATCCTTGCCTTTAGGTGCTATGCCCTCCCTCTACCCATCCTTTCCCTTGGATCTAATTAGCATCCTTAAAAAAAAACAAACTTATTGATTGATTGATTGAAGTACAGTTGGTTTACAATGCTATATTAGTTTCAGGTGTATAGCAAAGTGATTCAGTTATATATATACATATATATATATTATTTTTCATTTTCTTTTCCATTATGGTTTATCACAGGATATTGAATATAGTTCCCTTTGCTCTACAGTAGGACCTTGTTGTTTATCTATTTTATAGGTAGTCATTTGTATCTGTAATTAGAACCCTTTCTAACCACCCACTGCCGCTCTTTCCATCATTACCACTTTCCCCAACTCCATATTCCATTCCTCCTCGCGGTTCTCTAATTCACAGAGAACACAGTGGACTCCTGGATTTTTTTTCCCCTCTCCACTCTCTTGCTCACCCTGTCACTTAGCTTACCTAGCCTCACCTTTACTCCTTCTCATCAGAAGAGGGGACATTCTTCTTTGCCTTGACCCATCCTTCCACCCATTTGCCTGACTCCATCTCTTCCTCCTTCTTTTTTTTTTTTGAATTTTTTTTTATTGGGGTATAATTGTTTTACAATGTTGTGTTAGTTTCTACTGTACAGCAAAGTGGAGTTCCATGTGCTATACAGCAGATTCTCATTAGTTATCTGTTTTATACATATTAGTGTATATATGTCAATCCCAATCTCCCAGTTCATCCCACCACCCCCCTTTCCCCCCTTGGTGTCCATATGTTTGTTCTCTACTTCTATTCTCTATTTCTGCCTTGCAAACTGGTTCATCTGTACCATTTTTCTAGATTCCACATATATGCATTAACATACAATATTTGTTTTTCTCTTTCTTACTTCACTCTGTATGGCAGTCTCTAAGTCCATCCACATCTTTACAAATGACCCAATTTCGTTCCTTTTTATGGCTGAGTAATATTCCATTGTATATATGTATCACATCTTCTTTATCCATTTGTCTGTGGATGGACAGGTTGCTTCCATAACCTAGCTATTGTAAATAGTGCTGCAATGAACATTGGGGTGCAGGTGTCTTTTTGAATTATGGTTTTCTCTGGGTATATGCCCAGTAGTGGGATTGCTGGGTCATATGGTAATTCTATTTTTTGTTTTTTAAGGAACCTCCATACTGTCTCCATAGTGGCTGTATCAATTTACATTCCCACCAGCAGTGCAAGAGTGTTCCCTTTTCCACACCGTCTCCAGCATTTATTGTTTGTAGATTTTCTGATGATGCCCATTCTAACTAGTGTGAGGTGATAGCTCATTGTAGTTTTGATTTGCATTTCTCTAATAGTTAGTGATGTTGAGTAGCTTTTCATGTGCCTCTTGGCCATCTGTATGTCTTCTTTGGAGAAATGTCTATTTAGGTCTTCTGCCCATTTTTTATTGAGTTGTTTGTTTTTTTGATATTGAGCTGCATGATCTGTTTGTATATTTTGCAGATTAATCCTTTGTCCATTGATTCATTTGCAAATATTTTCTCCCATTCTGAGGGTTGTCTTTTCGTCTTGTTTATGGTTTCCTTTGCTGTGCAAAAGCTTTGAAGTTTCATTAGATCCCATTTGTTTATTTTTGTTTTTATTTCCCTTACTCTAGGAGGTGGGTCAAAAAAGATCTTGCTGTGATTTATTCAAAGAGTGTTCTTCCTATGTTTTCCTCTAAGAGTTTTATAGTGTCTGGTCTTACATTTAGGTCTTTAATCCATTTTGAGTTTATTTTTGTGTATGGTGTTAGGGAGTGTTCTAATTTCATTCTTTTACATGTAGCTGTCTAGTTTTCCCAGCACCACTTATTGAATAAACTATCTTTTCTCCATTGTATGTCCTTGCCTCCTTTGTCATAGATTAGTTGACCATAGGTGCATGGGTTTATCTTTGGGCTTTCTGTCCTGTTCCATTGTTCTATATTTCTGTTTTTATGCCAGTACCATACTGTCTTGATTACTGTAGCATTGTAGTATAGTCTGAAGTCAGGGAGTCTGATTCCTCCAGCTCCATTTTTTTTCCTCAACATTGCTTTGGCTATTTGGGGTGTTTTGTGTCTCCATACAAATTTTAAGATTTTTTGTTCTAGTTCTGTGAAAAATGCCATTGGTAATTTGATAGGTATTGCATTAAATCTGTAGATTGCTTTGGGTAGTGTAGTCACTTTCACAAGCTTCCTTCTTCTTCTCCTGGGACCTTTCTTCATCAGCCTCTCTCTCTCTCCCTCTCTCTCTCTCACATGCCTTTAAGCATTTCCCTCTGGCCTACAGATATAGCCAAGCCATCATTCTGGGTGGTGTCCCTTGACCCTGATCACCCCTGAAGTAATTACCATTCACTCTTCTTCAAATATCAACTAAAAGAAACCTGTATCTACTAGCCCCTTCTTCACACACCTGTTGCTAGTTTTTCCTGTTGGTAAGGTCACCATGAGGTTCATCTTGCCCTCAATCCTTTTCAGTCTCATTCCTTCTTGAATCTTCTACTCTCTGTGGCAGGACTATGCCCCATGTCAGAGATGCCCTCTGCAGCAGTGCTTGCTTCTGATGTTTTGCTCACTTCCTCACACCTTCCCAAGCAATATCTGTCAATGGTTCCTCCTCCTCCATCTTTCACTTGAATGCCATTCTTGGGAATTCTCTTTATCCTTGGTCTTTGTTTTCTCTCTGGCTGACTTCAGACTCTCCCATAACTGGCACATCTGATTACAAATGACTTCTGAACCTTCCCCCTGCTTCATGTTTTCCCTGAACACCACATCTGTAATATTAACTCTGTCCTCACCCTCAATTTCCATGTTACATGCACTGGGAAGACTTCTTTGACAGTCTCCTTCTGTCCCCTATGGTAATTAGGGGCTTCCTCTGTGCCCCCGCATACCTGGGACTATTTGCTCCCTGGAGGTCAAGAACTGTGTCAATCCTTTATTACCTTTATGTTAGCTCTCAAAAATATTTGCTAAAAAAAAAAATGCTTTACATTTTCATCAAATTCAGTGTCAGATCTTGAACTCATTACTCCTCAAATCTGGACTTGGCTGTGTTCCCCACTTAAATGAATGACATTGGCATCTATCCCAGAGGACCAAGTGACAAATCTAGGGTCCTCCTCTACTTTCTCCTTTTTGTTTTTTCTGGCCACGCCGCATGGCATGGCTTGTGGGATCTTAGTTCCTCAATCAGGGATTGAACTCTGGCCCTCGGCAGTGAAAGCATGGAGTCCAGGGAATTCCTATCTACTCTCTCCTTCATACCTTATATCTAGCTGGTCATTAGGTCTGTAGACATTCCTTCCAAAATTTACCCCCATCCCCTTTCTCTGCAACAACATTGTCACAGACTTAGTTGAGGCCCCATCATTTCCATAGATTCCTACTTCATTTTCCTGTCTCCACTCTCATCCCCTTCAAATCTAGCTTCCACACCCCTGCTATGGTTATTAATACCCTAATCTTACATGCTAAAACCTTCAGTGTAAAATCAGGCTACCTCAAAATGTTCTGGGTGATTTTTATGTGCCGGGAGCAGCTAAGCACTTTCACATTTGCTGTCTCAAATTCTTTTCAGAAGAACTCTTCAAAGTAGGTTTTATTATCCTAGTTTTATAGATGAGACAACGAAGACCTGAAGCATAGAATTAATTTACCCACACAGCTAGTAAGCAGCAGAGCTCTGATTTGAACCAACCCCTATTCTGTACTTTACACCAGTCTGCCCTCCACTCCTAATTGAGGAGAACAAGCCCCCTCATAATATCACCCTGAATCTCTGTCTCCCTTCATTTCCTGCCGTTCCTGTCTCTATGCACCCTGGGTCCACAAACACCAAACTTTTTCCAGTTCCTCCATTACTCCAGGCTTCTCTGTGGTTACTTTGCTGTTTTTATTGCCATTTTCTCTTCCTCCAACTTGTTGAACTTCTGCAGATCCTTCAAGACCCTTGTCAAATGGCCCTTCTGTGCCATTGACACCGGGTATAGCAGAACTTGTTATAATTACGGTTGCCAGGTTATGTGGAATTTTATGCTTTTCGACTACCTGAAGATTTGACTTATTAACCTTTTTTCTTATGTGTTACAGTTATTTTGTTCACATTGCTCTCCTAGCATACTGTAGGTGCTCCAGGGAAGGGATCTGTTTAACTTCATTTCCCTACCTCCACAGCCGAACAAAATGTCTGGCATCTGAAAGGTGTTCCATACATGTTTATTAAATTAATGAATATATGAATTAATTGAATTGAATGGATGTCAAAACCAAGGGTTGAATTTTGTCAGTGTATATACTACATGCAAATTGCAAATGATCATTTAGAATACTGAGGTGGGGCTTCCCTGGTGGCGCAGTGTTTGAGAATCCGCCTGCCAATGCAGAGGACACAGGTTCGAGCCCTGGTCCAGGAAGATCCCACATGCCACGGAGCAACTAAGCCCGTGCGCCGCAACTACTGAGCCTGTGCTCTAGAGCCCGTGAGCCACAACTACTGAGCCTGCGTACTGCAACTACTGAAGCCCATGCACCCTGTTCTCCGCAACAAGAGAAGCCACCACAGTGAGAAGCCCACGCACTGCAACGAAGAGTAGCCCCCGCTCACCGCAACTAGAGAAAGCACGTGCGCAGCAGTGAAGACCCAACGCAGCCAAAAATAAATAAAGTAAAATAAATTTATAAAAAATAAAATACTGAAGCAAGTCAAGTTGGTACAAAGGCCCAGCAGTATATGCTTTGATGGCTGTTTTCAGTTGTTATGAATATGGCTTGATATGCATATAAATATAGCACCAAAACCTAAAATAAGAGAAATGTTCATATAATGAGTAAAGCAAAATTGCTCTTTTTGATAGAGTAGGACTTGCTTTATTAGACATTGAGTCACATTTCTTGGGGGGTAGGGTGAGAAAGGTTGTAAATAAATTGGCATTTTTATGTATGTTTTGCTTGCTTATATAATAAAAATAATTATATAGTAGTATATCATTATTACATGGTAATCTATGGACATTTAATTTTTGCTTTGATCATATTGGGATCCATTTTCCTCACATTTAGAATCAAAATGTTTCACTAGATTTCACTGAGGAGGACTCTTGAGTGTTTTCTTACCTTTAATCAAAATGTAATATTCCTCTCTTTCAGCTAATCAATGGCAGAGACAAATTACTATGTGAGCTTGAGTTTGAAAAATCATTAGTGCAAGAAATGGTAAGGGGATTTACATTATTTCTTAATAAATTTGAATCCAGGAACTTAATCATGAAAGTTTTATAAACTTTATTTGTAACTGTTTACTGTGAACTCTTCATTTCACCTTTATCCATAATCTAAATGCATGCGTAATTATAAACATTTTTTAATGATTGTTTTGGAGAAAACAATTTGAGTAGTTCTTTAATAAATATACGTACAATGTAGAAGAGTCTTATACAAGAAAGAGTATTACAATTTAAAGCAGTGTACAAAATTTTTGTATTTTATTATAGGGATTAAAAAAAGAAATATGAGAGCCCAGTATTTTGAAGGATTTACTATTTTTAGTTACAAATTGCCGTAAGTGACAACAAAAAGAGCCCAGCCAGATATTTTGGCATTCTGTGTTAGTCTCATAAGAAAACACTGCCTTTTTATGTTCTTTTAAGCGAACTTTCCAGACGGCTGGTCTTTTATTTTATCAGTTGACTACCCGCCCGCCCCCCCCCAGGCTCCCCGACTTCACCCCCCGTCCAGCTCATGGTGTCGTACTTTGGCTTTCAACTGATCACCACTACTATGTCTTTGTTACAGTAAACTGACTGTGTTTATTATAATCAAAAATAAAACACAGCTTGACTTGCGTTCTAAATGTGCTTGAAAAGAATATGATACTGTTTAGAAGAGAAAAGGTTGTTCATAGGAAATCAACACCACTTCAGATATTGAAACATTCCCTTTTTTACAGCTTGTCACACTTTGTGCCAAGTCATGACTGTTTCCCTAACTCTGTTTTGTTACTCTCAGCACCATGTGTTTTGGGTGCCTTGTCATAGAAATTAATGCAAAACAATGCTCTGGGACTACAATAAAGCCTTCTATGAAACCAACTTGGGAATGCAGGCCAGGAAAAAAATTATGGTTAGCTATCCACAGAAACCATGTGTTAACAAATGTGTTATTTTGAACTCTTTACTTTTAAACCCCTGGCGTATAAAAGTCATCTCCATGAACTGAGTATACGTGGTCGATTTCTGCCCCACCCCCTTCCTCTTCTGTCATTCCCCCCAGTCCAGGAGTTGCTTCTGAAAACAAACAACTAAATGTGCACATTGTCATTAAAATACAAAGTGTTTTTATAGAGTGGGAAGCAGATGTTAAACTGTCAGTTTGTTAGCAGTATCAGAGAAGAAATTAAACTACTCCATCAATGAGTTCATGCCTATGCTAGGAACGGACTACACAGTTTGTGAATTACTTTGCCGCTCTATTTGAACTGTAAGCGGTTAACTGGTGCTATTATATTGCCCATGGGGAACCAATCATGTTTTATTTTGCTGTTTAGAAGTTGAGCACCACGCTTGTTGCCAAGCAGCAAGATCTTGCGTCGCAAACCTCACGACAGCACAAGAGCCTTCAGCGTGTTCAGAGCTGGTCTGGAGGCTCATATTTTCAGTAGAAGGAGTGTACTTAAGGTTCTTCTTAGGACTGGGTTTCCATGGCATAACTTTGGGCCCAACAAGATCACTATTTGGCACCCCCTTCCCCCCACCAAGGGATTCTGTTATTCACTTGGAAGGGAGGCTGGCTTTGTGGCTATTAGGGCTTTCTTTGTTGCTACAGTGCTTTTTTCCAGAAATGGAGATTTGTGATTGTGGCCAGATGGAGGAGTGGAAGAAGGTGGGGTTGACCAGAGTCACTTTGTAAAAATTAAAAGACGTGCTCCCTGAAGGGTTTTTGTTCCATGCTTGTCTATTACTGTTTTCAATACAGTTTATTTTCTGGACTATTAAGAGCCTAGTTTAAAAAGTCAAAGAGGTTGTAGTAAAAAGGCAGGATCAGTAAGTATAGGTAAGCAATAAAGTATGTATGGAACGATGTACCCTTAGTTAGTTTTAGGAGAAGCATATGAAATAATTTTGAATCTTTCTGTGATTCCTATGCTTGGTGGCTTTCCTTTATCCTTTATCCTTTTTTTTGGTCAAATTGAGATATAATCGCCGTATAACATCGTATTAGTTTCAGGTGTACAGCATAATGATGGATTTGATACATGTGTATATTGCAAAATCATCACCACAATATGCCTAGTTACTTAATACCCATCATCACGTGAAGTTACACAGTTTTTTTCTTTTTCCTTTTGGCTGTGCAACACAGCTTGCGGCAGTGAAAGCATGGATTCCTAACCATTGGACCTCCAGGGAATGCCCGTCATAATTTTTTTCGTATCATGGGAACTTTTAAGATTTAGTCTCTTAGCAGCTTTCAAATATACAATACAGTGTTGTTAACTACAGTCACTGTGCTGTACATTACGTCCCCAGGACTTACTTATCTTATAACTGGAAGTTTGTACCTTTTGATCACCTTCACCCATTTTGGTCCCACCTCTACCCCCTGCCTCAGGCAACCACCAATCTGTTTTCTGTATCCATGAGTTTTTTATTATTGTTGTTGTTGTTGTTTTTTAAGATTCCACATATATGAGATCATACAGTATTTGTCTTTGTCTATCTGACTTGTTTCACTTAGCATAATGCCCTCCAGGTCCATCCATGTTGTCTCAAATGGCAAGATTGCCTTCTTTTTTATGGCTGGATCATATTCCATTGGATAAATATACGACATCTTCTTTATCCATTCATCCATTAATGGACTTTTAGGTTGCTTTCATGTCTTGGCTATTGTAAATAACGCTTCAACGAACATGGGATGCATATATCTTTTCAAGATAGTGTTTTGATTCCTTTGGATAAATACCCAAAAGTGGAATCATATGGTAGTTCCCTTTTTAATTTTTTGAGAAACCTGTGTATTGTTTTACATACCGGCTGCACCAATTTACATTCCCACCAACAAGTGCACAAGAGTTCCTTTTTTTCCACATCCTTGACAACACTTGTTACCTCTTGTCTTTTCAGTGGCAACCCATTCTAACAAGTGGGAGGTGATCTCTCATTGTGGTTTTGATTTGTATTTTCCCAGGGATTAATGATGTTGAGCACCTTTTCATGTACCTGTTGGCCGTTTGAACATCTTCTTTGGAAAAATGTCTACTCATATCATCTGCCCATTTTTTAATTGGATTATTTGGGGTTTTGCTATTGAGTTTTATGAGATCATTATGTATTTTGGATATTAACCCCTTATCACATATATGATTTCCATATATTTTCTCCCATTCTGTAGGTTGCCTTTTCATTTTGTTGATTATTTCTTTTGCTGTGCAGAAGTTTTTTAGTTTGATGCAGTCCCAAATTGTTTATTTTTTATTTTGTTACTTGTGCTTTAGGTGTCATATCCAAAAAAAAAATCATTGTCAAGACCCATGTCAAGAAGCTTTTTCCCTATGTTTTCATCTAGTTTTATGGTTTCCTGTCTTACATTTAAGTCCCTCATCCATTCTGGGTTAATTTTATGAGTAGTGTAAGATAGGGGTCTAGTTTCATTCTTTTATATGTGACTGTTCAATTTTCCCATCACCATTTATTGAAGAGACTGTCTTTTCTCCATTGAGTATTCTTGGCTGCCATGTCAAATATTAGTTGACCATATTCTTGATTCTGTTCCATTGGTCTAGGTCTCTGTTTTTAATGCTAGCACCATACTGTTTTGACTCTATAGGTTTATAATATAGTTTGAAATCAGGAAGTATGATTCCTCCAGCTTTATTCTTCTTTCTCAGGATTGCTTTGGTTTTTGGGGGACTTTGTGGCTCCATATAATTTTTAGGATTGTTTTTCTACTTCTGTAAAAAGTGCCGCTGGAATCTTGATAGGGATTATATTGACTGTATAGATGGCTTTGAGTAGTATGGACATTTTAACAATATTAATTCTCCCAATCCATGAGCATGAAGTTTCTTTCCATTTATTTGTATGTTCTTTGATTTATTTCATCAGTGTCTTGTAGTTTTCAGTGTAGAGATTTTTCACCCCCCTGGTTACATTTATCCCTAAATATTTTATTGCTTTTAGTGATATTGTAAATGGCATCATTTTCTTTTTACTCTCACAGATAATTCGTTGTTAGTGTATAGAAATCCTACTGATTTTTATATGTAGATTTTGTAACCTGAACTTTCATTGATCGTGAAGCTAACAAAAAAGAGGGTCCTTATCAGAAAACTACCATAATTGAACTCTTACCCTTAACTAATTTTCTATCTACTTCATCCCAGTGCACCTTATTTCTAGGAACAATCCAGACTTGAGATAGAAAGGAGTTACAAAGGTTGTTCTAGCCGCTCATTCTGAGGGCACAGCATTGAGTTATCTTTGCAGTGGGCTTTGATTCCGTTACTGGTTTCCTTGTTGCCTGAGTTCCCTCTGAGCCATGCTTCAAGTCTGTCCAGTTCTATTACCTGTAACATGCCAGCATTTGGCCATTCAGCTAGAAAACTGATATTTTGGTAACCCAGACATTTACTCTAATAAAATACATGTCTGAATTTCTGTGCCTAGGAACCATCACACATTTCCAGTGGGAATAGATAAATCCATGACCCAAGGGGAGAGTCTTTAGTGGTTATCCTATGTCCCATCATGGTATGTTGGCTGTGGGGTCAGATAACTTGTCTCTTCAGTTCCTGGGTCTTCCAATCAAGATAGACTTATTCAAGGAGCCTCAACTGCACCTAAACCTGATTTAAGTAATGAGATCCTGACTTCAAGCAGATGCCGTTATAGAATGAGATTTTTTGAGGCCTTGGATGAGGATGAATGTATTTTGCATGTGGGAAAAATGTAAAACGTTGGAGCCAGGGGGCAGATAGATGTAGAAAAAGCATTTGAGAAAGTCCAGTATACATTTACGATAAAAGCTCTCAGCAAACTGGGAATAGAAGGAAACCTTCTAAAGCTTATAATGGGCACCTACAAAACATAACCGTTAGTACATTGGATAGTGAAAGCCTAAATGTTTTAAGTCTAGGATCAGAAAATGCGACAAGACTCTCTGTTCTTATCACTTCCACTAGACATTGTTTTTTAGGTCCTAGCCAATATAATATGCAAGAAAAAGAAAGAAATGGCATCCAGATTAGAAAGGAAAAAGTAGAACTGTTTTTATTCCCAGATAACCATGATCATTTATATAGGAAATTCTAAGGAATCTACAAAAAAACTACTAGAATTAATAAGTGAATTTAGCAAGGTTACAAAGATCAAAATAATGCATTTCTATGTACTAACAATGAACAATCAAAAATTGAAATTTTAAAAAACTCCAGTTGCGATAACATAAAAATATGAAATGGTTATGGATAAATTTGACAGAAAATGTACAAAACCATACAAAACACTGCTGAGAGAAACCGAAGACTTAACTAGATGGAGAAACATACTGTGTTCGTGATTCAGAAGATGCATGTTATTAATCTGTCAGTTATCTCTAAATTGATTTATAGATACAATACAATCCCAATCAAAATCCCAGCAGGTTTTTTTTTTTTTAATCAACAAGCTCCTCTACAATGTATATGGAAATTCATGGACCTTGAATAGTTAAAACAATTTTGAAAAAGAACAAGCTGGAGAAAGCACTCACACAACCTGAATTCAGCACTTCCTTTAAAGGCACAGTAGTCAAGATAAAGTGATATTGGCATATGGATAAACGTATAGATTGATGGAATAGAATAGAAAGCCAAGAAGTAGACCCTTTGGGTCATATATGATGAACTGATTTCTGACAAAGGTGCTAAGGCAATTCAAGCAGGAAAGGATGATCCTTTCAACAAGTGATGCTGGAATAATTGGATAGCTATAGGCAAAGAATGATCCTCAACCCTTGCCTCATACCTCATATAAAAATTTACTTGAGATGAATCATAAATCTAAATGTAATAGCTAAACCCACAAATTAATAGAATAAGGCACAAGAAAGGGTCTTAGTGACATCAGGTTTGGCAGAGATTTCTTTAAATAGTGTAAACTGCATTTCATCAAAATTAAAAACTTTTGCTCTTCAGAATGTTAAAAGAAAACTGAAAAGGCAAGCTACAGAGTTGGAAAAAAATATTTGCAAAACATACCTAACAAAAGATTTGCATCTAGAATACATAAAATGGTCTTACAATTCAGTAACACTGTCAACAGCCCAATTTTTTAAATGGGCAAACAATCTGAACAGACACTTCACCAAAGAAGACGTATGGGTGGCGAACTATGACATGAACAGATGCTCAGCATCATTAATCTTTAGGGAAATACAAATTAAAATCTCAGGGAGATATTATCACTCACTATATACTCACTACACTGACTAAAATGTCAAAATCTGACCGCATCAAGTGTTGTCAAAAGCGCAGGAACACCTAGAACTCTCATTTACTGCTGGTGAGAATGTAAAATATCCAACCACTTTAGAAAATATTTAAATACTTTTAAAAATTTATATCTATACTTATCATGTGACCTGGCTATTCCACTCCTAAGTATTTATCTGAGGTAAGTAAAAATGTATATTCACACAAAGACTTGTATGTAAATGTTCGTAGGAGAAATAACCCTGATGTCTATTAATAGGTGAATGGGTAAATAAGTTGTACCTTATCTACCCAGTGGACTACTACTCAGAGATAAAAAGAAATGGATCGTTCTTATACACAGCAACAAGGATGAATCTCAGAAATATTATGTTGAGTGAAAGAAGCCAGACAAAATAAAGAATACCTTTGTACGGTTCAACTTACTTTAAATTCTCGTAAATGCAAACTAATGTATAGTGACAGAAAGCAGATCAGTGGTTGCCTGGTGATGAGGCAGGACTGACTGACAAAGAGGCATAAGGAAACTTTTGGGAGTGGTGGGTATGTTCATTATCTTGACTGTAGTGATGATTTCACACGTCATAGAGTTGACAAAGTATGAGTACCCCAAAAATATAAATATGCCCTAAAATCAATTTAATGAAAGACATACTATCCACTAGAAACATAGGCAAAGAGTTGAAAAGTGGGAATTCAGATGAGGAACCTACAAAAATATATCCAATCTCCTCAACAATAAGTGAAACAGAGTAAAACCATGAAGAAACAGTATTGCTCACACCAGATTGATTGTTTAAGAACAAAAATAAAAGGCTTACAGTACTAAGTGTTGGCAAAGTTGTGAAGCAAGGGGAACTTTCATAACTCTCAAAAGGTAGTAGAACTAATTTTGACAATTGTTTGGCAAATCTTCTACTATTGTTTAAGATGAGGATACCTTAGAATGACTCACAAAAGAGAGACATTTTCAAGAATGTTCAGGGCAGCATTGTCAGTAATAGCCCCAAATTGGAAACAATTCAAATGTCCATCTAAACTAGAATAAATTAAATTAGTTGTGGAATAACTTAGAGTGACAGGTAACAATATGGATGAATCTCACAAACAATATTAGGCTCAAGCTGCAACATTCAAAAGAATGCAACAAGTTTTAAAAGGATTTGGGCAAAAGCTATTAATGTAATTCCCCACACAATCAGATTACAGAAGAAAAATTATATGATATTCTGAGTTGATGCAAATTCTTTGAGAAAAAATAACATTCAAAATAATGCAACAAGTTCTAAAAGGATTTGGGCAAAAGCTATTAATGTAATTCCCCACACAATCAGATTACAGGAGAAAAATTATATGATATTCTGAGTTGATGCAAATTCTTTGAGAAAAAATAACATCCAATCTTAGGCACACACAGGTGTGCACATACACACCGCTGTCCCATGAGAAGTAGGAGGAAGTTCTTTACCTTGCTAAAGAGTAAAACCTACAGCAAACAGACTTCTTGGTGAAACACAGGAAGCATTCTCTTTAAAATCAGTACAAGGTAAGGTTGCCTAATACCATTTTTTTAGTTATTTTGGAAATTTTGGCCAGTGTAATAGAATAAGAAAAAAAGACAGCAAGAGGTGTGAGGAGTAGAATGGAAAACAAGAAGACTGTTATTATTCAAAGAGGATGCAATTGTCCACTTAGCCAACCTCGCAAAACACTTAAAGACAAATTATTTAAATTAACAAGATCGCTGGATAGAAGATCAGCATTCTAAAATCAATTGGATTTCTCAATCAAAAATTAGGAGAAATTATAATTTATAAAAATTTATAATTAAATAGCAAAGTTTATAAAGGGCTCATAAATAAATCTCATAAAAATTTGTAAAAATCTCCATGGAAAATAATTATAAAACCTATTGGGACTTCCCTGGCGGTCCAGTGGTTAAGACTTCGCCTTCCAATGCAAGGGGTGCGGGATTGATCCCTGGCTGGGGAGCTAAGATCCCACATGCCTCGCGGCCAAAAAACCAAAACATAAAACAGAAGCAATATTACCAAATTCAATAAAGACTTAAAAAAAATTATTGACTGGGATTAATAAAGACTTTAAAAAAAACTTAAGGGGATTACAAAAACTAAATAAATGGAGAGCTATAACTTAGTCGCCATAGGCAAACTAGATTATCTTAGAGATAATAGTTCTCACCAAACTGATCTCTATATTCAATAAAATTCCAACCAGAATTACTACAAGGTTTTTCATGGAATTGACAAGCTCATTTTAAAATTAATATGGAAGAACAAGGGTCAAGAATAGCTAGGAAACAAAGTGAAACAATGACATGATGGAGTAGGGAGCGATTTCTCCTGTAAGCTATTAATATAAATTTAAGGTAATTAGGGCATCATGATACTGGGCCAGGGATAGACCATTGGGAGAAAATAGAGAACCCAGAGCAGAACCAGACATACGTAAATAATATATATCAGTATCACAGATCAATGTAAATAGGGTGGAATTTTCACTAAAGATGCTTAACAATTGATTCAACAATTGCATAAAATGAAACTGGCTCCCTACCTCACATGATGCATACCCATTTTGTATGGATTAAGCATTCAAATATAAAGGGAAAACAGTCTTTTAAAATTCTAGGGAACAAATCATATGAACTCCAAGTAGAAATTATTGCCTAAACAAGACACAAAATAAAGCATAAAAGGAAAGTTAAAAATTTCAACCCCACAAAAATTAAGGGCCCCTTTTCATCAGAAGACCCCCTCAAAGAAAGTTTAAAATCTAGCCACCAATTTGGCAAAGATATTCGCACCATTTATGTATTCACAAAGCTGTTTTCAGGAATACGTGAATAACTCCTTCAAATCAATAAGAAAAAAACCACCCAATAGAAAAATGGGCAAAAGTTTTTAACAGGCCCTTCACAAAAGAGGAAACTCAATGGCCAATGAACATTGATTGAAAATGTGCTTGATTTCATTAATAATATAAAAGTACCAAGTGTTGGTGAGAATGTGGAGTAGAGAATTCTCATAAACTGCTGGGGACTATGTATATTGTTACCAAAACTTTGGAAAACAAATTTGGGTTATCTTCTGAAGCTGATCATTCTCTTAACATATGCCCCAGAGTTCCGCTCCTAGGCATATAATGTCACACAGAAGATCCCTAGCACATGTGCCTGGGGGAACAGGTACAGGAACATTCAAAGCCATATTATGTATAAAAGAAATTAGAATTTCCCAAATGTTCATTGACAGCGAATGGATTAATAAATTATGCTCTACTCATACACTTGAATATAGCAGCCAATATGAATGAACCGTTTCCAGTATCAACATGGGTTAATTTCAGAAACTATGGAACAAACAAGTGGAGGAAGAACACATACATTATGATTTTTAAACAAGGTTTAAAAATAAGCAAAACTAAATTTGTATATTGTTTAAGGATACCAATGGGGTAAAAAGATAAGCCTATAAAAGCGACAAAAAATTATCAAAAAAATAAAAGGGAATCCCGAGCACAAAATTCAGAATAGTGATTACCTGGTTGGGAGGGTGGTGGTCATGGGACACTTACAATTACACAGGGAGATTCAACACTGTAGCTATTGTTCTCTTCCTCAAGTCGGATGGTCATATTTTTATTATTTCTAACTAACATTTGCACTGCTTCCTTTTTTGGTATATATAAAAAATTTTTTTTAATTGAAGCATTTAATTAATTTTTTTCCCAACCTCATGGCTTGTGGGAATCTTAGTTCCCCCACCAGGGATTGAACCCACCCCCTGCCCCCAACAGTGGAAGCTCAGAGTCCTAACCACTAGACGCCCAGGGAATTCCCTAATTGGAGCATTTTAGAAACCCATTTTCTGCTAGAACCTAAATGCTTGATGGCAAGGTTTATGTATTATTTATTCTAAGAGTCTAGTGCAGTGCCTGGTACACAATAATGTTAATAAAATAAATACACATAAGCAAACAATTGCATGTTTTCCTATAATCTCTATTATAAAGTACTTTTTTTTCTGGGTGCAAATTTATTTTCTCTTCTAATTTACATTCAGTATTATAATTTATATTCCTATAATAGTTTGGACAGTGAAATGGTTTAAAATGCCACTCTTCCATTGCTTAAGAAGTTTACCAAAAATTCTCTTTCTTAATCTTTGCAAATGATAACAAATGACATGGGTCTTTAATTTCACAGGTTAATAAACAGAAAGCGGACCTTGAAATGACAAAGTTGGATGCCATAGTCGCCAAGGTTTGCATTTAAATTCTTTTTTTTTTTTCCTTTTACTCTGTTAATTTCTTATTTGGGCATCTGGCTTGAAGAACCTATACACACCATCCCGAGGCTTTTCACTTTCCCACATCCAAGTTTGAAGGAGAAAACACTTAAAAGTGAGGCAAGACGTGTGCATGGGAGATGAGGGACTGGTGGGTGAGAGCAGTGAGGAGGGAGTGAGAATGGAAGGTGTCACTGGCGTCCCAACCCCCGGGCTCAATGCCCTGGCCCTTCAGACTCCTGTCCCGTTGCTCCTGCCTGCGGCCCCTGACGCCCACCTCCACCTCCGTACAAATACGACACCCACCTCAAGCTACGACCTCACCCCACTCCACCAAGACCCCACCTTTCCAGGTGCTTCCAGAAAACACTGATCTCTTGGTATGTTTTTCTCAGCACACGAGCATCTGTGGGAGGAATGGAAAATTGGGCCTCACCTGCAAATGAAATCAGGCAGGAGCGGGGGCGCTGGGGGACCGGGGTTGGTGGGACAGGGAGCAAGAGTAGATCCAGGCCCTTCGGGACTGCGATTCTAGCTCAGGAGAGGAGGACAAGGGAGGAAAAGAGAGGGAGGCGAATCGGAGGCATGTATAGTGGGAATAACAGAGCTGGCTCTTTTTCTGTGCCAGAGCCCCAGAGCCATCAAGGAGAAAGAAACCACCTTGTCCCCGTGGCCCTCACAGCCCGGGAGTGCAGGCGCTCCGAGGCCACGTTCTTCCTTCACCGTTTCATTGCCTTCTAAGGCCAAAAGAGTCAAGAGTCCAAAGAAGGCTTCAAAGGAAGAGCATCCTACGGTAAGACCCACCCACAGGACCACACCCCGGGACACCTTCACCTGCAAACAGTCTCAGACACCCGATTCCCCCTACTCCCTCTGCGTGCATCTGGGCAGGGGGCTCTGGCTTCTCTTCCCCTCACCGATGCGTCCTCATCAGGCCCCTTACCTTATCCAGGAGGATGCCACCGTTGTCCTGAGCGTGGTGGTTTATTTGGCTTAGTCACCATGGCTTCGTGGATCTCTATTAAATTAGCAACACAGAGAAGCCACATTCCAAGCGCTTTCTAGTGTGTATAATCTCTAACTCATGACTGCCCAGTATCTATCAGAGGCTTCCTGGAGACTCCCTGAAAGATGTGCAGTTGGAAAGTCCATTTGCTCTTGGACTATTCTTTTTTTTTTAAATTAATTAATTAATTAATTTTTGGCCGTGTTGGGTCTTCATTGCTGCACACCGACTTTCTCTAGTTGTGGCGAGCAGGGGCTACTCTTCGTTGCGGTGTGCGGGCTTCTCATTGTGGTGGGTTCTCTTGTTGTGGAGCACAGGCTCTAGGCGCATGGGCTTCAGTAGTTGTGGTGCACGGGCTTCAGTAGTTGTGGCGCACGGGCTTCAGTAGTTGTAGCACATGGGCTCTAGAGTGCAGGCTGAGTAGTTGTGGCGCACGGGCTTAGTTGCTCCGCGGCATGTGGAAGCATTGCAGAGTGGGGTTGGAGACAGGGACAGGGCAACCCCTTCCCTACAGCAAACCCAGGGCTCGAACCCATGTCCTGTGCATTGGTAGGCAGATTCTTAACCACTGCGCCACCAGGGAAGCCCTGCTCATGGACTATTCTAAATCAACCGTGGACTAGCTCATGCAATAGAGACATACATCCATGAATTATATGCTAGTAACCTCCTTACCCCCAGATAATCAGAGTTGCTTCTACCTGGCCTACGGCGGTGCCATTGGTCTATATTAAAGGGCATATCAAGAAGTAGGTCTGTGATGTTCGTCTCAATGTTGGCTTATTGTGTGGACTGTGCAGAGACACTGCTCACTGCATTACCCAATACCTCCCTTTAAAATGATCCTGTGGCGAACTTTCTTCTGAGCTTAGTTATGGGAATAGTTGCATTTCTCTGAACAATCGATCTATCTTGTGGGCCCTGTGAATCGTGCAACCGGTCAAAGCTCCTTTTCCACGTTGACGTTTAGAAAGCTTAGAGGCTGATGGGTGACACATATGGCCAAGGTACAGCACTTCCTGGAAAGAGTCTGTCCACTAGAATCTTTTGGTTTCCCAGACTCTTTTGTCTTGTTTCTACGTGTCCCCGTGTTCTCCCTCATTCTCCCCCAGGGGGCGGAATCTACCTCTCCAACACTCAGGGCAGGAGAACAGAGCAGAATCATGCTCGCTGTGGCATCCTTGGTCCAAACGGGGGCAGGAAAAGGTATAGCCCTCTCTCGCTCACTCACCAGGCAGATGGGTCACCACTCGAACCCACCACTTTCTCTCCTTTCGGAGGAGAAAGAGGGAAGTAGAGCAGCAGGTAGAGGGAGGCCGGGGTGTTAATACTGGTGGCAGTCACTCCACTTGGAAGGAAACCCCAGGACTTGAGAAAAAGCATTCTCCTCTAAGAGCGCTTCCACTTTGCAGAGAGTTAGGAAGTATCAACAACTGGAATTTCCTGAGGGGGAGAAGGACATTTGGGGAATGCGGCACATGACTGACCAATGACTGGGTTCTAGAAGTAAGATTTTTAGAATCCAGATCTGGGAAGTATTTGGCGGGGGTGGGTGGGGGGAGGAGGCCCACAACAAAGCAAGAAAACAAAAAGCAACACCCCGTCCCCGGGGCTGAGCATGCAGGGCTGCCTGCTGGCCTGGGGCGGGGGGCCCAGCCTTACTGGGCGAGGGGCTGTAGTCCAAGCCTGGGACTTAGGGAGTCTGTGGCCGAGGCAGTGTCCTGTTCCATAAACCTCTGTCAGCTGCCTTGAGATCAGGGTGTGTGCCAGGGGTCTGTGGTCTGAGGCTCTGAGATGATGGCAGGAGCATTGCAGAGTGGGGTTGGAGACGGGGACAGGGCAACCCCTTCCCTACAGCAAACCCAGGGCCCTAACTAAATCCTAGAATTGCAGACTAGAAACTCCGAAGTCCCGAATTTACCCATCAAAATTGAGCTTCCAAAGTCCCAACGACAAGGGGCAGAAATACCACTGTTCTCCCCTACAGGAAAGACACCATGAAGGGGAGACAAAGGCAGACAGCGTCTCTGAGAAGGTGTCATTTCAGTAGGGTTTTCTCCTAGTGTCACAGTCTCTCCTTCTGACCGTAATGACTGTTATCTAGATGTTTCCGAAGCTTAAGAGTACATTTTGTCAGCTGGGAGACTCGGAAGTTAATGTGTAACTTTTACTTATTGTAAAAATTGGACTGGGGGAGGGGAGAGATGACATAAGCTGGAGTTTACATTTTCATAGGAATTGACTCGATTTTAAAGGGAAATATATTTTTCTAGCTCACCGTTATTACTCTCATATACACTTTTGTTAATAATGATCCTATTATAAAGAGTGTTCCCTTCCATCACCTCCCCATGTGGTGTATTCTTCATTGTAGATTAGCTCTCTCTATATGCACTCTGGTTACCATTTTCCTGTTTCTCTCCTTTAAATATTTTATTATATTGAGGTAGTTGGACTTCTTAAAAATTGTCTTTAAAGGGTTTTGTCATCTTGACCACGTGTAAATGACCAAACAGAGAGCTTGCTGCAGGAAGTTTTTACATCAGTCATTTACCTTATCTAATTAATCATACTTACTTTTTGAAATCTGTGTCATTCGGTGGGAACAGCACACGTGCTTCACCCAGCGGCGCACACAGTGATAAACTGAGTGTTCAACCAGTCTGAAAAGCACAATAGGAACATTGCTGTGTGATTTCTATTTATGAAATATTTCACAACATGAAATTTGTATTTGGACAGCGTTTTTGTGTAAAGTTTATTTTTTGATAGCTGTAAAACATTTCAAATACTGAGGTTTCACAAAGCAAGGTTAACTTACATTCCCAGGTTTCCCTCCCACAGCCCCCGCTCCAGGGTAATTAGTTAATTAAGGCTGCACCCAGTAAATGCTTCCCTGGAAGACTTCTGAGCTTCCATGGGGTCACCTGTCTGCGCTGATGGAACATATGGTGCGCGCTTAGATCTGCAGAAAGCATCAGGACCCTTCCATGTGGGAAATGGGACAGGGGACAAAGTCAGTCGTATTCCCATTCTTAAAGTTCATTCAATACAAAGCAATTTGGACATAAGGAAAAACTTTAATAAAAGCTCTAGAATGTTGTTCTTTAAACATTCAAGAATTGCAAGGTGAAGTACTTTTGCAATAGTTTTGCAAGTATGACCGTAGTCACCCTGCAAGCTAGTAATTTTTAAAAAATTATTATTACTATGGGATATGGAATTATTATGGGTGTAGAGTATTATAGGCAAGGTGGGTGAAAGGAAGATCTTTCCCATTCCTCTCCTGTACATCCCTTTTATTTGATTGAGCTGCCTGTGAAGTTGAAAATACACTCCATCAGAGAAGAAAATCATATAACCTGTTCATTGTTTCATTATTTCGTTATTTTTCCCCTGGGCTTGCCTTCATAAAGCAGGTAGTTCATAGTTCTGCAGAGCTGTGTGAAAAAGCCAGCATTTTGCTCATTGTTGACCTGGCAGCCCAGGGTGGTGGAGTCATACAGAGCTAGGACAGTCCCGGACACGTGTACGGTTGTGTGGTCTTCAGGGACTGTCAAAGGATATTTACTGTATTTTGATAGATTATGTTGACACAAAAGAATTTTCCTTATCGCACTGGATCTTTGTTTTCTAATGGGAGTAGCTTTTTTTTTTTTTTTTTGGCTGTGCCGTGCGGCTTGCCAGGGTCACAGCGGTGAAAGCACTGAGTCCTAACCACTGGACCGCCAGGGAATTCCTGAATAGGAATAACTTTAAAATGTAGAGATAATTGAAATCATACACAACAATTACTTGTTTTTTATTTTAAAATCAAATTTGTCATTTGCCGCTAAAGTGAATGCATCTTTAGATTCTGTTGTCAGAGACCAAAATTGAAAAATCTGAGTAATACCATATTTAAACTTCAACTGAAAGGTGACATTGACTTTCTGTATTATTCTACTCTAAGTAGTTTGATGATAAATAAGTACTTTCAGTATATTTGGGACTGAAAATATTTCGGTGAAAATAATACCCAACGTTTGTTCCACAAATGAAAAATGGTTTTTGTTAAAAATCACTTGATTTTTAACAAAAAATCAAGTGATGGCGCAGTGGTTGGGAGTCCGCCTGCCGATGCAGGGGACACAGGTTCGTGCCCTGGTCTGGGAGGATCCCACATGCCACAGAGCGGCTGAGCCCATGAGCCATGGCCGCTGAGCCTGCGCATCCGGAGCCTGTGCTCCGCAACAGGAGAGGCCACAGCAGTGAGAGGCCCGCTTACTCAAAAAAAAAAAAAAAAAAAAAAAAAAAAATCACTTGAAAGGTTTTATGCTTTGTCTTCTTGTTTATTTTTGCTGGGGAAGAATAATAACATTTTACTTGTAGAGTTTGCAATATTTAAGTATAATTTCATTTAAGGGCTTAAGATTGTTGTGGAAATCAGGAAAAGAAGAGATTAGTATCAATTGCTATTCTTCCCTGGACACTCTGAGCCATAGGGCAGATGCTAGGTCCTGACCACATGTAATATCACCTTGGTGGTAACAGAGGAAATGTCATTCAGGAGCCCACAGGGCAGCCACCTGACCCCTCACACTGCATGGTGTGCTTTATTCCATTTACCTGGGTTTCAGCTGTGGGTTTCTTTCCAGTTCTCCCTGGGAATTGGGGCCAGTCTTGAACACCAGGTCATTTGCCAGAGTCCTGACACTGCTGGGACTTGGGTCTCACCCCCTGAACATTTGACATGCTGCCACCCATCCTAACTGCCATCATTGCATGTACTAGTTCTGCTGTGAATTCTATTACAAACACTGTCATAGAACAGCTTTAATACTGACGTTCACCACCGTCAACCTGAGGTAGCTACACCCCACTGGATGCTGGCATTGGACTATCAGCCACCCTCTCCGGGTCCAGCTCTTCCAACTTGTCAGTTTCTCCAGCCCTGACCTCTTCAGGTTTCTCCTCAAACCCTAGGGATTAGTTTGTATAAATTACAACATATTTCAATTCCCCTTTCTTTAGGAATGTATTTTCGTGGAGGGTGATACTTAGACTTTTCTTCATGTAATGCCTCAGTTGTAGTCTCCATTCGTTCATCAAAAAACTAAACTAATTAAAGGAAAGCTATTTGTTTCCCCTTATTCACCTATTACATATTGCTGCTAACTTGCATTTGTGATCAACTTTAGATAACCAAGGATAGCTCACTGAATTGATTTTATGCCAGCCAAATCCAAAGAGTTCTTATGTTTGGCTAGCCTATGCAGCCTTATTAGGGAATCAGGTATACTGATTTTTAGGCTTTTAAAAAATCTTGAATATAGCCTGAGGATCTCCTTCACTAATTTCTATGTGGGAAACATTCTTCTGTTGACTATATGAATATATATATATATCTCCAGAATAGAGTAAGGAGTTACCTATAACCAGTGCCATGAAGTGTTATGGAGTCCAGTTAATCCAATGGCTGAAAGCATATGGTGGACCCATACTGTGTTTCATGCCACCAGAACTGATAGACATGAGCCTGAACGTCCTAGAGAGTAATTCTGGTGGTCTTTCTCTCTAGTTGAATATATGCAAGTGGATTCTGATTAAGATTCATAACATTTCTGTCTGGTTTACATTAAATAAGGCATAAGTGTATTTTAAAAGTAAATTTTATACTTAAATTAGAAAGATTTCAATCGTTTGGGATTCTTATACAACCACTGGAATAGCTAGGAGAACATCTATTAGGAAAGCAACAAAAAAAAGATTTCAAACTGAAGCACCCAAGCAGCTGGTTGATAAGAGATCAGTGAGAAGTCATTGCAATTTGTAGGAACCCCTGGAAATCTCCCACCAAATAGCTTAGTCTTCAGCAGTAAAGATAGTGTTTAAGAGTTCTCCAGAAAGTCACTGTGCAACTCATATTTGTCCATTCGTCTTGCTCAAAATGCCTTTGGATGATCTTTTCCAATGTGTCCCTCAAAAGTACAGTTCTTTGGAGTTTCTAACATGTTCTATTCTTCAGAAGATTATAATTTAATATAGATACTTTCATGTAACAAAAATGGATATGATTTGCCATGGCAAAGTTTGCATTTGACACCTTCATTTATACCATTTCTGGAGCTTTTTTTTTTTATATATATCTAAGTTTCTGCCCGGTATCATCTTCTTTCTTCCTGAAGAACTTCCTTTTGCAGTGATTATAGTGCAGGTCTGCTGGCAACAAATTCTCTCAGCTTTTGCTTGTTTGAAAAAAACTTTATTTTGCCTGTTTATTTTATTTATTTTTTTTTTTGTGGTACGCGAGCCTCTCACTGTTGTGGCCTCTCCCATTGCGGCGGACACGCAGGCCCAGTGGCCATGGCTCACGGGCCCAGCCACTCCGCGGCATGTGGGATCTTCCCGGACCGGGGCACGAACTCGTGTCCCCTGCATCGGCAGGCGGACCCTCAACCACTGTGCCACCAGGGAAGCCCTTGCCTGTATTTTTGACAGATTTTTTTCTGAGTATGGAAGCCTGAGTTGACAGTTTCTTTTCTTTAATACTTTGAAGATGTCACTCCCTTATCTTTTGTCTTGCATAGTTTCAGACAAAAAGTCTACTGTATATTTTAACTTTGTTTCTCTGTCTGTAATGTGTCTTTTACTTTGGAATGCCTTTAGAACTTTTTCTTTCTCTTTGCTTTTCAACAGTTAGACGATAATGTGTTTTGGAGTGTTTGTTGTTCCTCTCTCTTTCTTTCTCTCTGTCCTAATGGACTTTCTTGAATTTGGGGTTTGGTGTCTTTCATTAACTCCTTACCATTATCTTTAATTATGTCTCTTGCCCTATTCTCTCTCCCTTCTCCTTCTGAGATTCTGATTACACATATGTTAGACCATCTGATATTGTCCCCAAATTCTTGGATATTCCGATCATTGATTTTAAACGACTTTTTCCTCTTTGTGTTTCAGTTTGGGGTATTTTTTTGACCTACCTTCAAATTTACTAATTGTTTTCCTCAGCTGTATTGATTAATCAAAGAAATTAATTTCTTCATCTTTTTAAAAAATTTCTAATATTTACATTTGACTTTTTTTTTACATTTTCCAAATCTCTGCTGAAATTATCTATTGTTTACCATCTATATTGTTCACTTTTTCTCCTAGGTTCTTTAACATTTTAATTATAGTTAAAGTCCTCATCTGATAGTTCCATGATCCATGGGTTATCTTTGAATCTGATTCTGTTGATTGCTTTGTCTCCTGACAATAGGTTCTTTTCCTTTTTGTCTGTCTCATAATTTTCGATTGAATATCAGTCATCATGTGTAGAATAGTAGAGACTGAAATAAACAGTGTTCACACGTGGAAATGGCATGCCTCTTCCTGTAACAGACTGTTATTGTAAGCGGTAGAGCCAATCTAGCCAAAAGTTGAATTGAGTTTGGTTGTAGCTATGGTTCCTTTTAGTGGGCCACAACCTTGATGTTCTTGCAGTGGGTGTGTGCTTAGAATGGGAATGAGGGTAACAGAGTGCTTTTCTCTGTGTGCTGCTCCACCTTTAGCTTTCAGCAGAACTATCCACCTGTGCCACCGAGTAAGTCTCTCTCTATGCTCTTATGCCTTCCTTGGTAATAGACTGCTATTGCTTGGTACTTCACAGGTGAGGGCAGAAAGAGTTCTCTGTTGTTCTAAAGCAAACTTACAGTTTGGGAAGTGCTGTGTGCCTGTGGCTCTTGTCTATTTTTGAAAGAATTTTGAAATTGAATTCTAATAATTTTGTTAGAAGAAAATTCACCAGTGATATATGGAGGTAAATGTTCTGTTTTGCCTTCTGGCTTACGCAGTGATCAGTGCCTGACTGCATACAGCCTCCTAGTCTATCCTCAGTGCTCTCAATTCTTAAGTCTCTTCTTTCCAGACTGTAAGCACACAGGCTGCTTCTCCTCTCTTCCTATGGTTGCATCACTCTCCCCTCCCCACCCGCCACCATAGCTAGCACCTGCTGGCACATTACTGGTATTCAGAATTAGTTCTTTGCTTAGAAGGTAATCAGAAAAAAAAATGATAATATGGAAGTCAAGATTAATGAAATTTTAGGGACAGAATATCATCTTTCTTCATGAGTTAGAAACATTGTTTTGATAGAAATATATTTGATGGTTTAAAGGAGAGACTCAAGGAGGCATTAAACCCAGAAGGAACGGCCCAAGTTTCAGAAGAGGGATGTTTGTGGAAATTGGGAGAAATGAAAGAATGTGATGAGTCTTTGATTGACAAGAAAAGGAGAAAGAGGATATGATAAGGAATCTGGTTGATCATATGACAGTTAATAAACATAATTGCACTCCTGTTATTACAAACCTTGGCTGTTGATTCCAAATTTAGATTATATTTATTAACTGTTGGGTGTTTTTTTAACATGTTTTAAGTGCTTAAACTGGGAAATAAATTTAAGAATCATAATTCTTAAATTTCTGTTGTAAATAAAACTTATTTCTTAATTTAATAGACTTTTAGCTATAAATATATATACAAATTCAAAAAAAAGAGAAATATTTATAATGAATTATGTCTAGTCACAATGTTCGATTATCTTTGTAATTATTTAATTTACATTTTCCTACTTAGGAAGTTATCTCCTTTTCTATTACCACTCATTTTCACCTCTATCTACTGTTTAGCAGTCCAGTGTTTGCACCTGTCAATGAAGTAGCCACGTAAAGACCAGCACATGTATTCCAGAGAAAATGGAACGCCAGCAGCTGGCAAAACAAAATGACAGTTTAATGTGGACAGAGCCAGGATTGAATATAACGTGCTATAGCGGGAGTTGAAAGTTCAACTCAAACTGGAGAGCAAACACTCTAGTCTACATGTGGTGCTTTTTTTTTAATGAAAAGAGAAGCTATCTTTGTCATTGTCAGAGTATTGTCTTTGGGAGAGATTGAATATTTATTTGCTTTACAGAAGATATGGTTTAGCACAGTTTTATCTGTAGTTATTACAGAGTTGATCATTATATGAGAGTTGGGAAAAAGGAGCCTTGAAAATTGGAACTAATTTTTACTGTATGCAAATTTAAATACAGAATCTTTTTTTTCCTTTCTAAAATTTTTAATTTTATTTTATTTATTTATTATTTTTGGCTGCGTTGGGTCTTCGTTGCTGTGTGCGGGCTTTCTCTAGTTATGGCGAGTGGGGGCTACTCTTCGTTGCAGTGCGTGGGCTTCTCATTGTGGTGGCTTCTCTTGTTGCGGAGCATGGGCTCTAGGCTTCAGTAGTTGTGGCACACAGGCTCAGTAGTTGTGGCTCGTGGGTTCACTAGTTGTGGCTCGCAGGCTCTAGAGCACAGGCTCAGTAGTTTTGATACATGGACTTAGTTGCTCCGTGACATGCAGGATCTTCCCAGACCAGCAATCGAACCCGTGTCCCCTGCATTGACAGGTGGATTCTTAACCACTGCGCCACCAGGGAAGTCCCAGAATCTTTTTTTTTTTAATAAACTTTCAGTTACTGATATGACTTCAGATAGAGTGAAATAAATATAAATGCCTTTCTAAGTGGAAACTTATTTTGTTTTGCCAGTTTGTTTTCCTAACTTCCTGTGGATTCGTTTTTAAAATTTGGGTTGGTTTATTCCCATTAACATACGGGCAAGTGCCCTCCAAAGCTTGGGGCTCTTACTCCCATGATTTCCTTGGTCTACCGTTAACCAAATGGCAGTGAATTCACTGTGTACTCCTCATGCCTCCCATGACTTGGGTGACCCCAACGTATTCGAAGCCAAGGAAAGCTAATGATAACCACGATTCTCACTGTTTTGTTAAATAGGTGTTGCTAGGCCTCAGGCTTTGTTTTTGGCTAACTTCCTGCCACATGGGCCTTGGGGAGACTGAGTCACTATGCTGGTGGTTGTAGGTGGTAGGTTTCTCTAGGAAGGTGTGCAGACAACCAAGGGAACTATAATCTTGGTAGTTCTAGGACCACCAGAAAGCTCCTCAGGACTGAGGGGACTGATGGAGTAGGAGTTAGAGTTTAGTGAACTAAGGTAAGAGCAATGGGTTAGGGTCCGAGTTCAGGATTAAGTCCATGCTGAAAATTCTCCTATCAGCCAGGGGATAATCAGGAATTATCAGCAGGGAGTTCGTAGATCACCATATAGAAGTTTACATATATTGACATCATAATAAAGGCAACCACAGTAAGAGCTGAACATTTGCAAATAAAAAATCAGGCACTCGAGGGAAGAGAGAAGATGGAAGGTAATTCGAATGCTCTAAATTCTTAATGTTTATTTGTGGGGAGCCCAAAAAATAAAGGCTACTGTTTATTTATAATGATAATGACGAGAAAAACTAAAACAAAACCAAACCCTTGGCTTCTGGGAAGTGAGAGTTTTATGTTCACGTATACTATCTGCAGTTTATTTTTAAAATATGTGCGTGCATTCTCTATCGCTAAAAATCTAAAGTAACAGGGATGGTGAAATCAATAGGTTAGTGTATAGAAGTGAATGGTAATATGTGTGATGTGCCTGGCACATAGTAGGCACTCAAAAACTTGTAACTTTTATGGCTGTTAATTACAAATTTTGTTACGTGGCAGCTAATGTCAGCTGGGTTCTCTCTGCCCCTTCAGATACCAGTAAAGTTGGCTCAAACCCACATTCTGTGCTTTGTGGCAGCCGAAAACGTGTCCACTTGTTTCTCCAGACACCCATGGCATCTTCTGGTGGTTGTTGTTATGTCTGGGCTCCTTCTTCTACTGAAACGAGTCAATTTCTGAGTCCCATTGCACTCTGTGTCATCCCAGCTCCCACTTTGTTGAATCATACACTGAATTCAACCCAATTCTGTGATTGCTACTAAAACCACTCACTCACAGGACACCTTTAGTTGAATGAGGTTGAAGAAGGTAACAGGGACAGTCTGCATCACCAAGATGCCGTTTCACATTGAATATTGGACATCACCCCTGGGCACTGGTCACTTGTGGCTTCACCACACACTAGCAGCTCCAGCCTTGGGGTCCTGCCTGGCCATTCTCTTCTTTTCTAGCTCTTCTCAGCCCTCACTTCTGATTGCTTCAGGGAGCTCTGGGTTCCTTTTACTTTATTCTGCAGACCTGGCTCCAGACCCTGCGTGGCAGACCCCACCCCATCAACATGGGCAACAGATCAAAACCTTTTGGGTCACCCACTAGAGCAGGTAGTGGTGGTAATAAGAAGCACCTTTTGCTGTCTACATTCTGTGGAGGAATATAAGAATAGCTAATCAAAGGGCTTCCCTGGTGGCGCAGTGGTTGAGAGTCCGCCTGTCGATGCAGGGGACACCGGTTCATGCCCCAGTCTGGGAAGATCCCACATGCCGCGGAGCGGCTGGGCCCGTGAGCCGTGGCCACTGAGCCTGCGCGTCCGGAGCCTGTGCTCCGCAACGGGAGAGGCCACAACAGTGAAAGGCCCGAGTGCTGCAAAAAAAAAAAAAAAAAAAAAAAAACAAACAAAAGAATAGCTAATCAAGCAGGTTTTTATATTCAGTATATTTTCTCACTGCCATCTGCTCTCTGCATCATTCAAGAGGAATAGTAGTGAAAATTCGTCTTAATTATCATTTAAAATAAAAGTTTATTTATTTATTATTAAATAAATGAGCAAACGAATGCATTAAAATCTAAAAACCAAAAAAGTGCAATATGTAATTTACTTAACCATTTTGAAACGCAGTGTTTTTATAACTGGGATTCATTAGATTTAATCCAAAAGATAGTTGAGAAAAATAAAATAAAAGGTTTTTTTTAAGCTTGTGACTTCACTGGGTAATAACTGCCCACTTCATTAAAAAAAAAGTGTAATGGTAAAACTTGACCCATATATAATTACAAAGTAATGCATTTAGAAAACAAACAGTAGTGGGAACGTTGGTTTTAATGGGATATAATTGTCCAATTGCAAATGCAATGTATAAACACTGAGTCTTGTAAATTAAATGAGGCAGTCAAGACCCCTATGGGACTAGGGTTGGCATATTTTTAGTCTCATTTGCCTTTCTCTAAGCTGCAGAAAAACCACATCTTTATGCATTGACTTGAAATGTTATACTTGCTTTTGTTTATTTTCTTTCCAGGTTAGACATGGAATACCTGCTGCGGTGCATAGAGAAAAAGCGAGACTACCAGTGGCTAAGGTATAATAATGACTAATATGACCCTTATTATTAACTTAAATATTGTTTATATCAATGCTGACTATCCTTAGAGAGGAGTAATGACTTTGAAAGCTACACCAAGAATCAGTCTAATGAAGAGACAGAGGACCTGGTTGCCTCTATAGTATGATTCTGGGTTACATCCCTGCCACACCCAAAGAAATCTCATTCATGACATGCCTACAATTCCACTGTTACAGATTCATTCCTTTGCCAAAACTTTGTCCCCTTGTAAAATAGAAACAGTACTGAGAAATGGCATACAGTTCTAATGTGATTGAGTTGGTCAGATCCTTTCCTGAGGACGGTTTTGATAGAAAGAGGAAATAGAGTAACTGGGGGCAGCTGCTGCTATGATGAAGAGATTTAGAAAAAGTGATACCTGGTAGGGGGGAGGGGTGATGAAGATAAATTTTGGCTACTTGGTAATATTGTCTCACACTGGCTGCTTTGAAGTGAATCATTTACAGGAAATGGAGGCATGGGATCTTAAATTCTTCCAGTTTATGGGAATTTGCAAGTAAATGTAACTCATTGTTCCCTCAAATTTTCGATGATAGTTAGAATATGCATGCTATTTAATAGAAATAACCTTTCAGATTTATGGGGAAATAGGGTATAATTAACTTTGTGATGTATTTTCTATTGAAAGATTGAAGAAGAGAAACGTGGTTTGGAAGAGCAAATACAAATGTTAAAGGCTAAGTTAGAGAAAGAGAAAAAGAAGTCGGAGAGGTACTGGTAATAGTAATTCATAATTGTTCATTTGCAGCTAATACAGTATTTAACCACCTATAAATTTATTACAGGGTTAAGAAGGAATCAGATCAGATCAACAAAAACTGGGAAAAGAAATTCTTCATTCTCAGGAACAGGTATAGTGTGGTGATATATACAAATTCTATTTATAAAAATGCAACTAATCGTCTTTTAAGGAAATTGGGAGCCTTGCATTTTTCTGTATATATTAACTAATATGAAATGCCCTCAAATACCTCTTTCAAGAGATGCAAAATAACTGACCTAAAAAAGAAGAGTAGTCAAAGTCACTTCAAAGAAAAACTAATTCAAAACTGTTTTATTCCTGATCTCAGTGTTTCAAATTTAAATCATAGACAGGATGGACAGACTCTCTTGATACCTGGTTTAATGGGACCTACATAGTCATCTTCCTCCATAGGGCTATTAAAACATTTCCATTCATTTGCACATGATAATATTTATCTCCAGATACAGAGACCTGAATGAGTGAGGGAGCACACCATGTGATTACCTGGAAGAGACTTCCAGGTGAAGGAACATCACGTGCAAAGGTCCTGGGGTGGGGGTTTGCTTGTGTGTTCAAGGACAGTGAGGAAGCCAGGTGGCTGGAGAGACATGAGCAGGGAGGAGTGGTATAAGAGCTCAGTGAGGTGGAACATTTGGGGTTTTACTCTGAGATGGGAAATCACTAGAAGCTTTGTTTTCAATTGATACGAAAATTTTCTCTTTTACATGCCTACTGGGTCATTACCACACCTAATAAAGTTAGCAATATCAATCCTTTAGTACTACGTATTGACCAAATCATATTCAAATTCCTTGATTATCTCAAGGGAATCTCTTACAGTTGTTTGATTAAATCGGGATTCATGGTAGGTGGACCACTGCATTTGGGTGTTATATCCTTTAAATCTTTTTTTTCTTTCTATGATGGTCCCACTTACGTCCCTGTTCTTTCCAGTGACCTGATTTGCTAGAGAAATATGCTCATTTGTTATGTAGAATGTCCCCCATTCTGGATTTGACTAATTGTTTATGTGCACGTGTGTATGTATGTGTGGTGTCATCTAACATGTTCTTCTATCTGTATATCTTACAAACTGATCTTTAAATCCAGAGAGTTGATTAGACTCAGGTTCAATATTTTAGGCAAGACTACTTCACTCGAACTACTATGTAATTCCTGTGCATCACATCATAGGGCACATAGTGTCCGGCTATATTATTTTAATCAAGTGTTATCAGGCTAATTCATATATTTTAAGGTTCATCACTGACCTTTCTCCAAATAATTTTAACATCCATCAATGATCACAAACCATGATCCAAGATTTCATTAGGGTTGCAAATTGGTGATACCTTAATTTTATCTTTCCTTCTGCATTTCTTAGCTAAATTCTATTAAAGAAAAAAAAAGTTTTCCCCACTGGTTACCCTGAAATATAGTTTCAGACAAGATAAGGCAAGATAAATGCTTGATCCCCTTTATTTATCAATATTCAGAATAATGAGTTGGTACCCTAAAACCTCACTGGAGAGTCTTGAACTGAGGAAAGACCCAATGATCTGATGTCTTAAAAAAATTATGACTTGTGTTGATAAAAAGCCATAGGGAAGCCAAAGGAAAAGCAGGGAGAAGAGTTAAGAGCTCCAGAAAGAATAAACCCCTCTTAGGCAAAACATGATGGTGATTTGACTGGAATGGGAGACCTGGAGCTGTTGAGAAATGATTACATTGGGGATTTTTTTTTTTTTTTTTTCGGTACGCGGGCCTCTCACTGTTGTGGCCTCTCCTGTTGCGGAGCACAGGCTCCGGATGCACAGGCTCAGCGGCCATGGCCCACGGGCCCAGCCGCTCCGCGGCATGTGGGATCCTCCCAGACCAGGACGCGAACCTGTGTCCCCTGCATAGGCAGGCGGACTCTCAACCACTGCGTCACCAGGGAAGCCCTGGGGATATATTTTGAAAGTAGGATGTATTGAAAGATTGGAGATAAGGTGGGAAAGAAAGAAGTCAAGGATTTTACCTAAACAACGGGAAGGATGGAGTTACCTTCAACTGAAACAAGCAAACACATTTTGGCGGGAAATCAATTTTGATTTAAGTTGCCTTTAGTCACTTAAGGGTAGAGGTCTGGTGGCAGTGATGAGTATATGAGTCTGGAGTTCAGAAGAAAGTTTAGGCTGGGGGCATACATTTGGGATGCATTAGTATAGATGGTATTTAAAGCCATGGGATTAAATGAGATCAGCTAAGAATGAGTGTTGGAGAAAAATAGAGAGATACAAGGACTGAGTTCTAATATTTGGTAATAACTGACTTTCAGATGCTTTTTTTGGATCTGATGTTTTCCCTCTAAAGGACGTCCCTCTCTTGTGAACTCTTTTCGTCTTTTGCTTTCTTGTTGGCTTGTGAAATTTATTTGCGTATTCTTATTTTTAATTCCTTATCAATTTTAGATGTTACAAATACCTTTTCCTAGTCTGTGAACTTTGTGTATGCTGACTTTTATTGTACAGAAGTTCTTAATTTTTATCCATCAATATTTTTGCCTTAGGTGTGTTTAGAAAGTCTTTCTCCATCTCCACTAAAATATTCTCCCACGGTTTTAGACAAGCCTTCTTTATGGCTTGTCTAAATCTAAGCCTAAATCTAAATATGATTTACCTCTCATATTTAGGTCTTTACTCCAGTCCTTTCCGGATTGGGTTGTGGTGCCACTTTGGTCACATACTATGTTCTAGTACATTCCCGAATCTGTTTCAGTGTTCCTATTCTATTCCATTTATTTTTCCTTTCCAAACTGTTTTTATACTATGATTTTTGTGGTATATGTTAATATCTAGTATGGCTACTCCCTCCTATTTGCTTTTCAGGGCTGGAAAATACATAATTTTAAAAATCAAAGAGTGGTAAGTTCATACTAATATTTTTAAATTTTTACTTGTATCTCCTTGCTCTTACACTGAACATTCTAGTTTCTAATCACAAGAACATAATACCGATTTGCTCTTTCCTATAATTTCTGTTCATTTTAATTCCACTGCTTCTTTTGTTTCAGCTTTCACGTCCTTAAGAACGAGATGTTTACTAGACACACGTTGTCCCGTCAGTTTGGAGTGCTGACTGACACATCCTTCAATTATGTTGTAAGTACACACTGGCTAGATACTCTTTGTCTCTTTGATGATACTTGTAACGTGTCTTTCTGAAGTTAACATTTTTTGAACCCCTGACATTAGAGGCTCTGGAGATAGTACATGAGTCACTCTGCTGAATGCTGATGGCATAAGACAGAGTGTCTGAACCCAAAGAGCTCAATCCAGTGTGAGACATAGATGTGTAAACAAATTGTTACCACGCAGTATGGTTGAGCTATAATGGAGGCAAGTGAAAATTTCAGAGGAGGGGGACTCATTCCCCCGGGTGGCATTTATCAACCTGACCATTTGTGTGCGTGGATGGAATGTAGGAACTATCACAGCTCAAGATCCAAGTATCCAGTCACTTCCAAATGGAGAAAGGAGGTAAAAGAATCTATTCCTAGTACCAAGCCATTCGTTTTCACACTAGAAGTCACCTGTAGATAAAGCCCAATTCTAAAATAGACTTTTTTTGGAAACTGAAGTATAGTTGATTTACAATGTTGTGTTAGTTTCTGGTGTACAGCCAAGTGATTCAGTTTTATATATATATATATATATACACACACACACATATATATACATAACTGAATATATATATGTTCTTTTTCAGATTCTTTTCCATTATAGGTTTTTACAAGATATTGAATATAGTTCCCTGTGCTATACAGTAGGTCCTTGTTGTTTATCTATTTTATATATACTAGTGTGTATCTGTTTAGTCCCAAACTCCTAATTTATCCCTTTCCTTTTCCCCCTTTGGTAACCATAAATTTGTTTTCTATGTCTGTGAGCCTATATCTGTTTTGTAAATACGTTCATTTGTATTATTTTTTTAGATTCCACATATAAGTGATATCATATGATATAAAATAGACTATTTTTAAAACTGTTTACTTAATGTTTTCACTTGGGAGTTGTAATTGTAAAGGCAAATGATGACCAGTGTAGAAAGATAATCAATAAATTGCAATCAATCAGTAACTTAACATACTGTAAATGCTATTGAGAAACTGCTACACAGCTAAGTGTTCTGAGGACAAGTCAGGTTTGTGGAAAAAGTCACAAGAAATATAAATTTTGGTTTCCTGCTTCAAGAGGCTTACAATCTAAAATCACTTTCTTTCTAAAATTTTTTCTACAATTTTCACTTTAAGACAGTTTTCTAACTCCAAGTTGCTGCAAGAGATCAAAGAACTTAAGAACATTGGCAAGATAATATTATTTCTAATTTTTAACTAAATTTACATAGTAATATGAACCTTGCTGAGGATTTTAATAATTGACTCCCCTGAAATGTTCCAAAACTGGTCTACGTAGATGGGAATATATTAAGTCTCTTTCTTCTCCTTTTGGTTTTTTCTCTTCTCAACTGAAGGTTACAACTTTAATTGGAGTAATCCTCATTTTAGATATTTAATCAACTGGACAAATAAAATATTGGAGGACCCAGGAGAATGCTGTGCTACTCAAAAAGCAGGCTTTTTAAGGATTATCTGGTAAAATTTTCTGGTCCAAATTTGAATTGTCCAGGCTTTATGAAACAGACTTCTAAAATCTCAAAATTATTCCAGTCCAAGCATAGTAATAGATCCAGTATTTTCTTGAGAAAAATCTTGGCCCTGCCTCAGATGTTCATGCAATCTGTCTTCCTATGGAGGAGAGATGGACTCTATCTAGTCGAGAATACATCTGTGTGCCACTACTTATTTGGGATTCAAGCTCATGAATCCTTATCTATATAGCTACACAGTATATATGCACTCAAGACACTCATCAAAGTGGACAGCGAATATTTAAGAAAAATAGACAGAGAGAGGGAAGGGGAGAAAGTGATGAGTGAATGAGTTAATGAACTTTGGGTAAACTAACATTTTCCCTTGGTTTCCTATACTCTAGTCACTTGTCCATTCACAGATATTTGAGTACAAATATGTACCAAGCAGCATGCTTGGGTTGCAAATGTCATCTCCCAGTTTGTGGACAAGGTTTTGGTATCTTTTCATAAATAAATGTTCTTAATCTCAATGTTTAATAATCTTTTCCTTATTGCCTTTATATTTTTTTCTGTCTTTAAGAAAACCTTACCTAACCTTTAATGGTTGAGAGTCTGCCTGCCGATGCAGGGGACACGGGTTCGTGCCCCGGTCCGGGAAGATCCCACATGCCGTGGAATGGCTGGGCCCGTGAGCCATGGCCGCTGAGCCTGCACATCTGGAGCCTGTGCTCCGCAACGGGAGAGGCCACAACAGTGAGAGGCCCACGTACCGCAAAAAAAAAAAAAATTCTTCTCTGATGTATGCAAATGTCAGATCACTATGTCGTACACCTGAAACTAACATAATTTTGTCAACTATATTTCAATAATTTAAAAAAACCTAAAAAACAAAAAATATTTTCTTCTCTATAAACTTAAATTTTTTTTCTTGTTTTGCCTTTCGTATTTAGAGGTTTAATCCACCTAGAATTGATATTAGTGTACAGAACGGTAGACATCTGATTTCATTTTCTTTTAATATAATCAGCAGATCTAGCACCATTTATTAAAAAGTCCATCTTCTCCCCTGGTACATAATTCCACCCGTTATATATTATAGTAAGGGCTTATGTATGTATGAGTCTGTTTCTGTCCTACTGTTCTATTTGTCTATTCTCGCATCAATGTGACACTGATTTAGTATCTATACCTTTATTATAAATCTTTTTCTGATAAAACAAATACTCCTGCCCTGATGTTCTTCAAGAATGCCTTGGCTTTATTGGATCTTTACATTTCCATATAAAATTTAGAATCAGATTGTCAGTATTCACAGTATTAAAAAAAACATAAGAAACAAATTAAAAATTCTATTGGGATTTTGATTAGAAGTGCATTAAGTCTCTAGATCAGTTTGGGCACAGTTGGCACCTTTTAGGTGCTGAATCGTCTAATCCATAAACAAGTCATAGCTTTTCTTGACAATATTATGTTAGTTTGCATTTTATCTCCACCGATTCTTTTCCAGAGACTTTTGTCAGTAGTTTCTAGAGGTCGTATATTCTTATACTCTATTGTTGGGGACAGCAAGTTTAATGAAGTTTTCATCTAGATCTCATAATAGGTCATTTTTTAAAGAGTATAGTTCTGATATCAGGATACTGTTTCTTTAACTGACTCTACAGTTTTTTCATAGTCCCTGTTTTATTTACTCTTCTCTCTCATCCTTGACAGGGTGAGGTGTGTTGAAACCCAGTGTTATCAACTGCATTCTCTTGTGTGTTGCTCAAATCTCCCTTTTACATTTCAGCTGGAAGGCAGGTTGATAGGCACAGCCCCTATTTCTGACCCCAACTTCAGCAGGATTTTACCTTTTTCAGCCCTGGCAGAGAGGTTGTATTTTCTTCTACACCCACAGTATGAAACAATGGAGTACATTAGAACTTAAATTCTCAGCAGTCAGGCATTTAACACTGGCTTCTTTTACCATCTTTATGAAAGACTTGAAGGCAGTGAGGAAAGAACCATGTGTATATTTAAAAGAGTTTTCTAGACAGGGAAAGGACCATCGGAAGACTCTAAGACAGAAGTGTACCTGGCATGTTTGAGAAACAACAAAACATCCAGTGTGGCTGGAGCAGTGAGCAACGAGAGAGAACAGGAATAAATATGGTTAAAGGGATAATAGGACTTTGATTTTTTTTCTATTACTCTGAGTAAAATTGGGAGCCTTTTAGAGTTTTCAGCAGAGCAGTAAGACAGTCTCACTTAACATTTTAAAGGGACAACTCTGGCAGCTATGGAGGCCGGGGGCAGGGAAAGAAACAGACTAGGAAGCTATTGAAGTGATGCTGGTAAGAGATGGTGTGGCTTGGACCACCTTAGGAGAGCAGATGGCAAAACGGGGCCGACACATGCCTGGAGTACTAGGTAGTCCTATGCGGTGCTGGATTTTATGTACATGTAGCAAAATGGATGGACCTTAAAAGCATAGTACTTAGTGAAATTACTTTGTACATAGTCCTCAGCGAAAGAAGTGGAACACACGAGATGTGCTGTTTTTCACCCTGAATCTAAGATGTGCTCAACATCGGTTCAAGATTTTATAAGACTCTAAAAGAGAAAAAGTGCTGCCAATCATACTGTGATGCTCCATCTATTGTCAGATGCATCCTGATTTTAGGGATGTTAAAATATCAGAAGGCTATGCCTTAGAATCAACAAAATAGGATATCACATAATACTAGCACAAATTAAAATACATGCACAAAATTACATATTTTTGCAAGAACATATTCAAATAAAAAATACAAATAAATATTTAAATTGTTTATTTGGTGAGAGGAACAAAAACAGAGTGGGGGCAGGCTGTGGGGAAATAGAAAAATGCGTGCAAACACACTTAATGTATGTGTGTATACACACATACAAACCAGCAAGAGAGAAGCCTTGAGTAGGGAGAACGTCACATAAATTTCCAGGGTGCATCCATGGACCTCAGACCTCTTTTTGATAATCATGCTTGGTGTACTTCTGGTCCTTTTCACTTGTGCATTTTTAATGTCATGATTTACTTTGCAGTATATGATGTTGGTGGCAATTCTGCTTGTGTGCTACTGCTTCTGAACTCCTGGAAGAGATGCTTTTGTTTTTTCACTCTTCAGTTCCTGGGAATCACGACCATCACTGTGTAGCTTCCAGGAGCTGGGTGGTGCTGGGGATGACCCCGTAGTACCTGACCAGTTACAAGCAGTAAATCCCATATGGCATAGGGATAATCAAAAGGAAGTAGAGTCAGAAGAGACATTAAGGAAAACATTTTTCTTGAATTTTCTCTCAAAGTAGCCTGAATTAGGAAGGGGTCTATTCCTTGGGTTTAAAGGAGAGGATTTCCCCAGCGATATTTGAGCAAATAAGTTAGGAGCATGATTTTCATATCTCAGTTAACTAAGGACTGAAAAACATTCTACATCCATTTGGGCTGGTCATTATTTCCCCTGGATAACACGGTACATACTGTTTGTGTCTTTCAGAAAGCTAAACCTTTATTTGTGCAATCCAAAGTGAAATTGATAACAGCGTCGACATCTTCTGCAAATGTTTATCATGCATCTTCGGTAGGTAGATTATTTTTTCCCTATTTAACATTTAATCAGTCAGTATTATTCAGCCTCAGTAACGAAACGGTTTGGTTTACCTACAGATAGACAACAGGTATGTCGACCTAGACAGGGATCACATATCCCTCCCTCCTTCACCAAGAGATAAGAATCTTTATTGTTGGAGAAATGGTTCATGCAGGATGGGTAATTAAGATTAATAATGCTTTTCTTTGTTGTCCTGAGATGTTTGGTTTCTGGATGAATGCATGACTTTTTTCAGCCAATTTATTAAATTAATAGATATGATAAATAAAAGAATGTTAATGTATATTTCTGAATATTGATCTCTGCTAACTAAAAATGAATTAAGTCATATTTCAAAATCAGGAACTGTCTCAGTTGGAATCCTGTTTCTTTTTAATTAAACTGCCAACAAACCCGAAGCTCCTGTTAAATCCCTATTTTTCCAATTTAATGCTTAGAAGAAAAGGACAACTATTTATAGCATCCTTTATCTCCCATCAGTCCTTGTGTGGCCTCAAATTGGACTCTTTTGGAGGTGGAAGTATATTTTGTCCACACGTTTCTGTAAGTCTTTAGGAAACAACCATGCTTGCTTTTCTCTAATAAACAAGTTGGATTAATGAAATGCAACGTTATTTGTTTGAATTATTGATGGTAATCAAAGGGTATCAGTAATTTCTGTTGTTCATGTCTGGGAATCTTTAAAAGTAGACTTTTATAATGAATCTTTATACAAGGAGGAAGTGTGTGATATGAGTTTAAATCCTGGACCCTAATTTTTTTTTAACATCTTTATTGGAGTATAATTGCTTTACAATGGTGTGTTAGTTTCTGCTGTATAACAAAGTGAATCAGCTGTATGTATACATATATCCCCATATCTCCTCCCTCTTGCGACTCCCTCCCACCCTCCCTATCCCACGTCTCTAGGTCATTGCAAAGCACCGAGCTGATCTCCCTGTGCTGTGCTGCTGCTTCCCACTAGCTGTCTATTTTACATTTGGTAGTGTATATATGTCAGGGCTACTCTCTCACTTCGTCCCAGCTTACCCTTCCCCCTCCCCGTGTCCTCAAGTCCATTTTCTATGTCTGCATCTTTATTCCTGCTGGACCCTAATTTTAAAATCAACTTTTTGAAAACTAGATTGAGAAAGGAACCTCTCTTCTGGGCCTCCATGCAGTGGAGAGGCTTTTTCTGTAGTGCTTACGGGTATAGGTAGTACCTTTGCCGGAGGTGCCTGCCTGGGTGCAGAGGAATCTTTCGGCAGTCACGGTGCTGGCTGCCTCCTGGACTGGCATTTAGGTGACAGTAACACCCAGCCTGGACTCTGTACCAGCTGCTAGCCTAGGGCATGCAATTTAAAGATATCACCTTTTTGGTTTTTTTTTTTTTTTGGCCACACTGCGTGGCTTGGGGGATCTTAGTTCCCTGACCAGGGATCAAACCGGGGCCCCCTGCAGTGGAAGTACGGAGTCCTAACCACTGGAGTGCCAGGGAAGTCCCTGAAGATATCAGCATTTAAATAAGGGACTAGCTCTGTTGAATTGTTGGAAATTCCAACCCATACAGTAAGTTATTTCTAAAATATCACAATGTATTAGGGGAAGAGAGACTCATGATTTATCATAAAAATATAAATTGTTAAATTTGGAACCTGTGTTCCACCTGACATTTTAATTAGAGAGCTTAATTAACAGCAAAAAATTCAGTTGAGAACTTTACATCCAAAAGTGATTTTTCTCTGCCAAGCAAAACAGTTTTCAAAGGTCCATTTGTAGTCATACAAACCGACCTTGATGGCCACCTGGGCCATAAGGCAGCTTTGGCCAAAACAAACACTGTCACTCCCTTTCCTCTGTCCTGAAAATGTGAAGTGTAGAGTTATTTTCACCCTGTCTACGGAAAGCCCTCCTAAAATTCATTAGCCCCCTTTTTTTGCCTTACTAATAAAATTGAAAGTAAATGCTATTTTATGATCCATAATTTTGCAGCATGCCACAAAGTGCCTCATTCTGAATATGACTGCACCGCAGAAGAGGCGTGGGCGACAGTGTCATACTGAAAGCCTCTGGGCATAACCCTGATGTTTCTACAAAACCTCTGAGATAACGTTGGCATGTCATGTTTTCCCCTCTGAAGATAGTGTGGGGAAATCATCCAGTTAACAAAAGTTTCTGGTTAATTGGGTTCCAGTTCATCCAAAATTGACTAGAAATAAATTTTCTATTTTTAATGGATAAGAAAACCAATACATGAATGCCAGGAGGAAACTGAATTACAAATTTACTAATTGGGGAGTAGATGAGTATCAGCCTTTCACGATTATGGGGACTGAACAGTATTCACACTAGACGGTCAAAGGACCAAACTGTCGTCACAAAACAAATCACTCCAAGCTTCTCAGGTACTTCAGAAGGTGGAGAACCCCCTTCAGGCCCCTAGGAAATAGTTCAATACGTTATCAGTGTTTTCAAGCACTAATTCACAAATACATTTTCAAAGACGTGTTTAGCTACATGGTTTGTACGTACCTGACTTACAGACAAATCTTAATTACTTTCTATAACACAGGGGTAACCTATATGGTGACAGAAGCCAAATTCAACCCTGTAAAGTCACTGTGGTATTGAGTTCTGTTTTTTAAATTATGTAAATAGAATATTAATATTTTAAATACCCTACGAATATTTATCCTCCCTGTTAACAGCATCCTTGGTGTTGCATCAAAGATAGAGGTTCTTACGTTGTATTTTCATACCACAAGGTACTTTTGAAAATTACGGATAACTACCATTTAGTGGGTGTAGGTACTATTCCAAATGCCTTTTAAGTTTTAACTCTAATCCTCACAAAAACCCTATAAAGTCAGCACTCTTGCTTTCTCAAGCCTTAGAGGAGACAGTTGGACTCAGAGGGGTTTAGTAAGCTGCCAGGTTTATGACCACAAATAGATTATTAATTTATAAATAAGGCTGGGTTCAGACCCAGAGAATGTGGCCCTAGAGCCCAGGCTTGTCACCACTCAGTTATATTGACTTGCCCCAAGGCTCACGCATGACAGTGTGTGGTCCCATTTTCAACAACACACAATGGGAAAACGTGATGTAGCAGAAAGGCTTTGGAGGTGGACAGACTTCGATTCCTGTCTCATTCCAGTCACTCCCTGGGTAACTTCATTCAGCTCCCTCTGCTGTGTAAAATGGAGATGGCGACCCCACCTCCTAGCTTTGTTATGAGGATTAAATGAGGTGAAGTGCCTAGCTAACCCCATCCTTGCCTTTCCTCCTGAGCTATGGATAATATAATACCTGGGTTCCCAAAATAAAGTCAGGCAAACCTGCTTTTTAATCTACTACACGAGAGCTATGATGTCCTCAGCAGTAGGCTAGTGATTTAAAAGAACTGGTCTCTCCTTTAATTCTTTAGTAACTAATTGTCTACCAAGCATAAGAAAGAATAAAATTTGTCACTGGTATCAGATCATATGGTAGATATTTTGAAAAGAGCAAAATAAAACAAAACATAACTTAAAACAACGTTATATCAGGTGATATATCTTTCCTAAGCAAATTGAAATTAACTTCTTGTTATGTTGCAAGCTTTACTCCAAAAAAATCTAGCAAGAACAACAGAGTTATTCTTGCAACAAAGGAAGTTTAAGAGATAAATAAATCCTCATCAATATAAGGGAATAAAAAAATGAGGTACCATACTATCTGCAGAATTTCAAAGCCGTTTTTTTTACACAGTAGTAATTATCCCAAAAGATCCCAGGTAACATTATTAATTTGTTTGCTGCTTAACTGTGATAAAATTTGGGATCTGAGCTGCCCATTGTGCACTGTGCACTGCCACAGATTTTATGTACTTAAGAAGACCTTTCTCACAGTCCAGTAATTAGGTGCTATTGACATTGTAATCTTTGAAAATGTTCCTAATGAGCCCCAAAGACACAAATCTCATAGATAAAACCTCAAAGTAACAGTGACCCTTTAAGTGGCTTGTCAGTAAGAGAAAGCTCAAACATAAATATCTGAAACACAGGAGACACCCAAATTTAAACCTAGATTACATTGTATTGTTAATTCTCTCAGTCTTTTAGGGAAGAAACATGGAAGAGGTGATTTCAAAGGCTTTAAAGAATAGTAGAACAATCGCAATACGTTGGATAGGATTTTAAAACCTTTCTTTTCACCCTTTGAAACTTTGGACCTGAAAAGTGTTTTTTTTCACTAAGTGTATTATCCACCAATTTATAAAAATAAATATTAATTGAAAGTGGAATTCGGTTGACCCTGCTGTTGTTTTAAACACAAAAATAATTTTAAAAATCACACAAGAAATTGGAATTTAAAAGATAAAAAGGAAAGCATTTTAGGCATAAGTGTTAGCATTGTTTTACATATTGTTTCTAGACTTCAGCTATAATTAATATAATTTACTAAGGTATTCATATTCAAATGCGTATTTTACAGTATTACCACATATACCACATACATACATAATATATAACATCACTTAGCATGTAATTGATGGCTATTAAAAATGTTAAAATAGGACTAACCTGATTTACTGAATATAATGTATTAAGGGGTCTGTTAATGTTCATGATGTCACTGCCACCAACTTTTCTACTTCCCTTATTGTCACCAATTACCTGTAATTCAGATGTCGTATTGCTGAGTTATATATGTCATCCTTGTCTTTGAGATTTGGGCTGATTCTCAACTACCTTTTCTTAAGAATTTGCCTTGCTCTTTATGCCTGTGTTCTAGAGATAGTTTCTATTCAAGGCATGGGATTTAGGCTATTAAATGACAAATAAAGCCTGGAAGATCAGCAGTGTGTCTCTTAACATACCTTTCCAAATACAGGGAATTCTCAATGGCATAGAAAAGAGCCAGGATGACCAACTGGATTTGAGAATTAATCTGAAGTTCTCTATCCAACTGAAGCTTTGTCCATTGGTCAAATAGGGAATTGAAAAATGTGAAAAATGAAAACAGATAATAACATGCTTTGAAAATAATGTTAATAGTTGAAACTAGTAGGCAGGCAAAGTACTCTGTATTTGTAAGATCATAACAACTTAGTAGGAAAAAAGGTCACAACTAATACATATTAAAAGTGTACTTTATTAATTTGATGGACTATCTTGTATTAATTCAGCCTAGTGATGCTTTTTTTAAGTATTTGTAGACAACGTTTCATTGAATAAATGCCACTAAGCATATTCCTAATTATGCCCCAGATTGGTACTCAGAGGTGTCCAAAGCATGTAGCATGCGGCAAAGACGGTTTCTGGTGTGTGTTATTATTCAGTCATTGGGCCATGAGTTGGATTCCAGCAGCCTCTCTGGATCCTGTGGCCACTGATTTCATCCCAAACCTCAGCTGCCCATTGCCGCCCAGTCATTATAAACCATATAAGCCTTTTATGGTGGTAACAGAATATTGAGAGAGGTTTTAATTAGTGTTGAGTGAGTATTAATTTTTAAATTTAGGAATGGTTCTGTTAGAGAAATGACAGAATGTTACAAGATGTTCGGTATGGATTCATGCAAATTCATGGACATACCAAGTTGCACCCTTAAGTGAACTGGGAGTGACATCTTTGCATGTGAATATTCCTTTCAATGGGAGGAACCCCGAGTTTGGAATTTGAGGGAATAAATGGAGATCAGAAAAGCGGATATTTATGTCAGTGTAGAGAAGTGTCACTGGGCTTCAGTCCTCAGCCTTTCCTGTTCCCGGCTGGTTCACATTCTTTAATGCATGTTCCTTATCTTGAATGAGATGATCACATGGAAAAAAAGTAGGTCATAGGAAGAAGTATGTTGTATACTATTACATGCTACACAAATGGAAGCTAGAGTGACAACTATAAAATAATCTTATTATTTGTGTTTACATATCAGTGAGAATGAATTGAGGAAGGGCTTGTTGACTAATTTAGAAACTATTTTTTTGTTTTTTATGAAATATTTCAAATATTCAGAAAACACAGAATTACATGTTGAGTACCCATTGCGTATGTGTATGTTTTAGTATATGTGCATGTTAAAAAGTATCATTACTTCAATAATTTGTTCAGTGAGGACCTATTGATGATAAATCCTGTTTGTCTTAATTTTATCTCCCTCTTGAGGGTAGTTTAGCAAGATACGATACTCTGGGTTGGCAGTTATTTTTTCCTCCACATTTTGTTATTATACCATTGCCTTTGAGCCTCTGCTCAGGCTTCTTGAAGTTTGTTGTCGATTTGTCAACCATTTGTGGTCATTTGAGTTTTCTTTATGTAGCTTTTAAGGTTTAGTCTTTATTCTTGATGGTCTTTAGGTTTACTGTAATGTACTCATTCTATAAAATGTGTTTAATCTTGATTAAACACATTTGTGTTTAATGTTGTATTCAGAGTACAATTTGGATCATTCATATCTTTCTTTACTTCTAGAAATTTCTCAGCCATTGTCTTTTCAAATGTTGCTTGTGTAACATCCTACACATTATTTTCTTCTGAAGCACCTCACAGTCTCTTCTCATGCCTCTAATCTACATTTTCTATTTTTTGTGTCTATTTCTCTGTTGTGCATATGGATGGATTTCTTGATTTCTTGATCACCTTTTCCAGTTTTCCAATCCTCTCTTCATCTATGCCCAATTTATCCCATGTTTTAGTTTTATTTTAGTGACTTTTTTTATTTCCCAAGACTTTAAATTGATTCATTTTCAGAACCGTCAGTTCTTATTTTATCCTGGCCTGTTTTGCATCATAATTTATTTGTTTAGTGGACACTATCAATTATTTCTGTGAGCATACTAAACACACATTTTAAAATCTTTGTCAAACTATTTCACCAACTTAAATTTATCTGGAGTGAATTTGTATCCTGATAGCTTATCTTTCTGTTGTCTTTCCTAGCATTCCTTTCCTTTATTTATTTTGGAATTTTGGTTTACAGGGTCCAGTTTCTCTGTCTCATTCATATTCATTCCGTCTCTCCCTCTCTCTCTCTCTCTCTCTCTCTCTCTCCCCCTCTCCCCCTCTCTCCCTCTCTCCCTCTCTCCCTCCCTCCCTCTCTCCCTCTCTCCCTCCCTCCCTCTCTCCCTCCCTCCCTCTCTCCCTCTCTCCCTCTCTCCCTCCCTCCCTCCCTCCCTCCCTCCCTCTCTCCCTCTCTCCCTGTCTCCCTCTCTCCCTCTCTCCCTCTCTCCCTCTTTCCCCTCCTGCCACCTGAATGCAGTATTTCCTGAGTACGGTTTGGTAACTGCACCCACTTCCGCCACTCTCACTCCCAGTCTACAGCCAGTTCTTATAAGTTTGGGGGTGCCTGTCCTGCTGTGACAATAGGGTCTTGAAGCCTTTAAGCCATCAGGTCGCTTGGCTCAGTTCCTGTGAGTGAAGTAAGTTTTGCCTTTGAGCCTCCCTAAGCCCAGAGCTTTCTAAAAAGCCATAGTAGCCCCAGGTTAGAAACTTTTTTTTTTCTCCCAATTTCCTTTCATTCATGCTTCTGTCTTTGAGGAGTGGTTTGTTCTTTCACCCAACACGGAGCACATTCAGCCTCTGTCACCAAAAAGGAGCTTTATTCCTGGCTGTCATTGTGAATTTCTGCAGCTGGAATTACACAGGTCTGTGGTTTCAGCCTGTGTATGAGTGCTAGGGCCGCCGTAACCAAGTACAGCAGCTGGTTGGCTAAACCACAGAAATTTGTGGTTTCACAGCTCTGGAGGCTGGAAGTTTGAAATCAAGATGCCAGCAGGGTTGGTTCCTTCTGAGGTCTGTGAGGGGGAAACCTGTCCATGCTGCTCTCAGAGCTTCAGGAACCTCACGTGTTTCTTTGCTTGTAGATGGTGGTCTCCTCATGTCTTCACACAGTCTTCCCTCCGTGTGTGTGTATCTGTGTCCAGATTTCACCTTTTTATGAGGATGAAGACATGCTGGATTAGGGTCCACCCTAATGACCTCATCTTAACTCAATCATCCGCAAAGACCCGATTTCCAAATAAGGTCACATTCACAGGTCCTGGCAGTTAGGACTCCAGCGTCTTTCGGGGGAGACACAATTCAGTCCATAACAGCCTTGTTCATTGTTTTACATTTCTTTACCTGAGAAATGTTTATCTATTTTATCGCAGTATGTCTTTGGTTTTATTTTTAAATTTATTTTATTAATTTATTTATTTTTGGCTGTATTGGGTCTTCGTTGCTACACACAGGCTTTCTCTAGTTGCAGGGAGCAGGGTCTACTCTTTGTTGTGGTGTGCGGGCTTCTCATTGCTGTGGCTTCTCTTGTTGTGGAGCACGGGCTCTAGGCACGTGGGCTTCAGTAGTTGTGGCACGCGGGCTCTAGAGCACAGGCTCAGTAGTTGTGGCTCACAGGCTTAGTTGCTCCGCGGCATGTGGGATCTTCCCAGACCAGGGCTTGAACCCATGTTCCTTGCGTTGGCAGGCAGATTCTCAACCACTGCGCCTCTAGGGAAGACCCCCAGTATATCTTTGGATTATTTTCTTTTTAAATTGTTATTTATCATGTCCATACAGTATAATAAATCATGAACTTGCTATATTGTACTTCCTTCTCCCCCCACCAAAAAATTCCTATATGTTCAAACCAGTTTTCTTCACGTTTCTAGACCAAAGACCCTTCATTTGATTTCAGGCCTACCTTATGTATACAGTCTGTTCTAAGAACACTTCCCCTTTGTAAACAATGGCCCCACTTCTTATTATCCTATACATCAAAAGCACGTATTAAATATCTACCATTTCTTGAAAGAACATTTTAAAATCTCTGTTGCACCTTAGTAAAAGTCCTTTCCCCCGGTGTTCTGTCTGTGACATAGGCAATAAGTTACCTTTTCTGGAAAAGGATGTGTTATGGGTTGAATTATATCCCCCCTCTCCCAAAAGATATGTTGACACCCTAACCCCGGTTCCTGTGAATGTAACCTTATTTATAAAATAGGGTCTTTGCAGATTTAATCAAGTTAAGATGAGGTGATTGGGGTGGGCCCTAATCCAATATGACTGGTGTCCTTATAAGAAGAGGGAAATTGGGGGCTTCCCTGGTGGCGCAGTGGTTGAGAGTCCACCTGCCGATGCAGGGGACACGGGTTCGTGCCCCGGTCCGGGAAGATCCCACATGCCGCGGAGCGGCTGGGCCCGTGAGCCATGGCCGCTGAGCCTGCGCGTCCGGAGCCTGTGCTCTGCAACGGGAGAGGCCACAACAGTGAGAGGCCCGTGTACCGCAAAAAAAAAAGAAGAGCGAAATTGGGACACACACACACAGGGAGAATGCCACGTGATGAAAGAGGTAGAGATTGGAGAGGTGCGGCTGTAAGCCAAGGAACCCCAAGGATCTACAGCCACTACCAGCAGCTAGGAAGAGGCAAGGAAGGATTGCACCCAGAGTTTGAGCACGAGCAAGGTCCTGTCGACACCTGGATTTCAGACTTCCAACCTCCAGATCCGTGAGAGAATAAATACGTGTTGTTCTAAGCTATATGGTTTATATTACTTTGTTAGAGCAGCTCTAGGAAGCTAAAAGCAGGATGCCGATTTGATCATTTCCATGACATCCACATTCAATAGATAGACAGCCACCGTCCCAAATGAGTTCAGGGGCCTTGTGTTTCCAGTTGGCATTACATCATCGTAGGGTAAGGAGTTCTGCCATTGACTTCTCAAGTAACGGAGACATCTCCCTTGGATTGATTAGAAAGCTACTTCCTCCAACTTCAAGGTATGCTGTCGTTTTAAGGAATCAAATGTGGTAAGGCTTGTGTATAAATGTGCCTGCCACTTCCCAGGCATTCAGTAAGTGATCAATAAATGTTTAATAAAATTGAGTCTGATGTTTGCATCACATCATAATTGTATGAACTTGGGTAATAGCCTAACATCCCTATTTGTCCTCTGGCTAAAGAGTCCCACTGCATCCCAGCGCTCTCCTCCTGTAATGCTGTCGACACCTTCTTTTCTTACTCATCCCTTCCCTTCCTCTTCAAGCAGGCGCCCTCTGGTCCTCCTTACCTTTAATGTCAGCCCTCCAGAGAGAAATCGGAACCTGCTCTCTCTCCTTCTCTAGCCCCAGATTACTCCACTTGCCTTCTGCTCTGCATCTCCCTGACACTGCTCCTCCCTAGGGCACCCTCCTTAGGGAATCCTTCAAATGTGAAATAGTTTTCAGTTCCTCAGTGTATCCCCTGGCACTGGACCACACCCCTTGCATTCTGTTACTAATGAGTGTCCCTTAACTCTTGAAATGCTCTTTTTTTTTTTTTTTTTTTGCGGTACACGGGCCTCTCACTGTTGTGACCTCTCCTGTTGCGGAGCACAGGCTCCGGACGCGCAGGCTCAGCGGCCATGGCTCACGGGCCCAGCCGCTCCACGGCATGTGGGATCTTCCTGGACTAGGGGCACGAACCCGCGTCCCTTGCATCGGCAGGCGGACTCTCAACCACTGCGCCACCAGGGAAGCCCCTGGATTTCATTCTTTGATTCACTTTTACACACTTTGTTATTCCTCTGTATCCTTCAATAGATGTCTGTGGCTTTCAGGATAAAACCAAATTCTTCAGTTTAGCATATAAGAGCATGCATAATCCCTGCCTCTCCCCTACATGAGCTCTCTAATCTAGTCGTAACAAATGACTTGCTGTTCCCCACTCTTCCGTGCTATTCCATGCTTCTCTGCCTTTATACACGTTTGCATCTAGGTGGTAGGTCTTGTGCCTGCTCTTGCTGGGGTCGCTCATATTCTACAGTTAGCTGGCTGTCGCTGGCCTCAGGCTGGCCGTCTGCTGGGCTGACAGGTGCAACCAAATCTTATATTTCTCATCATTGATCACGCAAACCCAGTCTTGCTTTCATGGTGGTGTCAGGGTTCTCAAGAACAGCAAAAAAGAGCAAGCACCAGTGCACAAGGACTGTTGAAGTTTGCTGACACCACATTTGCTTCTGTCCCATTAGTCAGAGAGAGTCTCATGACCAAGACCGGTCAACGTGGAGGCAACTGGAAAGGCTGTGGTTACTGAGGGGCCCACACTTCTTAACCTCCTAGGTTTCACCTTCTTTTTGTGAATTCATTCATTTATTTATTCATTCATTCCACAGACTTTATGAGCACCTACTAGATTTTACTTTTTTAAATTGAAGTACAGTTAATTTACAACGTTGTGCTAGTTTCTGGCGTACAGCAAAGTGATTCAGTTATACATATGTATATTCTTTTTCATATTCTTTTCCATTATGGTTTATTACAGGATATTGAATATAGTCTCCTGTGCTTTATAGTAGGACCTAGCTGTTTATCTATTTTATATATAGTAGTTTGTATCTGCTCATCCCAAACTCCTGATTTATCCCTTCCCCACCCCCATCCCCCTCTGGTAACCATAAATTTGTTTTCTGTGTCTGTGAGTCTGTTTCTGTTTTGTAAATAAGTTCACTTGTATCATATTTTGGATTCCACATACAAGTGATATCATATGGTATTTGTCTTTCTCTGTCTGACTTACTTCACTTAGTGTGATCATCTCTAGGTCCATCCATGTTGCTGCAAATGGCAGTGTTTCATTCTTTTTTATGGCTGAGTAGTATTCCACTGTGTATATATACCACAGCTTCTTTATCCATTCATCTGTCAATGGGCAGCAAAGTTGCTTCCACGTCTTGGCTATTGGAAATAGTGCTGCTATGAACACTGGGGTGCATGTATCTTTTCGAAGTAGCGTTTTGTCTGGATATATGCCCAGGAGTGGGATTGTTGCATCATATGGTAACTGTGAGCACCTACTATAAACAAAGACTTAGGCAAGGCACTGAGGATGCAGAGAGTCTTCTCAGTGCTTGAAATTTCTATTCTAAGACTGACACTCAAAGATTAGCACATTCAATAAAAGTAATACCAGTATTTACAGAGGTCCCACGAGGCAAGGTGAACCTGAAAATGCCTCTCTGCATTTGTCACCATTTCCGCAGAAACTGCTACCTCATGAAAATCAGGATTAGCCATTAGCAGCCCCTTCCCTCATAAAGATCATAAAAAGCCAAAATACAGAAACGATGTTTAAAATATTTTCAGTGTGTAAATTTTTTAAAATTGTAACTGAAAAATGACTATATTTCTTTGGTAGCCTATAAATTCAAGCCATGGGGTTGTGTGAACACAGCATTTCCTCTAAATATCAAATGTGGGCTAGAGGAGCAGTTAACATTTTAATCCTCCTTGCTTGTTTATAGGAACAAATTTGCTTGCAACTTCAGATTCACACTTGTGCAAATAAATTACAAAGACCAAAAGTGCAAATGAAAAATCCCTTTTCAAAGAACTATGAAGCTTCCATATTAGGTATAATGATTTTTCTCTAGGATTAGGACAGATTGCATGGGGAGCCCAGGCTTTCATAAAGAGGGGGGTGGGGAATTGACTTGGGCCTTCATTTTCTCACAAAAGGCACAATGCGAAGTGCATCTGTGAACATTGCATAATTTGTTATGTTCTACAAAGAGGTGGGGTTTTGTTATACACATACCAGAGCTATTTGGTACTGTTTCACCAATGATCTCTATTCAGGTCCAGAAAAGAAATTGGCCTCAGAAGAGTGAAAGGAGAGTAAATTTTTCTTTAAAAATTAGATACAGATTATCGCTTCAAAATGCAGGAGGGGATTTTACAAGTGACGGTGCACTGATTAGCTTTCCAATGGACACCCAGTCCTTTATGAATCGCATACTAGCTGTGGTCAACTGTGACCAATGTGGTTTATTACTCTCCCGAAGAGCTGAACTGAGATTACCCATCTAATTTAATTGAGAAATGTTGGGTGAACTTGAACTGTTTCATGGACATGAATGACCAGAGAATTTATTTGATAAGACATTAAGGGCTGAATATGGTAGCTATCTCTTTGATGGTTTGATACAGTCATTTCTTTAGTTCATTAGCAAATCTCTCGTAGATTTTTGTTGTTGTTGTTGTTCTTCTGGGGATTACATGAGCAGCCAAAATGAAAAAGGGAGAAAAACGTTTCTGTACCTCATTAGAAAAAAATTTTTAAACTTACCTTTATCGGTAAATATTCATGACACTTTTTAATGTAGTCTGAAAAGTGACATCAGCTTTTAAGTAAAGGAGGAAAAAAGATGTCAGGAAGTTAACTTGTTATTCACCAGCATTCTTTGCATTTTCTTGTAAACTGGGCAGCGTGAGCTTTTATTGCTGGCATCTCAATGAAACGTTTAAGGTAACTTTACCATTAGCAGAGCACACAAGGTAGCATCAGATGAAAAGGTGCTTTCTCTTCTTATGTCTGCTAACATTAACATAAATTCTGCTGTATTCCCAATGACAAGCGCTAAGGTGTAATGTGGATGTTTGCATCTTTTTTTAAACTGTATTTAAATGTGATATCTTTTAAACTACTCACAGAAACTCAGAGATGGAAACTCTTAAGAATAAATTACAAAATCACACCTCATGTTCCTAGTGACTCTTTAAGTGGAATTTTTCATTGAAACTTTGTCATTAAAATAGAAAGGCCTTTGGTTGTGCCCATACAAGCATAATAAATTGTATATGTTTGTGATACTGAATGACTCTTGCCCATATGCTGCGCTGCAAAGCTACATGAATAAGGCATTTACCAAATCAGGCCCACCACATTAAACAGAAAAACAATCTTTATTCATGGTAACTTATCAGTTTCAATTAATCAACCTTAACAATGGAAATTCTGATGTGTTCAAGCAACTTGAAAGCAATAGGTCATCTTGAGGGCAGCCATGTTGTGTCTTTGTGCCTAAGGTTTCAAACAAAGAGACATCTCCAATAAATATACATGCATATACATACATACATGTGCATATATATATGTACCAATGGATGGCCGTATCTATGCCGGGTCACGCCAACCAAAATGCATGTTAAGTATTTAAGACTTTTATCATAGCAAATGTAATTATTTTCCTCCAAGTATTACTTTTTGAGCTCTGCAAGTGTAAACAAAAGGAAAGAAATTTCTATTGGATGACCATCCTTTCAGTTTCTGTGCTGCTATGTGAATAGCATTGTGCAAACCATTCCAATGGTTTTGAAAAGGGGTAACCATTGGTTTGATTTGGTTACACGGTTTAGTAAAGAGCTCCCTCCCACTGCCTTAGGGTCTGTGAAAGGTCTGTGACCTGTTTAGAACTGCCAAGTGAAATGTCATGTCGCCCCTCCCAAATGGGAGTATCTGCATTCATTTGATCAGTATAAAAAATGATTGGGGATGGCGAGATCAGTGCTTTTGAATTGCAATTTATAGCAGTTTACAAAAATGCACATTGTTGGAAAAGAAAACATGGAAGTGTTTCTTTCCAAATTGCATTACCTGTGAAATGTCATTAGTCTTTTAAGGATATTTACATCCTTTTTTAAAATTATTATTTAGGAGACATACTTCAGCTAAAGAAAATCAGAATTTTATTATATGATAATTTTTAAAACTTGTATTTTGGTTCTAGTAGCAGAATTTAAGGAACACAGTGTGTCCGCCTTCTAAGGATTAAACATAATTTGTTATCATTTCCACTTATTCGTTCTCTAAGATGGTCTTTGCTAATCCGTTGCATTAGCGGAGGATTCCCAATTATCTTTCCCAGATTCTAGAGGAGTCCTTTGCTGGTAAATGCCTTGTCTGCTGATTTCTAATAGGGAATCTGAAACCACAGGTATATTTAATTCTACTAGGTCTCCGTTATTCTTTCAATGGTTTACTACTGAAACTTCTTTGTTGGATGAATACTTTCTAAATTATGTTACCCTTTGATTCATCTACATGTATGCACAGTTTCATAAAAGGAATGTTATTTCTTTTCATTAAATTCGTTCAAGAGTACATGAACTTTATCCCAAAAGTTAAGGTAGGCTGTTCCAGTTCATAAGTTAATGCAACCACCTGGGTCTCTGGGATCCGGAAGTGCTGAAAGTTCCATCTTCTTCAACTTAGGCAGTGGGTAGAATCGGACATTATTTTGAAGATTCTTCTTTTAGTAAGAAAAGTTACCTTGGGAAAGGGGCCTTAGAACTTCCCTGGCTGATACTGGACGAGAGAAAGAGGGACCCTGCTTCAGAGAATACTTGACCCAGATACACTCCCTAGCACTCCACTTTGAACCTCCCAACCATTGAAAGCTGAGCTTGTCGCGTTTTTATCTTTGTTCATGTTATGCCTTGGAATGACAGCCTGGCTCTGTGTCCCCCTCTTCCACTGCCCCGGCTGTGAGTGTCCACATTGACACCTACCGGTGACCGCAGGCTGCAAGTCTTTGTTGCCTTCTCCACGCTCCTGGCTTTCACTGGGGTTAGCTCAGGGCCTTTGTTCCCCTTCAAAGCTGGAACATCATATCCCATGTTGTGGCTTTGCTGTCTCAGACCCCCAACGCTTTCCTCACAATTTACACACCAGGTAAATGTCCCTCCCTACCGAGCAGAGAGCCCAGCCTGGGGCGGGAGGGGCGGGGAGCAGGGAGGGCAAACCTCCCCACCCCCCCAACATCAGAACACCGCCAAGTTGATTGTCTTTCCTCCTCATTCATAATTTGCTATTTCATAAGGAGGAAAGATTGAAAACGCATATGGAAATGTAAACCGTAGTCAGATCCTAGGACCCAAACACAAGACAACCCCTGCCTTGTTTTATTCTCTTACGACGGCTCGTAACTCCTGAGTCAGAACCGGCCTTGGTCACAGGCACCTCAGACCATATCTCCAGTCTGGGGCAGCAGGAAAACTACCTCAGGGGAAAACTTGATGGGCACATGCTATTTTGAAGGCCAAGGAGGATCTGGCCGCCTGACTGACCTGCCCTCACCCCCTCGTCGAGGTGACTGAAGAGGCCCCCCAGCTGGAGCCAGGCCTGGGAGACTCCACTGAAAGTGAGGGAAAGAGCTATGGGTGGGGAGTGGTTTATGTACAGAAGTAAAACAAATTTCACATCTCTTGGTCTCTCCCTATGTTTAGTGAGGCTGTCAGAAACCCTGGAAGAAGAGTCTTTGGAGAAGCCGTCGATGCCCCAGAACACCCCAGTCAACGATACGGATGCCCCTGAGTAGGCGCCGGACACTGGGCTGCGCAGAGCGGGACCCCAGGAAGAGGGCCCTCCCCATCCTGGCGTAAGGACTGCCTCCCTGACAAGGGACACCATCTCCAAGGCGTTTCTAACATAACTGTTCCGTCTCTCCACATGTCGCGCACGCTCTGGAGAACCGCGCTTGAAGAGAAGGCCAAGTGCGCGCTCTGCGCGCACCTTTCCAAGCTCGGAAGGAAACCCCGCTCGCTGGCGCTTGGTGAGCGGGGCGCACAGACCCCGAGCCGCCGCCAAATCCATCCCGGCGCTTCCTGGGCTCAGCGGGGTGCCCCAGCGCCTTAGGGTGGGAAGGAACGGACTTCAATTAAAATTAAAAAGTTTGAGGCACTAACCCAGTGTCATTCCCTCTCTAATCCACTCCGTCTCTCTGTAACAGGAAGTCGAACTGATTTGCTGCCAACTGATCCCATAAAGGAGAACCAGGAAACCTCAAAGAGGATTTTAAATTTCCTCAAAGGAGGTCCGGTCCGACATAGGCACGGGACTCCTAGAGTATCTTAAACGCTGTAAACAATTCTTCAGTAAGTGTGGAAACTCTTTGGACTAGTGCTTCCAGGTAAGGATCAAGATGAAGATTTACATATCTATTCTTGCCGGAATGTCAGGTACCATTTCCCGAAAGACCGGTTTGCTTTCTTCTCGGCGCAGTGGTCAGTTCGGTCCTTTCTGTTCCCTTGACTACAAGTCAGGCCCAGTCTGCAGCCCAGTTTCAAGATAGTAGGCTCTGGATTGCAGATTTCTAAAGCTGTTTATTAAATCTCAGGAAGTATATTCGTGGTAGCCGCCACATAAAGCCGATATACCCTGGTGCAGACGAAAGCTACAGAGGCGATTTATTTGTGCGTAAAAGGCACTGGATTTAATTGGAGAGAGACGTGTTCAACTCGAGGACATGGGGTGGCATAGCGCGGTGGAGCATTATTCGAGCTTCATCTGCTATGCACTGTATGCCACCGTCCCCAGAGGAGTGTTGCCCTAGAAACTTGTTTTAAATCTGCGGCTATATATCAACACCTTTTTTTAGCAGTCCTTGGCTGAATTACAGTTACACAGTTTGGCGCTTCTTTCAAATTTCCTCCCATCAGTTTGGCTAAAGAAAGGAATTTTTCTCCTTTAGAAATGAATTGGCTTAATTAGTAAGTAGATTAATGGCAATTGCTGGTGAGTTGGTTTCCAGCAGAGTTTCACCAGAGAGGGTTAATCGGAGTCAGGTCTGGAATCTTTCCCAGAACTGGCTGCCAGCCATTTCCACCAACCAATCAACCCTACAAGAAACGGAGGAAATGAAATAGAACTTATATTCTCCGTGCTGTCATCCTGGACAGTGAAATCCCTTGGAGACAGCCTCCTGGCTGGGTGTAGAATAGACTGTTTCATTTCAGAATTTTCACAGAAACCTTGAAAAGTTTCACCTTCAAGATTTATCTGGGTACCAAAGCGGAATTTCACATGGCACAATGAGTGTCTCCACAGAACGCTGAGGGCACATTGGAAATGCCTGAGGCTTTTAAGTCAATTTCAGGTTTTACAGATGTTGCACAAACCTCCTAAGTCCCACCCTAGATCTCATCTACCAGAAGTCTTTACAAAGTTTAGCTGTATGTTTTGCAGCCTTTTCACTTATTTTTTCCATAGTGATAAAAAATGCATTCATAGTTTAACTTGCAGCTGCATTACTCTTGCAAAAAAAAAAAAAATCCCTGCTGAGAAATGCATATAATAGGAAAAACAGATCGGCTGGACAGCAGTGTAATTAATGCCAGAAAGGGCTGAGGTCGGTTTCATAGTTTGTCTTTTGAGGATATCACGACGAGACCTGGTGAAAAATGACGCATGCTTTAGCATTTCAGAAAGCTGGCAACGGGCTGCGCTTTTCCTTTTTTCTTTGACTTTCTGCCTCAGAACAAAGAGGTCGGCAGAACTAGCTAGGTTGTAATGAGTTCTATGTCCCTAGCACATTAAGTGCATCATGGAAACATATTGTATCGAAATAGTTTGGAGGAGAATACCGGGGATGAAAGAGAATGGGTGCTTTGATCAGCTCCCTGGGGTCCTGAGCGCGCACAGACTGACTTGCAAGGCGTTATTCAGCTGGAGCTAGACACACTTACAACACCATTCAAAGAAATTTGCATATCTGTAATTTATCACATTGGTCCAGAACATTTTCGCAAGGTAAATAAAAGTTGGCTGAATAAAAAAATCAATCATCGCAGATAGTGTGGAAACTGTGAAGCCTATCTCCATTAAAAACATAAATAAATATGTCCATAAAGCATGACGACTTAGAGGCTGACTTTATTATAAAATGTCCTTAGAGCAACAGGTTATGCGCTGACAGAGACAAGAGTGGCCACAATTTCTTTGCACTTCTACTTTAGGAGAGTGCATTTCTAGCTTCCCACTAGAATAAAGGCAGAAAGTTGAAGAGATGTGTGTGGCTATAACCAGCACCGTGACATGCAGAGAAACGTTAGTACACACTTTGAGGAGATGTGGAAGATGGCTCAGTCTCCTCGGTGTCTGCAAATGCTAAGGTTAAATCTCATTTCTTCTCCTGTTGATTTCATTGCCAAGCCCTGGTTGCTGAATTTAGAAGCTCAAGAGGATGAAATGACCTGACATCCGGTCAATAGGAAAACTTGCTTTGGAATGCCCCATGAGAACAAGTGAAAATTTAACAGGCAGGCATTGTTCTGAGTTTTTAAACAACCCAGTTAAACAGCAAACAAGAATCTTCAACTTGACCTTGAAAAAGGCTGTGTGCCTGCAGATAATCTGTCAGACAACTCTGGATGACAATGATATATTTCAAAGTATTGTCAGATGAAAAGATTGATAAATTTGCTGCTGCAGAGGGAGAACTTTGGAAACAGGCAACAGGCGGTTTAGCGCACTCCCTCTGCCGCCCCCTCCTCTGTCCTCG